>NC_140942.1:152252099-152924599 GCF_014529385.1 Adiantum capillus-veneris | reverse complement strand
GATCCTTGCCGTATGGTTTTTGTCGACTTTGGCTTCACCGGAGCTCCATTTTGTGATTTGTCGCTCTAGAAGCACCCATGGTTGCGTTTACATATCTTTGATGATTTGTGGTGGTCTACCACCATAGGACTTGGTTGTTGATGGTCTAGGAAAGCCGCTCGTGAAGTTTGGTGGCAAACGGACTTGCGGTTTGGCCGCAAGTGCATTTTGACGCTTTGTGTGTCTGATGCCGTTTCTGAGGTTTAGTGCCGCTTCGGGTCACTTTTTGGTCATGCGGGTCATATGGACTTGTTGAGCATGTCGAGATGCTCCTACCCATAAATTTTGGTAGCATTTGGTCGCCGCTTCGCCGATTTCCCATTTGGTGGCCTCTTGCGGGTTTCTGGGAATTAGGGTTTTTCTCGATGGTTTCCCACTGCCTTTGGCTATCCAGGACTGGTCTCCTAGACTAGGGTAAGCTGCTGATGAAGTCTTGTTGCTTTCGGGTTGGCCGTTAGGCCGCTGTCTCTACTTGCAGGTCTCTACCGCTCGCTTTGTGTGTGACCTCTATGCTAGTTTTCGCGACATAATGACAAACATGTGCGAAGAGCTCAAGGTGGTGAGCCTAACTCTCATGTCTGGAGCTGGTCGGGTAGACGTGCGCGTCGTAGAAGCTGCTGGAAGGTCGATCCGCTCTAGGTGGCAGAAGCTCTCTCCACAAAGTCAATATTGAGAATGAGCTAAAAATGGGGTGAAAATTTCATACAATGGAGGTCCCCGAACCACTTTTCATGAAATTTGACATGTGCTCCTATCTTCCTGTGAGATGCGGTTTAGGCTCAAAAATTTCTTGATTTGGACTCCATTTGCTCTGTTTACCAGAAATTTGTCATTTCGGTCAAAACCTGGCCAAAACACACATTCCCAAAGCACCCCCACTGTACCATAGGTTGTCCTTTAGTCACTGGTCATCCCCATATTTTTTGTTTTTCATTACGACTGTTTTTCACTTGCTTTTTGTATTTTTGAAGTTTTTCTGCCGAAAATTAGCAAAATTAAAAGGAAAATAGCAAATCAAACCCAAAAAATCCCCAAAAATCATAATAGATCACAAACATCACCGCAACACATTATATACACTCACATGCAATTTTTATGGTCGGATTTCTCCGTTTTACCAATATTTTGCCTGAAAAATGGTTATTTATACTTATATACACACACCTAGGGGCTTGATTTGGCATTTGGCCCCCTATACTTGTAGTTTCATGCTGTATAAGGGCATATATACTTGGGTTACTCCAGAAAATTTAGCAATCAAACGTCAACCCTTAAAATAGTCAAAAATCATGCCCTTTTTTGTTGTTTCTGTTATTGGTTCCGCATTTGAGAATGCCTCCCCCCCTCCTAGTTGGAGTCCTCCCGGATGACAGGGTTTTGCCTCGGAGTATGTGCCATGCATAGCTTGAAAAATTTGTGCTAATGCCTGGCCGATGAATGTGGCCCTATGTTATGCATACTCGGTCAATGCATGGAAAAATTAATGCTGTGCAAGAGAAGGGAAGAAGGAAGATGCTTATTGGCATTCGCCGTCGAGACTTCCTGTTTTCTTTGCAAGTAGAAGTTGTAACTCTACTGCTCTCTGTTTAATTGTCCTTTTGGCAAGAGGCAATTGCTTTGCCGACACTGTTGATGGAGTCGTCGCTGGTTTCGATGATATGGGATGTAATAGCTATTGGCCTTATTGCCTTGGCTTTCCATTGGTATTTTGTTGCTGCCGACTTGTGTAGATGGTTTGGCACTTTCTTGTTTGCCACTAGTTTTTCTTACATCGGCATCCACATATATCGGTTCTCCTTGTTGACATGCAGATGTCTGCTTTCCATTGTTGCTTGTACCATAGGGAGTTCCTTTGGCTTTTGCTTTGGTATCCAAATGTGAGTGACATTTGGGTTATGGCTAAGCATTTTCTTTGGGATCCATATCTGTTTTATGACCTTGGTTTTGGGTTGAACCGTCTGCTTTGTTGGAATCCGGTTGTTACATTGTTTTTTTTCCGCCATTGCATTTCTATCCTTCCGGATCCATACTTGTTTACCTTGTTTTGGTAGCCTAGATTTTTGCATTGTGGCCAGTGACTTCAACTGTCTGTTGGCTTTTACCTGGTTGTTGGTCTCAGGTTTCATGTTGATCTTTGATGGAATTTGTGCTTTTGTATTTGTTGCCAGTGATTGCATGGCTTGCAGTTGATCATGATGGTATTGCTAAGCAAAAGCTACCACCTGTTGTTCATGTTCATGTTGAATTTTGACCACCTTTGCTTTCCAATCTATCTGGACATTGTATGCTTTTTGCCAAGGTTGCCCTAGCATCATTGGGTGTTGTGTGCTTTCATCTGTCACCACATAGAACTTGTGTGGGTAAATATATTGATGTAGCTGTACATGCAATATAGTCCATCCTAGTGTTTTCAATGGGTGCGATGTGCTACTTTCCAGCACTTGGGGAGTAGGATGAATTTGATCGGTGACTTTGAGCTGTTGGTATAATCCGTAAGATATCAAATTTGCTTGAGCACCCGAATCAAGCAAGGCTATTGACTCAACTTGATTGTTGCCCACTTTGACTGTAATTATTGGCTCCACTGTTTCCTCCTCCAACTTCATCAGTCGAATGGCATTGATTCTCAATGGTGGTTTAATTTGTTGTTGTTGTCGCAGAAGCCGTCTTTTTGCAATGCGTTCTTGTGCTTCGGCTTGAGCTTCCTCCCGTACTCTCTCTTTTTCCTTTAGTCTTTGCTTTCCTTGATGAATTTGTTGGAGCATCTCCTGTGTGAGTGGTAGATGATATCTCCTCAGTCGACACCCACTAATCCAGTTTGGCATTTCTTCACCTGCTAATGTAGCAAGCTTGACAGCTCCACTTTGTGATAGATCATGAATCAAAAATGGTCCAATCCCTCGCTTTTTCAGTTTCTTGGCATGTTGCTTCAAGGTATAAACAAGTACGTAATCACCTGTTTTGAACTCTTTGGTACGCACATGTTTGTCAAAAAATTCCTTTTGTCTTCTCTTTTTAGCATAGATTGAAGCGACAGCTCGTAAGCGGAGTTCATCTAGCTTTTCAAGATCATTAATCCTTGAAGAGAGTTCATGCCTTGTCCATTCCAAGCTTGTTGCTACTCGCAGAGTCGGGATCAAAAACTCTATGGGTAGTATAGCATTTAGGCCAAACACCATGTTGTATGGTGTTGTTCCTATTGATGTTTTGTAAGCTACCCTGTATGCCCATAGTGTTGAGTGTAGTTGTTGATCCCAATATGTTCTTGATTCTGACACTATTTTAGTGAGAACCGTGCATAGTGTTTTATTTGTGGCCTTCGCTTGCCCATTGACCTGTGGATGGTATGGTGCTGATTTCCTATGTATGACCATGAATTCCTCTAGTAGATATTCAATGACTTCATTGAGAAAGTGTGTTCCACGGTCACTGACAATTTCTATTGGTAACCCGTAACGTACAAAAATATTCTCATACAAAAATTGTGCTGTGGTGCGTGCATCGGCTTTTTGTGTTGCTTTGGCTTCGACCCATTTTGTGAGATAGTCCGTAGCCACAATGATATATTGGGTATGGGTGCGATATGCAGGGGGTGATATAGGTCCCACAAAATCAATGCCCCATTTTGCAAATGCCCTTGTCCCCATCATTGGCCTTAATGGCATCTCATCTCTTTTTATTGGTATCTTGGTGCGTTGGCACGCATCACAACACTTTACAAACTCGTCGGCATCCATGTGCAATGTAGGCCACCAAATTCCTGCAGTTAAGATAATTTTTGCCGTCTTATCGCCCGAAAAATGGCCTCCACTTATTCTGCTATGTGCATGTTCTAGAATCAGCAGGTATTCGCTTTCACTTGCACAGATTCTAAGTTGATTGTCCTTTCTCTGCTTATAGAGTTGATTCCCAATTAACTGAAAGTCACGAGCTTCCCGCTCTATAGCTTTTTCCCGTGCTCTTGTAATGTTCTCGGGGAACGTCCTAGTTGTTAAGAAGTCAATGATATATTGACTCCATGCAGGTGCTATGTTCACCTGAAACAAAGTTGCGTGATCCACTGGTCATTTGGCACTACATAGTGTACAATTGGTAACATAAGAATGTGTATCCGCATACATAGTTGGCCAATAAACCCCTAACTGTTTCAGTCTCAGGTGTGTTTTCACTGTTGAACAATGAAATGCACATCCCTGGACATGTGCCTCTTCAAGGTAGCACTCGAATTCTTCCGGGTTTATACATAATCGTAGGATTAGGTCAGATTCAAGATGATACAGCCGTCCTGCTATCAACTGGAAGTTTTTTGTTTGTCGAATTGTTTGCTGTTTGAATCTGCACTCCGTATTATCAAACTCACTTCCGAAGGAGAGAATGCTAACTATTTCCTGAGACCATTTGGGTACCATTTCAATGTTGAAAAGATAAGCATATGGTATGTCATCATCTACCCCTTTAGGAGCTTCCTCGTTGTGTATTCTTGAAAGATGATCTGCTCGCAGATGGGTTTTACCCTTTTTGACCACCACTGTGAAGTCAAATTCTAGCAATATAATAAACCAGCGTACGATTCTCCCTGTATTGCAAGGTTTATTTACTAGGTACAAAAGAGCTTGATGATCCGTGAAGAACACAAATTTGTTTGCAAGCAAATAATGTCAAAATTTCTTTACAGCATAAATCATTCCTAACCCTTCCCTCTTGGTAGTTGTGTAGTTCTTTTCTGCACTGTTTAACTGTCGGCTCGCATAGCAAACCGGAAAATCCATTGTTCCGTCTCCAGGTTGAGCTAGAATACTTCCAATGGCATATGCTGAAGCATCAATGTGCACATGGAATATATTTTCCCAATCTGGTGCCTTTAGTACAGGTGCTGATATAAGGTTTTCCTTCAGCTTTTGGAATGAATTTTCACACTCCTCGGTCCATTCGAAATTGACTAGCAAACGATACAGAGGTTGTGCGATAACTGCATACATATATATGAATCTTTGATAGTATCCGTAGTGCCCCATGAAGGATTGCACTTGTTTTGCATTAGTAGGCCTGGGCAGGTCTACAATGACTTTGACTTTGTCTAGGTCTATGGTTATGCCGTTTCTTGAGACAATGTGTCCTAAGATTTGTCCTTGCTTAACCATAAATACACACTTTTCAGGGTTTAGACAGATTCGATATGTTCTGCACTTTTCAAAGATCTTTTGCAAATGGTCAATATGTTCCTCTCGCAGAAGAGAGTGTACACACAGGTCATCCATGTAAATTTCTAAGAATATTCTTAGGTATTCCTTGAAAGCGTGAGTAATTAACCTCTGGAAAGTGGCTGGTGCATTTGTTAAGCCAAATGGAATAACTCGATATACATAAATCCCCCATTCTGTGGCAAAGGCTGTTTTGTGTTGATCCTCCCTTGCTATTGCCAGTTGGTTGTATCCTGAAAACCCATCCAGAAAGGAATAAGCCCGTTTCCCGGCCACTCGCTCCAGTACATGTTCTGTGATTGGCAAGGGATAATTATCCCTTATGGTTGCTGCATTCACCTTCTTGAGGTTTACACACAACGGCAGTTTTCCATTCTTTTTGGGAACTATCACAATGGGTGACACCCAATCTGTATGTTCAATCTCATAGATGAATTCCGATTCCATCAGTTTATCAATCTCTTCCTTGATTAGTTTAGCAAATGTGTCATTATATGTATAAGGACGTTGTTTGCTAGGTTTTGCATCCGATTTCAAAGGAATTGTATGTTGGCATATCAATGGATCAACTCCTTTGAGGTATTTATAGGACCAAGCGAACACATCTTTATACTTCGTGAGAAGTTGTGTTAGCTGTGCTTCCTCCTCAGGCTCTAAATCGTTAGCTATATAGACCGGCTGAGGCTTTTCACCTGGTTCTGCGAGGTCTATTTTTTTTGCATTTTCAGGCCCATCGTAAGATTCTTGGTTGGTTCTCTCCCTGATTAGTGGTGTCATAATGATTTTTCTATCTTGGATAGTAAATTTCCGATAGTGTGCTGGTACGTTCATGTTGCCTTTTTCTGACTCCCCTTTACCATCACTATCTTCTTCAGTGGTCCATATCTCTCTCAAAGACCATTTCAGTTCTTGGTATTTCTGTTCACGCTCCAGTTTGGTCCACTCTTGGTCTTTTGTTGTTTCTTTTTTTTTTTTCAGATTTTTGTGATTTTGTTTCGGTTTTAGCTTTTCTTACCTGTTTTATTTCTTCTCGCGTTCTTTCTTTTTGATTTTCTGAGAATTTTCCTGATATTTGATTTTTTACACAATCCTCGGCTTTTACAAGCATCAAAAAGTGAGTTTTACCTTTTATCCTGGGCATCAGGTTCTCTCTCACTTTGTTTCCTGCTCTTTTTCTCCTATAGCGTTCTTGGCGTCTAGGGTGTTGATTAGCAAAATCATAAAACTTGATATTCTCGGCTTCATTCCCACGCGCACTTGAGGTGTCTGAACACTCATTATCTGCATCATCATTTACTTCTAAATGTTCAGAGGAGTTGTAAAACTCTTCTTGTTCTGGAGGTTCTACCGTCTCTTTTTCTGGTACAATGCTTACCATGTAATAGGGTAGCACATCATAGCCATCCTTATCGCAAAATTTTGTTGTTGGACTGTCGGTTATGGTACAGATATCCAATGTTGTCAGTATGTGTTCCCATTCTAGAGGTTCCGAGGCATCTTTAGGGAAAGGTTCCGGAATATACTCCTTGTCCTCAATTGCTTTTTCTAAGACGCATTCCTCTTTTCTTAAGCTTCCACAATGTGAAGCTCCACACATCCATAGCTCTTTTGGTTGCCCTAACCATGCTGGTAGTTCCGATCCTGCTACTGTAGCCGAATCAAACTCTTCCACTAGTGTTTGGTTTACATCTTTGTAACTATGGTCTTTCAGGTGTATTTTAGTTGTCGTCTCGCCATGTCTGAGGTATATGTGGTCATAACCCCAATCTTGGACCATCTTTAGTTGTCGCATGAATGGTCATCCCAAGATTATCTCATAATTGTTCTTTTTGTCAAAATCGACTATTGAAAATGTATGCTCATACTCGATTCTGCACGAAGTGACAATTACTTTTTCTAAGAGTCCCAGAGGCTTTTCCATGAACCCATCTGCCAATTGCAGTTTCATTCTGGCAGCTCTCAGAGCTGGTTTTCCCTATTTTTTCCAGATTTCCTTGGTGGCGATAGCAACTCCCGCTCCACTGTCAAGAATAGCTTTGGAAACTACTCCTTGGAATTCTACCGGTAGCGTCGCGTTTCCGTCTTCTCCCTCACAATATTCTCCAACCTTATTCAATGGTACCGGCCTAGTGTTTAGGTTAGGTCTGTTCAACTCTCTGATTCCTTCTTGGAGCTTTAAGGTGGGGTCTTTCACTCCAAATTTTTCTAGGCATTTTCCTAATGTGGTCCACATGTTTGGCCTTAACCTTAGGAGTTCTGCTAACGTGATTGTGCATGCCACCGGGGTGGATAACAACTCAATCAATCCTTGTGAATCCATCACCTTGTTAGAAGAAAGTCTTTGAGATGGGATTGCTCTCACTTCCGACTTAGCTTCATATTCTCCCAGGTAAGAGGGTAAAGTTCTCAAAGAGTTTGGTTGGCTGTGCCCCGAACTAATAGATCCTTGGTCTCCCCCTTGTGAATGTATCTCAAAGTTCATTTGTGATCTCAATGCCTCAAATTCTTCAATAGGAGGTAAGATCACATTCTTTTATTTTCTCGTGCTATTCATGTGGTTACTTATCCTATTAGCCTCGTTGGCCTCTCGGATTTGCTTCCACAGATCATCTAGACCGTTACCGTCCTTACCCATTTCTGCCAATATTTTAGGATGGACCCCGTCACTTGCCCCATGGGTGGTATTCGGCACTATGATAGGCTCTCCTCTGGACTCATAATCATTAGTGAGTCTTTCCTTTGTTTCTTCATGTTTCTCTAATGTTGGTTGGATAGGGGTTGGAGCTGGTGCGTCATGACAATTTGCCGGTTTACCCAACGGGTCTTCCATCAATGATTGAGCCGTCTCGATCATCTTTTTACACATATCCAGCCTTTGTTTTTCTATTTCTGCATATGGATAAGTCATCCACCTTTGCTCTTGGGTTTGGTTGTTTTTAAGTCGAGCTTCATAAGCTTTTAGCAATGCATCCAGCTGCTCGTTTACCTTGTCTGCCAGTACAGATCCTCCTGATCCTGCACTTTTAGGATCTGCTATTCCCTTGGGTGCTATGGCTGCTATGGTGTGTGAGATTAAGCTAGCTATATCCTCTAACCTCTCCAATCTGTTCTTTGTATGTTTCAACTCATCGGATAGGGCTGTTTTCTCTCGTTCTTTCCTGGCTTTCCTACGCGCCTTTCTAGCTTTCCAAGTTCTTCTCTGATTTTTCGTTTCTGAACTTTGGGCATCGGTTTTTGGTTCTTCTACTATGGGTTCGTTCGTCCTTCTTTGGGCTTGGACTCGTGTTACCTCTTGAATAGGTATGATCGTTTCATTTTCCGATCCTCCACTGGAAGGTACCGTTTCTAATAGGTTCAAGGTGGTTTTTGCTCCTTTGCTCGGGTTTTTAGGGAAATCGGGAATCAAATGAGTAATTCCACATTCTGGGCAATACGCATTGACTCTAATGATTTCATCATGAGGACAGTCTCTTAGCCAATGGTCTCCACTGTTAGGAAATAAGACATAGCTAAATAGATAATTGAGTAGATTACTTAATGGAGAGAGACAAATTTACATACACAAGATTATAGAGTAGAGAGAGAGAGAGAGAGAGAGAGAGAGAGAGAGAGAGAGAGAGTACACACAATATACGTGGTTCACCCAATGTGGGCTACGTCCACGGGACTATGAAATGTGTGTAGAAATGGCCTCCTTTTATAGGCCAAAAGGGTTGCCCTCTCTTATGAGAGACAACCATGTGTAGCCGCCCTTGTGCAAATAAGTCCAAATCAGACCCTCCAAATCGGACCCTCCAATCCGCCCATGTGTGGCCGCCCTTGAGAAGACAAGTCCGCTTTTGAATTCGGCCACCGGCCACCGGCCATTGACTTCCGACCACCGGCCATCGGCCATTGAGTACCGGCCACCGGCCAACCGACCGGTTGTTTTCCGACCACTTTCCGGCCGCCATCCGGCCATAATATTCCGGCGAAAAAAAAGTCTCGGGGGCCTTCGCCCCCGAGGCCTCTAAAGTTGCCCCTGATTCTTGTCCGTGAAAATTTTGGTTTCCGGTGAGTGATTTTCCTTCACGCACAATGGCTTCTCCTCATAATGGGGGCCTTACAAATGTGCGCTTTTACCACAAAAAATTACAAGGGTAAATGAGGCTCCATACTTAACAATCTCCCACTTGGAGACTGATCTCCAAACCAAACCTGTGACTGCTTTCCATTCTGGCTTCTTATCCTTGAATGCCGATTGAAGATGAGCAAAAGCTCAACTTCTCCTTGTTGACCACCTTTGTAAACATGTCTGCAGGATTTTCACTTGTATGCACCTTTCCTAGCTTTAGTTGTCCCTCTTCCAAAAGAGTGCGTATGAAGTGATATCTCACCTCAATGTGCTTTTTCCTTGAATGAAGGCTGAGTTCTTCACAAGATGGATAGCGCTTTGGCTATCACTGTACAAGACACAATTGTCTTGTTTGAATCCAAGCTCTTCTAAGAATCTGTGAAGCCACAGAATTTCTTTGCTTGCCTCCGTCATTGCTACACACTCTTCTTCCGTGGTAGAAAGTGAGACCACTTTCTGCAACTTTGAAGCCTAGCTTATTGCTGTGCCTCCAATCGTGAACACATAGCCAGTAGTGCTCCTTCGAGTATCTTTGTCACCTGTCATATCTGCATCAGCATACCCTTCTAGAAAAATATCAGTTCCTCCAAAATACAAAGCATTTGTTGTTCTCCCTTTTAGATACCTAAGTATCCACTTCACAGCTTGCCAATGCTCTTTACCTGGGTTGTCCATGAACCTACTCACAACGCCCACTGCATGTGCAATGTCTGGCCTTGTCCAGACCATAGCATACATTAGAGAACCTACCGCTGCAGCATATGAAACTTTAGACATATAGGCTATCTCCTCTTGTGTCTTTGGACACATATACTTCGTTAGTTTAAAATGACCAGCCAAAGGTGTAGAAACTGGTTTTGCATTTTGCATTGCAAACCTTTCTAGTACCTTCTTGATGTAATCTTCTTGAGATAGTTTTATTGTCTTCTTCGTCCTGTCCCTTGATATTTTCATACCAAGTATCCTCTTTGCAGCACCTAAATCTTTCATTGAAAAAGATTTGGACAGATCCTCTTTTAGGTCTTTGATGTCTTGCATGTTAGCACTTGCAATCAACATGTCATCAACATACAACATTAGGATGATGAATTTCCCATCTCCCAAATTCTTCGTGTAGACGCAGTGATCCGAGTTGCATCTTGTGAATCCATGATCCAACATCCATCGATCAAACTTCAAGTACCATTGTCTTGATGCTTGCTTTAAACCATACAAGCTCTTCTTTAATCTGCAAACCATTTTCTCCTTACATTTTACTTCATACCCCTTTGGTTGAAGCATGTAGATTTCCTCCTCTAAGTCACCGTGAGGAAATGCCGTACTTACATTCATGTACTCGAGATTTAGATCATGAGCAGCCACAAGGCTTAAGACAAGCCTAATTGAGTTCATTTTTACAACAGGAGAAAATATTTCATTGAAGTCAATACCTTTCTTTTGAGAAAACCCTTTTACCACAAGCCTAAACTTGTACCTTTTCTTCCCACCTTCTTCTTCCTTCAGCTTGTACACCCATTTGTTTTGAAGTGCCCGCTTACCTTTAGGCAACTCAACCAACTCCCATGTTTGGTTGCGATGTAGTGAGTCCATCTCCACTTGCATGCTCTTCGTCCATTCTTCTTTGGATTCATGTTGCATAGCTTCTTCGTATGATTCCGGCTCTCCAGAATCTGAGATCAAGAGATGGTTGAAGGAAGGAACAAACCTTTATGGAGGTCTACTTGCTCTTGTAGATCTTCAGGGAATAGGTTGAGGCTCCTCATTTGGTTGACGTTGTTGCACATTGTCACCGTTTGCAGTCCTTGAGTCTTCACCATCCTCAAGCTCCATGTACTCATCACCTGTTTCTTTTGTTTGTTTTCTTTCCAAGTAATCTTTGTACATATTTTGTTCGTTAAAAATTACATCCCTACTCCTTAAGATTTTACCATCTTCAGGATTCCATAGGCGATACCCAAAGTCACCTTCTCCATAGCCAATGAAGAAACACTTTTTGGACTTTGCATCTAGCTTTGATCTTAGGCTTCTATCTATGTGCATAAAAGCCTCACACCCAAACACTTTGAGAAATGCATAATTCACTGGTTTACCTGTCCATGCCTCTTCTGGAACTCCCCCATCCAATGCCGTTGAGGGTGACCCATTGATTAAGTATACAGACATACTTACAGCTTCCGCCCAAAGCTCAAGCGGTAGGCCTGCATGTAGCCGCATGCTTCGTGCTCGCTCCATGATTGTCCTGTTCATCCTTTCCAAAATCCCATTTTGTTGAGGTGTCCTTGGGGTTGTCCTTTGCCTCCGAATGCCATTGCTAGCACAAAATCTTTCAAAAGCTTGGCTGCAATATTCGCCTCCATTGTCGGATCTGAGGCATTTAACCTTGGTACCTGTTTCATTCTCCACAAAGGCTTTCCACCTTTGAAATATGGAAAATACATCGGATTTATTCTTCATGACATAAACCCATGTTTTTCTAGTTGCATCGTCTATGAATGTTACATAGTACAATGAGCCACCAAGTGATGGTGTACTTGCAGGACCCCAAACATCAGAATGAACCAACTCAAGTTTTTTATTTTTTCTTTCATTTCTTGATTTTTGAAATTTTACCCTCTTTTGTTTACCATAAACACAATCTTCACAGAACTCTAAGTCCACTTCTTTCAAACCTGGTAGAAGCTTCTTTGTTTGAAGGATTTGCATTCCTTTGGCACTCATATGCCCAAGTCGATAGTGCCACACTGCACTATCAACTTCTGTAGTTGCTGCACAAGCTGAAGGTTGCGTGCTAACAGTACACAAGTAAAGTGTACCGACCTTTTCTCCCTTGGCAACCACCAAAGATCCCTTTGAGATCTTCCACCCTTTATTTCCGAATGCAATGTTGTAACCTTCATCGTCCAATTGTCCTGTAGAGATTAATTTTTTTCGAAGAGAAGGAACATGCATAACATCTTTAAGCTTCCATTCATTTCCATTAGCAGTTTTGACAGAAACTGTACCTTTTCCGACAATCTCACAAGCTTCATCATCTCCTAAGTATACATACCCAAAATTACCTTTGGTGTAGTCTTGGAAATGTTGCTTGTGTGGTGTCGCATGGAATGAAGCCCCGGAATCTACTATCCAGGAATTAGACACATTGTCTAATGAGAGAATTAGAGCATCTTGCTCTACTTTACCTGCCACATTGGCCTCCAATGTTGGCTTGTTGTCTTGAGACTCTGTCTCCTTCTTCTTCTTGGACCAGCAATCCTTCTTGATGTGGCCCTTCTTGCCGCAGTTCCAACATTCAAGAACTGACTTTGTGCGTGACTTGCTTCGTCTTGAGCGATCACGACCCTTTTGGTTTTTAAACCTCTCCTTAGGACTTCCTCTTGTTTCCACTGACAATGCAGCACTTGATGATTCTCCTGTGCTTCTCCTTCGTATTTCCTCGCTTAGGAGAACACCCACAACATTATCAAACTTAAGAGTATTTGTGCCAGAAATAGAATTACTTACAACCATCACAAGGCTGTCCCAACTATCCGGTAGAGATGATAGTATAAGGAGAGCTCGCACTTCATCATCGAAATTGATTTTCACCGATCGAAGTTGACTTATGTTTGTGTTAAAGTCATTTAGGTGTTCTGCAACTGAACCATTCTCTGCCATCTTTAGATTGAACAAGCGCTTCATAAGAAATACCTTATTGGATGCCGATGGTTTCTCGTAGAAGTCGTCAAGTGACTTCATCAAGTCCTCTGTGGTCTTCATCTCCGAAACATTGAAAGACACCGTTGACGCCAAGCTTAACCGGATTGTTCCCAGTGCCTTTCGATCAAGGACAATCCATGCTTCATCTGCCATTGTTGCGGGATTCTTCGCAAGACCGCCTAGTGGAAAATAGAGGTCATTATGGTAGAGATAGTCTTCAATTTGCATCTTCCAATGTTGGTAGTTTTTGCCGTTGAACTTCTCAATCTTGAGCTTCCCTTCCTCCGCCATAACTCCCACTCAATTCAAGGAATCCTTTCCTTGAGATAATTTAGCTACGAGCAAACCTTGCTATGATACCAGTTGTTAGGAAATAAGACGTAGATAAATAGATAATTGAGTAGATTACTTAATGGAGAGAGACAAATTTACATACACAAGATTATAGAGTAGAGAGAGAGAGAGAGAGAGAGAGAGAGAGAGAGAGAGAGAGAGAGAGAGAGAGTACACACGATATACGTGGTTCACCCAATGTGGGCTACGTCCACGGGAAAGCAGCCACTCAATGGCTTTAGTACTTCAAAACAAGAAGTAGTTTACAAAGGGATTATACCCTTAATGGAGCTCCCGCCTTGCTTCACTCTCACCACCTCACACTCACCTTGTTGCATCAACTTCACACACTATGAAATGTGTGTAGAAATGGACTCCTTTTATAGGCCAAAAGGGCTGCCCTCTCTTATGAGAGACAACCATGTGTAGCCGCCCTTGTGCGAATAAGTCCAAATCGGACCCTCCAATCTGCCCATGTG
Source organism: Adiantum capillus-veneris (assembly GCF_014529385.1). Lineage (NCBI taxonomy): Eukaryota > Viridiplantae > Streptophyta > Polypodiopsida > Polypodiales > Pteridaceae > Adiantum > Adiantum capillus-veneris. Next base: position 152,910,734 of record NC_140942.1, on the reverse strand, counting down.
TGGCCGCCCTTGAGAAGACAAGTCCACTTTTGAATTCAGCCACCGTCCATTGAATTCGGCCACCGGCCACCGGCCATTGACTTTCGGCCACCGGCCACCGGCCATTGACTTCCGACCACCGGCCATCGGCCATTGACTACCGGCCACCGGCCAACTGACCGGTTGTTTTTCGAACACTTTCCGGCCGTCGTCCGGCCATAATATTCCGGCGAAAAGGAATATTCCGTGATTCTTGTCTGTGAAAATTTTGGTTTCCGGTGAGTGATTTTCCTTCACGCACAATGGCTTCTCCTCATAATGGGGGCCTTACAAATGTGCGCTTTTACCACAAAAAATTACAAGGGTCCGCCTCATAATGGGGGCCTTACAAATGTGCGCTTTTACGACAGAAAATTACAAGGGCTCCATACTTAACATCCACCACACTTGTAACAGAGTCCCTTGGGTTGTTGAGGTGCTCCTTGAGCCCCTCTTTGTTGGTAAGCCTGTCTCTGTCCACCCATGCCTCCATTGGCTATGAATAACAATGTTCGTTCATCTAAGCTATATCTTCCTTCTCCTGCAGCATGTGTAGCAGTTGGTGGTCCTTGATTCCCTATCATGCTCCATGGTTCTGGTGTCGAGGGTTCTTCCGGTGGATAATAGACAGGGTTTGCCGCATATCCATTGGGATCTTCATAATATGCATGCATAGGCACCAAAGACTTTTCTTCTGGTTCAGTTACCGTTGGTGTGTATCTTATACCAACTGGTCGTAAACCTGGTAGGGGTGGTTGTTGCCCCAACACCAGTTGTGGTCTTTCTACACCTACAGGTCCTGGTAAGTTGCCTGCTTGATATCTGGGCATCGGTGGAACTTGAGGGGAAGCTACTGGAGCTTGGGGAGCGTAAGGTCTCTCTCTCACATATCCCTTGTTATAATAACATTCCTCGGTCCCATGGTTTGTCCATTTTTGTTCAATAGCACACCACTTGGGCTGTTTATCTTGGGGTTTGGCGTACAAGTTGATTTTTTTTAGCACTTCATCTACGAGCTGCTCCTGATTTACTGCTATTTCTCCTTTCAGTGTTGTCTTGGAAGACTTGCTCCCACTTTGTTGTGAAGATGAATCGTCATCAAGGTCCTTGAACTCCCCTTCTTTGTAGACTGCACAATTGTCCACAAGGTACAAAGCTTCCTTGGTCAACTCATTCAACGTCGTGCTCCTCTTCATATGTAAGTCTTTCTGGAGATCTGCATTCCTTAGTCCTTGGATGAATATCAGCATAAGTTTGGACTGAGTTGGCAGTTCTTCAACATGACATAACTTAACATATCTTTTTAGTCTTAGGGCTGCCTTCCGTACAGATTATCCATCTTTTTGTTTGAATTTATGGATTTGTGAGACGATATTATGAGCTATTCCCCTTTGAGAGAATTCCTCAATAAACTCGTCGAACACTTTCTCCATCGACTCAAAGTCTCTACGCTTCACAGAGTCAAACCAAGTTGCGGCATCATCCTCTAGGGTTAGTCCAAACCCTGCAAATTGGGTAGGAAAATCTAACACCTCTTCGGCTCTAATTACACGCACAAAGGCTACTACATGATCTCTTGGGTCTCTGTTTCCTGTGTATTTCTTGTTTACCCATTTCTGCACTTGAGAAGGTCTAATTCTGTGATGGTCTACAAACCTCATCATTGGATCACTCCGTCCAAGTCGATACACCTCCTCAGACCTTCTGTAATAGGCTGGTTCCCCTCCCAATGGTGCTCCTAAGCCATAATTTCTAACGGTTCTCGCTGGAGGTGGTTCTTCTCTTCGCACTCGTTCAATGGGTGGTCCTCCAGGCTTTGTTGACCCTTGTGCTTTTGGCTTACTCTCTGCTTGATACCTTGAATAGTGTGGTGGCTCTTGCAAATCCCTGAGCCCTCGTGCGGCTTGATAACCATCTCGGTTTCGTTCTGGTTCCATTGTTGCCCTCTTTCGAAGCCATGCCTGCAATGATGGCTGGTTTGCTGGTTGGTCTTGGTTGTTGAATGCTTGAGGTCTGGTGGAATGTGAGGTAGTGTCATACACATATGAAAATGGATTTGTTGACTTGCTTGGGGTGTGGACGGCTCTCGAAATTTCCTCAAGGGCATATGCTGATGCTCCTGGACCTGTTGCTCTTTCTACTTCCTCTGGGAGAATACGTTGGTATTCTCGCCCGTATCTATCAACAAAAACTATGCCCTTCCCCGTAGCAATTTCATAAGAGAATAAGTAAAGAACCTTGTCCTTGCTTCGTTCGTTTACATATGGTTCTTTGCTGCTAAAGTAAGAGACAATACCCTCACTCTCATGTTTGTAGATTCCCACATTCTCGTTATAAGTTGGAATCTTGGTTTTTTGCTTATCATACATAAAAATAGCTCCGGGCCGATCAATGTTTGGTGGCGGTTCTTGAGTTTCTAAAACCGTTTTCCCTTTCGCCACGTTATCTCCATATCTGTTGTAATCTTCAGGGTTACTAACTATTAAATAAAGGTTCCCCTTTTTGTCTCGGAATCTATCTCCATCATCATACACTCGGATTATCTCCAATATTTGTGCTGGCCTCTCTTCGATACAAATGCACTTGCGGCCTCGATAGTCAGAATAGACTAGGGCTCCTCTTGAGTTTGTTCCCTCTAAGAAGATCACCGTGAGCCTGGAATCATTCAAAGGATTTTGGGAGGTGCTTCCTCCTCGCATAGGTCCATCATAGGTGAAACCTCCTGGCTGTTGACTACCCATCATGAAGAAATATTTGTCTGACGAAGTGTCAGTATCACTACCTTCCTCAATAATCGGTGCATTCGGATCTAGCCTTGCCTGAGTTACACTCTCTTTGGTGGACACTAAGCTACCTTGGTCACTTGACACCTTCTGGTCTCTAACAATGTATCTTCCTGATCTTAAATTCATCAAACTTATCAATGCAATTTATCACAAATTCAACCACTCACCTGGCAATGGGTCAGTTTCTGCACAACTTCTTGCTCTGTTGCTGAATACACCTGTACACAAGAGTTTTAATTTTGGCAATTGAATCAAAGCATTTATCTGCGAGAGGTTATCTTAGTAATGATTGGTATAACTGGAGAGTTAATCTCAACCACTACTGTATTTTATACACTGCTGATATTCTGGATTAGGTTTGTTACTCTGAAACAGTACTTCCCTCTGATGTTGGCCAATTTGCGCGAAAAAGTTTGAATTCAGTCCTTGCTTCATCAAATGGGCAAACAAGGTCCAAATTCACTTCTGAAAGAAGTTCTGGAACCCTTAAGCCAAATGGACTCTCACTGTCTAGGCCAGGTCAAATTTTCTCTGCAGTATGCCCCAATAGACCTCCTACGCGTAGGATGTCTCCTTCTGTGTTTTGCCTGGATTTTTGCACTGTTGTTTCCCTTTGTTGTGCTGAGCTTACAGCTACTTTTACTTTTTGATTTGGACACCTATTAGCTGGTCAATGAGTCAGAAATCTGTTCCGACGGCCTGTTGATGGTATTGATCAGTCTAATCAACTCCAAATTGGACCAAAATTGACTAGCAGGCTTGCCTTAGGCTATATAACACCTTACAATGCTCAAAGTCAAATTCTGGCTTCATTTTCTTGCATTAGACATCCTACGCGTAGGATGTCTTTTTCTTCAGAATGGCTTTAAACTCAAGGCTCAAGCTCCCCTTGAGTTGCTGATCACTTTGGTATACTCAGAATTCAGTTTGGAGTCCCAAATCACTAAGAAGACATACTACACGTAGGATGTCTTTTTGGCCTGTTTGACCCCAGATTTTTCCCACAGCTTCCCTTTGATGTCAGTATCCCAGTGGTATGCTTAGATTTTGATTTGGATGTCAAAAGTCCCAAACTTCAGCTGTTTTTGCTTTTTCATTAAAAAATGCTAAAGTCCACTTTGAACCCAATTTTCTTACCCAAATGAGGTGAAACCCCTTTCAGTCACTCAATATATCATGCAAGACGCACTCATGCAGCCATTTTATGGTTTTGGTCTCAAGTTAATGTTTTGGCACTATTTGGGTAGGATGTCTAGCAATTTCAGTCTATCTGGCGTTATCCTGTCAAGATATGGCCAAATTTCCACTTTTCAATTGAAATTAGGGTAAACCCTACCTTCTGAACACACTGGTGAACTCAAAAATCCCAAAATTCTTCCTCCCAGATTGGCCTGTAGACATCCTACACGTAGGATGTCCCCTGGCTTAAAATTAAAGTTTTTTCTGACAGGAATGCTCCTGATGCTCTGTAGATATATCAGAAACACTCACAGTAACTTTTGGACTTCAATTAGGCTTTCAACCACACTTTTGTGTCTTTTTGCGTTGTGCGCTCCTTGCCGCACTGTTGAAGCAAGGGACTTGCCTAACACTGTGTGCGAGCCACAGACGGCTCCAAGCACACAACTAGCTTAACTAGTAAGCTCAAAAGAGGGCAATGGTGTGTCACTCACCGCTCTATGCTCCTGCCGTGGAGGATTCCTCGCCGCGAAGAAGAAGGAGACGCCGCTACGTCGTGCTCAACCGCTTCACCGCCATCGTGTTGCCGCAATGCTCGATCACACACACACACTCTCTCTCTCAAGTACACACACACACACACACACACACTAGTACACAAGGAGATGGAGCAAGATCACCTTTGTTGCATTGCACAAATGAGAGAATGAGTGAATTTTAGGTTTAGTTGGCTTTTATATGAGCTCACCCCATTCACACTTGGGCGCCCATGCTTAGCCAACTAATCCCTTGAATGTCCCAGTTAGAGTGCGCCTCTCATCGGCGATCACTCTTACCCTTTTCCTATTGGACCGACAAGCCCGGTACCTGACTCTACCAAATAAATAATACAATGTCCACCGTAGGTTACAACGTCCGTCTCGTAGGTGATAGGGTGTCCGTGAGCCATGAGGGTTAACATGCCCCCCTTCCTGATGTAGATTCCGTCCTCGGAAGCTATTGAGTTGAAGCTCGTTGGTCGAGGTGGAAGAGCATTTGAGATGAATGTCCTTAGCCTTCTTCAGTCACTGCAAAATCAAACAACATTGCATAGTAATTGCATTCTCATAAGCGATTAAAAAGCATATGCAATTTTAGGCAGACAATTGATTGGTAACAGAATTTTAAACAATTTGTCAGCAATAAGAATTAAATTGCAATGTAATCAAATGCATAAACAGATGTAAAGGTAAAAAATTAAACAAGTCTGGGGTTGCTAATTTAACGGTCGAAAGGCACTAGATATCGACTATTAATACCACGGGTAAGCTTCTTAATTTTCTCTGGTTAATTAAGTTGTTTAATCGCGAGAGCCAAGTATTTCATGTTCGAGGACTGACTAGAGGCTACACCTAGAGGACCTTGTAGTTAAGCTACGATAAAAGGAATTTCTCATGAAATCATCGCTTGACTGATTACCTTTGCTTTGACCCCCCAAAGTCTTTTCACAGTGATTCAATTTTGATGTGTGTGCTTATTTTGTATGCCTTGGGTTTTTTTCTTTTCAAGGAAAAGCGCCCACATTGGGAACCTCTAGGGCTCTAGTACCATAGGCGATACATGTGAGTGGAGTCCCAATTTAAGCAGGGATTTCTCTTCCAGCTTAAAATTTTACATTGTGGCAAGTCTTTGATATTTTTTTGTGTTGTTTGTTTTCATCATTTTAATTTTGTAGCTTTGGGGGGTCATATAACTCTGATACACCTCCCCAGGCTCATCACACTAGTAAACTCCCTTTATAATACTTAAGCTAAAGGTCAATAGGGTCAAGCCCACTAGAAAGCCCTAGTACATTTCACACAATGCTGCCTAAATCGGATTAAGAACCTAAGTAACCATTGCTTATTAGGAAGGAATTCCCCATGGTATTAAGAGAAGATTTCTAACACCTAGCTTGGTCAAACTAGCTTAGTCGGACTGCTTGATTTTTAAACCTAGACAAGTGATTATGACAAAAAATTACATTGAATTAAATGTTTGATACTAAGCAAATGCGGTGAATATTAGGCTACCAATCACAATTAAAGCAGACAAACATGGATGCAAAATAGATAGGGGAAATGCTAATGGACAAAAAACACCTGTTTATGTTGATGGTCACGCTTGATCTGAAGTGTGAACGAGAGAAAGGTTCCATGAAGGTCCAAATCCTATCAATAGCAACACGCTCCTGTACACACTAGGAAACAAAAGGAATACCTCCAGGACGCACATTAGTGGGAAAAGGTACGGACACTTATTGAACACAACAAAAAACATAAGGAACCCTAACCTAATTATTTGCACTCCCCCTAGAGAGTCAAGGGAATAGGATATTGTAGAGGTTGGGGGGAAACCCTAGAGCTAAACCCCTATCCTCGTCGTCGAGATAAACAAAGTCATCATCCATGAGACCATATGTGCCATCCGTGTAGTCCTGTAAATTTTCTTCTTCATCATAGGTGCCCATGTTTACTAAGAAGGTCACTAGACGCCTATAGTCATCTTGGTCAAAAGGGTAGGCTTGTGCAATGGGAGAAACGCTCTCTACTAAGTATGGATCAGACGTGGTCAAGAGACGTATCAGCCATTCTAACTCCTCAAAATTCCTCTCACATGATAGCGTACCTATCCAATCCCATTCACATGCAAGCACTGGAAAGACCATGTGAAATATTTATGAAAAGTAACGAGGGTACCTCTCACCCAAGGCAGGAGTGGATGACTCTAGCGTACTAGCCATATCTGTACATGCAAATAGATGATGGTTAGAGTGCAAATATTACAAGGGTCATGTTCTTGTGCATAATTTGTTTTTATGATTTTGTGTTATGGCTCTTGCTCTTTTACTTTTTTATCTTGTTTTTGTGAGTATAAGGCTTTATATATACATTCCCTAAGATTGGAGATTAAGAGGTCAGGGAGAAAGGTTGAGAGGGAAGCAAGTGAATAATGGATGTCCACAAACACTCCCCCCTTCCTTGGGTAGATCATACCGTTTGAAATGATGTCATCACCCTTTGAAACCAGTTGTTCCAAGTTGTTATAGGTGAAGATTTTTGCCAGTAGTTTTCTATTACCTTAGGTGCCTCGTCGAGTTGCAAGGGTGGTAAGGTACTCTCCCAGGATCGAACTTGAAGTGGTTCATCACGTGATTCTTGAACACTGGAAGGTGTGGATTCCTTTGTAGCTTCATGGAGGTCCACTATTGTAGGTGGAGGCTGTGTAGAAGCTTTTACCTCTATGGATGTATTACATGAGGAGCTAGAAGCTTCATGGAACTCCCCCCTTCCTGAGCTAGGTGGAATAAATTGGTTTTGCCTTGGAGCCCAAACTAGCTCTAGACTAGGTGTGTAGCATTCTGTGATCTTTCCCTTCCCACGGTCTGCCATTGGCTTTAGCGTTACACTGTTTGACTCATATGGGTTTGTTGTCGATAGGGAAGGACACATTTTACGTTTAGGTACCCAAATTTGCTCATTTCCATCATAGTAGCCTTGGGCTTCTAATAGTCGTTTTGGAATCCATCGTGATTTGATCTTGACTCTCCTAGAGTGCGCTCTTGGTTTTCCAGGGAAATTTTTTCTTGGAATGGATGGGAGGGTTGAGGTAGTTGGAAGTAAGGCCTTGGGGACCCATTGATATGTACTCTTAGGTCGTGCAGGTTGAGTACTTGCAATATTACTGCTTGCTGCAACTACAAGTGTTGAAGTGCTAGGTTCATGGGTAGCCGACAAAGACGAGTTAACCACCTTGGCTTGTGAATGTTGTCTATCCTTCAACTTTGCTAGAGTTTGCAACGTAGGTGACTTTGCTTGAATGATAGGGGTAAGAGTCGGTGGTCGCGTCGTGACACTACCAGTATCCCAATCAATAGTGCATTTGGTTGCCAACATCCACGTGCGTCCCAGGTTCACGTTGCCTTCCATAGGTCCCGCGGGCATGACTAGAAACCTCTGCACTATGCTTCCATTGTCATAGACAACAGGGGTCTGAAGGACTCCAAGAATAGCAGTTTTGTTTTTATTAATGCCCTGGACTTGCATCGTACTCGCGGATAGGGTCGGTTTCCCTAATTGACACCAAACTCCATAGGATAACAAATTGTGTTTAGCTCCCGTATCTAATAAGGCATTGTATAGTACTTTCCCATAGGGGCTCTTTAGCTCAATTGGGTATTGTAGGGGTGGCTCAGATTCTAATGAGTCGTCATCTGTGTCCTCGAAAAATGCTTGCATGATTCCCAGATTAGCCTCTCGTTGGCGTCTAAGACGTTGTTGTCCTTCTCGAGCCTCAACTCTTGCTTGGATTTTTCTAAGCTCTGCTTGTTCCTTGGCAGCCTTCTTTTGATGGATGGCTTGCAACTCTTCCTGGCTTAGAGGATCATAATATCTTTTGAATTTACTCCCATTAAGGAATCCAATGGTTTCAACTCCATCTAGAGTCTCCACACGAATGGTACCTTGCGGGGTAATTTCACACACTCGATATGGTCCCTTACCAGCATATTTCAATTTCTTCTTTTCATTACGTACCCCGTACATAAGAACTTTATCACCAACCTTGATGTCTTTATCCTTTAAATGGCTATCAAACCACTTCTTTCTCCTATCCTTCTCCACTAGAGCATTTTGCACAGCTAATTGCCTCTCTTCATCTAGCCTTTCCAGGATATATAATCGCTCCACTAAGGGGTTACCATCCCAACCTTCTTGAGAAGCTACTCAAAGACTAGGAATGACAAAATCCCATGGCATAACTGCTTCTTGGCCATACACCATCTTAAATGGTGTGCAACTAATAGCGACTTTATACGCAGTACGATAAGCCCATAAAGCTGATGTAAGCTTTAGGTCCCAATCAGTGCGATGAGCCTTGACTGTCTTTGTCAAAATGGAGATGAGAGTTTTGTTGGTACTCTCAGCTTGGCCATTTGGTTGGGGAGAATAGGGTGTGGACTTGTGGTGAGATATCATGAAGTTTGATGTGAGTTCTTTTATTACTTCATTTATAAAATGAGTTCCATTGTCACTCACAAGTTCAAAGGGGCATCCAAAACGTGTGATAATGTTCTCAAAGAGGAACTTAGTTGTTGTTTTTGCATCCGCCTTTCGTGTTGCTTTTGCTTTAGCCCATTTAGTTACATAGTTGGTAGCCACAATGATATATCGTGATTGCGTGTTACGTGCAGCTGGACTAATCGGTCCTACAAAGTCTAAGCCCCACTTTTCAAATGGTTGGGTTACCTTGATGGGATGTAGAGGCATCCTATCCCTTCTTTGTGGCTTCTTGAAGCGTTAGCATTCATCACATCCCTTTGCAAAAAGTGATGCATCCTTAAACAGAGTGACCCATGTGTGCCTCTTATAGAATATATAAATACTCATCCTCGCGGGCACAACGTCTAAGAACATCATCTTTTCCTCTCTTATAGAGAGTTCCAGCCAGTAAGCAATAGGGTTCGCATTCCTTGATTAATTTTCGAGCTATATCTTTTCGCAGCTCTTTGGGTGGAAAACCATTAACTAAGAAGTTAACAATCTTTTCACTCCATTCAGGCATTGTCTCAACAATGAACAAAGGAGTATCAGGCAATTCATCATCAACCCCCGTAGGAGCTTCGCCATTAGGGATACGAGATAAATGATCCACCATGACATGTTTCCTCCCAGGCCTCACAAAAACGGTGAAGTCAAACTCAAGAAGAATTAACAACCATCGTGTAATTCGACCTGTGGAACACGGCTTGTTTACCAAATATAGCAATGCTTGATGATCAACATAAAACACAAACTTGGTAGCAAGAAGGTAATAACGAAATTTCTTTACTGCGTAAATCATAGCTAGACCTTCGCGCTCTGTAGTAGTGTAGTTCATCTCGGCATCATTTAATTGGCGACTTGCAAAGCTAATAGGGTAGTCCAATTTATGTTCTCCTGGTTGAGTTAGAACACACCTAATAACAAAGTTTGATGCATCAATATGCATATGAAAAGGTACATTCCAATCAGGTGTTCGCAGGATTGGAGCACTTGTTAGGGCCTTCTTTAATAACTCATAAGATTGATGACATTCTTCCGTCCAGTGAAACTCGATAAGAAGCTTGTACAATGGACGCGCTATCTCGGCAAAGTTTAAAATAAACCTTCGATAATAACCAACATGGCCCATAAATCTTTGAACTCCTTTATAGTTCGTAGGTGGTGGCAAATCGGCAATGGCTTTAATCTTACTCTCATCTGTGGATATCCTGTTCTTGGACACTATATGCCCTAGAATGACTCCATGCTTAACCCAAAATTGGCATTTGAAAGGGTTCAATGAGATGCGATAAAATCTGCACCTTTCAAATATTTTTCGTAGATATAACAAATGCTTCTCCCAAGAAGAATAAACACAAAGGTCGTCTAGGAAAGCTTCACAAAACTCCCTTAGAAATTCTTTAAACGCAGTGTTTATTAATCATTGGAATGTAGCACGGGAATTTGTTAAGCCAAAGCCATAACACGAAATGCAAACACTCCAAACTCTGTGATAAAAGCTGTTTTAGCTTGGTCCTCTAATGAAATTGTGATTTGATTGTAACCAGAGTACCCATCTAAAAAGCTATAAGCTTCCTTGCCCGCAACTCTTTCAAGCACATATTCTGAATATGGCAAGGGATAATGATATCTCCTAGTATCTGCATTAACTTTCTTGAGGTCCACGCACACTCTTAGTTCCCATTCTTTTTTGGCACAATGACTATTGGAGAAACCCATTCTGAGTGCTCAATAGGGTATATGAATCCACATTGGATAAGTTTCAATCTCCTCTTGTACAATTTTGGCGTACTTAGGATTCATTGGATAGGGTCGTTGCTGGACGGGTTTAGCAATGTTGATCATGGGAATTGTATGTTGCACCACAGAAGGTGGAACGCCCTTCATGTCATGATATGTCCAAGCAAAGATATCCTTGTATTCCTTGAGGAGCTCCTTAAGTATGGCCTCTTCAGTTTCGGTAAGGTCTTGAGCAATAAAGACTGGTTTAGACTCCTCACCTGATTCTGCTAATTCTATCTCTTTAACTACCGCTGGACCATCATAGACTCCACTGCTTCCATTGGTAGGTATTCGTTGGGCTTTGGCATACACAACCTTTCGCTCCCCCGTGGTATAAGATTTAAAATTTTCAGGAGCCGTATGTAAGTCAGCAGGCTCTTGTCCTGACAGAGAACCTTCTATTAGTTCTGGCTCCTTTTGTTGTTGTGCTAACTCTTGGTTTTGACCTTTTCTTATAGTTCGACTCAATTTCGGCTCTGTAACCTCCAATTGAGCGAGGTCAATGGGTCACGGGCTGCACCACATGACACTCTGGAGATGTTCACCCCAATTGTCTACTAGCTTTTGATGAGCATCACATGCCCCTAGATAGCTAAGCCATTCTGCAGTAGATCTTTCCTTGTTTATCCTAGCTCTCACATTTGCTCGATATCGTCGTCTCTTATATGACCTTTGTTTCTTGTTAAGGTTTTGATTTTGGTAAATGTTTGAACTCGACTCGCCTGATAGGTCTTCGTTTGTATCTTCTTCACTCTCATATAAATTACCATAGATGGTCATACTAGGCCTTGAGTGTTTAGTTTCTATACTTGGTTCACTCAAAGTTTACTCAGGTTCTGAATCCATTTCTCCTTGAGATTCCGTTTCTGATGTGTATTGGCCTGAAGCCTTTGAGGAATCATCAGTTTCACTCTCAGGTAGGTGTGCCTCTTTCTTATCATCGGATGTTACATGCGCTACACCTAACATGTTTACTGGTGCAATGTGTGATATCTCTTCCCCATCTGGTGTTACCCAGGTTGTTTCTCTAGCTCCCAATGTATCTATAGTTGCCGCTAGGTGTACCCAATCGACATTGTCTGACTCAGCCATTCCAGGTAGGATATCCATATAAGGAGAGCTCTCCCCAATATCCGTGTCTTCGTTACACGTGTAACAATACTGTAATGGAGCTGAGTGAATTGTTGTGTCTGATCGATTATCAATGATGAATTTATTTCCTAGAGGATGCGTTCGACCACTTAAACGATCAACTCGAATGACAGAGTCTTGGAACTGTAAGTAGACGTGGTTTTTGGACTAGTCATGCACCATTTTTGCTTCCATCATGAATGGATGCCCTAAGATCATCTCAAATGACATAGGATGCTTGGAAAAATCCATAACAATGAAAGTCTGCCTTACCTTGTGTCCCAAGACCTTGATCCTGAGATCCTTTAGCATTCCAATAGGCGTAACAATCGATCCATTAGCCATTTTTACCACTACGCTTGTGGCTTCAAGGTGAGGTCTCTCCATAGACTCCCAACAACTCTTTGTCACCATGCTGACTCCCGAACCACCGTCAAGGACCCCCTTTACAGTTAATCCTTTAGTAGTGATTGGTAGAGTAGCATTAGATTCATCACCTTCAAAGTATTGCCCCAACTTGTTAACAGGTATTTCTATAACAAGGTTCTCATCTAGGTTGGGTTGTGGATCTATGTGTTCCTCCTCTATTGGCATCTCCACAGCTCCATCCATCTGTGCAAATTGTGGTAGCCCAAACTTTAGTTCTCCATTGAGGAAGGCTCGAAGAGCTGAGACTAGCTCGGGGTCTTTATATAGTTTGGACATGATGGTGGTTCTAACTTCTGAAGACATGAAATACATCAATTTGGCAATGTTTAACGGCACCTTTTGGCCTTGAGTCCCTTGACGTGGGGAAGATGGGATCTCCATTTCTTCGATAGGATCAGGTAGTCCCTCTGTAAACATTCTTGCCATCAAGAAGTGAGTACGCCCACTTTCCCATGACTTTAAGTCACTTTCTTCTTGGATGACACTAGGTATGTCCAAGGGTCTATGGACTTGGTGAGGTTGTTGTTGTGTAGGGAACACGGTGTCTGTAATCTGGATCTTCCTAGGTGCTGGTTCTAGATCCCTTTGGGTATCTTCTACCAAACTCTTTAAATGCTTGACTCGCTCAATCTCCTCTGTAGGGTTTGGGTAACTTCCTATCTTCTTTTTGGATCCTGGCCATTGTGGCTCATGAAGATCTTCCTTGTTGGTTTCTATGTTAGTGGTCGTTTTGGTCTCCATGGTTTCACCTGAATCAGAATCTTCTTCAGCGTCGTTCATATATACGGGGTCATCACCAGTCCCTATGTTGGTCTTTGAGCTGGGGTCTGACGTCACTACTTTTTGCGATCTCTTTCTTCGTGTTTTCTTCTTTTTATGAGATTGGGCAATTGATGCCGTGTCTCTTTCCTCAAGAATATAATTTTGTTTTTGGAGCATCGATCGTGTGAGTGCGTTTACTGATACTATGTTTATAGTTGGTGGTGTCCCATCAACAATCTCTATTAAGTTCAATGATGTGATTTTCGGTGCGTTTGGATTGTTAGGACACTGTGCGATCAAATGATCTATGCCACAACGATTACAAGTGAGTATTGGCATTGCCAATGCACTCTCTTGACTTGTTTGCATTAGTGCAGCATTCTTTTGCATTCTAATGGGGCACTCAGATACTTGATGTGGTCCACCACATTTGTAGCACTGAAGAGGTGGTCTCCTGGAAAAACTATTAATGTTTTGGCCTCTTGCTGCTAGCGCAGTAGCTTGATATACCGGTTTGATTTGTCCCCAATGGTCTTCCATATAGTACATGGGACACTCCTCAAGCATGTCGACTCCATAGGTGATACTAGAGTCTATGTCCTCTTCGCAATCTACATAAGTACTAGATGACTCGCAACCTATTTGGTTCATAGGTGTAACTCTTGGATGAGGGGGTTGCGGTCCTAGCACTGGAGGTGGCAATGGTGTGGTTTGGACCACATTTTGGGTTCTAGGGACCATGTGCTGTAATGGCAACTGTTGCTCCATGGGTGGGGTAGGCATCAATGCAGGAACTTGAGGTGAGTCTGCCCAAGCTATAGGCGGTCTATTTTCCATGATGCGTTTAAGCATTAGGCAATACTTCGCTTGATGGCCATACCTACCACACGCGTTACAAGTCCCGTTAAACTTTACTCTGAAAGTAGGGCATTCACTCGTAGTATGTGGGCCCAAGAAAATTGAGCACCATTGTTGCTCCCTTCTTGGATACATATGAGTGTTTTGTGGAGCACGATTACCCCTAAGGCTTTCTTGGATGGCCTTGGTGAGATCTGCCAAAGTCATCTCAGATATCGTTTTCTCTTTCACGATTGGATTTATCTTCATTGGCTCATGCCCTGACGCTTGCGAGCTACTAGACTTCGGCTCCACAGACACTCTTTCTCCTGCAATCATTAAATTATCCTCCAATTGGATTGCATTCATGGTGACTGCTTCCCAAGTAGTGATACCTCTAATGACTAGGCCATTATAGATACTTTCATGTCGTAGTCCCCTAATGAATCTATCGAGCAATTGGTTGTTGTTGAATCGCTCGTTTGGATTGCATCAAGAATTCAAATTCTTTAGGCGACTAATGAAGTCTCTCACGGATTCACCTTCTTCTCGTTGGGCTTTCTGGAGTTGAGAGGCTATACCCCAAAGTAATCCCTCTCGTATGTGCTCTTTCAAGAACAATCTCCTAAGAGTAGAGTAGATCGTGTTCTCTTCTACTCTTAAGGTTCTACAACAATCTCCAGCCTTTTCGCGTAGGGTCAAACTCAAAGCCTTACACTTATGTAGCTCATTGATCTCTTCCAAGGAATCTCACACATGTTCAAAGACTTCCATATGCTTTCTAGCATCTCCGTCTCCACAGAATTTCTGTGTGAGCTTAGCTACTTGAAATGCCTTGCTCCTAGGCTCTCTATTAGGTGCACTACGCATGTTTTCTGCAATAGAGTGACCGATAGTTTGAGCAAATGCTGCCAAATCTCCTATTTGAGCAGGTATAATGGGTGTATGTGCTCCTAGAACCACATGTGAGATGGGAGTTGGCCTTGTCCTTGGCATACGCACGGCTCTTGGGTCCCATATTTTGTATGGTGGTGTACCAGACGGTGGTCCAAAGTTTACAGGTGTGGCCCTAGGCATAGGGGGTGCCTGATATGGCATGCTATTATTAAATGGCATGGCTCAACTTGTATAAGAGCTTGGATAATGCCATTGTGGATTGTAAGCTCTTGGAATAATCGGAGGTGTAGGAGCTACATGAGTCTGAGGTACGATAGGTGCACATGATTGATACATACATGTAGGTATAGTTGGGGGCACTGTGCTACTAGGCATCAGCGCAGTATTAACAAATGAACTCCATGGTGTACTTCTTGTCATGCTCACCACTGGGATATGCATGGTAGCCGTAGTGTCATTAAGAGAAAGATGAGCTAGATCTGGGAAGGTAAAGCTGCCACTTGTGGGCTCAGATTGTACTGAGGCTCCTGGCGAAACAACATATGGAGGATCAATGGGGCTCACTGAGGGAGTCTCCAATTGTGATAGGGTTGGTTGGTTGGCCTTTCCCGTATCCAAGAATCTCATTAAGCCTGTTGAAGGCATGTTGATCCCTGTGTTGTGTCTTTCTAACTCGACAATCCTATGGAGGACATCACAGACTTTCTGTTGTTGCTCATCTATGCTAGTAGCACCCGATGTGGATTGTAGAACATCTAACCAACCCACATGATAGGTGTGTCCTGTGTACCGATCAGTTAAAGCTTCTGCTTGTAGTTCATACTCCCAATTTTCATTTATGAATATCCCATCTAGGCCTGGCGTGCTGGAGGTTTCCCTGGAAGTGGAAGCATTATTGCTCCCCATCGCTTGCCCCTCCGTGACTGCTACCTTGGGAGCACTCGGTTGCTCGACTGGCATGATTGTTGTCATAGGATCCTTTGCTTTCAGGGCTCGACTTTGTTCTAGCCTTCGTAGGTTCTCAATTTCCCTCTCCCTTGTTGCTTGCATATAGCGTTCGATCTCTTGTACTTCGGCAAGACTCCTACCATCGGGTAGTAGAACCTCAGAGGGAGATAGTCCTAAAGGATCAGGAGGTGCAGTGGATGGAACATTCACATGCACACTCTTAAGAAGCATAGGGTCTATTTTAGGCATGAATGACGAATTTACTTCCCCACTCCCTTCATTTATTTCATTAACCGCATGTTCGGAGCGAGTAGCTCTACTAAGGGTCTCTTTTAAGCGGCTAAACACGTTGGACCCGGGCCGTGGGCCCATGGCATGCATGTCTTGACTTGAACTATAAGGGTTTGGTGAAGGATACCCCTCCATGACTTCGTAGTCAGAGGAAGAATCACTAGACGCTATATGAGGATCTTGGGTCGCGCTACCTTGAGTCCCTGCCGAGGGTCCATAACCTAGGGTGGAGGAATAATGGGTGCCCGCGTAAATGGAGGCACTACCAATATGCTCGTGCGCGAACACTCGTCCAGAGCATAGGTTCATATGACTTGGATCCCCTAGAAGTGTCAGTGAGTGCCCGGGAAGGCTGCTCACCTAGTATTTTTGGGTGTTTTGCAACCCAAGTCTTTTCTTAATTTGTTTTTGATTTTTTGGTCCTTTTTTTCTGACCCAGCTGTAGAATAGAACGTATAATAGCTCAAAAGGAGCATTTCGGTCAGAGGGACGTGCCGTGCTTTACAGCCCTCCGTTTGGTCACTTTATGCCCTCGGAATCCCTAAAACCGTCAATTTTTAGTAGGGAACTAGGCCCAAATTAGAAAGTCTAAGGTTGCAAGTGGGAAGAGAAGGGAGGAGAGTGGAGGACTTGCCCCACATGCTCTCATTCCTTCTTGAGGGGGTAGGGTATATATATAAGAGTGAGTCTAGTATATATCATAATACTGAGGACTGAGGACTGAGGCCTGGGCTTGGGCTTGGGGAACCGATCCCGATCAAAATTTTAGTGTAGCTTAAATATTTTCGGATTTTTTTAAAAAATTTTATAAAGGCGACGACCGCGCGCGGTTTAGGTGACCCTTTCTTGGCCACACACACTGTCAACACCTACCTAACCTCTCTGTCAACAGCTCACAGATCACTACCTTATCTACTTACTAACAGTGCTGCTAACCACTAACTAATCTACTAACTAATCTGTTAACCACTCTGCTAACTGCTTACTGACAGTGAGCTAACTGTCCACCTACTTCCTCTCTCACTACCTTACTGTGCAAAGACTGTGTGTAGGCAAACCTTAACAGAAAACTGTGTACAGACTGTGTGCAAACAAAAATTGCTAACTGTCTACCTACTTACTCATTCACTGCGAACAAGCTAACGACTACTAATTGTGCAAAGACTATGTACAAACAGAAAACACAAGATTATGTAGAAATCACAGAACTTGTAGACAATACAGAAATTAACAACTTGGAGAAAAATAACTCATTCCTCTTCCTCTTCCTCTTCTTTCCTACTACAAACAACTCATAGAAGAAGCACAAAGTGCCTCTTGGGCTTAGTGCAGGGCGATTCCCCAGCAACGGCGCCAAAAATGTGCGCTCCTTGCCGCACTGTCGAAGTAAGGGACTTGCCTAACACTGTGTGCGAGCCACAGACGGCTCCAAGCACACAACTAGCTTAACTAGTAAGCTCAAAACAGGGCAATGGTGTGTCACTCACTGCTCTATGCTCCTGCCGTGGAGGATTCCTTGCCGCGAAGAAGAAGGAGACACCGCTACGTCGCGCTCAACCGCTTCACCGCCGTCGTGCCGTCGCAATGCTCGATCACACACACACACACTCTCTCTCAAGTACACACACACACACACACACACACACACACACACACACTAGTACACAAGGAGATGGAGCAAGAGCACCTTTCTTGCAGTGCACAAATGAGAGAATGAGTGAATTTTAGGTTTAGTTGGCTTTTATATGAGCTCACCCCATTCACACTTGGGCGCCCATGCTTAGCCAACTAATCCCTTGAATGTCCCAGTTAGAGTGCGCCTCTCATCGGCGATCACTCTTACCCTTTTTCTATTGGACCGACAAGCCCGGTACCTGACTCTACCAAATAAATAATACAATGTCCACCGTAGGTTACAACGTCCGTCTCGTAGGTGATAGGGTGTCCGTGAGCCGTGAGGGTTAACATGCATCTTTTACAAACTTGTAATGATTCTACCAAGCAAGTGTACATGCATGAAATACTCTAGATCTGAATCATGATGTCCTACTTACTCTACTCCTACCTATCATGAAGAAATGGTGATAATGGTGTTTTTGGTTGCTTTTTGGCCTCTCCGGACTCTCAAGCTCTCCTCTCACCGCTTCTACCACTCCAACTCCTACTCTAGAACTCGACTACTACCTAAAACTACCTAAGTCTACCTCGTCTACCTAAGTCAAAGGATCTAGGCCAGACACAGACTTCCTAGACTCCCTCTAAGACCTAGAGAGTCCTCCACCCTCTGATCCTATCTAAATGTAAAGCGAGACTCTTGGCAAGCCAAAAATCCCAATCCTCAAGGATTAGTCTCGGTCACCTACCTAAGGTTTTCGTCCTTGGCAGCGGCGCCAATATTGGACGGATACGCCGCGATGGACGTCAGCACAGCGAGAACTCACCTAACAAGTAATGTCAGCTAAGGACGAAGCTCGACCCGGAGGCCCATGGAAGCAAGCATAAGGTGTCAACCTACACTCGATCGACTCCTAACTAATTCCTACAGAGGTCTCTACCAATTATCTAAGTCACAGCCTTCAAGAGTACACAAGAGGAAACTTCCTACAACGCTTGCTAGAGCCGAACACCCATCAAACACTTTCGGAACACCATAGAACTTGAAGGAGACCCTACTAATACCTATAGACTGCTCTCCCTAAGGTCTATGAACCAAAATCATGACCCAAAACACCCGGTGCAGAAACACGTAGGATGTCTGGCCGAAATCTACAGGTCTTCGTTTCCGAAATCTGAAGTGCCTAATGCGTAGCTCTACTCAATGTGAACGCGTGGATATGCTGCAATGAGAAATCAGATAACGTATGCTCACCCAAAAAACTGATGAAGCTCGTAGAAGGAGCTTCCAAAGCCAGACCGTACGCGCGCAATGTTGGTATTGATGCGTAGCTCTAGTCGGGGGCAACACGCTGCACTTCTCCGCAGTAGATTCTGACCACCGTAGCATCAAGACAAAGCTCACTCTCTCTCTCTCGTACACAGTACGCTCACTCACAGACTTCAAACTTGTTTTTAAAATGACAAAAGGTTTTTGCATTAAGGTCAAAAAGTGGTATATATACCTTACAACTTCTCAAACCCTAAAGTTCCACAATCAACCATCTACTCAGTCTAACTATCAAAACTGGGGATACAATCTGGAAACTTCTGTAAGTCCCAATATTTACAAGGTGAAAAATCGAGTTTTTCTCAATGAATGAATAATTACAAAAATAATAGTCCGCCGAGTAGTTAGATGCTGTGGGGTGTGTCCAGCTTCTAACATTCGAACACTTTCAAAAATTTTCTCTGTCATCCTACGCGTTTTCCGTAGATGGATTTAGAGTGAGGGTTTTGAGTGTAGGAGCTTAGGAACAGGTGTATCCTAGTGAAGGGATGGTGTTCCTTATGTTTCGTACGAATCTGGCATGATTAGATAAGTTACCTTCCGTATGTGTGTATGTGGCTAGGTGGTGTAGTTGAGAGCAGTGAGGTTCTTGATTGTGGTTTAGTTGGCCTTCTAGAGTGTTGTATCTATAGGATGGTCTCAGCCTGACAAGCTAAAGAGATTTCCTTCGTGTGCCTATCGTGTCATCTGTGTCCTTGATTGACATTATGTTGATCTAGGTAGTGTTTGCATGAACTTCATGGGTGTGTGAGTCGCTCCCGTCCAACATTGGCGCCGCTGCCGGGGACACAAGGACCTAAGTAGGTTTCCTACTAACACTCGTGTGATGGTTGCTTGATTTAGTTTCGGCTAAAGAAAGCGTTTTTCTTAAGTGGATCCGAAAGAGGATATTCCGCGATCAAGTGGATAGCCAGGAAGCGTATGTCTTGCCGAGGGTCTGCGACTAGATATGTTTAGTTAGGATCTGTGGATTTGTTGGTGGTCAAGTGATTTGTGAGGTGATAAAAGCGTTTACTAGTCCGTGTGTGGCAGTGAAGCATTTTTCTACTCATAGATGCAAAACCCCATATGATTTGTAGGAGTAGCTTTAGGTAAGTGATCCGATTCTGATCTAGAGCTATTTCACTGAATTATTTGCTAAAGTGCTTGATTGCATTTGAAATCACGGAAAAGTGTGCTTTTGAGGGTAAAAATGCATTAAACAAGCTTTTGTGGATATTTTTGTATGACTGACTGATGCTGTGCATATAAAAGAGCATTTGCAAGGGTTCTGTGAAGAAAACTTGCAATTCTGTAAACATAGACATCCTACGCGTAGGATGTCTCAAGGGGGTTCTGGAGACCAAATTTGTAAATTTTGACTGCACCAGTGTGTTCAGAAGGGGGGGGGTTTACCCTAAGTATACATTGAAACACTCATTTTGACCAACTCTTGACACCCAAAAGACCAAAGACGGAGTGTCAAGAACGCGAAAACAAGAAACTTAAGATTCTGAGCACAATTTTGCATAAAAGCTGTTAGGAATTCTTGAAAAGTAGTGCTCAAGACTTGAGGAGGCCTGTGGATGAATTCTGCCAAAAATTTCATCAGTAGACATCCTACGCGTAGGATGTCTCTAGGGCACTTTTGGCAGGGAATTTGGGAAAACTAAGGTTACGAGTGGGTTCGGAGGGTAGGTTTTACCCTAGTAACATATTGACTTGAGTGTTTTCCCCTATTTTTGTTGACCAAAAGCCAAAAGGCGGAGTTAGAAAACGTAAAATTTCAGAAAAGGCTTAAATTGAGTGATTTTTGCATGTTTTTGCAATTGTGAAGCATACTTGCACTTGCTGAGAGCATAAGGAAGCATCAGGGACACTTCAGTCTGAAAAAATAAGCAGTAGACATCCTACGCGTAGGATGTCTACAAGGTGATCTGGGCACTTTTTGGAAAATCTGAGGTTACCAGTGTGTTTAGAAGGTAGGTTCTACCCTATTTTCACCTGGAAAGTGGAAATTTGACCAAATTTTGACAGATCAAAGTCAAAAGACGAGAATTGCCAGACATCCTACCCAAATTGTGTCCAAGGCCTAATTTTAAGACCAAACCATAGCATGACTCCAAAGGAATGTTCTAAATGTTGTATTGAGTGCATGTGATAAATTTCATCTCATTTGGGTCAGTGAAAGTGAAGATTGAACAGACTTTAGCGTTTTTGGACAGACAAAAGGCAAGAATAGCTAGTTTTGGGGTCTTTTGAGATCCAAACTCAAATCTAAGCATAGCATTGGGTTGCTGACATCAAGGGGAAGTTGTGGCTCAAGTTTGGGGAAATTCTAAGCACTTAGACATCCTACGCGTAAGATGTCTTCACCATGATTTAGCACTCCAAATCAACCTCTGAGCATACCACAGTGATCAGCACCTTAAGGAGAGTCTGTGGTTCAAATTTGGGGCAATTCTGAGCAGTTAGACATCTTATGCGTAGGATGTCTAAGGCATAATTCTGAAACCAAAATTCTACTGTGACCATACCATGCTGTCATATAGCCTTGAATAAGCCTCCTAGGCAAATTTGGTCCAATTTGGAGTTGATTTGACTTGGGAATTCATCAGAACAGACATCAGGCTTTTGGAACAGATTCTTGATCATTTGACCAACCTATAGGTGTCAGAATCAAAAAGTAAAAATAGCTATGAGTTTAGCACATCAAGGGGAAGCTACAGTGCAAGTTTGAGCTGAAACAGAGAAAAAAGACATCCTACGTGTAGGATGTCTTTTGGGTCATACAGTGGTCAAAATTCTACTGTAGCCATATAGGGAGGTTCTAAGTGTCTTAAGGATTCCAGAACTTTTTTCAAAAGTGAATTTGGACCTTGTTTGGCCTATTTACCAAGCAAAGACAAGAATTGTCAGACATCCTACTCTTGGAGTGCACTAGAAGCTCTTGTAGCCTAAATCTTGACCTATTGGCATACAAATTAAATTCTAAGCATACCATTGTGTTGCTGAGTACTAGGAGAATCTTGGGATCAAGTTTGGACAAAATCTGAGCAGTTAGACATCCTACGCGTAGTATGTCTCTAGCTTGATTTAGGACTCCAAACCATTTTACGAGCACACCACTGTGATCAGCACATCAAGGAGAATCTGGGATGAAAATTTCAAGTCATTCTGAGCAAAAAAAACATCCTACGCATAGGATGTCTCAAGGCCATATTTAGGTCCAAATGAAATTCTGAGCATACCATTGTGTTGCTGGACTTAAGGGGAGTCTCTAGACCAAATTTTGTTAAATTTTTAGCATATAGACATCCTACGCGTAGGATGTCGCTAGGCCAGCTTTAGGGTCCAACTGTAATTTTGACCATACAGGAGTGTTCACAGTGTCACAGAGATCCCAAATCTTCTTTTACAATTGAATTTGGACTCATTTTGACCATTCTAAACTGCATTTCACTGTTTTGGCCATAACTTTCACAAACGGTATCGGATCGGAAAAGTTTTTATATCAAAATGTAGCATGAGAGCGGCTCTACAGATCTTAGAGAAAAACTTGAACTAAATGTATGCAACCGGCAACCATTTAGGTCAACTTTGAAAAAAACGTCGTTTGAAGCCTCAAAATTCATCCGCAAGTTAGGGGTGTCTCAAAGCGACAATTTGCGAGAATTGTGACGAAACGGTTGTGGTTTTAGACATATTTTTGACTTTTCCCTAACCAAAGCACTTGAACACATTGGAATAAGTCTACTTGAACCAAGCAAAAGCTCTTAAACC
This sequence comes from Adiantum capillus-veneris, assembly GCF_014529385.1. Lineage (NCBI taxonomy): Eukaryota > Viridiplantae > Streptophyta > Polypodiopsida > Polypodiales > Pteridaceae > Adiantum > Adiantum capillus-veneris. The sequence goes on along the minus strand of NC_140942.1, from coordinate 152,887,908 downwards.
TAGAAATCATGTCTACCCTAGATTCAAACGCAGCTTACACAAGCTTGGAGATCTCGACGATAGAGAAATATCCTCCCACAATGGATCTTCCAAACTTGCAATTGATAAAGATCCATCTTGTTGAGAGAGTTTGGATGATTGGTCATGAGAGTGAAGGACTATATAGATACATTGATGACAATGAGGTCAATCTTTATAGGTGCTCATATCCATACCTAGAAGAGATAACGGATTACAAGCTCTTATATGTCTACACATACGGAGTCGACTCTCAATGGAGATCTATAGTTGTCGACAAGTATGGAAGAGAATACAGAGTTGTAGAAAGCACAAATCCACAGACTGTACTAGAAAGAGCTGGATATTTGGTCAATGAAGGACCACAAATGCCTCCACCAAACACGAGAATTCCTATAGGAATTCCAAGAAGAGAGCCACCAGGATTCCCTTCAAGAGTGATAACGAGAGAAGAATTGGGAGAGTCTCTGGTTAGACTTGTAGACAACCGCTGAGTAAGACCATCCCAAGTCCAGAAATGGGTAAACAGAAAATACTCCGGAGATAAAGATCCGAGAGATCACGTAACGGATTTTAGAAGAGTGATTAGAGCAGAGGAAGTTTCAGATTTTGCGACACAGTTTGTGGGATTTGGATTGACTCTAGAAGATGATGCAGCTACATGGTTCGACTCGGTGGAAAAATGGGATTTTGAGACCCTAGATGAGCTGTTTGAGGAGTTTATTGAAGAATTCTCGCCAAAAGGCATTGCTCACAACACGGTCTCACAAATCCATAGATTCAAACAGAAAGAGGATGAATCAGTACGCAAAGCATCATTACGGCTCAAGAGATATGTTAAGCTCTGTCCAAGAGCGGAATTACCTACGCAAGCACGACTGATGCTGATCTTTATCCCGAGAATGAGACATGCGGGCCTTCAGAAGGATCTGCATATGATAAGGAGGATGACACTAAACGAGTTGATCAAAGAAGCTCTTTATCTAGTGGATAACTGTGAGCCATACAAAGAAAAGGACTTAGAGAGTCAAGGAGATGACACATCCTCTCAGCACAGCGTTTCGTAGATAAGTGAGTCCATTGCCAAGCCAACGACACCTATTGATCAAGAAAAGCTTATCGACGACTTGGTCAAGAGATTGATTCCTCTTGTAAGGTCTGATTCGGGAGAGCCGAAGTGGTGTGAAATTGAGAGAAAATGGATGAACCATACGGGGGAAGAGTGCTATTATAGCATGGAAAATTCTAGGGAGAGGTATGTGCAACATGTTCCAGAAGCACCTACTCCACCTAGATCAGGGAATGCGCCAGGGCCAGTAGGAGTTTTAAGGCCACAGCTTGTCTTAGGACAACAACCTCCGCTGCCAGGTGCTAGAATGCCGGTAGACATGAGATACATGCCAATGATGGAAGCATCAAATAAACCAACGCCAGTACCATGTACAATGTGGTATAGCAACCAAAGTGAGTACTACCCTTCGGAGCAACAAAATGTGAGAGAAACACATGGAGTGGTGAGGCCGGTACAACCTCCACCTCCTGGGTTTCAGTCTAAAGAAAGAAGGTATGAAATGGACGAAAGGACATTGCGATTCATTGCAAATAGCGGCTTATCTAGGTAAAAGCTTTCTTATAGCCAAGAGGAAATGCTAAAAGAATCTCCTCAACCAGAGACAGATTGTCACAAAAGTCGTGACAACCACTTGGTCAAACAATGTCCTCATACGGAGATCACTGAAGTAAATGCCTATTGTCTTGAGTGTGGCATCACTCACTTGATCCCCGATTGCCCGAAAAACCCAAATCAAATCAAGAAAATCACGACAAATGTATTAGGGATTGTTCAGCTACCTAGTAGCTCAGAAAATGAAAATGTTGTACCAGTTCAAGTGGTTACAAGAGCACAAGCTCAAAAGAAAGCTGATGAGAATCTAGAGACAAAGAACACGAAAAGTGACACGAGTCCAAAGACAGATGATGGACCAAAGACAGACGCACCTAGTCAGAAAACCAAGAGCAAACGAAATAGTTGGAAAGCTAGAAAGACTAGGATGAAAGCACGCAGATAACGAGAGAAAAAATCCCTAGCTGAGAAGCTTACCGAAGCTGAGGAGAAGATAAAACAACATGAGGAAAAGGAGGCACCTTCTCTTACACAGATGGTTAAACCTCTAGAAGAACCATCCACGGATGAGAAACCGAGAAGTGCTAGTTCAGGAGGATCTGTGTTGGCAGAGAAGGTTAATGAGACATTAGATGCCCTCTTGAAAGCCTATGATGTGAGGCTCAAAAACAACCAAACCCAAGAACACAGGTGGATGACATATCCCTATGCGGAACTAGAAAAGTAAAGGTTTGAAATGTGCCAGAAAATGATTCAAACAGCCCAAGATTTACTAGAACCACCAGTTGCAAAACCTGAGGATGTGATCCGTGTCATGCCTACACAAGTAATCCCACCAAACCAAGAACTAAAAGAGCCAGATTCTAGTCATGAGCACAGACCAAACCTCAAAGACCCAGCATTAGAACCAAGGATAGTACTGAATACCATGGATAACTCTTCCAAGGGGTTTCACCAAGCTATACCTGAGGATTTTAAAGAGATAGATGGTCTTGACGAATTGTGGAAACAAGTCAGAGAGGCCAATGAAGCCGATGACCTAAGAAGACGAGTAGACAAGACTGGTGATGAACGAGGAGTGTTTCTACCACCAATAGAGGAATTTGAGACTGGATCTCAAATGAATCTAGACATGCGATCGTATTGGGGCGACAAAGGATTTGTACAATCTATGGATAGCCAACCCCATTCGCTAAGAACACTACCGTCCTACATGGGGGAGTACGAGACCAAGTCAGATGTGGTTGCAATCCCATCACAGAGACTGTCTCCCAACAAGTCCATTGATTCAAAGGGGCTAGTAGATATTCTATTTAGCCTAGTCACCTGTACAATAATGTTAGCTGAGTTTCTTAGAATAAGACCAAACATGTGGGCTAATGTGGGTAAATTTCTAGAGAAATTTGGTGTAAAAACCCCAATGACTCAAATCGAGGAAGGCATCAAAGAGCTTGAAATGCCTCAACTAAATACTAGGCCAGTGCCATTAAACAAGGTGGGCGAGTATTACGAGGGAGAAGATGGAAACACCACCCTTCCTCTGGAATTAAATGGTGTAAAAACCATGGCAATCCTTGACAGTGGAGCTGGTGTGGCCATTGCAACCAAAGAGGTTTGGAAAAAATGGGGAAAACCTGCCTTGATATCCACATGAATGACCCTGCAGCTTGCAGACGGACACAAGGAAAAGCCCCTAGGACTGCTAGAAAAAGTACTTGTTACTTCTTGTGGCATTGAATATGAACACACTTTTGCTGTTGTTGACTTTGGCAAGAAGAACAACTATGACATCATTCTGGGAAGACCATTCATGCGACAATTGAAAATGGTCCAAGATTGGGGTTATGACCATATATACCTGAGACATATGGAAACCATAACAAAGATAAACTTGAGGGACCATAGCTATAGGGATGTGACGAGAACACCGGTTGAGGAGTTTGATTCCACCACAGTAGCAGGATCAGAACTTCCAGCTTGGTTAGGTAAGCCTAAAGAATTGTGGATTTGTGGAGCTTCACAATGTGGTAGCTCGAAACGTGAGGAATGTATCCTAGAGCGGGTTATAGAGGATAGCGACTATATCCCAGAACCATTTCCTGAAGAAGAGTTAGAGCCTTTTGGATGGGAACACATCTTGGCTACTCTGGACGTGTGCGCCGTGGAGGATGCTCCCACAACAAAGTTTTGTGATGAAAATGTCTATGATGTCGTTCCTTATTTTGTAGTGAGTGTAATCCAGGAAAACGAAGAGATCCAGACATCAATAATGAGATGTCGAGCTCTACACCTTGAGCTGGCATCCACTACGGGTCTTGGCCGCTTACGGCATTTACTCATTGGCGCGTTAGGTGACCGACACGGAGGATCTCTGCCAGTGATTCTACAACTGGACTACACTTATAGTGCCAGTCTAGTACGCTTCTAGCGAGTTCACACTTAGTGACCACATGTACATATGTTGTACTTTTCAGCTTTAGCACTTAGTCATTTTGTACTCTCTTTTCTGTGAAGAAGAAGAAGAAGCTTTCCATCTCTGTGTGCTTTGTGCTTGTCTTGTGTAGCTCTCTTGCATCCTCATTCTTTACATGGTATCAGAGCCTGGTGCAGGCAAGAGAGGCTAAGAGAGCAAGAGCATCACAATCCCTTCGTTCGCAATCCACGACCAGATGCCGAGTTTCTGAACAGGTCTCCAAAGTGCAGTATACAGAGATTTACTGTACAAGTACAGTGGTATGTACGCTTGATTGTGGACACTCGTTGAGTGTAGAAAGCGTTACAGGTACCACGATAGCAGGTTCAACAGATTTGCAGGTTTTTGCAGATTGCAGCTATTTTATCTTAGTGCTTCAAGATGTCTGACGGTTTCAGTTAGATTGTTACTGAGAAGCTTGAGAAAAATAACTACCCTGCATGGAAGTTCAGAATAACAAATTTCCTAAAAGGAAAAGGTTATTGGGACTATGTAGAAGGAGATAATGAAAAGGAACCAGAGATTCCCGAGGCAAATGCTATAGCAGAACAAAGGAAAGCTTTGAGGGACTGGCAACAAGGCCAGAGCAAAGTGATGTATTGGCTTTCTATGAGCATCACAGATGGCATGATGGGCTATCTACAGGATGCTGAAACCCCCGCCATTGCATGGAGAAACTTAGGCAGAGTGTTCGAGGTGAACACCAAGGCCAGGAAGCTTCAACTAAAGTCGGAGCTAAATCAGGTTAAGAGGAACAACCTCTCAATCAATGATTATGCCTTGAAGATCAAGAGTATCATTGAGGCTCTTGGATCTATTAAAGTCTCATTGGAAGACGATGACATTGTCCGTGCATGCTTGGATGGTCTAGGAGATGAGTATGTACATTTTAGGTCTTCCATGAATACAAGAGACGACATCCCCGTGTTCCAAGATTTGATTTCTATGCTTATTCTTGAGGAGAAGAACCTTGACACATCTTCTTCTCATGGCAGAAATAATTCTGAACAGGCCTTCTATTCTAACTCCAACAGAGGTAGAGGTAGAGGTCGTGGTCGAGGCCCAAGGGGTTGCAGGGGCCAATTTCTGGAAGGTCCATCAAATCAAAACAATACAGGTGGTAGGGGAAACCAGTCTCAAGGCAGGGGGAGTCAAAGAGGTCGTGGTGCAGGATCAAGCAGGCAGCAACATACTCCAGATAGCAGAGAATGTTGGACTTGTGGTGAAAGAGGTCACATGTCACGTGACTGTCCAAAGGGAAAAGCAAGTGGAAAGAGAGAACAGAGCAACTATGCATCTACTAGCAGAGATGCAGATGACAGCAAAAACGAGCGCATGTTTGTTATGCAGCATGTAATGAATACAATGACTGCAGAGAATTCCACCCAAGATGATGTTTGGTATGTGGATTCAGGTGCCTCTAATCACATGACGTCTCATGGAGAGTGGTTTAGTGATATGTGCAAACCAGATGTGTCAGGCTATGTGCAGACAGGAGATGACACAGCTCACCCCATTGCTCATGTAGGGGACATACCTCTAAATACGAAGAGTGGGAAATCAAAGTACTTAGCAGATGTACTTCATGTCCCAAACATTACAAAGAATCTTGTTTCTGTTGGACAAATGGTTGAGCAGGGTTTGCAGGTTCGCTTCAATCCAAATGGCTGTTATGTAGAAGATTTCCAGAATGGCTGTAAGCTGATCATAGAGGGCAAATGTGTGGGCAGAATGTTTACGCTGAATATAGACATGCCTGAGGTAAAAGCTGCATTATTTGCACAGGGCACAGGTGTTGTGACTGATGTTGACATTTGGCACAAACGCATTGGCCATGTCAATGAGCAGAGATTGCGCAGCATGCAATCAAAACAGATTGTAAAAGGTTTGCCGAAATTCAAGGTGGATGGTATGCATAAAGTGTGTGCAGCATGCCAGTTTGGAAAATAGTCAAAGGGCTCATTTCCACATGAGCGCAATGTATGTAAAAAGCCACTTGAGGTGGTGCACAGAGATGTTTGGGGTCCAACTGATACTGCAAGTATACATGGTTGCAGGTATTATGTCTCTTTCATTGATGACCATACAAGGAAAGTATGGGTCTACTTCATGCGTAACAAAAGTGAAGTGTTTGGTCACTTTCAAGACTTCAAAGTCATGATTGAGAAGGAGACAGATATGCAAATCAAGACATTGAGGTCAGATGGAGGGGGAGAGTACTTCTCCAATGATTTTTCAGATTTTCTGCGAATGCATGGTATACGCAGGCAATTTACATGCAGATATACTCCACAACAGAATGGGGTCACAGAAAGGAAAAACAGGCACATTGCAGATGTTGCACGTGCATTGATGAATGAGAAGAACATGCCTCATCATTTCTGGGCTGAAGCCGTAAATACAGTTGTGTACATTATGAACAGGACACCTACAGCTGCGGTGCAGTAATGCACATAGGCTGTTGGGGCCTATGAGATGTAGTCTTTGATGAGATGAGAAGCTGGTACAGTAATGCACATGGCACTATTGGGGCTGATGTAAAAGATGATGTGGTTGTACAAAATGTGAGGCCACAGTCACAGGTTTTGAGTGGACCACAAGAGTCCTCTTCTCGTGGCTCTATTGAGAAACCATGGAATGGTAGACTACGTACGCAGGTTACTCCACCAACAGGTACAGGGAATGTATCACGAAAAGGAAAGGAAAAGGTTGATGAACCTCCCTTTATGGCTGATGCATCATCAGGTTTTTCACATGTAGACATGGATTCAGATGGTTCTGAACAACGTCTTGATGAGGAATTTGGAATTCCGGCTGTGAGGACACCTAGTGTAAGGAAAGTACAAGAAGATGCTAGAGGGCATAGGAGTGACCCAGGACCGCACAGATCTAATAGAGTCAAAATCCAATTCAGAAATTGACTTATGATGGGTATCTAGCGCATCACTAGGCCTACATGGCTAAGGTGATACAGGATGTGGAGCCCACATGTTTTGAGGATGCAGTTGGAAATGTGCATTGGGATGATGCAATGAATGAAGACATGGCTACATTGGAAGAAAACGACACATGGGAGTTGGTGCCATTGCCAAGTGGCAAGAAAGCTATTGGCTGTAAATGGGTGTATAAAACCAAGCATATGGCTGATGGTAACATTGAGCGTCACAAGGCAAGGCTGGTTGCAAAGGGTTATGCACAGACGTATGGCATAGACTATGAGGAGACCTTTGCTCCAGTGGCAAAGATGACGACTGTGAGAGCTGTCATAGCAGTGGCTGCATCTAGAGGATGGATTATGCATCAAATGGATGTAAAGAATGCCTTCTTGAATGGTGAGTTGCAAGAGGAAGTGTATATGGATCAGCCACCTGGTTATGTCGATCCAGGTTACCCAGATTATGTATGCAGACTTCTCAAAGCTTTGTATGGTTTGAAGCAGGGCTCTAGAGCATGGTATGACAGGATTGCCAAGTATCTTGTCAGTATTGGTTTTAGGAGAGCTCATGCTGATCATTCACTCTATGTATGTGAGAGTGATGTGGGGATTGTGGTCATTACCATATATGTAGATGACCTTATTATTGTTGGTGACAATGCTATGGAGATTGACCATGTGAAGGGTCTTCTCAAACAGGAGTTTGAAATGAAAGATTTAGGCGAGTTGCGCTACTTTCTTGGCATTGAGGTGATCAGGACTCCAGAGGGTGTATGGCTATCATAGAGATAGTATGCTTTGGACATGTTGTCAAAGTATGGTATGGCTGATTGTAAGCCAATTTCTATTCCCTTGGATGTGAATGCAAAGCTGAGTGTAGAGAAGGGTGATGTTGTTGAGGATGTCAACATGTACAGGAAGATTGTGGGTAGTCTAATCTACTTGACTATCACGAGGCCAGACTTGAGCTACACAGTAGGCTTGGAGAGTCAGTTCATGCAGCTTCCGAGGAAGCCACATTTGGATGGAGTACGAGACACACTTAGGTATGTGCAAGGTACTCTTGACTACACATTGTTCTATGCAGTAGATGCACCATTAGCATTGTATGGGTATACAGATGCAGATTGGGCAGGTAGCATTGTTGATAGGAGATCTACGAGTGGCTTCATGTTCTATTTTGGGAGTGCTGTTGTTACTTGGAGCAGCAAAAAGCAGCCTACGGTTGCTTTATCGAGCACAGAGGCCAAGTACAGAGGTGCAGCAGTTGCGGCGTGCGAGGTAGCTTGGCTACGCACATTACTTGAGGACTTGGGAGTGCAGGTGGACCAGCAGATTTTCATCCATTGTGACAACCTCAGCAGCATGCAGTTGGCTAGGAACCCAATGTTCCATGCCAGGACCAAACACATAGAGGTCCATTACCACTACGTTCGAGAGCGAGTGTTGGCGGGCGACATCGACTTGGTCTACGTCAGCACAGAGGAGCAGATAGCGGATATCGTTACCAAGGCCCTCGGAGCTGAGAAGCTTCGACGTTTCCGGACTATGCTTGGACTCTGCGACATGTAGAGCTCGAGGGGGAGTGTTGAGATGTCGAGCTCTACACCTTAAGCTGGCATCCACTACGGGTCTTGGCCGCTTACGCCTAGTACGCTTCTAGCGAATTCACACTTAGTGACCGCATGTACATATGTGCTACTTTTCAGCTTTAGCACTTAGTCATTTTGTACTCTCTTTTCTGTGAAGAAGAAGAAGAAGCTTTCCATCTCTGTGTACTTTGTGCTTGTCTTGTGTAGCTCTCTTGCATCCTCATTCTTTACAATCAACAAGCTCTCGAAATAAGCAGCAAACAAAGAAATGTGGAGAATCAAAAGATGAAGAAGACGACGAGTTCTATGACTCTGTAGAACACTTCGAGCTTCCAGAAGATCAACGACCCGGGAATCAATGTCATCACTACACGAATAAAGTGCATCAAAAGTGGATTCCAAAGGCCTCTGTGAAGACACAGCCACCACAAGCATCCTCATACATGGCTCCTAATAAGGATGCAAAGACTCAGCTAGGAGGAATATGACCAGAGCAACGAGCTAACAATGCTCTAATCAATGGGCTAGAAAAGTCCTCCAAGAAACTACCACCCACGAGCAAACAGACAGTAACTTTCCACTACCAGCCAAAAAATCAAGGGAAAGTACAAGAAGTCAACCTTGTTGAGGATAGTAGCGATAGTGATGAATCTTACGACATCCCCTATCATCAACTCAGGCCATCACTATCACCAACCCCTTCAGCAACAACCATGACAGGTCAAAAGAACAGGACAACAAGTCAAAGCCAAAAAGCTCGACAAATCTGGATACCAAAAAGCCAGATCGGCCAAAAACCGATATGGATCAAGAAGACAAAGATCTCTAATGACAAATCACAGGATCCAACACCAAAACAAAAACAAAGAAAGCGTGCACGAACGAGTAAGAATATCACAAAGCTGCAAGCTTTCACAACTCAGGTTTGGGCTCCAAAGAAGTTGATTCAAGCACAAAAAAGTCAGGAATTCATCTGGATTCCAAAACAACCACAGTATCAACTTTCAAAGCCTAAATCTCGTCCCCAACCAAGCGTACAAGGGCTGAAGCAAAGACCACTGTCGACTCACACAACAACAAGGTGGATCCCAAAGAAGTCTCTTCAAACACAAACGAAGCATGGGCAAGTATGGGCTCCCAAACGAGCTTCATCAACAAAACAACCAATTAATCGCAAAGAATTGGGTCCCAAAGAAGAACAACAAAACTGCTGTCAGTGCATCGCCGCTTGAATTCTTACAATTCTTCCTACGATTACAGTACAGTTAGAAGAGAGCAAGTCGCTTCAATCAAGCAACGATACAGGAGCTTCAAAGACCATTACATTGCTTAGAATAGGAAGCCTCGCCAATAAATGCCAATAAGAAAATTGCTTATACCCACATCTTGCACAACATAAATCTTTTCCATGCATTGACTGTGTATGCATAATAGGGCTACATTACAAGGCCTGCATAGGCACAACTTTTAATTGCCCAATCACAACACATACCCTTTGCGATACCCTGTCGTAAAGGATGACTCCAAATAGGAAGGGGGGAGACATTCTGAATGCGGACCTAACATTATGACTATTAGAGGGCAATGTTTTGTGAGATGCATTGAATTTTTGCGTTTTATTGTGATAATTTTTTGACGAAATTTAGAGTATATGCCCTCATAGTAGTGTTACAGAGGATTATGGAGACAAAATCCATATATGAGCCTCTAGGGACATGTGTATAGTGTACATAGCATTTAGATTTCTATTTGAATGACTTTTCTTTTGTTAAGTTTGTTTTAAGATTTTCTTTGTTTATTATTAAGAAAAAATAATAAAATCCATAATCCACATGAAGAAAAGACTGACGAGAGGCCTGAGCACTACAAAGAGAAGAAGGTACAGGGAAATGATGAAACTTCACGAAGTATGTCTCAGCAGCCACTACAACAGCCGAAGAACTTGTCACAAAGCAGTGTCAACATGCAACAGACAAGTCATACAAGTCAGAGTGTCGAGTAGCTAAGCCACAAAATGAGTGAGGTGTTAGTCCCAAAGCTTCAATTAATATTCTCTGTGGTCTAAGCGTCTTAGCTATTCTAGGTACTTCTCAAGATGGAAGAGTTGAGCATATTTACATTGTGTCGCTCATGCTGGTATAGGTGAGCAAAAAAGTCGAAGTCTAAGTACTTAAGTCTGGTGAAGTGAAGGAGAAGGTCCAAAAGACACTCACGTACTGAGCACAGTGAGATACGAGTGGAGAAACTTCTACATCGACAACCCTTCTTGGAAAGGTGGAAGCTATTGAGACATCTTTTGATGTCACATGTGCTACATTTATTCCTCGAAACACCCATCATCTCCTTCTTTCACATTGCATGCTTTTGGTGACAAATTTCTCATATGCATATAGAGTGTCCCATAATTGGCACTTGCATCAGGCACTCTTTTCGTGTTTCACCCAAGTACTCACCTTTCATGAACATGTACTTCACGTTCAACTGCTCAACTCCAATAAGAGCGTATACCAAACGCATTTTTTTCCCACCGGATTTTTTTCCCTTTGGTCATCTAGGTTTTAGACCCTAATCTAAAGACACCTATCACCATCCTCTTGTACATATTCCTTCTACATCAACAATAAGGAAATGCTACTCAAATCAATTGACACATGAATTGGAGCACCAATTTCAGATCATAGCATACTTCTCCTCAATGGCGAGTCGAAGAATGGCCTACAATGACAAAGCTGCAGACAACACTAACAACATGATTCCACAGGAACAAAGAAGTCCCCAATGAAGAAGAGCAGACATAAAAGTAATCAGAGGATCTCAAAAGATGAATGGTTATGCTGATAGATGTCCACTCTAATGGATCATAGTTCTTGTTGTGGTTCGACAAAGTTACAAGCAGTGCAACAGATGAAGCCGAAACGACAGCAAAGTATTGACCGTTGGGTCAACAACACAACATAACTCAAGAACAAAGAAGTCCTCAATGACAAAGAGCAGACATAAGGGTAATAAGAGGATCTCAAAAGCTTGTCCTTGATAATGCGCATCGAATGCTCGGCAGGGTTTTGAACCTCAATTACAATAATTAAGTCCTGGATTCGGCCTGACAGACAGACTTTGCATTGGAGTGCAACTTGGCCTAAAGAAGTTCAGGGTTTAGCCATACAATTTCTATAAAATTGTTAGAAGCGACTAACGCCTACACCAATTATGCACCAAGTTGTGGATATGTTATGGATGTACACAATATTTACTTCTCATTGTATAGGGCTTGGGCTCATTTAGGAGTTCCAAAGTTGTATGAGTCTAGGCTAGAGAGCTCACTTTATCCCATAGTTGAAAGGTTTAAGGCCCAAAACTATAAAAGAGCCCTATGCTTAATGAGAGGTCATTCTTGAGTGGTCCTTTTGAGAAATCTCTCCCTAGAGGAGGTCTTGATGGCCTAGCCTTTGAGCTTAATACCCATGCTTAGAAGGCTAGTGCTAATCACATGTAATTAGTGTAATCCTCTCTCAATTAATCTAGTCTTCATTATGTTGTCAATCATGTTTCTCTACTTTCCTTCATTGTTTTGAAGTGTTGATCTTCTCTAATCTAACCCTTACTTATGCTAAGCTTCTCCGATTAGTGGAGTCCTTATCTAACTCTCTCGATTAAGCGGAGTGGGTGTACTCGTGATTGAGGGATTAGAGTTGTCCTCTAATGGTGTGCTTGTGTGTGTGTAGGTTTAAAAAGCCTTGAGCTTAATTTGATTATGTGTGACTTCATTTGGACACCATGATGGGCATGGTTGGGGTGGCCGACGTGAATGCGTGTTTCACTTCGTTGCTTGATGTGTGTAGATGATTTCTTGAAATTGATGCTTGATGTGCGATTAGCATTAGTTGATTTGGGATGATTTCTATTTGCATTGGAGGATGCACGCTCTTGAATCCTCTCAATCTTTGCATCCGATGACGCTCTCGCACATTCTTTGTGTGATGCCTCCAAGCCCTAGCCGGGTCATTCTCTCTCTCTCTCTCTCTCCGGATTGATAGATTTGTGGGAGATTGCCTATGCTATGGCGAGCCTCCAACATTGGCACCGTTGCCGGGGACGGGTTGCCTACGCTAGTGGAGTTGAGGTTGCAAAAGATAAGAGTAATTTGATTACCGATTTCTTGTAATTAAGTAGGATTTGATTTGTGTGTAGTGTAATTAGGTTTAATTGGATGTGTATAGAGTCATTTCACCCGAAAACCCCCTAAATTCTCTTTTGATTTTGCTAATTTTTCACTAACATTCACTAATTTTGCATCCCATTTATGCTAATTCCATGCTAATTTCATGCTAATGGTGCTAACCTAACCACTAATTTTGATTTGAAATGTATGCTAAATCCCCTTAATTGAGGAGGATCATCACTCTTAATTGCTCTAATCTATGCCTAATCATGTGATTGAGTGTTGATTTTGGTCAATTTTTTGATCAATTTTGGACCGAATTGAAGTTGCACACATGTGTGTGCATGATGGAATCGTCTCGTGGAGCAAGGATTAGCTTGGATGCAATCAATTGTAAGTGGATTGACCTACTCCGTTCAATTTTTGATTGATTAAGTTGATCTTATTGAGTTGCTAAATCATTGCTAAAATTAGGTGTGTGTGCCTAATTGATGGAATTTATGCCTAATTTGATGAAATTGGAATGAAATTGTAATCAAATTGAACACCTAGATGCTTGTAGATTGATGATTTTGCAAGAAATGTGTGTGCAAACATTAGGAACTGGCCTAATTTCGTTGCTAATTGAGCAAAAAAATTGGATTTGCGCACCTAATTTTGGTGTGTGTGCACTTACTTGATTTAGGTGTGTGTGCATTTAAGAGGGGTGTATGTCATCCTCAATTTGGGTGTGTGTAAAGTGTTGTGCACAAGCAAAAAAAGGGGGTGGGGGGTCAAGCACATGTGCATGCTTGTTTTTAGGTGTGTGGAAAGGGAGTAAAGTCAACAAAAGACAAGGCATGTGAGGAAAGAATCTAGGTGAGAGAAAGAGAAACAAAGTCAACAAAGATAATAAAAAGAGTGTGAAAGCACAAGAAAACAAAATTGGATTTGCATGGGCGTCCGAATTTAAAAGGCCTTTAAAAAAAAAAAAGTAAAAAATTATATATAAAAAAATGTTTTTTTTTCTTTCTTTCTTTGCTCCTCACACATATTCCCACACCGATCACCCCACTCCCTTCATGGGCACAGTTGATATTAAAATCGCCTGTTGATATTGAGGACTCACAAAATAGGGTCAAGAGCTCCATGCATTAGATGATCCAATAAATAATGATAATTTGAGGAGGTGACACTATTTTTGTTATGTATGCTACACAATGCATTTGGGCATGAGCTAATCATTTGGGTCTATTTGATCAAATGCCTCCTTGTCTCTATTTTCTCGCTTCCAATGTCAAAATATGCTACATGAGAGCATGAGAAGCAAATGCATTGATTTATTGTGCAATGGGTGAGCAATTGTTTGTAAAGCTACATAAAAATTTCCAAGTTGTGGGGGAATGTGATAGATTTTGAAGTTTGGGTTGAATAAAAACTTCCTCCTGCACTAATCAATGGTGGCCAATGATACAAAACAAGGTTTTGATGCTTCGAGGGAGCTTCAATTCACTTCATCTTATGCTCTTCTTTTTCCCTTGCTATGCATGCCGTATGAGTGCTAGTTGGATGTGATCATCGAGGGTGTGAATTGAAAGTTTAAATTCGGCATTCCTCGATACTTTTTTAGTGCTTAAGATGTATGCAAAAATCATGGCATAGCACTAAATTGGGTTTCTTGAATGTCCATGTGATAGCATTAAAACTTTTGGGGTTGTGGATGATCATGCATTTCTAGTGCTTGTATTGAATGGTCAAATGCTAAAAGCACTAACAATTGAATTGCTTTTGAAGAAGGATGTGGCAGGTGTGTGATTCCAAATGATCCAAGAAGGGGTCATCATTGCAATATTGCAGAATTTGGCTAATTAGAGCCATTCCAAATGTTTGGATTAAAGTTGTAATGCTAGCTCATAGCCTTGTCACAAAAGTTATTTTTTTCATTTGAGCTAGTGTTTAGCTAGCTTTTTTATCTTTCAAGTACCAAATTTGGCTAGTGAGAGCCATTCATTTCATTTCATCAAGTTGCACTCATCTCTAGCTCATAGATTGCACTCAAAAATATAAATTTTCATATGAGCTAGTTGTTAGCCAACTTTTTGAAAAGCTTTAAATTGTAAAATTTGGCTATCGAGAGCCACTTCATTTCATCAAAGTTGCATCATGTTTTAGCTCTTGGCTTGTATTGTTTTTTCCATACTTCAAGTGAGCTAGAAATTAATCGACTTTTGAATCATGCATGAGAGATGGTAAAAATTGCAAAATTTGCTTATGTGGAAGCATTTTATCTCTCTCATGGTTGTTATGTATGCATAAATTTGCTACATTAGAGCATCATGTGCATAACCAAAGGCATTTTTTTCCCTTGGGTTTTTTCCCTTTGGCAAATCTGGGTATGCAAGACCCTAGCTTTAGGTTTTCATTAATGTTTTTTGTGTGCTTTTGGATTTCAATAATTAGCTTTTGTAGCTTGTGTTTACACTTAGCTTCAAAAGGCTTCTTTTACAAATAAAAAGATAAAGAGGCTTCTCTACACAAAGGATGCTTGCTCACGGATGCTCAAAGAGCATGAATAGGTGTAATCCTTCCATGATTTGGCTCTTTGTTCATCTCTCCATTCTCTTGCTTGGTTTAAGTGAAATTTTGCTTCTAAGCTATGGTTTTTTTTCAGGTTAGAAAGCTACGCATCGTAAAGTTTCAACACCATACTTTGTGAAAATTAAAACTCACCAAAAAATTAGGTTTTATGTATGTTAATCATAGGTAATTAGCCTTGACCTTAGGTTAATGCAGGTTCATTTCTTGCTAGTCCTAGATTCTTAGTGATAGTCTTCATATTCCACTCATTTTTGTCATGACCTAGGGCTATGATTAGGCTTTAGTATTTTTTAGTCCAATTGCCACTAGTTCTCATAAAGAAAGCAATAAAAATGTGCTAAAAAATGAACCATGAAGCAAAGAAATGTCCAAAAAAAGTAGCAAAAATGCTACTAAGGCACATGAAAATAAAAATTCTATGTTATGTTGTGTCTGTGTGAGGCCTAGCGCCTTATTGGCACTTGGTAGGCAAGGGGAATCACCTTGGATTGCTTGGTCAAGGCCCTAAACCGATGCCCTGGGTTGATAGGGGTTAGCCGTCGCCTTGGTAAGCTAGTAGGCTTTTGGAACACCTTCTTGAGGGTTCAAGGAGCCGAGAGTCGCACTTAGACTTGCCTTGGGGTGGTAGCCTTGTGATTGTGCTTTAATTTTACAATGAATGACTAAATCAAAACTTCCATGAGCTTCAACAAACTTTGACAATGTACTAATAGATTAGGAGCTTTTTTATAGCCCATAGACATGATAGACTTGAATGATTTATTAAGATTGTTCACATAGTTTTTAGGCTAGTAGGTTTATGAACTTGCATTAGCCTAGGGTCATAATTGATTGCTTGTGTTTCATGCATAAAACTGAAATTTCAAGTGGTTTAATCTTCACAATAGTTTGAGTATTTTTCTGCTTTATGTTGTCTAGTTTCTGACTATGATTAACCCATCTTTTAGAAAGCAAAAAATCACTTTGCATGATTGTTCATTTATGCTTTATGTTTTATTCATTATTGGTGGCCTTTGATGCTCATTACTTGTTCTTATGTTTTGCAGCTCACCATTTCTTCCTTGGACTTGCTTTCTACCATGTCACCGTGTCTTGCTTCACCAGCACACGAGGACATGCGCCAAATTAGGAAGGGGGGAATGTTAGAAGCGGCTAACGGCTACACCAATTATGCACCAAGTTGTGGATATGTTATGGATGTACACAATATTTACTTCTCATTGTATAGGTCTTGGGCTCATTTAGGAGTTCCAAAGTTGTATGAGTCTAGGCTAGAGAGCTCACTTTATCCCATAGTTGAAGGGTTTGAGGCCCAAAACTATAAAAGAGCCCTATGCTTAATGAGAGGTCATTCTTGAGTGGTCCTTTTGAAAACTCTCTCCCTAGAGGAGGTCTTGATGGCCTAGCCTTTGAGCTTAATGCCCATGCTTAGAAGGCTAGTGCTAATCACATGTAATTAGTGTAATCCTCTCTCAATTAATCTAGTCTTCATTATGTTGTCAATCATTTTTCTCTACTTTCCTTCATTGTTTTGAAGTGTTGATCTTCTCTAATATAACTCTTACTTATGCTCTCCGATTAGTAGAGTCCTTATCTAACTCTCTCGATTAAGCGGAGTGGGTGTACTCGTGATTGAGGGATTAGAGTTGTCCTCTAATGGTGTGCTTGTGTGTGTAGAGGTTTAAGAAGCCTTGAGCTTAATTTGATTATGTGTGACTTGATTTTGACACCATGATGGGCATGGTTGGGGTGGCCGACTTGAATGCAATCTTGTGTGCTTAATCGTCAATGCATGTAATTAGAGTTGTGCTTGAGAGATTCCAAGATTAGTGTGTTTCACTTCGTTGCTTGATGTGTGTAGATGATTCCTTGAAATTGATGCTCGATGTGCGATTAGCATTAGTTGATTTGGGATGATTTCTATTTGCATTGGAGGATGCACGCTCTTGAATCCTCTCAATCTTTGCATCCGATGACGCTCTCGCACATTCTTTGTGTGATGCCTCCAAGCCCTAGCCGGGTCATGCTCTCTCTCTCCGGATTGATAGATTTGTGGGAGATTGCCTATGGTATGGCGAGCCTCCAACAAAAATCCTTACAAAGTTGTCATTGGCTCATAAGATCAGAAAGCTAATCACTCAATTCTAGAGATTGTAGAAGTTGTCTCTGAGAATCACAGATACTCCGAATTGACACATTTGCTGGAGCAAGTGATGGATGGAGCTTTCTCTATCCATGATGATAAGAGTCAAGTTAAACGACATTGGGTTCTTTTTGAATTTAGATCTGGCAATAGACCTATAATGGCAGAAACAGATGCTGCAGCTCAGATGTGAAGACATAACATCAATTATGATTTTCCTGAATCATGTGAAGACTATGTACATCGGATTGGATGAACAAGACAAGCTGCTGCAAAGGCTATAGTCTATACTTTCTTTACAACAACAAAACCACAGCAAAGACCACATCGCCATCGATAATCAGGTTATGTCGGGGACGACATGAACGCAGAAGGGGGGAATGTTGACCGCTCGGTCAACAACAAAACATAACTCAAGTTTCGTACCAAAGTATTATCTTTTGCGAGTTATGAAATGCTACGGATTATGGTTATAAACGTCATTTGTAATGAGTAGTTATTCTAGTTTCAGAAGCCGGGGTGCAATGGCACTTCCAGATTGTAAATACAAAGCCATTTGACCCTTTCAACCCCATTTTTGGTTAAACCTAAGGTAGCCTTAGTATATAAGGTATCTAGGTCATTTTGTAAAGGAGACTTTTTCATAATCAAAACTTTAGCACTACCGTCTATTGTGTGTGAGAGAGAAAGAGAGTGAGTGTAAGCTTTATCCTCTCGGTACGCCCGGCTCGCTCAACACATTCGAGATCCAACTGCACCATTGTTGTAGGCTCGAGGAGAGCTACACGACAATGCCAAGCATTCCACGTGAGACAAAGCGCACACTCCGACGCATCTACGAGCTATTTGTGGCTTTAAGTGTATCAAACGATGTCTGTTTTCTGCGTGCTAGTAGTCTATAGAATCGTGGCGACATAAGATACGCATTGGTACTCATAAATTTCAGTTTCAGGCACATTTAAAATTTTGCTCTGTCATCCTACGTGTTTTCCGCAGATGGGTTTAGAGTGAGGGTTTTGAGTGTAGGAGCTTAGGGACAGGTGTATCCTAGTGAGGGGGTGGTGTTCCTTAACTTCGTACAAATCTGGCATGATTAGGTGAGTTACCTTCCGTATGTGTGTATGTGGCTAGGTGGTGTAGTTGAGAGCAGTGAGGTTCTTGATTGTGGTTTAGTTGGCCTTCCAGAGTGTTGTATGTGTAGGATGGTCTCAACCTGACAAGGTAAAGAGATTTCCTCCGTGTGCCTATCGTGTCATCTATGTCCTCAATTGACATTATGTTGATCTAGGTAGTGTTTGCATGCACTTCATGGGTGTGTGAGTTGCTCCTGTCCAACACTCTCATATGAACTCCACATGTACATACACCCTATCTATGTCTCTCTCAATTACCTCTAACTCATAATTTCATCTTACCTCTTCTCTATGTACATAAAATTCAGCATGTACGCTATGCTTAACCTCTGAAGAATTGGGAAATCTCATCACCGAATCATCATTTTTATAATTGGTGATCGACATCGGCAGACGGAGTGTTAGGCCGTGAAGTTCAGTAGTGGTTTATTTACTTTTTATTTGTAACCAAGGTTTAGAACTTTGAATTCTAAGGGTGTTTTTACAAAGTTTAAGTAGGTCTGCTTTAGTTGTGCAATGGACTTCTTGGCACATCATGGAAATTAGGAGTCATTAGTCGTTATCTACTTAGAGGAGTCGAACTGTATTCAGCAGGGTGGTGTAGTGTGAGTTTACATGATGTAGAGTATGGAGTAATACATTACAGTTCATTTGTGTCAATGCTATTCTGCAGTTTTTAATTGTGTAGTAAAGCCACGTCGTATGTAGTTTGCTGTGTATTTACCATGTGTTACTGTTAGGGAAGTAAGCCCTAACACTTTGGCAATCCTACGATTGGTTTGAATTCAACCTGAACCATATGGCAGTCAAGAATCTAGTGCGGAACTGATTTTCAAGTTGATCTTGACCATCTAAGGGAATTCTCCAATTGGATAACCCGCGCAGGAAGAGTCTAAGGAATATGCAACCAAGTTCTTGAAGGCGTTCTTTTTGAATTTTCCGGGGGAAACCAAAATTGCAGTGGCTGACAAGAATTTATGATAGAAGAGAAGAAATCATGTATGAGTGGGTCAAGACAAGGGTCCAATTTACCACAACACTCATATGGCACCTGATTTCAGCTTAGCAGAGAATTTGCAGCAAGGAGAAGACAGGAAGAAGTGTCGGCCAATGATGGCCAAGCTGAACCTCTAAGGGGGGACACTGCAGGAGTAGGTATTGTTGGGGAGGGGACTGACTACAAGAACTTGAACACAGGTGGCAGGGGACCCCACCTACAAACCATCAAGTCCAACATGCAACTCCTCCTACAACAGACCCAATTGTGGGAACATTGTTGAATGTATTGATAGCTCAGAGAATCTTTCAAGCAAGAAGACAATTACAATTTACAGGAACAAGGATATCCTCTTTACCTTTTAATCCACTTCCGATAAGGGTACTTAGAACACTTTTGATACCTCCAATGGCTGCACCAAATCCCAAAGTGGGCGTGGCAAAGTTCAGCGGGAAAAAGTCCCAAGATGCTGACAGCCATGTTGGTCAATTTCAAACAAGGTGGTCTGCAAGTGGATATGAGACACTACACTCGGATGGAGTAAAGAAGGAGAATTTTGTAGCAACACTGCAAGGGAAAGCCATGGATTGGTTCTTGCAATATGGTATTCCTGCTTTTGCTAATTATAATGATTTGAAACAAAGATTTTTGTTAAGGTTCAGGGAAGACAAAACACCTGAAGACATTCTAAAGAAATTGAGAAAGTTAAAGCAAAAAGACTTGTTGGTTGAAGATGATGCCCAAAGTTTAGGAATTTAAACAACAGATTGGAAGTGGCACAACAACCTTCTATGGAACAATTGGGGGATATTTTTGTAAGGGACTTAAATAGGAATACAGGAGTGCAGTAGCAGGGAGACCCTAGTTAGCAAATGCACAAGATTTTACTAATTTGATTGAGGCAGCCTCCAGGGCTAAAAGAAGGTAAGGATGTAAAACTGTGTTACGAGGAAAGAAGAAGAAGAAGAAGAAAAGTGATGGTTCAAACTCAAAATCTGAAGATTCAGGGTCAAAAACTGATGATTCAGATCAGGATACATGTGTTGACTCTGACAGTGATGAGGATGAAGATTGGTCAGAAAAGAAGAAGGCAAAGAAAAAAGATAAGGAAAAAAAGAAACAGAAGAAAGATAAGGATTCTCCAAAGAAGGATAAAAAGCAGGAAAACAATGTGGTGACTGCAGACGCAGTTAACAAAATTATTTAGAATAAGTTACAAACTCTGGGCATGAACCAATTTGGCATGTCAGAGAAACCATATTGTCAGGTATGTCAAAGGTTTGGACATGACTATGAAAATTGTTATTACAACCCAAATTTCAGGGGAAGAAGACCTGAGTACATTACTCAAAAGATGAGGGAGGCTGCTGCAAGCATGATTGCTCCTCAAGGTCCTAATAGGAGATATCAGGGAACTGCACCTCAGAGACGGTTTCAGAATCCAAATAATTAGGGATATCAAAAAAGGAATCAGAACAATATGCCACATTCACCATGCAATTATTGTGGAGTCATGGGTCATTGATAAGGACCTGATTGTGAACTTTGGTGCTGACATCGGAATTATAGAGGGATCCCTATTATCAGGTACAAAAATAACAATAATAATCGACCTCTAGAACAAAATCCACAGCTTCCACCACAGTGGCAGCAGCAGCAAAGACCTCTAGGTCAGGCTAATTTAGTAATATTGGAGGAATGGACTGAAGAGGCATGGACTGAAAAAGAATGGATTGAAGAAAATGTGGAAGTTATCAAAGCAAAACAACAAACTGATCAGCATGTACAAGAGACCAAATTTGCTCATGCAACACCTAAGAATCACAATTGTGATTGTACAGCCTGCATCCTCGTTGAGGATATTCCAAAAACTAGTGGGTGCACTAATTCCATGGTGGTCACTAGGGCAAAGGCCAAGGTTGGAACCTCCACCTTGGAAGAAGTAGACAACCCGAACAGTTTGAATTGGAAAGATCAAAAAGCAATAAAGATAGGGGCACTCAAAAAAATGAAAACCTCTCAACGAGGGGGTGTACCACCTGAGGAATGGAATTTTGTTATAAGATCCTTGGATGACCAGGGGAGACAAATTTAGATCGCAGTCAAACTGAATTGCCAGAACAGGGGCACTCAAAGAAATGAAAACCTCTCAAAGAGGGGGTGTACCACCTGAGGAATGGAATTTTGTTATAAGATCCTTGGATGACTAGGGAGATAAATTTAGAATGCAGTCAAACTTAATTGCCAAAACACGTTGTAAGGGATGACTTTTATGAAGCATTGTTGTCAGCTCCAATGAGCATAACAGTGAAGCAAATGTTGAGGCTGGTACATGCATTTTCACAGCAATTGTTGAAAAGGCTTACTCAAGAAGTGGCACGAAAGAATAAGGAAACCGGAATGGAACCTGAGGACACTATTTGTGGTGAATCTTGTGAAGTTCAACCTTTGGGTGTTGATTACAAGGTACCCGTAGTTGGGGCTTCCATTGGAAAAGTGTTTTTCCCAGGTGTACTCTTGGATGGGGGGTCAGGAGTTAATATTCTCTCGGAGTCAACCTACAAACATTTGCATCTTTTGAAGTGGGATCTAGCTCCTTTTGAGGTTGAAATGGCAGACCAGAGGCGGGTTCAACCTTTGGGCATTTTGAGGAATTTGCAGATCTCAGTTGGTGGACTGCAATTTGTAGCCAACTTTGTAGTACTCAGGTTGGAGGAATCTATTCGTTCTTATCCAATCATGTTGGGAAGACCATGGTTAAGAGTAGCAAGAGTCAAGCAGTTATGGGGAGTAGACTCCATTGTGATCAAAAGGGGTAAGAAGAAAGTTAGAATGCAAATGGATGCCAAAAAGGTAATCCCACCGAGTTTTAGGGCATTGCATGCAGAAGGACTGAACATGGTAGAAGAAATTGGAGAGGATGTCAAAGAAGCATTTCTTAGAACCAATTCATTAGTGGTACCTATCTTTGAAGTGGATGTGCAAAAGATATCCACTAAGTAGTTTTACACCATCAGGATGATGGGCTAAAGTCCTTGACTTAGGAAGCACTGATTGCTCAGGGTAAGCAGCCACCTACCAAAATGGGTAATGAGTTGTTGAAGAATTTGCAAACTGAAAACAAAGAAGAATCAGAAGCCATTGAAGCATTAAAGTAGGTAGAATGAGTATTTGAACATCAAATGGAAAGGACTTCAAGAGTCACTCAGGATGAATTGCAGGAACTGAACATGAACACTAAGGAGGAACCACAAACAGTAAAGGTTTCAACAGAACCGGGCGAGGAGTTTAAGCACAAACTGAAGCAGTTGTTGCTGGAATTCAAAGATGTTTTTGTATGAAAATATACTGATATGAAAGGAGTAGATGCTAGCTTTTTCCACCATAAAATTAACTTAAAAGCAGATGCAGCTCCAGTTGTACAACAACGGTACATGATGAATCCTGACTATGCCAAACAGGTTAAAGAGAAAATCGATAAACTGTTGGCTGTGGGTTTCATTTACCCATTGGATGAGGTTACTTGGTTGTCGCCAATTGTTATTGTTCCAAAGAAGAATGGAAAGATTAGGGTCTGTGTAGATTATAAGAAATTGAATGCTGCTACAGTAACCGATCCATTTCCGTTACCTTTTTGTGATACATTACTGGATGCAGTAGCGGGACATGAGCTTTACAGTTTCCTGGATGGTTTTAGTGGATACAACCAAATTTTAATGGCACTTGAAGACAGAGAGAAAACAATGTTTCTAAATGGGGAGTTTATGCCAGTAATGTGATGACCTTTGGCTTGAAAAATGCTCCACCAACATTTTAGAAGTAGTTCAACGTGTATTTGAAGGATATCTTACAACATTTATGAGGGTTTTCTTGGATGATTTTAGTGTTTTTGGAAAGAAATAGGATCATCTAGAGCACTTGAAGTTATGTTTTTAAAAATGCAGGGAATTAAGACTGCCACTGAACCCAGCCAAGTGTGCTTTTGCAGTTCAAAAAGGAGTTCTCCTGGGACATGTCATTTCTAAAGAAGGAGTGTCTATAGATCCAAGTAAGGTAACAACAATCAATAAAGCACCGGAACACAAAGACCATTAAGCAATTGGGAAGATTTTTGGGTCAAGTGAAATGGCATAACCGATTTTGGAGATATTTGGCACATGGTTGTATACCACTAACCAAACTTACAAAGAAAGATGCAGTTTTTTATGGGGAGAAGAGTTGGGTAGAGCATTCAGGATATTGAAGAAGATGCTGACTGTATCACCTATTTTGATTGTTCTTGATTGGAATTTACCATTCCATATCCTTGTAGATGCATCTCATGTGGCAGATGCAGGAAACAAGGATAGGTTGGTTTAGACCAATTTACTATGCCAGCGGGGTATTGACACCTGTAGAGAAGAAATATTCAGTGACTGAGAGAGAATGCTTGGGTATGATCTATGCCTTGCGAAAACTTAGACATTACCTTTTGGGAACTTCTTCTTAAGAACACTAATGTTTTCCAAGTGGCACCTTCCTCAGGTCGTTCTTGCCACTTTATTAAGGCTTGTTGACGTACATGATGACACATACGTAACTCATGATAGTCGAGAACACATTCAGGTTCATGCGGTAAGGTAGGAGGTTCAACAAAATCAACCAAAATCTATTGGTCAATGTCATTGTCGTCCCCATGTAACCACTTACGTAAATGGCTTACATGACACACCGGATGAATACGAGAATGTGTAGGCATGATCACCTACTTGCTTGAGTATTTTGAAAGGCCCACAATATTGGGGAGATAATTTAGGCGTTGTCCCAGTATTCAGACTTTCTGAATGTTCTGGCACACGTAAAAATACTTCCTCCCCTTCCTCGAAGGTAACTTGCCGATGTTTCTCATCCTTGCTATATGTATAAACAACCATCTGTAATGACTTGTTTAGCAATACTTGTAGCTGAACAAGTCATTCTAAGTATCTGATAATTTTTGGCCATTGAAATTGCTCCTGATATGTCGTGCTGAAAATGGTCTAGAAAACAGATTTGACCAGCACCTAGGGACTTTGTCATGACACATAATTGAAATAATGGCATCAGTGTCAGTCCAGAGACTCATATTCTCCACATGTGGAATATGTCTAATGTAAGGATTTGTAAAAAAGAACATCCTTCAAGTACAAGATGTACTTGTGTGTGGAGGTAACTCTATTAAACACTCCGCGAAAAGAGTGAGAGGGACCCTCATTCTTTGCTCCACAATGGCTAAACCGAACTCCTTGAGTCCTTAGACCATGTTGTATCCCATGTGACAACATGTGCCAAATCGAATCCTACAAGTGGATTCATAACAGCATAATGTACATTGGACACTACAACCCAAAATACTTGTTTTGACATGCCCTTGGAATGACCCTAGGGATTGGACCAAAAGTTCAGTTACCCGTATTCAAATGCACAGGAGTACATCTCCCATGTGTGAAAAAACCAAGCAACATTGTATTGGAAACCCTGGGTGTTTCCTTCGCAATCCAAAACCGAACCGTTGGGTAGAATCTACGTAGTCAAACCACTTGGTAAGACCCTTTGTAGAATCTTCTCAACTAGAAGGTAATGATAACCAACATAGTTAACCGTGTACAGAATGATGAGAATCAACTTGAAAAGTTGAAGTTTTCCAGTACCCCCTGGTAGATTGGGGACTTCTTTCCTTGAAAGTACAACGGGAATAGATCAAACTATGATCCTCAATGCCTATGGGGTGACTTAGTAAGCATTCGTGGTGGGTCGTATCCTAAAACAGTGTGTCCATAGACACTCCGTAGTGATATAGAAGGAGCAAGAAAACAACAAAAGTGAATTGCCTAGCACTTATGGATAGCCATGTTGTCTCAATTGATTGTTGCATCGATACTTCGTTGTAGAGATCAGCTGCTGTTGTGAGTGGAAGATTATCAAAAACTCAACTTGCGTGTCGCATTGAAAACATGTAGTGCAAAAATGACACCCTAGACATCCGTACTGACAAGACTCTTGCTTGTCCAGTAACATCGAAGTGTAATTCCCTGGGTAGAGCTGTTCGATCTTGAAAACAACCACCCAAAGAATGCCAATAGTTAGGTCTTACCCTTGGCCTGACAATGGCTCTTAGACAATGTGGCTCATAGCCATGATGCAAATTAGTGTTCAATGGACGAACCGATGAAGACTAATTTGAGTAGCATCTTAGTCACGTGTTAGCTAAGAGGTAGAGCACCTTAGGTCAGGCTGACTCAGAAGAAAAACATGTATCCAAAGCTTCTTAGAAGAGTTTCATTATTCCCTTGAAGAGAGAGAGAAAGAGAACAAGATCATGCTGGGCTGAGGAATTTTCCTTAAGGTTTTAGAGTGTGTACCCAAGCTATGTGCTCTTACGCATCTTATGCCTAAATTGCAGCTTATCGTATAAGCATTCCACAGTTTTTCGGTATGATGCTCTCATTGAGAGAGGTAACAAAAAAAAAGAAACTCATTCCGACCCCCCCTACCCTGCAAGGGTCGTGATTGTATGAGGACAACGTAGCCTTGGCATTTTTCCCGCAAAATAAGTCCTTGATTTAGGTTCCTTTAGTGTTGTTGTGTGTTGATAACAACCAACAATCATATTAAAAAATCCATTACTTAGTCTGTCCTTGACAGAGTTGCGAGTGTGATAGCGGAAGCGTAATGCATGAAGCAGTAGTATTGAATCCACCTCATTAGCATTCCTTGCAGGCAGAATTGTAAGACCTTGCGGAGAGTGATGGCCTCAATCGTGAGAACCAAAACCATAAGTGCCTTGAACAGTTTAGACTGGTAGGGATTCTGTGAGCCGATATTCCCATTTTGGTAGTTCCCCAAACTTGTGTGCCACTGCTCGTGATTCCAAGTCATTGGGCAGTACCTTGGCACAAGGGAGAAGTCTTGATTCATATAAATATGCCAAAGCACTTTGCTTCGCACAATGACAGTAATTGGCAAGTAAAGTGTAAGCATGGAAAAACAAGAAAAACTTAAGCTTGGCTAACCTGGTAGTTGTTGCTGCAACCAGTTGTCATGAAATTTGGAAGGAAAAACTCATTCCGAAATGGCTCATAGCCATATCTGCACAGACGCCCTTGTATATCCTATACACCCGTCTGGTATATAATGAAATAACTTGCAAACACATTCCCTATTCCTTCCCAATTTTGTATGCTCATAGCATATGCGAAACGGGCCAGCCTCAATGCAAGATGTATAAATTGAAGCTTTGCTTCATAGAACTATGTATGGCCTTATTGCCAACAAATGCTATTGACGACAAATGTCATAGCAAAGAGACTCGACCTTGTCGATCATGCACAAAAAATCGACCTTGTCTACTTGTAAATCTGCTGGAAAAATAGAATTATATGTGCAATAAACAAATACCAACTATGTACCTCATGAAGTACACCTGCCGATGAAATGGCCGTCGTAAGAATTGAATGAGTTGGAATCAAGGTTCACAGCTCTTTGATTTCGTGCTGCCAAGGGCCTTGTCCGATTTGCAAGAAATTTGGAAGCTTGTGAGCAACTTCAATGCTCTAGTGGTGTTACGCAAACCATCTCCATGAGCATCTTTGACGAGCCTTGCTCCCGTATATTCCCATTGAACTACTGACGAGTTGTGCTTTAGCCATGCTGCTGGTCAAGACTGTGTGTACTCACGCCGTGCTTGATGCTCAAACGGAGTGTCTATGGACACACTGTTTAAAAATGGTCTTTGGGCCATTTTTTGCATCTTATAACCTTGTGATCTTCACATATGTGACATGTTGTTCTCGAGCTTGACACCGTGCCAACTCTCGAGTGTTCGTTGCATGGTCCATGCATGCAGCCCTGAGGACCTACACCATCCTTACATGTTTTGGTCAATTAACATGGTGATTGATCATCAATATCGACAAAGCCTCGCGTGGCATGGTACTTTGTTCATCTAGCACAATTGTAAAAGAATCAATTGCTGCATATCTCTCAAATTTTCTGAGTTTGCTGAGGCTGCAAGAATTTTGCAACTCTGTGCCTGGACAACCCCGTCGAATCATGCAAGAAGAGGATAGGGAGAGAGCCTGCCTATGGGCATCCGCCCTTGAAGGCAAGCCCAAATGTTGCCGTGGGCGTTACTGTATGAACATCAAATTAAAAAAAACAAAAAAAAAAACGTTGAGAAGCTCCCATGGCCGACTGCGTGGTTTGCGCAGAGGAAAAAACCGCCAAGCCTTCACGATCTTGGCCAAACCAGGCTCCGTCCCAGTGACGTGAAAGAGCCAACACAGTGTGGTGAGTTCAACGAGGCTTCAACCGCCTGATTTTGTTCTGGTTGGAAATTCGGGAGAGAGAGAGAGAGAGAGAGAGAGAGAGAGAGAGAGAGAGAGAGAGAGAGAGAGAGAGAGAGAGAGAGAGAGAGAGAGAGAGAGAGAGAGAGAGAGAGAGAGAGAGAGAGAGAGAGAGAGAGAGAGAGAGAGAGAGGACATGCAATCACCTGCAAACAACAAATCGACCCTTCTCCTTCCCTCCTCCATGGCTTTCCTCTCCGCTAGCTCTGATACCAGTGTAATACAAGTGGAATTAGAACCTAGGAGTCCACCACCCAACCACCCACTATATAGCATGGCCCGTGGCCCTTTGCCCTAGTTGGACTCCCTTTACACACTGCTAGCCCGGCCTTGCCCTTGTCTAGTCCGGCCTTGCCCTTGTCTTGACATCAACACAAGACAAATTGGGATGAAAAATTGGATTCTGTACTATGGGATTTTAAAACAGCATACAAAGTTACTACTCGAATGACACCATTGAAGTTAGTGTATGGGTTGGAAGCAGTGGTGCCCATGGAATTTATAGTGCCAAGTCTCAGGGTTGCAGTTTAGGAAAAGTTGTCTCTTGAAGACTCAGTCAGTTACAGGAAAGAGTCTTTACTGAGGTTAGAAGAGGATAGAATCCATAGCCAGTACATAGTTGACATTATCAAACGAAGGAGTCAAGCTTGGATTAGGTATGTGGGGCCATTCCAAATTGTAAAATCAGTGGGTCCCAATACTTTTTTACTGTGTGATCAAGAGGGTACAATTATTAAAAAACCTATCAACGGATTTCGACTTAAACCATTTTTTGGGCAAAGGGTCGAGAACCAAGAGGGAAGTCTTATAAATGATGACTTTTTGATGGTGACTAGTTAAGCATGTGAAAGGGTAGCGCACAATCACAACTTGATGTACAACCTATTCTTGCGTTTTACGACGGGGCTGAGGATGTCAACAATTCGCAACTCCTCTACGAGTGTTGGCCCGGATGCAAGAGCCGATAATGAAATTCTTGCTACGTTAAGAAACTCTGCAAGAAAGAATCGCTTCCAAGGCCTGATGGTGCAAGACCCAAGATCTGATGATGAACCAGAGATGGTAACCCCTACCCGCATGGTACAACCCAAAGAGGAAGCAATCTCTGACTACACATTTCTTGATTTCAAGTATGACTTGGATAATAATGAAGTAAACAATGCATGGCTTAGAAAAATTGGTCTCCTTCATTTTTTAAGACTCCCATGGGTGAGTTGGAGAAACAGTCACATGGCTATAGTTTACTTGAAGCAACTGCAGTCAAATGATGGGCAAATTTTCAAGGAAGACTATTTGTTTGAAGAGTTAGCAGCTAGGGTGTTTGACCTTTCTATTGTAGAAGATAATGAGTTCAACGAGGCTACTAAGAAAGATATGACCAGAGATTTTGGTCCATCTTAGAGAGAAATGTATTATTACCAACTGTTAGGAATGAAGAATGCAATTAGATTGCAGCAAGTCAGGTGGTTTATAGAAAGGGTCTTTTTGTTGGTAAAGTCTGAGTACACCAGCAGGGAGAATTATGGCATCTTGTTAGCTACAGAAAGTGGTAGACACATGGGGTGGTGTAATATTTTGTTTGACAGGATGAAATTTGAAATTTACACAAAGCAAAGAAGGAAGGATAGGAAAACTAAGGTTGGGACTTATCTTGCTGCTGTGTTTCAATATGTCAATAACAAAAGCATTTTGTAGGGGATATAGTGCCAAACTTCACCAGGTAACTGAAGATGTGGGCTCTTCAATAAGAAGAGAGAAAAGATAGAAATTGTTCTTGGATCACAGATCTGTGCAGATAGATAAAGACATTTAGGATCTTTTGTCTGCAGATTACTCTAAACAAGAATCTTTGAATGCAGTGAAAGATAAGATGGACAATGAGTTTGGAGATTTAATTTAAGATACCCCAGCAGGTGTGCCTGAAAAGCCAGTGATACCTGCAACTGCCAAAATAGGTTTTAAGATCACGAGACTTCATAAGTTGTCAGAGCAACAGCCTATAGCTACATTTGAAGATCCTATTTTGGAGAGACCTGCGATTTCTAAAGCTTAGTTTTCTAATGTCTCTTTTACTGAAGTGCAAACTGCACTAAATTTGGTTAAAGGGTATGTGGAGCTGCAGTCTCTAGTTCTCACATTTTTTAGCAGAGAAAATGATAGCCTTCAAACTGAACTTAAGCAAGTCAAGCATGGGGCTTTAAAGGACACGAAATCACAGAATAAGATAGAGTTTTTGGCTAAAAAGGTTCAGGACCTAGCTAAAGATCAAGAACTGGTGAGACAGGAGTTGGAATCTTACAAGCAAGTAGTGTCAATCAGAGAAAATACTTCAGCTAGAATTTCTAAATGGAAGGAGGAGTGGTTCCAAGTGGAAGGAGGAATTGACTAAAATGGAAGGAGGAATTGACTAAAATTTCTATGTTAATGCATCTTTGGAGAGTACCAACAGGGTACTGTTAAGCAGGGTTGCAGCTTGTGGAAAAATGGAGGAAAAGATTAGACATATGTCAAAAGAAGAGCTGGATGTAGAAGGCTGGTATGTCAGTTTAGGAGATATTGAGAAAATTAAGAGTGAGATCATGGACTACATGAAAGGAGTATGGGAGCAGATTAAAAATTAAAATGTATGATGTGGTGAGTAAACCATATCAAGCTTTTGTAGAGGAGGAATCCAAGCAGGAAATTTTGCTTTTACAGAGACAATTCGTTGATTTAAAGAAGCAAAATGTAGAATTGCAACAAAAGATGCAAGTTCAGATGGAAAAGGATACTGCAGAAGCTGAGCCAGTTCAGACTATAGTTGAAGTGGAAGCTAAGGATACAGTTCAATTGTAAGTTCTAGAAACAGTTCAGGGATCAGTTCAGGAAGCAGGTCAAATTGCAGTTCCAGTTTCAGTTATACAGGTTGATGACATAGAGGATCAAGAGAACACGGAGGAACTTTTGTTGAAAAGTGTTGAGGCAATGTCGGAAGATCCAGGTATTGATGCTACATTACTTGAAGCTACTCAGGATATAGAGGAAAAGTCAAGAGATCCTGTTGACACTGAAGATTTTGATCTTCAAGAGTAGTAGCAAGAAGAATTTTATTTTGAGTTTCAAGCTTGTTTTGTCAAGGGATGTTGTGTGTTCTTACAATGTTTTGCAAACATTGCCCAGCGGATGTGGCAGGTGTTAGGCCCTAATGCTTCAATAGTGGTTTATCCACTTCTATTTGTAATCAAGGTTTAGACCTTTGAACTCTAAGGTTGTTTTTACACCTATAATGTTTAGTTTAAGTAGGATTGCTTTAGCAGTGCAATGGACTTCTTGGCGCATCATAAGAGTTAGGAGTTGTTAGTTGCTTTCTACTTAGAGGAGTCAAACTGTATTCAGCAGGGTGTTGTGGCATGTGTTTACATGATGTAGAGTATACAGTAACATAGTACAGTTCATTTGTGTCAATGCTGTTCTGCAATTTTCTGTTGTGTAGTAAATCCATGTCGTAATATGCAATTTGTTGTGTATCTACCTTGCGTTATTGTTAGGGAAGTAAGCCCTAACACGGAGCTGTACAGAAAAGAAGAGAAGAAGAAGATGATTGGCAGTCATTCTTGACAATCTACACAAGGAGCTGTACAGAAAATAAGAGAAGAAGAAGATGATTGGCAGTCATTCTTGACAATCTACACAAGGAGCTGTACTGAAAAGAAGAGAAGAAGAAGATGATTGGCAGTCATTCTTGATACATTGCTTACAGTGTTTGATATGGCCATTCCAAGTATATCACGATATACAAAGGAAAATATTTTTTTGATGTATTTGTGAGTTTTAGATAGTGATACATTGCTTACCCTTACCACTGAGGACTCAAGGTGGCATGCAAAAAGGCTTTGGTATGCACAATTATTGGATCATTTTAAATATTCAAAACTGCATAACAAAAAACTTTGATATTTTCATTCTTGAGATATAAGCATTCAAAACCTCAAATAGTATCAAACTTTCCATGTAGATTAGCTAAATGTATCAAAGTACATGATACACACACAATTGGGGCACCTAAAACCTTGGTTTTAATGTTATTATGGAGAACTCAAGATTTTCAAGAGTTTTTTCACAATAAAATATTCAAAATAGAGTGAAAGCAACGATATTTAATTGATTTAGGGAGGCAAAAAAATACGTAGTTTCTTGGTTTCAACATATAAAGTCATTTGAGTACTTGTCAAACTGCACTAGAGTAGCCCCAATTCCATGAGGGAACCTTTGGATCAATACCAAAATTATGCTCTTATTTAGCACGTGCTCAAGTATAAAATTATGTCCATAGCTTGTGTGTGACTTGGAAACTAGTCTTTGAAGGGAATTTCATTGTTTTATAACACAAATTACTAACACTTGGCTTTTATAAACATAAAAAACTCCATCCATACAAAAAGACATAAGAAGTTTTTGATTTTTTTGGTAAAACGTCTTGAAATTTTACTAAAATTTATGACTTAAAATTTATCATAATTATCTCCATAAGGATTGTATTTTAACATGGAGAAAAATCTACTATTTTATTTCCCTCATAACCAAACTATGGTAGAAGCAAGGTGTAAAAAACATCTTTCTAGCTTGACAAATAAATTGCCAAAACTTGGTAGGAAAACAAAATGCTTAGTGTCTCAGGACACTTAAGTGTCCAATTACATAACTAGTGTTAATAAAATTGATTAGGTTTAATCCTAATTGGGGCTTCCAAAAAGCTATAAATAGAGCCCTTCTCTTCTTTGTAATGATCCATTGCACACATAACATAGCACTCTCCAACCCTAGTTGTGTGAGGAGATTGTAAGCTTTGAGATCTCTCTATCACATTATACTCATATGTGCATAGAGATGCTTTGAGGCTATTGAGAGGAATTGAGTGATGTCCTACTCTCCATCACATTTGTAGCTTCCACTTGCTCATAAATAATATTGATAGTCTGGGGTGCAATTGTACAACGGCTTCGCCTCTTCTCTTCAAAATCAACTCGACAATTTGACTCAATGGCTTGTATAAGGTGAACTTGTCCTCAAGATTAGTTGTATCCTTTCATGTTTTGTGGTTTTAAGGGGCTTGTTGAATTGTTTACCTATGACTAATTGTAAGAGGGTGATATGGTAAGAGGGCTCCCATAACCCTAAGACAATGGTAAAATAACAATAAGATCAAGCCTTGTGTTGTTTTTCTAATTTTTATAAGCTTGGAAGCATCTAGTCTTTTGTGTCAGGATCTAGTTGTTCAAGTTGATTTTTACTCTCTACCTTACTCTCTTCCAAATCCCTATAATTATGAAGGGCTATGTTTGGTGTGTTTGTGTGGCAATTTTGCATTTTTCTCTTTGCACATTGGACTACATATTATTTGCATCCTAGTTCGCATCCATAACTAGGTGGTGCCCCTTTCTTTCATTGGATTTGGATGCGGGTTTGTTGTTGTCTTGTGTGTTGCTACCCCAGTCCCAATTGAGTAGCATGGGAGCCTTGAGGAGTGTTAAGTGGCCACTTCTCTTATCGCCCACCCCAGACCGCCTCAATGGACATGTTGAGCGGAGGACCACACCTATACATTTTTGCTCACACTCATGTTTTTGTAAACACTTATTGTAATAAATGTCTTTCCGACATTTCATTTTCTTCATGGAGCCAATTCATTGTAATTAGCGGGACTCAATTGAGTTTCCAACTTGTATTCCTTAAGTACTTTCACCTATTTATGTAATTAGATTAGAGATGTTTTCACACCTCCAAGGCTGAGGTATAAGAGCCAATTTTTGTAAACCTAAGGATACAATTTTGAATCATTAATCAAGGTGAGTTTTTGAGCACCGTGACTGTGTCTAAGAGAGAGTGAGAGAGAGAGAGTCTATCCTCTTGCTACGCGAGCTACGGAGCAGCCATTGGAGAAGCGACACCGCCATTGTGTTAGCAACAGGGAGAGCTACGCACCGATACCAAGCGTGCATGCATTCGGCTTCTACGCGAGGTGAGCTCCCACAAGCTTCTATGTGAGTTTTCTCCCTTCCTGTGTGTCGGAACTGAGCGTGCCATATATCTATAGAACCGTAGCGAGTAGAGCTACACATTAGTACCATCGGAGTCGAGATTGGGTCACCTGTATTTTTCGGCCTGTCTTCATACGCGTTTACTGCACTGAGTGGTTACAGATTGAGATTGTATTGCAGATTCATAGGGTATTGTCCTTACCTAGTGTAGAGACCCCCCTTTGAGTTTGAGACTGATTCGATGACTCTAGATCATGTTTCTGATAGCATTCTTCCGTAGTACGGATTTCAGTCACTTGCGTATTTGAGAACTTAGATTTGATCTCCTTAGTAGTGATTGTCGTTAGAAAGTCGAGTAGGTGATTTGACACTCATCTATTTGTTTCCATGCGCCTGCGGGTCAAGCTCCGTCCTCGTCTGACATTCTTGTTTGTTGGTTGAGTTCTCGCTATCATAGCCACCGCTAGCGGCGTAACCGCCACAACATTTGGCTCCACTACCGGGGACGAGAGCCCTAAGTAGGTGACCTTAGACTAATCCTACGAGGTGATTTGTTTTGTTACTTTGTATATTTTAGTTAGAAAAGGTCTAGGAGTGGTGGACTCCGAGGATCTTTGAGAGGTACTAGGAAACTTGTGGTATTCCTGGGTCTTTCGTGTTTGACAGTTTTTTAGTTTAGATTAGATTGATTTTTGTTGGTGTTGAGTGGTTGTTGAGATTGAGGTATTTACTAGTCTGTGTGTGGCAGTGAATCTCCTTATACTCACAATTGAAAAAACCCATTTCATGATTAGAAGTAGCTTAGGTAGGACTTGATTTGATCCTGATCTAGAGCTATTAATCAGTGATTTATTTGCTTGATGTGTTTGTTTGCATGTTAGATCACTAAACCGCTGATTTGGTAGTGAAACTTGCATAAACAAAGTTCAGAGAAATTTTCTGTGAGACTGAGTGTTGCTGAGCACTTAGGAGAGCTCTTGGAAGAGTTGTGTTGAAAAACTGGAATTCTGCAACTTTAGACATCATACACGTATGATGTCTTAGGGGCTAAATAGAGACCAAAACAGAAAATTTGACATTACCAGAGTGTTCAGAAGGGGGGTTATACCCCGAGATCAACTTAAAACAAGGGCTTTAACAACCCTAGAAACTCAAACTACCAAGTCAGAGAGCAAAAAACGCAAAGAATAGGGAAAATTGATTCATAGCTCATTTTTGCATTCAAACTGATAAAAACACTTGAAACTCAAAGATAAACACTTGGAGAAGCTTAAAATTGAAAACTGGCAAAATCTAGGAAAAAAGACATCATATGCATATAATGTCTTTTGGCACTTGTTGAAGTGATTTTTCAAATTTGACTTGACAACATTGTTACAAACACTGTGAAAAGCTTAAATATTGAATCTTGACCAAAATTAATCAAAAAGACATCATACGCATATGATGTCTCTAACCTAATTCTGGGTATATTTTGATATTTTGCTAACACAGATCCTTCGTACTAGTTGTCTAGAAGCTTGTATTTCAAGTTTCATGTCATTTGGATTACATCTGGCCTCAAAGTAAGTCAAAAATCGGGAAATTGCCAAGAAAATCCTAATCTAGCTTATTTTAGCATTTAGACTTGATAAAAACACTTGAAACTCAAAGATAAACACTTGGAGAAGCTTAAAATTGAAAACTGGCAAAATCTGGGACAAAAGACATCATACGCATATAATGTCTTTTGGCACTTGCTGAGACATCATACGCATATGATGTCTCTAACCTAATTCTGGGCATATTTTGATATTTTGCTAACAAAGATCCTTTGTACTAGTTGTCTAGAGCTTGTATTTCAAGTTTCATGTCATTTGGATCACATTTGACCCCAAGTAAGTTAAAAATCGAGAAATTGCCAAGAAAAGCCTAATATGGCCATAACTTGCACAAACAAAGTTCAAATTGAATTTTGTGAGTGGACAGAGTATAAGGGTGCTACTGGGAGTGAGCAAAGCAAAAATATCCAAAATCTGTGAAAAAAGACATCATACGCATATAATGTGTTTTTAAGCAAATCTGATACAAAAGTTTCACTTGAGGTAACAGAAGTCTTCCAACTGGACAAAACAAACCATTTGACCAAGTATCATTCAGTTTGGATCACTTTTGATCACAGAGAATTGGGATAACAAACTGCCGAGACTGAAAAGTTAGATTCCTCTAGGGGGATTGATGAATTTGAGATCCGGTAGATATCTCCAGAATAACCAACCGAGACAAAGAGAACAAGCGAGTGTTATATCAACCAAGGAGAGTGTAAACCAAAGTGTAGTGCGACCGTTAGAGCCGATCCTTGAAGGAAGTATTTTCGATACTTCTTCAGAGAGATCTCACGAGATTTTCACTAAACACTTAGGATACTTGAACTTAAACGAAAGAGAAAACATGGCGGCGGGACCATCAAACCCTTCAGCCACAATGAAGCTATTGTTCATCAAGTATCAATATGACAACAAGCAAGGTGCCAAGATCTACAAAGATGGTATGGACCTCTACTGTGTGAAAATAGAAGATAGACCAAGTGAGTTCAAGGACTTAGTGCCTATGAGCTATAGCGGAGATAGGTACTAAGTGAGTTCAAGGACTTAGTGCCTATGAGCTATATCAAAGATAGGTACCTAGATGAGGAAGGTATCATATACTTGGTAGTCCTGAATCCTAACATTGTGGACAAGTGGCGATTGATGGGCACGAAAGCCAAAGTAGATGAGGAACCTGCGGAGAAAGCACCCACAATGAGCTTCCCTAATGCTAGGTTAAGGTGAGAAAATGAAACTTTGAGAGTGAACACAGACAACGTCTACGTGGGGTTATTCAAGTATAATAACGGAGAGGAAGATCTCTATTATAGATGCGAGGAACCCTACGTCGATGAGCTGACAGAGCGGAAAAGACTTTATGTCTTAACCTACACAGAGGGATCGAAACAAAAATTGTCGCATACGACAAGTATGGAAGACGATACGCAGCAATCGATAAAAAGGAGTTGGAAGGATATACGTACTTTGTGCGGTTTATGGAGAGGTGACAACAGATACGGATGTCGCATCCAGTAGCTCATCATCCGTAGCTAGAGAGACCACCACTAAGAAGAATGTCCAAACAACAACAGTGCCGAACATGGAACAAATGATAGAGGATGCTATAAGGAGGTCAGAACCATACCCTAAACCAATGCCAAAACTAACAAAATGGTCTGCGATTGAACAAAAATGGATGAATCACTCAACATAGGAATGCTATTACAACAAGGGTTATGTGAAGGAGCATCAGTATGCGCCTCCAGCTCAAATAGCACCACCTCAAGTACATCCAGTACCTTGATACCCAACGGGAAACGTACCAGGACCTATGGGGATAGAAAGACCACAACCGGTATTGGGGCAACCACCACCTTTACCAGGAGCGAAACCAGTGGGCATTAGATATGCACCCACCCTAGAGAATCAGGAAGAACAAGCTTTAGTGCCTGTTCAGACTTACTACAAAGATTCTGGTGCACTCATGGCTCCTACTGTGTATTACCCACTAGAAGAACCAAAACAACCAGAACCTTGGAGCATGATGGGAAATGTTGGACCACCAATAGCCGCACATGCCTCAGATGAAGAGAGGTATAGCTTGGACGCAAGAAAACTTATGTTCATAGCTCATGGAGGGTTGCCAGGCCAAAGACCAGCTTATCGACAAAGGGCAAATCAAGGGACACAAAGACCTGCATTAGGATCCTGTTATAAGTGTGGAGGTGACCATTTGATGAATGTTTGTCCACACACAAAGATCATTAGAACAAATGCATATTGCACAGAGTGTGGTGTCACTCACTTCATCGAGGATTGTTCAAAGAATCCCAACAAAGTGCAAAAGACGACATTGAACATGCTAGAGTCAATTCCTACTAGCAGTGGGTCTTGAACATGAAACTCTGATACCACCGCAAGTTGTTACTAGAGCTCAAGCGAAGAAAACCACTAGAGAACCAGAGAATGGAAAGTCAGAGACTGAATTGGCTAGTCAAGGACGACGAAGCCATAGAAACACATGGAAAGCTAGGAAAGCACACATGAAACTGAAAAAAGAACAACAAGACGTGATTCTAGCTGAGGAATTAAAAGAAACAAAAGACAGATTAGAGAAACTTGAGAGTCAAAATGGAATACGGGAAATGGACTCTGAAAAGTCAAAACTGAAGAGCGTCAACGAGACAACGAACATGAGCTCAGGGGGATTAGTGTTAGTCGACAAAGTACACGAACCATTGGATGCACTAATGAGAGCTTATGAAGCGAGATTAAAGAGAAACCAAACACAAGAACAACGGTGGTTGACTTACCCAAACGCGGAATTGGAAAAGCAGAGACTTGAAATGTGTCAGAGAATGATCAAGATTGCACAAGCCTTGTTAGAACCACCTATAGAACCAATGAATTGTGAAGCAAAAAACCCAATTCATCAAGAGACTATCCTCTCACGGGTAGTTGAAAATCCTAACAAGACACAAGAGCCTGAAAAAATGCACGGGGATGAACGTATAGTGATGAACACAACAGATCAAGAAATAGAGAGTTTTCATCCTATGATATAGAGGTCTTACGGAAGAGATGAGGATTACAATGAGTTTTGGAAACAAGTGAGAGATGCAAACTTTGCAAACGAGCTGAGTTGTCAGGCTAATCAGACTATTGGGGAAAAGGACATCAGGAATCCTCTCATAGAGGAATTTGAGGCAGGATCTCAAGTGGACTTAGATCTGCATTCTTACTGGGGAGATGGAGGCTCTGTTAGAACAGTAGAGAGTAAACCTCATTCGCTGAATACCTTACCTTCATACTTAGGAGAATAAAAAGCAAAATCTGAGATTAGAGCGCTTCCCTCACGAGGAATCTCTTCAAAAAAAGTTATAGACTCGCAAGGATTGATAGAGATTTTGTCAACACCAGTGACATGCACTATCACCCTAGCTGAGCTTTTGAGACTACGACCAAACATGTAGGCAACTATAGGAAAATGCTTGGAGAAATTTGGGATAAAAGACCCAACTTCAAAACTACAAGAGGGCATACGAGAGCTGAGTAAACCACAAAAAAACGCTAAGCCTGTACCTTTGAACAAGGTCGGAGAGTATTGCGAAGGCGAAGAGGGGAATACAACCTTACCAGTTGAATTCTAGGGAGTTAACACGATGGCAATACTTGACAGCGGGGCTGGGGTAGCCATTGCTACGAAATAAATCTGGGAAAAATGGGGAAAACCGGCGATAAGAAAAACGAGGTTGAAACTCCAACTAGCGGACGGACATATGGAGAGACCTTTGGGACTATTAGAGAAAGTCGTAGTGACTTCTTGCGGAATTGAGTACGAGAATACTTTTGCTATTGTTGACTTTGGCAAGGAGAATAACTATGATATTATACTTGGAAGACCGTTCATGAGACAGTTGAAAATGGTCCAGGATTGGGGTTACGACCACATATACTTGAGACATATGGAAACCACTACTCGTGTGAACCTAAAAGACCATAGCTACAAGGATGTGAATCGAACACCAGTTGAAGAGTTTGATTCAGCTACTTTGGCAGGATCAGAGTTTCCAGCTTGGTTAGGCAAACCCAAAGAGTTATGGATGTGTGGAGCTTTGAACTGTGGAAGTATGAAGCGCGAAGAATGTGTTTTAGAAAGGGCAATCGAAGACAAAACTTATATAGGTGAACCCTTTCCAGAGGATGCACTTGAACCATTAGAATGGACACACATTCTAGCAACCCTAGATGTTTGTGCGGTTCAAGATGGTCCCACAACGAAGTTCTGTGACAAAGATGGATATGATGTGGTTCCGTACTTCATGATGAGAGCTGTACTCGAAAAGGAGTTGAAAAGATTGATACACCACACAAGGAAGATGAAGAGGAATTGTTTCATGACATTCCCGAATCATCCAGAATGGGAAAATGAAGCTGCAATGAGTCCACAGACAACTCAAGCGAGAACGAGGAAACCATAAAGGATGTCAGATTCTACGACTTCCCAAATCAGACTAAAAAACACCAGAAACGCTACAGAGAAAAAAGAAAAACGAAAGGGGTTATAAACAATCCGAGGCCTAGGATAAGAGGGAAAAACAAATTCCTAATGCTAGTAAAGGCGGAAGATTGTGTCAAGGACAAGATTTTTGGAAGAATGAGAGGAAAGGTGGAAACGATCTCACGGAAAGACAAACGAAGCTCAAGAAATCGAGTTCAACCCAGTGAACCGAAAATCGAAACAGATAAAGCGGAAAAGAACATGAGAAACAAGGAAAACAAAGAGTCCAAATTAGAACACCAAAACAAGTACAGAGAGTTAAAGAAAACTCTGAAAGAAGTTTGGACGACTGAAATCGCGAGTGGTGAGGACGAAAACCCCAATATCAAGGGAAACATGGATGTTCCCTCTCACTACAGGAAATTTACGATAGAGGATAGGAAGGTGATATTAACCTAGCCTATCAGAGAAAGAAAGGAGAACGAATCCTATGATGGACCGGAGGACGCTAAAAAGGTTGATTTAGCAGCTTCAGGAGAGGAATCAAGACTGGTATACATAGCTACAGATTTGTCTCCGGAAGAAGAAGAGAGACTTTTGAGTCTTCTCAAAGAATACAGGGATGTGTTTGCATGGTCGTACGAGGACTTGAAAGGAGTCGATCCATCAATATGCCAACACACAATTCCTTTGCAAAAACAAGACGCTAAGCCTAGCAGACAGAGACCGTACACGTATAATGACACGTTTGCTAAGCGAATCAAAGAAGAAATAGACAAGCTAATGGAAGCCGAATTTATATATGAGATTGAACACACGGACTGGGTATCTCCGATTGTGGTAGTGCCTAAGAAAAACGAGAAACTCCGAGTGTGTGTGAATTTGAAGAAAGTAAATGCTGCAACAATCAGGGACAATTATCCCTTGCCGATAACTGATCATGTTCTAGAACGTGTATCGGGGAAAAGAGCATATTCCTTTCTAGATGGATTTTCAGGATATAATCAGCTTGCCATTGCGCCAGAGGATCAACACAAAACAGCTTTTGCAACGGAGTGGGGAATTTATGCGTATCAAGTAATGCCGTTTGATTTAACTAATGCTCCCGCAACATTCCAAAGGCTGATGACGCATGCTTTCCAAGAGTACTTGAGGTTGTTTCTAGAAATATACATGGATGACATGTGTGTACACTCTTTTCTGAGAGATGAGCATCTAGAACACCTAAAAAAGGTATTCAATAAATGTAGGACATATCGCATTTGTCTCAATCCTGAGAAGTGTGTGTTTATGGTCCGACAAGGTAGAATTCTGGGATATATTGTCTCACATAACGGAATATCCACGGATATGGAAAAGATAAAAGTAATAGTGGATATGACTAGACCAACCAATGCGAAACAAGTGCAGAGCTTTATGGGACGTTGTGGATATTATAGACGATTCATTTACATGTACGCTACAATAGGCCAACCAGTTTACAGGCTAATAGTGAATTTCAAATGGACAAAGGAGTGTGAAGAATCCTTCAAGAAACTGAAAGAGGCACTCATTACAGCTCCAGTCTTGAAAACACCAGATTGGGAGAAGATATTCCATGTGCATATAGATGCTTCGGCATATGCAATAGGATGCATCCTGGCTCAGCCAGAAGAAGGAAACATGGATTTTCCAATCTACTATGCTAGTCGATAGCTCAACAATGCTGAAAGGAATTACACAACAACAGAGCGAGAGGGATTAGGTATGATTTATGCTGTGAAGAAATTTTGGCATTATCTTCCAGCCAATAAGTTTGTGTTTTTCACAGATCATCAACTCTTGCTCTACCTAGTGAACAAACCATGCAATACGGGACGGATAGTGAGATGGTTTATCATCTTATTAGAATTCGACTTCACGGTGTCAGGCATTTTTTGGATGAGTACAAAAGCCATAAATGATGCCAAAAAAACTTGCTAACCACCCTCATGTATATATATGTGCATAGTGCTTCCAGCTTTGAAAGTGTCCATGTAAAAAACCTTGTACAAAGGCTTGGTTTTGGTCAAGCGGTTGGTTGAGTTTTGGGTTGGTCGAGCTTTCAAAAAATAGCTTTTAATGAGCATTTCTAGCCGTGATTGATAGCTTGCAAATCGAACTCTGACATTATGAGTTACATGCACTCGAAGTGGAGGTTTTTTCACTTAAAAAGTGGCGATGGATGCATGTGGAAAGATGGCAACTGGGCCGACTTGATGGTTTTTTTTAGCAATGGCATGTTTAAAAATTTCTGGAGTTAGTCGAGGTAATAAGCTCCAAGCCGTGCTTTACTGCGCTATATTTGGAGGTCGGGGTCACCCGCTACGACTCCGAGAAAATGGCTCAGTTTGGGGGCAAAACAGAAAATTCAGGTTTGGGCATGGGGAAGATGGGGAGAGCATGCCATGTGGCAATGGACTAAACCCACATGTGGGGGGTTGAGGGGAAAGTGGAGGGTATATATACTAGAGGAGGACTAGTCTATTGTGTACCAAATGGTAAAGGAATGCACTCAAGGCCTTGCAAGGGGGGCTCGTGGGCATTTTGGGGAGCCTGGGGCGCAATCTTGAATTTCGACCAGCCTGGCCAGGCACCTGGACAAAAGTTTTGGTCCCCTGGACACTTTCCCCACCTCCCCCTTGGTCAAAATCACCGACATGGAGCTTTCCTTTCCCAAAAAGGGCCAAAAATAGCCCAATTCAAAGGGGAAATGAGAGAGAAAGATGACGGCTGAGAAAAGGAAGAAGACTCCACTTCAGAATCAAGCATATGGATGCTCTAAGGAGATCCTCACGACACAAGCTTCGTCTTCATGGTCTCAGTTTTCTTAAATTTTAGCCATGGTTTGAGTTAGAGATGCTTCTCTCCCATCTTCACAGGTGTTCGACTTTGGTGTTTTCTACCGTCATACAGGGTTTCTTTCCAACGGTGTGACTCGTGCAGAGCTATAGAGGCATTTGTTTTCCTTGTCGTTTGCACGCTAACATCGTTTTGGTGCCCCCACTGAGGAGAAATCCTCATTTGCTCCAATTTTTGCAGAATTTGTCCACTATTCAGGCAGAGAATGTAAATGGGATGTGGGTCCTTATGGACAACCGCCTATGTATGTGCTATTTGTGGACAGCAAGTGAGGCGGTCGTTTAATTTGGATTGCAGCCTTTGTGAGGGTCGTGAGGTTTTGTGAAGCCGAGCACTGGGGGCCGGGTTACCCAGTGTGAGGTGGATTAGGTACTGGAGCGATCCATCGACATCCGTTGTAGTTTCGACGTCACATGTAAGTGTTTGTGTGGCAATCAAACATGGCAGACGAGTTTCCTAAGTTTCATGGATTGCCTAGTGAAAATGCGCACTCTTTTATTGAGAAATTGGAAGTTACTTGCTTGCTTCGGGGCATACAGGATCCGGCTATACTGTCACGACTGATACAATACAGTTACAGGATGAAGCGAAAGCTTGGCTACAAAATCATGGAGAGGCGGCACATGCACAAACGCCAGGGATTGTGTTGGATTATAATCATGTGAAGCTGGCATTTTTGGCACAATACAGGAATGTTGAAGCACTTGATGAAGTTTGGAATGGGATTTTGGGCTACACTTAGAGGGCTAATCAGAGTGTGGATGATTTTGCCATGCATTTTACCCGCCTCTGGGATAAATGGGCCTGAGCATTGGGAAATGAAACCCCTCCCGCCATGTTAAAAAAGGACCGTTTTTTGGCAACCTTGAAGGAAAGTTTGAATTTTAAAGTTGAGTTGAAGCGGCCTACCACTTTTGAAGAAGCAGTTGTAATTGCCAGGGGGAAAGAATGGAAAGCTCAAAGACTTAACGAGTATGGGAGAGTGGTCCATGGACAGGTTAACGGTGGCCAAAATGAGGAGAGCCAGGTAGAGGCTGGAGTTCAACCTATACTAAAGGCTGTAGAAACTGAGCAATTGCAGCGTAATATGCAGGACATGATGACAATGATGCAGGAGTTACGGCTCAATGTCCTTGGAGGTGGCCGTGGTCGTGGCGGTGGTAGAGGGATGGCTCAGGCATGTGAAGCACAACCTAATGCCAATGTGGGTCGTGGACAAGGTGCTCCTCAGCCAGCAAGAAGGTTTATCCCTAGCTGTTATAATTGTGGTGAATTGGGACATATCAGCACTCATTGTACAAAGACAAAGAGGATGGGAGGTGATATGTACCCACTTCCCTAGCAGGTTTGTGACAGGTCTAATGATTATGCCTTGGATATACGAGAAGATCATGGTGCTGAACAAGAGAATCAAGCTTCAACATCAGGTGGTCACGTGGGTATTGTGCAAGTGGAGAGTAAAGAGGCAGATATGATGCCATTGGGGAAGCGGGAAAGGCCACCAAATGGTGCTGGCCCTAGCAAGAAGAAAGGGAAGGAGAAAGAGGGTGAAGATGCAAAGACCAAGAAGAAAAGGAGACCTCGCAGGAAGTTTGAAGTAGCGGATTTGCCATTGGGAGAAGGTCAGACAGCTTATAGTCTCAAGGAGGATCTGATTGGGAGGAAAGTAAATTGTACTTTTGGATAGTTGATGAACATGGTACCCAAATTTAAGAGGCAGTGAAAGTCGTTAGTGAATCCTATTGAAAAAGAGCC
This sequence comes from Adiantum capillus-veneris, assembly GCF_014529385.1. NCBI lineage: Eukaryota > Viridiplantae > Streptophyta > Polypodiopsida > Polypodiales > Pteridaceae > Adiantum > Adiantum capillus-veneris. The sequence goes on along the minus strand of NC_140942.1, from coordinate 152,843,176 downwards.
GAAGCGTGGTCATGTCAGAGTGTTGTCTCTGGAGGAGTTACCCGACATCTGTCCTGTGGTGAATGCTTGGCACAAAGGTGTGGGCATGGGAGAGGCCTACATTGATGGAGGTGCGCAAGTTTGTGTGATCACACAGTCATGTGTCGAGAGACTTGGCTTGATCATGTCTGGAAGCTCTGGGTTCAGGATTCGACTAGCAAATCATGCCAAAGTTAAGTGTTTGGGACTCGTCAAAGGTTTGGAGATTGATGTTTTTAATGTGAAAGTTATGGTGAACTTTCACGTTATGCCGGTAGGTTTGGGAGATTTTCCTCTCTTATTGGGACGACCTTGGTTAAGAGCTGTTGGTGCTGTGCAAGATTGGGGCAAGGGCACAATCGCTGTGTGTAGCAAAAAGGGAGAGAAGAGGATGTTTGATATAATTACCAAACAGCCTCTGGCATTAGAAGAGGTGTCTGAAGATGATGAATCTAAAATCACCAGTGAGGGAAGTTCAGAGGATTCAGATAGTAGTGCTACTTCAAGTTCCAATCACGAGGGTGAAGTGTCCTTTTTGTTACTAAATGAAGAGGAAAAAGAAGATGGAGAAGTGCTGCAGATTTCAGAGGATATAAATGCGTCAAGTCGATTGGAGCAGCTTGAAGAGTTAATGCAGCCCAAGCAGGAGCTATCAGTGAAGAAAGGACTTGTTCAAAATATGCTAAGTACAGATTTGTCACTAAAAGAAAGGGCAGAATACCTAAAGATGCTGCACAAGTTTTCGAATCTTTTCATTACATCATATCAAGAAATAAGGGGTTTTGTTGGGGACCCAGTGAAGATTGAGTTGATAGAAGGAGCAAAGCCAGTGAGGCAGAAACTAAGAAGAATGGGTAAGGAGCAAATGAATGCTTTAAAAGAAGAAGTGGATAAGCTTTTGAATGTAGGGTTTATTGTTCCAGTAGATAATGCTGAGTGGGTCAGCCTTGTAGTGGTCACTCTCAAGAAGGATGGGCGTTGGAGAGTTTGTGTTGATTATAAGCCGTTAAATGCAGTGACCAAAAAGGATCCTTACCCATTGCCTTTCATTGATCAACTCTTGGATACAGTGACTGGTTTTGAAAGGTATAGCGTCTGTGATGGTTATTCAGGATACTTTCAACTTATCCTTGCTCCTGAAGATCGGAAGAAGACTACTTTTATCACTCCATGGGGTTGTTTTTACTTCCTTTGCCTTCCCTTTGGGTTGACAAATGGGCCTGGGGCTTTTGCGAGAAAGGTAGATTGGGTTCTTACCCCATTCCTTGGGAAGTTTTTCAAAGGGTTTATAGATGATTTTTGTGTGTACAGCTCATGCAAGGAGGATGTTCAAAATCTTGAGATGACTTTTGCAAGGTATGATGAATGCGGGGGTCAGTTGAACCCTAAGAAATGTCATTTGGCACAGCCAAGGGTGAAGCTTCTTGGGCATATGATCTCTGAAAATGGAATTGAAGCAGATCCAAGGAAAATAGAAGCTTTGCTATTGCTGTCATCCCCAGAGGATACAAGACAATTGGCTACTTTCATTCAGAAGGTCAAATATTTATCTCATTTCATACCTTTGGCATCACAGCTGTTGTATCCTTTGCAGCAAGTGGTCAAAAATGATCCTTTGGAGTGGACACGTGACGGTGAGGATGTTTTTGACAAAGTTAAAGAAGTGTTGAGCACCTTACCTGTTATGCAGGCCCCTGATTGGGAGAAGGAGTTTTATGTTAACCCGTTAGTTGGAGAAGATGCTATTGGGGCTATGTTGTTGCAAAGAGGGAAGGATTCTCAGTATATGAAGCCTGTTTATTATGCTAGCAGGGTGAAAACTCCTCCTCATGAAAGAGAGTACTCAGAGGTTGAATTGGTGATGATTAGCATGGTCTATGCGTGTAGACGGTTTAGACATTACTTGTTGCAGAAATCGTTCACCTTTCTCACCAGTTTTTCATTGCTTCCTCAATTGTTCAATAATTCAAATATATCAAAGGCAGTGATGAAATGGGTTATCGAGCTGCAAGAGTTTCAATTCACTTTTCTAGTGGAAGAGAGTACTCGGGCTACTTTGGCAGACTTACTCACTTATAAAGAGACTCCTGTTTTGGTTAAAGAGGAGGTGGTCCAAAGGAAAAAAGTAGAAACCCCTGCTATATCAAATGCTTCACTACTACATTTTGATGGCTCTTATTGAAGAAGTCATGATGCTGCTTTTGGTGGGGTTGTTATTTATGATGAGCAGGGAAATCTTGTGAGGAAGCAAGGGTTAAAACTTAATGCAAAGAGTAATAATGAAGCGGAGTATATGGCTCTTGAAGGCGGGTTACACATTTGTCTACAATCGGGAATCAAACGTTTGCAAATCAAAGGTGATGCGTTGTTAGTGGTAAAGCAGGTGTTGGGAGTATGGAAAATTAAGAATCCTAGACTGAAGAATCTATGCTTCAAAGTGAAATCACTACTCAAAAAGTTTGAGGCATGGAGCTTGCAGCATGTTGAAAGGACTTAAAATGAAGAAGTGCATGAAGCCACGCAAGCAATGATTACTTGTGTGTTTGTGTTGAAAGCGGATGCCCCTTTGTATCATGGAAGAGAGGTGTTGTCAAAAGAGGCGGATTTCTTATTGACCGGTCTCTTGCCTGAAGATTTGCCTTCATCTAAAACGTATCCTTTTATGAGAAGAGCAAGGAAGTACAAAATGATTGGTGATATGATTTACATGAAAGGAAGTGATCTGGTGTTGCGTCATGTACCTTGGAAGGAGGAGATTTACAAAATCTTAGAAGAAAACCATGAAGGGTCTTGCGGAGGTCATTTTTCTATGAAAATTATGCTTCACAAGATCTTGCAAGAAGGCTATGTTTGGCCTAGTACTCAACGGGATGTCAATCATTGGTGTAAATCTTGCTTGGCTTGTCAAAAAATGGGAAAAAGGGTTCTTAAACCCGAGCTGCGAAAGACAATCCTAGCTAATGAGGTGTTTGAAAAATGGGGCCTCGATGCTATTGGGCCATTACCCACTTCAAGTAAGAGGAATGTGTATATTTTGACAGCGGTGGATTATCTATCACGTTGTGCAGAGGCCAAGGCTGTCAAACAAATTACCAGCAAGGAGATGGGAAAGTTTGTGTACGAGCACATATGCTGCAAGTTCGGGGTGCCATTGGAGTTACTGTCTGACAGAGGGCCAGGGTTTAGAGGTGAAATGTTCGATTTCTTATGCAAGAAGCTTGGCATAGAGAATAAATACAACACTCCTTATTATCCGCAGTGCAATGGACTTAATGAGAGGTTTAATGGGGAATTGGTAAAGATTCTGACAAAAATGACTTTAACACATGCCAAAACTTGGGATTCAGAGTGCCTTGTGCGTTATGGGCATATAGAACGGAAATCAAAACTAGCATGGGATTCTCACCATATCACTTGGTTTATGGCAAAGAAGCTTTGATGCCTATTGAGGTGGAACCCCTGCACTCAAGTTTTTGTCATTGCAAAATGAAGAGTAACAAGATGCTTGGCAACAAAGGTTATTGGATTTACAATGTCTGCAACTAGACAAGCTTTTGGCCTTGGATTACTATCAAGAAGTATGTAGAAAGGCCCAGAAAAGAGCTAATGAATGCATGAAAGATAAGGGAATTGAGAAAAGAGATCTTGTTTTGCGATACAATAGAAAATTGGACCACACTTTCCAAAAGAAGTTTCAGATCAAGTGGGAGGGTCCTTTTACTGTTGTAAACAAGTTTGATAATGGGACATATCAACTGGCTGATTTAGATGATACACTACATAGCTACCGTGTTAATGGTTATAGACTTAAGAAGTATTTAGCACAGTTGATGACTATTGTGACAGATGAGATGCTGTTAGTGGAAACAAAGAGTGTGAATGCGCCACAAAAGATGGATGAAGTTTCTGGGGATGAGCTGCATCAATTGTTCGCCCTGGAAACCTTTGCTTGTCATGAATGATCAAGCAGGCTAGGGGGGGTTCACAAGTTATGTCATGCATTTTTTGGATGAGTACAAAAGCCATAAATGATGCCAAAAAAACTTGCTAACCACCCTCATGTATATATATGTGCATACTGCTTCCAGCTTTGAAAGTGTCTGTGTAAAAAACCCTGTACAAAGGCTTGGTTTTGGTCAAGCGGTTGGTTGAGTTTTGGGTTGGTCGAGCTTTCAAAAAATAGCTTTTAATGAGCATTTCTAGCCGTGCTTGATAGCTTGCAAATCGAACTCTGACATTATGAGTTACATGCACTCGAAGTGGAGGTTTTTTCACTTAAAAAGTGGCGACGGATGCACGTGGAAAGACGGCAAGTGGGCCGTCTTGATGGTTTTTTTTAGCAATGGCATGTTGAAAACTTTCTGGAGTTAGTCGAGGTAATAAGTTCCAAGCCGTGCTTTACTGCGCTATATTTGGAGGTCGGGGTCACCCGCTACGGCTCCGAGAAAATGGCTCAGTTTGGGGGCAAAACAGAAAATTCAGGTTTGGGCATGGGGAAGATGGGGAGAGCATGCCATGTGGCAATGGACTAAACCCACATGTGGGGGGTTGAGGGGAAAGTGGAGGGTATATATACTAGAGGAGGACTAGTCTATGGTGTACCAAATGGTAAAGGAATGCACTCAAGGCCTTGCAAGGGGGGCTCGTGGGCATTTTAGGGAGCTTGGGGTGCCATCTTGAGTTCCCACCAGCCTGGCCAGGCACCTGGACAAAATTTTTGGTCCCCTGGACACTTTCCCCACCTCCCCCTTGGTCAAAATCACCGACATGGAGCTTTCCTTTCCCAAAAAGGGCCAAAAATAGCCCAATTCAAAGGGGAAATGAGAGAGAAAGATGACGGCTGAGAAAAGGAAGAAGACTCCACTTCAATAAAGTGGAAAATTCCCCCATTATTTTAGATGTATTTACCTGCACATCCTTTTTTGCTTACAGAGACTTGTTTTTTGAAGCTTTTGAGAGACCTTCCATCTTCAAAAGCTTGTAACTTTCTCGTCCGTTATCAGAATCAAGCATATGGATGCTCTACGGAGATCCTCATGACACAAGATTTGTCTTCATGGTCTCCGTTTTCTTAAGTTTTAGCCATGGTTTGAGTTAGAGTTGCTTCTCGCCCATCTTCACAAGTGTTCCACTTTGGTGTTTTCTACTGTCATACAGGGTTTCTTTCCAACGGTGTGACTTGTGCAGAGCTATAGAGGCACTTGTTTTCCTGGTCGTTTGCACGCTAACAACGGTAGTAGTAAAGAAAGGAAAGACACATCTTAGAGGGGATCACCTTTCAAGGTTGACAAATGGAGAAGACCCTATAGGTGTAGATGACGACATGCCAGATGCGTACTTATTCAACATAGAAATGATACCAAAGTGGTCTTAAGATGTTGTTAGTCTATTAACCTATGGAGGAGAGTTTGATAGAAAAGAATACAACCAGAAACAAGTTACTATTAAGCAATCCAAAAATATGCAGTTGATTGCAGGAAGGTTGTATCACTTAGGAACCGATAACATTTTAAGGTTATGCATCAATCCTGAAGAATATAACATATATCTGTGAGAAGCACATGTTGAGGAATGTGCATTTCATTGTTCAAGAAGGAACACGTACAGGAATCTGTTACAACTGGGAGTCTACTGGCCAGGAATGAAAGAGAGTGTACATGAATATGTCACAATATGTATTACATGTTCGTCAAAACCTCCAGCTGAGTATTCAACATTGTATCAGATAATGATCGCTCCTGAATGGAGTCAATATATTGTTGAATATCTCACAAATAGAACTTTTTCAGAGGAAACCTCAAAAGCGCATCAGAGAGCTGTACAAACAGAAGCGCGAGATTATGCTTTAATAGGAAATCAACTCTATAAGAGAGGAAAGGACAACCAGCTTAGGATATGCGCATCAGAGTCAGAGTATGTGATAATCCTAGAGCAAGCTCATGGAGGAGTAGGTGGAGGCCATTTCTCAGGTGATAAGACAACAAAAATTGTCTTAGCTGTAGGAATATGGTGGCCGATATTACACATGGACGTGAGGAATACGTAAAACGATGTGATGACTGTCAGTGGACAAAAGTACCATTGAAAAGAGATGATATGCCACTTAGACCAATGATGGGAGCAAGAGCCTTTGCAAAATGGGGGATTGATTATGTTGGACCTATCTCACCTCCTGCATACAAGACTCATGCACAATACATCATTGTGGCAACGGGCTATCTAACAAAGTGGGTTGAGGCAAAAGCAACTTAAAAAGCAGATACCAGGACCACGGCACAATTTCTGTATGAATACGTCTTTGTACGATATGGATTACCAATAGAAATTGTGAGTGATCGAGGCACACGCTTCATAAATGAAGTGATAGAGATCCTTCTAGACGAATTCATGGTAATACATCGCAAATCAGCTCCATATCATCCACAAGCCAATGGACAAGCTGAAGCAACGAACAAAACCATATGCACCATCCTTACAAAGATTGTATCTGAGTCGAGAACTGATTGGGACCAGAAATTGCATTCGACATTATGGGCGTATAGGGTATCATATAAAACATCCATAGGAACAACCCCATACAACAAGGTTTTTGTTTTGAATTCTATTTTACCAATAGAATTTTTAATTCTAACGCTGAGAGTAGCTAAGGAATTACAGTGGATAGGACATGAGCTTTCAGATAGAATAGACGACCTTGAAAAGCTAGATGAGCTTCGCTTAAAAGCCATAGCTTCAATCTACACTCAGAAAAGGCGACAAAAAGAGTTCTTTGATAAGCATGTGCGAACTAAAGAGTTTAAGATTGGGGACTTTGTCCTAGTATACACTCTAAAACAGCATGCGAAAAAACTTAAAAGGCGAGGGATGGGACCTCTTGTGATTAAAGATCTATCACCAAGTGGGGCCGTCAAGCTTGCTACATTAGACGGAGAAGAAATGCCAAACTAGATTAGTGGTTGCAGATTGAAGAAGTATCATTTTCCATTAACCCAGGATATGCTTCTGAAAATACATCAAGATAAGCTGCGACTTCAGAAAAAGAAAAAGATTGTTGAGGAAGCGCAAGTGGAAGCAAAAGAAAGAATGAGGAAAAGAAGACTACTACGTAAGAGACATCGCAATGAAGGAGCCTTACGAATAAACGCAGTCAGTGTATGAGAAATGGGTGAAGACAAAGTAGAGCCCATCATCGAGGTCAAAGTGGGGACAAACCAGGTTAAAGCTAGAGCACTATTAGATTCAGGAGCACAAGATAACCTGATTTCAGTCAGTTTGTACAAGCAATTGAAACATGACACTAAGTTGCAAACTACCAAACAGGAGTTGAAGAGTTATTCCGAACACTCAATTAAAGCAATCGGATGCACAGTACTACATGTACAGATAAATCAATATGTGTATCCACATATGTTTTATGTGGTTGAAGACAAAGCTACGCAACATCCGTTGTTGCTAGGACAACCATGGCAAAAGCAGTACAATGCGATGATTAATTGGAGCTCTAATTCAGTTTACATCAAATATGAGGAGGAAAGTCAATGAATTCCGTTCTCCAAAGCAACCGTACAGGTGCAAGCCGAAGAATCCAATGACAAGGGTAAACGACCTAAAGAGATTAAGAAGGAGCAATGGCAACCAAAAGCCACTTCTACAAAACAGGAATGCTCCTCAACGAAGAACTCTCAGAAATGGGTAAAGAAGACAAAAAATAAAAGCATAGCTCAACCTTGGATAAAGACGGACTCAAAGTTGGTATGGAGGCCAAAGAAGGTTGTGCTAGAGAGAACAAAGGTGGAAAACAAAGTCTTCAACACCAGACAACAAAGTGATTTCAAACAGTCAAATTCAGTGAAACAGATCTAGATTCCAAAGAAGTTGATGATAGCACAAAGCCATAGCAAGAAAATTTGGATTCCAAAGATTTGTAAGCAGAAACTCCCTTCGGTACAACCAACAGAGAATCCTAAGTACTCAAGGATAGAGACATCACAACCTAAAGTAGAGCAAATTTGGGTAGCAAAAAAATTGTGGCAAGCATAGGCAAATCGGAAGCAGATTTGGATTATAAAAAAGGATAACACTGTAAATTCTACTACAAAAACGCAACAGACAACCCAAATATTGCCTAAAAACCTGACAATCAAACAAAGAGTGACATTATTGAAAATATTGCTATTTCATCGCTCTACAATTGAATTGACACCAAGCATGACCACAACAAATACAATGCTTCACCCGCAGACACTTCATAGTCGTCCGGGAGGACTCAGACTAGGAGGGGGAAAGGTATACAGGTATACAGGAACTACAAGCAATAAGGAGAAAGAAAATGATATTACAAGGGCAGTGTCTTACATGATTTCGAATATTTTATGTTTGATTGCGAATATTGATAATATCTATGCCCTTATATACTTTGTTTTGCAATAATAAGAGATCAAATGATGAATTTGAGTCTCTAAGTTTGTAAATATGACTAAATATGCGTGTTTTTGGAGCCAAAAAGTAGAAAAAAGTGGTAATCCAAGCCGAGAAACCACAAATAAGTGTATATACATATACACAGGGTTACCAGCTAATTATTGTGTGTTTTTGGAAATTTTTGACTTCAATTTGCTATTTTTCTTTATTTTTTAGGATTTTCTTAATTAAAGTAAAAGAAAAATAAAAAGCAGGTGAAACGAGATAAAAAAAAAGAAAAGAATATTGGTGATGATCCTAATGACAAGGGCAACCCATGGTAAAAATTGGATACAATTCGGGAAAAGTTGCGGAAAGCCCGAAATGGCAGAATTTTGGCAAAGTGGACAGATTTCTCAGAAACAGGTCAAATGGAGTCCAGATTGAGAAATTTCAAATCCTAAAGTGCATTTCACGATGAGATAGGAGCACATGTCAAATTTGGTAACAAGTGAGCCGGGAAGTCCAGAGTTAAGTATTTTTGACTTCACTTACAAGCTCGTTTGCACTATTACCACTTGGAGAGAGCAAAGAGCACACAGGAGCATCCGACCTTCTACAGCCTTCTACGACTGCTACAAGAGCGCAGAGGACTCCAAGAGGTAGACTCGTTGTCATAAGCTTTTGATGCTTACCACTAACTTTTGTCGCGAAAACTAACCAAAACAAAGAAACAAGAGCAGACGGGGAAATGGGTATAATGCTAGGTAGAGGCACAACTGCCTAACCAAACCATGCAAGAACCAATAGATGGCTTACCCTAGTGTAGAAGATCAGTTCCTAACTTTCAAAGTTCGAGAAAGACCAACTGGAAAAACCCTAGGTCAATAGAGTCTGCAAGCGGCAAACAGGAAAAAGTTGTCGAAACGACACAAAACTTCACAAGAAGCTTAACAACATCGAGGACAATGCAACCATGGAGTATCTCCAGGTTGTAAAGAATGAGGATGCAAGAGAGATACACAAGACAAGCACAAAGCACACAGAGATGGAAAGCTTCTTCTTCTTCTTCACAGAAAAGAGAGTACAAAAATGACTAAGTGCTAAAGCTGAAAAGTAGCACATATGTACATGCGATCACTAAGTGTGAACTCGCTAGAAGCGTACTAGGCTGGCACTATAAGTGTAGTCCAACTGTAGAATCACTGGCAGAGATCCTCCGTGTCGGTCACCTAACGCGCGAGTGAGTAAATGCTGTAAGCGGCCAAGACCCGTAGTGGATGCCAGCTCAAGATGTAGAGCTCGACATCTCAACACTCCCCCTCGAGCTCTGCATGTCGCAGATTCCAAGCATAGTCCGGAAATGTCGAAGCTTCTAAGCTCCGAGGGCCTTGGTAAAGATATCCTCTATCTGCTCCTCTGTGCTGACGTAGACCAAGTCGATGTCGCCCGCCAACACTCGCTCTCGAACGTAGTGGTAATGGACCTCTATGTGTTTGGTCCTAGCATGGAACACTGGGTTCCTAGCCAACTGCATGCTGCTGGGGTTGTCACAATGAATGACAATTTGGTGGTCCACCTGCACTCCCAAGTCCTCAAGTAATGTGCGTAGCCAAGCTACCTCACACGCCGCAACTGCTGCACCTCTGTACTCGGCCTCTGTGCTCAATAAAGCAACCGTAGGCTGCTTTTTGCTGCTCCAAGTAACAGCAGCACTCCCAAAAGAGAACATGAAGCCACTCGTAGATCTCCTATCAACAATGCTACCTACCCAATCTGCATCTGTATACCCATACAATGCTAATGGTGCATCTGCTGCATAGAACAATGCGTAGTCAAGAGTCCCTTGCACATACCTAAGTGTGCGTCGTACTCCATCCAAATGTGGCTTCCTCAGAAGATGCATGAACTGACTCTCCAAGCCTACTGTGTAGCTCAAGTCTGGCCTCGTGATAGTCAAGTAGATTAGACTACCCACAATCTTCCTGTACATGTTGACATCCTCAACAACATCACCCTTCTCTGCACTCAGCTTTGCATTCACATCCAAGGGAATAGAAATTGGCTTACAATCAGCCATACCATACTTTGACAACATGTCCAAATCATACTGTCTCTGTGATAGCCATACACCCTCTGGAGTCCTGATCACCTCAATGCCAAGAAAGTAGCGCAACTCGCCTAAATCTTTCACATGGTCAATCTCCATAGCATTGTCACCAACAATAATAAGGTCATCTACATATATGGTAATGACCACAATCCCCACATCACTCTCACGTACATAGAGTGAATGATCAGCATGAGCTCTCCTAAAACCAATACTGACAAGATACTTGGCAATCATGTCATACCATGCTCTAGAGCCCCGCTTCAAACCATACAAAGCTTTGAGAAGTCTGCATACATAATCTGGGTAACCTGGATCGACATAACCAGGTGGCTGATCCATATACACTTCCTCTTGCAACTCACCATTCAAGAAGGCATTCTTTACATCCATTTGATGCATAATCCATCCTCTAGATGCAGCCACTGCTATGACAGCTCTCACAGTCGTCATCTTTGCCACTGGAGCAAAGGTCTCCTCATAGTCTATGCCATACGTCTGTGCATAACCCTTTGCGACCAGCCTTGCCTTGTGACTCTCAATGTTACCATCAGCCTTATGCTTGGTTTTATACATCCATTTACAACCAATAGCTTTCTTGCCACTTGGCAATGGCACCAACTCCCATGTGTCATTTGCTTCCAATGCAGCCATCTCTTCATTCATTGCATCATCCCAATGCACATTTCCAACTGCATCCTCAAAACATGTGGGCTCCACATCCTGTATCACCTTAGCCATGTAGGCTTGGTGATGCGCTAGATACCCATCATAAGTCAATTTCTGAACTGGATTTCTGACTCTATTAGATCTGCGCGGTCCTGGGTCACTCCTTTGCCCTCTAGCATCTTCTTGTACTTTCCTTACACCAGGTGTCCTGACAGCCGGAATTCCAAATTCCTCATCAAGAATTTGGTCAGAACCATCTGAATCCATGTCTACATGTGAAAAACCTGATGATGCATCAGCCATAAAGGGAGGTTCATCAACCTTTTCCTTTCCTTTTCGTGATACATTCCCTGTACCTGTTGGTGGAGTAACCTGCGTACGTAGTCTACCATTCCATGGTTTCTCAACAGAGCCACGAGAAGAGGACTCTTGTGGTCCACTCAAAACCTGTGACTGTGGCCTCACATTTTGTACAACCACATCATCTTTTACATCATCCCCAATAGTGCCATGTGCATTACTGTACCAACTGCTCATCTCATCAAAGACTACATCTCTGCTCACTCGTAATTCTCGTGTAGTAGGATTGTAGCACCTGTACCCCTTTTGTTCAAGGGAATATCCCACAAGAATACATTTCTCTGCTTTAGGATCCAATTTCCTACGCAACTCATCTGGTACATGCACGTAAGCTATGCAGCCAAACACTTTCAAGTGTGCCAAATCAGGCTTTGTACCTGTAAACTTTTCCTCAGGTGTTACATCATGCACCGCAGCTGTAGGTGTCCTGTTCATAATGTACACAGCTGTATTTACGGCTTCAGCCCAGAAATGATGAGGCATGTTCTTCTCATTCATCAATGCACGTGCAACCTCTGCAATGTGCCTGTTTTTCCTTTTTGCGACCCCGTTCTGTTGTGGAGTATATCTGCATGTAAACTGCCTGCGTATACCATGCATTCACAGAAAATCTGAAAAATCATTGGAGAAGTACTCTCCCCCTCCATCTGACCTCAATGTCTTGATTTGCATATCTGACTCTTTCTCAATCATGACTTTGAAGTCTTGAAAGTGACCAAACACTTCACTTTTGTTACGCATGAAGTAGACCCATACTTTCCTTGTATGGTCATCAATGAAAGAGACATAATACCTACAACCATGTATACTTGCAGTATCGGTTGGACCCCAAACATCTCTGTGCACCACCTCAAGTGGATTTTTACATACATTGCGCTCATGTGGAAATGAGCCCTTTGACTATTTTCCAAACTGGCATGCTGCACACACTTTATGCATACCATCCACCTTGAATTTGGGCAAACCTTTTACAATCTGTTTTGATTACATGCTGCGCAATCTCTGCTCATTGACATGGCCAATGCGTTTGTGCCAAATGTCAACATCAGCCACAACACCTGTGCCCTGTGCAAATAATGCAGCTTTTACCTCAGGCATGTCTACATTCAGCGTAAACATTCTGCCCACACATTTGCCCTCTGTGATCAGCTTACAGCCATTCTGGAAGTCTTCTACATAACAACCATTTGGATTGAAGCGAACCTGCAAACCTTGCTCAACCATTTGTCCAACAGAAACAAGATTCTTTGTAATGTTTGGGACATGAAGTACATCTGCTAAGTACTTTGATTTCCCACTCTTCGTATTTAGAGGTATGTCCCCTACATGAGCAATGGGGTGAGCTATGTCATCTCCTGTCTGCACATAGCCCGACACATCTGGTTTGCGCATATCTCTAAACCACTCTCCACGAGACGTCATGTGATTAGAGGCACCTGAATCCACATACCAAACATCATCTTGGGTGGAATTCTCTGCAGTCATTTTATTCATTACATGCTGCATAACAAACATGCTCTCGTTTTTGCTGTCATCTGCATCTGTGCTAGTAGATGCATAGTTGCCCTGTTCTCTCTTTCCACTTGCTTTTCCCTTTCGACAGTCACGTGACATGTGACCTCTTTCACCACAAGTCCAACATTCTCTGCTATTTGGAGTATGTTGCTGCCTGCTTGATCCTACACCACGACCTCTTTGACTCCCCCTGCCTTGAGACTGGTTTCCCCTGCCACCTGTATTGTTTTGATTTGATTGACCTTCCAGAAATTGGCCCCTGCAACCCCTTGGGCCTCGACCACGACCTCTACCTCTACCTCTGTTGGAGTTAGAATAGAAGGCCTGTTCAAAATTATTTCTGCCATGAGAAGAAGATGTGTCAAGGTTCTTCTCCTCAAGAATAAGCATAGAAATCAAATCTTGGAACACGGGGATGTCGTCTCTTGTATTCATGGAAGACCTAAAATGTACATACTCATCTCCTAGACCATCCAAGCATGCACGGACAACGTCATCGTCTTCCATTGAGACTTTAATAGATCCAAGAGCCTCAATGATACTCTTGATCTTCAAAGCATAATCATTGATTGAGAGGTTGTTCCTCTTAACCTGATTTAGCTCCGACTTTAGTTGAAGCTTCCTGGCCTTGGTGTTCACCTCGAACACTCTGCCTAAGTTTCTCCATGCAATGCCGGGCGTTTCAGCATCCTGTAGATAGCCCATCATGCCATCTGTGATGCTCATAGAAAGCCAATACATCACTTTGCTCTGGCCTTGTTGCAAGTCCCTCAAAGCTTTCCTTTGTTCTGTTGTAGCATTTGCCTCGGGAATCTCTGGTTCCTTTTCATTGTCTCCTTCTACATAGTCCCAATAACCTTTTCCTTTTAGGAAATTTGTTATTCTGAACTTCCATGCAGGGTAGTTATTTTTCTCAAGCTTCTCAGTAACAATCTGACTGAAACCGTCAGACATCTTGAAGCACTAAGACAAAATAGCTGCAATCTGCAAAAACCTGCAAATCTGCTGAACCTGCTATTGTGGTACCTGTAACGCTTTCTACACTCAACGAGTGTCCACAATCAAGCGTACATACAACCACTGTACTTGTACATTAAATCTCTGTATACTGCACTTTGGAGACCTGTTCGAACGAAGGGATTGTGATGCTCTTGCTCTCTTAGCCTCTCTTGCCTGCACCAGGCTCCGATACCATGTAAAGAATGAGGATGCAAGAGAGCTACACAAGACAAGCACAAAGCACACAGAGATGGAAAGCTTCTTCTTCTTCTTCACAGGAAAGAGAGTACAAAATGACTAAGTGCTAAAGCTGAAAAGTAGCACATATGTACATGCGATCACTAAGTGTGAACTCGCTAGAAGCGTACTAGGCTGGCACTATAAGTGTAGTCCAGCTGTAGAATCACTGGCAGAGATCCTCCATGTCGGTCACCTAACGCGCTAGTGAGTAAATGCCGTAAGCGGCCAAGACCCGTAGTGGATGCCAGCTCAAGGTGTAGAGCTCGACATCTCAACATTGATGTCTGGATCTCTTCGTTTTCCTGGATTACACTCACTACAAAATAAGGAACGACATCATAGACATTTTCATCACAAAACTTTGTTGTGGGAGCATCCTCCACGGCGCACACGTCCAGAGTAGCCAAGATGTGTTCCCATCCAAAAGGCTCTAACTCTTCTTCAGGAAATGGTTCTGGGATATAGTCGCTATCCTCTATAACCCGCTCTAGGATACATTCCTCACGTTTCGAGCTACCACATTGTGAAGCTCCACAAATCCACAATTCTTTAGGCTTACCTAACCAAGCTGGAAGTTCTGATCCTGCTACTGTGGTGGAATCAAACTCCTCAACCGGTGTTCTCGTCACATCCCTATAGCTATGGTCCCTCAAGTTTATCTTTGTTATGGTTTCCATATGTCTCAGGTATATATGGTCATAACCCCAATCTTGGACCATTTTCAATTGTCGCATGAATGGTCTTCCCAGAATGATGTCATAGTTGTTCTTCTTGCCAAAGTCAACAACAGCAAAAGTGTGTTCATATTCAATGCCACAAGAAGTAACAAGTACTTTTTCTAGCAGTCCTAGGGGCTTTTCCTTGTGTCCGTCTGCAAGCTGCAGGGTCATTCATGTGGATATCAAGGCAGGTTTTCCCCAT
Source organism: Adiantum capillus-veneris (assembly GCF_014529385.1). Classification (NCBI taxonomy): domain Eukaryota; kingdom Viridiplantae; phylum Streptophyta; class Polypodiopsida; order Polypodiales; family Pteridaceae; genus Adiantum; species Adiantum capillus-veneris. Next base: position 152,827,944 of record NC_140942.1, on the reverse strand, counting down.
TTTTTCCAAACCTCTTTGGTTGCAATGGCCACACCAGCTCCACTGTCAAGGATTGCCATGGTTTTTACACCATTTAATTCCAGAGGAAGGGTGGTGTTTCCATCTTCTCCCTCGTAATACTCGCCCACCTTGTTTAATGGCACTGGCCTAGTATTTAGTTGAGGCATTTCAAGCTCTTTGATGCCTTCCTCGATTTGAGTCATTGGGGTTTTTACACCAAATTTCTCTAGAAATTTACCCACATTAGCCCACATGTTTGGTCTTATTCTAAGAAACTCGGCTAACATTATTGTACATGTGACTAGGCTAGATAGAATATCTACTAGCCCCTTTGAATCGATGGCCTTGTTGGGAGACAGTCTCTACGATGCGATTGCAACCACATCTGACTTGGTCTCGTACTCTCCCATGTAGGAAAGTAGTGTTCTTAGCGAATGGGGTTGGCTATCCATAGATTGTACAGATCCTTTGTCGCCCCAATACGATCGCATGTCTAGATTCATTTGAGATCCAGTCTCAAATTCCTCTATTGGTGGTAGAAACACTCCTCGTTCATCACCAGTCTCGTCTACTCATCTTCTTAGGTCATCGGCTTCATTGGCCTCTCTGACTTGTTTCCACAATTCGTCAAGACCATCTATCTCTTTAAAATCCTCAGGTATAGCTTGGTGAAATCCCTCGGAAGAGTTATCCGTGGTATTCAGTACTATCCTTGGTTCTAATGCTGGGTCTTTGAGGTTTGGTGAAACGAGATAAAAAAAAAGAAAAGAATATTGGTGATGATCCTAATGACAAGGGCAACCCATGGTAAAAATTGGATACAATTCGGAAAAAGTTGTAGAAAGCCCGAAATGACAGAATTTTGGCAAAGTGGACAGATTTCTCAGAAACAGGTCAAACGGAGTCTAGATTGAGAAATTTCAAATCCTAAAGTGCATTTCACGACGAGATAGGAGCACATGTCAAATTTGGTAACAAGTGAGCTGGGAAGTCCAGAGTTAAGTATTTTTGACTTCACTTACAAGCTCGTTTTCACTATTACCACTTGGAGAGAGCAAAGAGCACACAGGAGCATCCGACCTTCTATAGCCTTCTATGACTGCTACAAGAGCTCAGAGGACTCCAAGAGGTAGACTCGTTGTCATAAGCTTTTGATGCTTACCACTAACTTTTGTCGTGAAAACTAACCAAAACAAAGAAACAAGAACAGGCGGGGAAATGGGTATAATGCTAGGTAGAGGCACAACTGCCTAACCAAACCATGCAAGAACCAATAGATGGCTTATCCTAGTGTAGAAGATGAGTTCCTAACTCTCAAAGCTCGAGAAAGACCAACTAGAAAAACCCTAGGTCAATAGAGTCTGCAAGCGGCAAACAGGAAAAAGTTGTCGAAACGACACAAAACTTCACAAGAAGCTTAACAACATCGAGGACAATGCAACCATGGAGTATCTCCAGGTTGTAAAGAATGAGGATGCAAGAGAGATACACAAGACAAGCACAAAGCACACAGAGATGGAAATCTTCTTCTTCTTCTTCACAGAAAAGAGAGTACAAAAATGACTAAGTGCTAAAGCTGAAAAGTAGCACATATGTACATGCGATCACTAAGTGTGAACTCGCTAGAAGCGTACTAGGCTGGCACTATAAGTGTAGTCCAGCTGTAGAATCACTGGCAGAGATCCTCCATGTCGGTCACCTAACGCGCTAGTGAGTAAATGCTGTAAGCGGCCAAGACCCGTAGTGGATGCCAGCTCAAGGTGTAGAGCTCGACATCTCAACACAGGTTTGGACCACCAAAAGTGGGTCAAAACAACCGATTCGGCGGTAGACACACAAAGCGTCATTTTGGCATAACGGCCAAAATGGACGACCGATTGCCATGAAACTTCACAAGCAGCTTCAAATAGCCATCAATGACACATGTGTACAAGCAAAACCCAAGAGAAATCCGTTTCACTTACCTATGGTGAAAAAGACGCTTTCGGGCAACCAAATGGCTAAAGGTGGAAAAGAAGGAACCAAAGTCGAGTCCAACCACATAGACGACTTCCCAACACCTCAAATAAGCTCGGGATGCAACTCTCAAGGGGAAAGATCGAGGAAAATCAACTCCAACACCAAAAGACAACTTCGGAGACTGAAATGCCTACAAAGGGGGCTTTTAACTAAACTGATGATTTTTAAGGTTGAAAACTAGTTAGCAGGGCTTAGGGCACTAGCACAAACCATGCTTTGCATAAAAAAACACTTCCTATCAGAAAGAGACATCATACGTGTATGATGTCTCACATCATGATTTTCACATCATCTTGAACACATGAATGCATAGCCTCTTTCTATATGCTAACAACATCAAATGTACACATGAGATTTGGAGTTGAAAAACCACTTGGAAACTAAAAAGACGCAAAGTAGGGCATAAAACCGACTTATGGCCCTAAATTTGCCAAAATAGCTCCAAACTCAATGAAACTTTGTAGCATTGTTGTTCAACACATGCACAAGCTATTTGGTACCAAAAAGTACCATTTTGGCCAAAAAGACATCATACGCGTATGATGTCACTTTGCAAATACATAGCCAAAATTGATCATTTCTCATCATATATCCATTATATATATCAAATACATGCCACATATGAATTTTGGTACCATTTGGTCAAGGGGATCACTCCATTAGCCCAATTAGCGGAAAATCCTCTATTTTAAGCCTAATCTTACCAAAATTCATCATACTCAACTTCAAGTCAAGATTTAAGTACACACAGTCCGTTACTATCATATGAGGAGCCCACAGAATCAATCTCATGCAAAAATAACACAAAAGACATCATACGCGTATGATGTCTCCAGAGCCAATTTTGGTCCAAACTATACCCAAATTTCATAAAATCATTGTCTAAGCCTATATAAAGCCAAATCCAAGCTTACAATGCAAAATGGTTCAATTTTACCCAAAAAGACATCATACGCGTATGATGTCTCCCTACTTGATTTTTGCATTTCAGAGTTGCAACTACCACACAGAAGTGATCTACATGCCATTTGAGAGCAAACCACCAAGTTTCATCCAATTTGGATCACAAAATCCAATATCGTCTCAATATCTTGCAAAGAGCCTGACCAAGACTAAAATGGCCATAACTTGACCAAATGGGATCCAAATTCAAATCCAGGCATATAGAATGGATGTATGCACTATCAGCTACAAGCACAACTAATATCAAGCCATTTTGACATAAAAGACATCATACGCGTATGATGTCTCCAGCATGATTTTTCACCCAAATTGCACATTTTTCCACATGCATTGCATCTTTAGGCCCTCAATAGCTTATGTTTCAATTTTTAAGTCATTTGGATAGTTAAAAGCTTAATTTCGGCTTTCAGTACTGAAAAAGACGCTAACTTCTGAAATGGGAGTTACAGGATCCATGGATTTGGGGAAGTCGTCAGCAAAGAGAAAGAGACCGACACTCAAGGAAGCAATAGCAGAAGCCGAGCCATTTTCTATTCCCCCAGAGACTCTCAAGCCCACAAAGACTTGGGTAGAAGAAGCAGTGTTAGAAGAACAGGGGGATAAAGATATACCAAGGTACTTTCAGAGACCCACGGGGACAAACAGTGGATATCCCAATGATTCCCCAAGAACTGGTGGACTACAGCAGAACAGAGGAGATAAGCAGATACCTAGAAAGGGCATATCTCCACAGTTTTTTCTCTTCCAAACCATCAGGAGTAGACACTCAAAGAGTGTATGAGTTGGCAACCACCATACAGAAAGACGGAAAGGCTACACTCACAGCCCTGGATGAGGAAAAGGTTGAAGTGGTTATCACTCCTTAGCTCATTGCAGATGCTCTGAAGCTGCACAACAAAGGATGCTCAGTCAAATAAAGACGGGAATCCATAGACGTGTATGGGCCAAAGAAGAAAAATTCCACCTATGAAGACATGGCAGATCCGAGAGCGGCAAAGCTTTGCTGGCTCTACAACCAGTTTTTACACACATGCAGCAAAAGGCCACAGAAGTATACCACACCACCACATGCTGTTGCCACAACAATCACTTGGGCAATAAAGAGCAACATCCTGAAGGAAGTCAATTATGTTCATCACATTCATGAGCAAGTAATTGCTTTGCAGAACGAGAAGCCAAAGTACATTGGAGGAGCCGAATTGCTGACTAAGATAGCTTATGAAGCTATCGGAGCAAGGGACCAGTGGCCAAAGGCTCCCTTGCAAAACCAATGGCTAAAAGAGATAGATGAAGATGAAAACCAGCCAGAGGTCACAAAGAGAGTGTCAACAAGGGCAAGGCGGAAACTAGAAATTGTTTTCGAGCCAAAAGAAGAAGAAGACAAGCCCCTCAAGAAGAAGACCAAGAAGAAACCCGCTCCAAATCAAACTAAGAGCCAGAAAGCCGCCAGAATGGAGAGGCTGATTGAAAAGTTTAGAGCCGAGCGAGCTTTAAAAGAAGATTTTGAGGAAAAGTGGGTACCAGACCCAACAAAAGTCGGAGCCAACTCAAGAAGACCAAATATTGATCACTACGATCAATATATCAAGGCTTATGAAGAATTAGACGCTATCTTGGAGCAGCAACCAATAGAGTCATACACTGAAGTAGAAGTTCAACACCTTAAAGCTGATTAAAAAAGAGGTGACAAGGGCAAGGGCAAGGTCTCTAGAGGATCCAAGTCCTAAAGGAAAGGAAAAGATAGTGGAGGAGACGACTATTGAAGTTGAGGTGGATGTGCTAGAAAAGCCCGAAATACAGCAAGAGGAGAAGACAACGGATCCAGTTCAAGAGAAGAAAGAGCAATATGATGCTCTAATAGACACAGGATATACTCAAGAAGAGGCCCTCAAGGTTGTGTATGGCATTGCCTTAGCACAAGAAGAACGGAGAGGAGGACCAAGAATAGATTCGACAGAGAGCAGAGGGTAGTACCTGAGAAGGCAAAGGATGAGTTGAAGCTAAAGGAAACTATAGTAGAAAGAGCACTTGTGCTTGAAGATGAGGATGAAAGAGATATCCAAAAAGCGCATCAACTATTGAAGCAGATCAAAGCCCAATCAAAGACAATGAGGGACAACAAAGAAGAAGCAGAAAATGAAAGAGAGGGACTAATCCTCCAACTTGCTGATGCTTCAAGAGAGGTGGCCAGTGCACAAGAAGCCAAAGAAAGAATTGAAGATGAATTGGAAGCTACAAAGGACGAGCTCATTGAGCTACGAGAAAGGATGGAGCTGCAGGAGAGAACAATCCTAAGGCTTAGATCCACACCAAGAGCTAGCAAAGCAGGAGTAGAGCCAGAGGGAGCAATAGTCCCCGTTCTGGAAGAGCAAATCCGGAGCTTTAAAAGAGAATGAGGCTAGAGCAAGTGCATAGATTGCACATTGCGGAGGGCTCATTGGCTGCAGAAGAATTACTTACATCAGAGAACCAAGCACTGAGAGTGGAGAATGAGGCCCTCCGAAAGCAGCTCCAAGATCTGCAAGACAAAATGATAAAAGATACAGAGGTTCAGCAAGAAGAAACCGGCGGGGCAGCTGTGGAGCTACTAGAGACTGGGGAAGCCACAACTATTGAAGATCCAGCCCCAACACAAGAAGAGGCCACAACATCAAGACTTACCGAGGAGGAGGAAAACAGATTGCACGAGCAGATAGAGCAGGCAACAGAGGAGAGTGCAAAAGCGGCCATGGAGTGGGAAAGAAGACTCCTATTCTGCATTAGACTTCAAGGGTTGGATACTAAGGTGCTGCAAGAACAGTGGATGCAACCTACGTTGCCCCTTCCTCTATTAAAGTTTGAAGTGCTGAAAACAAAGAAAAGGATAGAAGAGGAGCAGTATGTCGTGCTATACGAAGGCGACATCACAAAAGAGGAGGAATCAAAGAAGATAGTAGACTCCCAGTCGAGATGGAGGAAAGGGTGGTTGACAAAGTACCCAACCTACCTAATGTATTTGGTGGAGGCACCCAACGAAGTTAGAGAAGATGCAACATTCTTTCCACTGCCACGAGTCAGGAGTTGGCAAGAGCATGGCAGAATCACAGCAAAGAACCCAAATTGGCTTAATTACCCCAGAATGCCATGACGGAAGGTGGGAGAGAGAATAAGTAAGGCCTACATGGTGAAAACCCTAGCGGGCACCATTAAGCTCTTTACTGGCTCTCCTAACCTTTCATGTCAAATGCTCAAAAAGATTTGCAGAACATTATTGGCTTACATTGAAGTGTTCGCACCGGATAAAACTACCAGCTCAACATTGTTGTCAACGGCCGACACAGTGACAAATATGATGTGTGATCTAGCCTTGCAGCCATCTCCTAAAGTATTACACCTCTTTTATCAGAGAATCATGTTTATGTCGAGCTTCCACATGCAGGCCTTTGAGGAGGCATTCTACACTGATTTCTTTACTCATGAAAGTAAGATATTCGGTCCTACACTGACCATTGGAAACCTGAGATACGAGTCACATCTTCAGATGCTGAAATCGACGGGACTCCACTAAAGACAAAGCAAGGATGTCATGTCAGGGACGACATGCACGCGGAGGAGGGGAGTGTTGAGCGGAGGACCACACCTATACATTTTTGCTCACACTCATGTTTTTGTAAACACTTATTATAATAAATGTCTTTCTAACATTTCATTTTCTTCATGGAGCCAATTCATTGTAATTAGTGGGACTCAATTGAGTTTCCACCTTGTAGTCCCCAAGTAGTTTCACCTGCTTATGTAATTAGATTAGAGATGTTTTCACACCTCCAAGGCTGAGGTATAAGAACCAATTTTTTTAAACCTAAGGATACAATTTTGAAGCATTAATCAAGGTGAGTTTTTGAGCACCGTGACTGTGTCTAAGAGAGAGTGAGTGAGAGAGAGAGAGAGAGTCTATCCTCTTGCTACGTGAGCTACGAAGCCGCCATTGGAGAAGTGACACCACCATTGTGTTAGCAACGGCGAGAGCTACGCACCGATACCAAGCGTGCGCGCATTTGGCTTCTACGCGAGGTGAGCTCCCACGAGATTCTATGTGATTTTTCTCCCTACCTGTGTGTAGAAATTGAGCGTGCCATATATCTATAGAATCACAGCGAGTAGAGCTACACATTAGTACCATCGGAGTCGAGATTCAGTCACCTGTATTTTTTGGTCTATCTTCATACGACTTTACCGCACGGAGTGGTTACAAGTTGAGATTGTATTGTAGATTCATAGGGTATTGTCCTTACCTAGTGTAGAAACCCCCCTTTGAGTTTGAGGCTGATTCGATGACTCTAGATCATGTTTCTGATAGCATTCGTTCGTAGTACGGATTTCAGTCACTTGCGTATTTGAGAACTTAGATTTGATCTCCTTGGTAGTGATTTTTGTTAGAAGGTCGAGTAGGTGATTTGAAACTCATCTATTTGTTTACATGCACCTGCGGGTCAAGCTCCGTCCTCGTCTGACATTCTTGTTTGTCGGTTGAGTTCTCGCTATCATAGCCACCGCTAGCGGTGTTACCACCACAACAGGACATCTTAGCACAGGTTAGCTTTTCCTTTTCAAGCAAACAAAAAATAACATCTACAAACTGCCACACATGAGCACGCTTAATTCCTAGGGCTGCGTCATTACCCATGTAGGTGGTACTGTCACACACCTTTTTCCACAGCTGAAACTCATTAGGACTTTGGGAGTCAAAATAATCTAAAATAAAATGCCTAGCTTTACTAGCACCCATACATGTTTTATTAGGACGATCTTGTTAACTTCAAATGCCTTCAGGTACCCTGATAACTGAGCTGCACCCCCATGTAGACCAACACTTGATAGAATAGATTCAAGTTCTCTTATACACTCTTCTCTTCTTTCTGCAAGCTCCATAATCCAAGCATAATTGAAATGGAGCATAAGCAACTTGTCAAGAATTTGTAAACGGGCATGAAGGTACACACATACACAATTATCAGTGGAATTGGTAGAATAGAATCCCAATTTGGATTGTCCAGTGTTTTTATAGTGGATACACCTTTTGTAGATCTAACTGCAGATTTGCCACCCTTACCCTTATCGCCCTTTGGCTTGCTGGCCTTTGCACCCTCCCTCAGTTCCCAATGAGACTTTATTGTGGCAACAATAAATGCATAGAAAGAGTTTCATTGCACCTTGATTTCACCCTAACATACACTTGAGAGTTTTCAAGTCTCTTGCCAAATGCCAAGAGAGAGAGAGAGAGAGAGAGAGAGAGTGGGAGAGAGAAAGACAATTTAAAGGAAGAGAGAGTGGGAGAGAGAGAGAAAATATGCAACCTTGGAGGATCTACACTTTTTGTCCGAAGTAGGCAGCAAGAATGTCCCCTCAATGATTGGGAGGGGGAAGTGACAAGAGAGAAAAGGGGGAGAACGAGAGAGAGAGAGAGAGAGAGAGAGAGAGAGAGAGAGAGAGAGAGAGAGAGAGAGAGAGAGAGTTGGCTCACATTTTAGAGAGAGAATACATTGAGAGAATGTGGAAAATCTTCTTTTTTGACAGGGGCTGAAAATGCCTCCTTTAATGAGATCTAAGTGTGTGTGTGTGTGTGTGTGTGTGTGTGTGTGTGTGAGAGAGAGAGAGAGAGAGAGAGAGAGAGAGGTGGAAAAAAGACATTTTAAAATTCATTTACCCACCTCTCTTTTGGGTTAGTTAATAGACTATCTTCATATACAAAATACAAACATGGCATTTTTTAAAATCCCTGCATGTTGGGATGTGGGCTTTTGTTGCATCTCTTGTGTGAACAACCTCTTCCACCTAGAAAAGTTACGTCTCAGTAACCCATGTGTAAAGACTAGCCACTTGTATTTGTGCATAGGCAGCCACATCTTGTGATCATGCGTCAAGAGTCTATCTCTTTGTATATGTCTATATATAGACATATTATTCTTAATAAAAAGTAATTCTATCATTTGCAATTATACTCTATTGTATTGTCCAATAGTTTCTCTCTCAAGCTCTACACTAACCTCTCCAAGCGTTCCATTAGCATGAATGGCACACTAATCCAAATATCACAAGTCTTGGCTCACCCCCAATTCAACCAGCGAGTCTTGGATCACCTACCTGATTGCCAACACTCACCCCCATCTCTTCTACCATTAGACCATTCTCGTGTTCTTCGACATTTGACCGGCCCTTGCAAATGATATCTGTGTCCTTGACAATTGTGAGGAACGTTCTATGTAATATATTCAGGTTGGTGCAACACGTTCTCCTCTTCACAATCTACTGTCACATCATTTTTGCACCTATGTGATATTGTAATATTATCACCCTCCATTGATGGTCTTTGATAGAGCGGTGTACCTCCCATCCCATCTTCAATATCTAGAAATAGTTGTTGGGCATGGTGCTCTTCCTTGTTGTGCACGATGACCAAGTTTTTTTGCTAAAGGGCCTGCTCTATGATATCATCCTCAACAAAAGAAAGCATCTTCACACTTTGTAACAATGCGTTTGATCGATTGGAAACTCATGCATCATAGAAGCACAATATTTCTTTGTTTCCCTTGTTGGCTAGCCAGCTGGCGTGCTTTGCTTCTACAAGGTTTGTAGTTGGAATGTATGACAAATCATCTACTTCTTGCAACATAAAGGAAGTCTTGTAAATGCATTGAAGCAAATAATTATACATGCCACTAAGATAGCATCCAACATAGTTTTACCCCAACAAAAGTGCTTTCTCCAGCGAGGGTAATGCACGTGTCACCGACAATCCATCTGTGACAAGTTATTGTCGGATATTCTAACAATTTTCCACCAAGCTCGAATAGTCCTGTACAAACTTGTTGCCTCCTCCTCGCTCCTTGCTCATTGCCAAAGTTCACACAAATGCTTGTGTTCATCTTGAAATTTTTTTTTCATTGCATGGTGTGAATGTTTTGCTCCCAATGAAACAAGCAAGCATGTTCTCTTCCCTCCATAATATTGTCAGGACCTCCATTGAATACAGTTCGAATAGCCCTCCAATTTGCCCCAGCTTCATTTGCCATGAATCCTCTAAAATCAACTAGTGGGTGCCCTCTTTCCAAAAGTACAACATTCATCATTTCCCAAAACATGGTTTGCGCATGCATGTCTTCTTCTTTCATCTTGCAGATGGCTATTGTATGCAATTATCAAATCCTACGAAGTGCACTGATTAGCCATTGTTACAAAAAAAAAAAGCAAAATAAGAAGTCAGCAAGCCTTATGCAGGGTCGTAAACATGTGTTGCCATTGTTGTTAACCCTGCCACTCTACCCACATGATCAAAGCAACCCAAATTTTTTGGAGGTCTCCACCACCGTCTTGCTCCATTCAATTCACTAGCTTGACACCAGATCTTAGGCCATTGACTGACATTTTGAACACATGACATCTCTTGCTATGATCTATGGATTGTCCTAGAAAAAACAAACCGTGGAAATACTTGTAGCCACAAATTTTTTTCAACCAAATCAACTTGGACTCTGCACCAACACCAATCCGTGCAGTTGTAGCTTCTCCCATCCAATGTTTGAATCTGAGTTACAAACAACCCCGGGGAGGTCACCTAATAAAAATGTAACCTATCACATGCGTTCAACAGAAGGGTATTTAAAGTTCTTGGAACTTACAGAAATATATATACAAAAGGGCATTATTTTTTCAAGTTTGAAAAAAACTTACAGATTTTAAAAGAAAAGGGTACATTATATTCTTAACAAAATTCACAGATAAGGGGTTTTACAAACATGTCTTGAACGCACGTGATATGGTAGTGATAGCCGTTTTTCGACTTTCCATAATTGCCATAGTAAGCTACCTCACCCTATCAAATCACTCAAACATTTTGGTTATCCCTACCATTTCACTGTACATAGGCGTGTGTGAGTTAGGGGACTTTTCCTATATTTTCTTAAAAACCCTTAATTAGCTAGTCATTGGGCTAGTTGAGCCAAAAATAAAATTAAAAATAAAATTATAAGTATATTATGGCCCATTTGTGTGTAAATATTTCATTGTATATAGGGACTAAATAAAAGGATTTTTCATAATTATTTTGGTATTTATTTAAATATTTCTACCTAGGTGTGTTTTATTTATGCTATGTACATTGACTCATCATTACCATATTTTTTCTTACCATTTTGCATACTCTTTATTCCATATAAAATTAATTTCATGCAAGCTTCTCTTATTTTTGGTGTAACTCCATCCCAAAAAAATCCAAAAAAACTAGTTTTATTTATGTGTATATTTTTTCACTATTGTGATTTTTCCTTCCTACATCTATTCTCTTTTACTCTCATAAATTAGAACACCAAAAATATTCATCTTTTTATGGTAGACTTATAATGAGAGAGATTTATTTTGACCCCTTTATATTTTTTCCACCTATATTATTTATATTTGACATGTACATATTTTTTTAGACCCCTCAATATTTGATTTTCTTAGTTGTACTATTCACTTATATCATGATCTCAACAATATCTTCAATTATAGACCTACCAAATAAGGTCAAGGGTATGTGGCATGCATGCATGCACCATGGGGAGCTCACTCTTGGAGGTATTCAAAAGAATCATCCAAAGAAGGACCTCACAAGGACCTTGTGCAGTGGAAAAAACAGTCGGTTTTGCTGAATTTTTAAAGATCACATGCTCCCCGAATTTGAAAAGGAGATACAAAAAAAAGTTGTAGCTCGTGAGCTGAACTTTCACCTCAAATTTTTTTCATATTTTTTTGAGCTACGAGCTGTGAGCTATGATTTTATTGGTGGACCCCAATTTGCCCATGCTATGCAGCCACACTCCCTCTTCCACTTTATAATTTTCCTTTTTCACACACACTCCTCCCTCTCCTTCCCACTCCCAAACATGCAACTCCTATGTCCTAATTCACCCTCTTCACCATTGCCACATCTCTCACACCTCCATAGCCTTCATCCCCCATTTCTACACCCTATGTGTCTCCCTTTCTCTCTACATATATGTCCATATTACCATACTCTCTTCAGCTTTGTAAAGAACTTTAAAAAATCAGCAAAAATCCAAGGATAACCTCTTCAAATGAAGGCTTTTATCATGAATTTTCCAAGGTTTGAAGATAACATAGCTTCATCGACACGCGCTACTTCGCCATGCTGACTGCTTCTTCTTCCGGTGCTGTAAAGAGGTGAATGTCAACTTCTCCAAAGCTATTTAAGTTTTCAATTTACTTTCCAATTTTCAATGAGTATAAGAACTATTATACCAATCAGTTAGAAGATTGTAGAAATCTGACTACAAACACCCATCATTTGTATCACCATATTCCAGGTCAACCAGCTATGCGGATTCTTTAAAGGCCGCAAAAATTTACAGCAAAGTTATGATGAGATACCCTAAGCCTCTTTTGTAAGGCTATCCTTGTAAATATTCACCTTATGAATGAGGAAGGTAAAAGAGCCACTCGCTTGGCCACAATTAGCAATCCTAGAGTTTTGTAAACCACTATAAGTCGATAATGTAAAACTTTGAGTTACTTATACATTATTTTCTTTCCCAAATTACTTAAGGAATCTAAAGTTAAATTAGCATTCGATCAAGAAATTAAGGATTGATCTAGAAAATGAGACAGAGGTTCTCGATAGTATGAAAAGAATTTTAATCTTGAAATTGAGATAGTTATTAAGAAACCAACTCACATTCTTTATGCACACGATAGCCTTCCTTGAAAAATGACCTAGATATGAAAGTATTAATGTACGAGACTAATAGGATGCCAAAAATAACTCTTGGTATGATACTTCTTAAAACCCTTTACATATTGTTGGTCAACCAGGTTAGAGCACAGAGGGGGTACCTCTGGTGATAAAAAAGATCAATTTGTTTCTCCATTGTCATTTGGGGAGCATAGCATCGTAAAGACACATATTTGGTGTAGTACTCCTCTAGTGAAAGCCCTAGTTAAAATAGATCAAAAAAAGCACTCATCTTAATAGCCTAATGTGCAGGAGGGAGATAACGTTCTTTAACTGCCTTCTTCATTTTCTCTCAAGGTGGGCTACTGGTGGGATTGTCTCTACAATATTTTTTTCACCATATTTTTGTGTCTCCACTGAGACGGAACATACCTAGCAACACTTGATTCTCATGAGCAGTCCCTACTACCAAAAAGTAGTCATCCATAGCATCCAGCCATGCTTTAGCATCATGCTTGAGGTTGGGTCGTTCTCCCTTGAAGATGGGGAGTTGGACTTGCTGTAGTAATAGTTTATTTTCTTGCTTAATTGCGTAAAGGCTATTCATGCGAGTATTACCCTACTATTGAATAGTGGAATTTAGTACTAAATGAAGATCTATCTTGTTTATGCTTTCAAACTTATGTCATACTCAAAAAATTTGCACAATAAATGAAGACAATGGCCAAACCATTAGAAAAATAGCTTATATTATATCCATGAAAACCATAGTGTACAAGAGCCAATGCAATCCATGAAGATCCTACTATGCAATGAAGAATCAGACATCAATAACCCAATGTGCTTCAATCCACTTGAGTCTCTTCAAATTATGTGCAATGCCTTCTAAGTCTCCCGCATCAATGAAGAAGATTCCACGAGATCCTAACTAGCTGATCCTCCAAGTGAGAGGAGAAAACCTCCTGTCTAACCATTTCATCGCACTTTTTAACATTAAATAGCATCAAGATAGTCATGTTGTAAGGACAAAGGACCTACGGACAAGGCCACCGGCACAGTCAAACAGTGTGCACGCTAGGGGGAGGCTATAAGATAGCATGGTTGGGTGGAGATTAGCACACTTCATACCCTTCCTTTTTACTCCTTAGAGAAAGACAAATTTTCTTTCAAAATTCCTTTTTCTTTAATAAATAAGCTTCACCAAGGGAACAAAAGACTTCACAAAAACGATGAGTTATTGTGAAGAATCAATGAAGGTGTTTTTACGAAGAACAAGAAGTGAAGCACTACAAATTCATCAAGGCGAGGATCGCAACGCAAAAGTCACCGAGCATAAAAAACACAACGACTTCAAGCTTTACAAGGTACAAGTTGACGTTTTCTTTCTCTCTCTACATTAGCGTGTGTTTACCATGGCTGGAAAAAATATCCCACATACACACTTTTGATTTTTAGCACGCACATCAAAATTTGGCAACCACGGGTGCTGCTGATACTAATATGCATGACGATGATGGTCTAGGAGATCATGACCTTGTAGATAAGGTTACTTTCAAGAATTTGGAAAATCGTCAAAGCATACTTGGATGCAACCTCTCTATACATTAAATGAAAATATTACAAACCTTACTGCGCTACTTATGACCTTTATGAATTCACGGATGGCTAAAGGAGCCCAAGCTGGCACGATTCAAGGAACCCAAGCTCGCACAATTTAAGGAACCCATGTTCACACGACTGAAGGAGTCCATGAAGCAAGTGCTTGAGAAGATAGAGAAGGTAGCATTGCATGACTTAAAAATATCACCATTCTTGAGTTTCAATGTGAAGAGCGTGATCGCAACAAGGATGCAGTCAATACGTTCTAGCACAAATGGAGTGATATTGATAGGCTGAGACACACCCCATATATTAAGACAATTATGGAAATAAGTCTATCTCTTAAAAGCAAGGTCTATAAGTGGTGGATGACATTTCTCATAGATGCTTGTCCTCGTCTTGGGCTGCATTTCAAGCTTCTTTCTCCAAAGAGTTTTTGGAATCCAATGAAGAAGATAAGAACTGGATAGCATGGGATGCATGCTGTATGTTTGGTCTCTCTCTCACTCAGTATCTTTTTAAGTATTGAGAAATAATATTAAAACTAGAATGTCTAGATGAATTTCAAAAGATATTGGGTTCAATAGGAGTCTTGACATGAAGACTATCTTCTTCATGGCAAGACCCAACATCCAGAAACTTTGGAAGAAGCCATCGCTCATGCCCAAACGTATGATGATGACCAAGAGAGGAAGGGAAATGCTCCCTACTTTAAAAATACTTTTGCTAAGAGCAACTCGGCTAAGAGCCAATGGCAAGGTAGATCTCCCACAAGTTCTAAGAGGAACAAGAGACAATCTACCTCTCAGTGCCCTCAAGAGGCTAAGAAGCCTAAGCAACCATGAGATACTCCACATGGGTCTCTGAATACTACCAATTTTGAGCATGCAAAGAAACACAATTTGTGTTTCAAATGTCTTTCGTACTAACATAACAAGAAGGATTGTCCTCTTTTGCAAAGCAAAGAAAAGGCCATGCACATGGTGCAACATCTCACATTAGATTCATCTCCTAAATATTATGTTGTAGAGGTTCTTTATATGGAAGAAAAGCACAAGTATTGTGTGCTTGCTTCAATGTGGCAGCCCATCTTTAGCCCCCATGAGTTGATTTGCATGCATGGCACTATTAATAGACAGCGTGTTTGTATTTTAGCGGATGATGGTGTAGCTCATAACTTCCTAAACTATAAGCTAGTCAAGAAATTGAAGCTTACACAGACTCCCTGCTCCCACAAGTATGTGGTAGGACAGATTTCTAGAAATGATAAAGAAGTATGGGACACGATAATTCAAAGGGTTGAACTTGTTGTTCAAAATCATACAATGACCCTTGACTTTCAAGTTATGAACATGGATTGTGCTGATGAATTTTTAGGACAAGAGTGACTGCATGGTTTAAGAAACACATTGCACATTAGTTACGAACACAACTCCTTATCCTCTATGGCCAATGGTAAACATGTGCTCTTGCTTGGTGAGAAAAATATACCATATGCACCTCTTATATGTACAGTCAAGTTTTTTGCTTTATAGAAAGAAGATTTAATAGATGAAGTCTTTTTGTGTTACTGCTTGTCTCCAAGTCTTGTGAATTCTCAAGAGAAAAGTGTTGTGGATTCTAGTTATGGTATGCAAAGTGCAATGAATTTTAATGAAAAGAAAAGTGCTAACAATTCTAAAGAGCAAAGTTCTCTCAATTCTAATTATGTTGAGCAACGTGAACTGTAGTAAAACAAACATTAAAGGAACTACAAGATTCTCCATCCCACCATAACTCTAGTTTACTTTATCCTTTTGCACGGCAAAAGCTGACTCACTTACTCACGGAGTATAGTGATGTATTCTCAAGTCATTTACCGCCAGATTTACCTCCTACACATGATGCGCAGCATGGTATAGATGTCCTATTAGGCACTAAACCAATGAGTAAACCACCTTATCATATGAGTGCTAGTGAGGAAAAAGAGGTTGAGTATTATCTGGTTGACTACCTCGCCCGTGAATTCATTAGACCTATCACTTCGCCTTGGGCATTGCCAATTCTATTGGTAAAAAAGAAAGATGGTACTATGCGCATGTGCATAGATTATCATGGATTAAACGCCATTACCATCAAGAACAAGTATCCACTACCTAAAGTGGATGAGTTGTTTGATCAACTCCATGTGGAAAGATACTATACAAAGATAGATCTTCTTGAAAGATGTCTATAAGACTACCTTTAGAACACGGTTTGGGCATTATGAGTTTTTGGTTATGCTTTTGGTTTAATCAATGCTCTAAGTACATTTATGACACTCATGGATAGTGTCTTACATCCCTATCTTGGAAAATTTGATGTGGTTTTCCTTGATGGCATTCTCATTTATAGTAAGGCTGAAGATGAATACATAGAACACTTATGATTAGTGTTTGAAGAGCTAAAAAGTCACGCTCTGTATGCTAAGCCCAGCAAATGTGATTTCTTTAAAACAGAGATACGTTACCTCAGTCATGTGATCTCTTATTTTGGAATCAAGATGGACACTAACAAGGTCTCTACCATTCTTTGATGGCCACATCCCAACACGGTTGAGGAGCTTCCAATATTCTTAGGCATGGCTAGATTTTATCAACAATATATCCGTGATTATGCCAAAATTAATGTTCCTATGACGGATCAACTGGTAGACCTTTTCTTTATTACAGAAATCGAGAACCTTAAATTTTTCATTGAGGAGGAATCCACCTTCTTAATTGGGACAAGGACAGGTGACCGCCCTCTCCAGGGAGGCACCCCATGCAAACTCTCATGTAGCAAATACTAGAAGGGGGACCAACGAACAGGTGTCTAGTGGACCCCATATCATGTATCAAAGGACAATTTGACATGAATCAAGCAAGATGGAAATCAACAGCATCAACCAGATTACCATACATTGATTTTTCTTATAACCATAAGCGTATGTGTAAATATCTACTTAATTTTGGTTTGCTCTTGTCAATATGACTTTGATTCACCATATTTCATGTCATTACTATACCTCACATGGGAGATATCTACATATTATCAAAAAAATAATGCATGATGTTTTATATTTTGGCCAAAATAATGAACATAATAACACATATACACTTGCTTGCATGGAAATAACCATATTTTGTACCACCCTCTTTGAATGAACACGTACTATGTTGTCTTTTTTTTGTAACGGAATTGGTAGACATGATGTTGTTATTTTGAAATTTATTAAGTAGGTATATCAATACATAATAAAAAAGTTTGTTACTGCTAGTAGGTCTTGTAAACTAATTTGGATGATGTGATTAGTTGATTTGGATTCCAGTATTCAAATAAGAGCTTGTGTTGCCATAAAGAAATTACTCCAAAGAATAGAATCTTTCTAGCATTGACATAAGCTATACATTGTACCACCAAGCACAAAATCTCAAGACAACTACATGATCACAGTGTGTAATAATTTTTAAGCCATTCAAACTTAAACATTTAGCATTTCCTATAACACATATTGTACAAAATAAAAATGTCTCTAATGTGACACCAATAACATGTGGTCAGAAAGGCACATCTCTGTCTTTCCACAATAAATAGTGAATGTTCTAACAATCTCATTTGTGTAAATGGTGGTGACGAAGGAAATTTGGAATGGGGGCCTCTACACCAAAACAAACTCCATTGCGCCACAAGGGAAATGAGATGAGGGCACCACATAGTCTTGGAAGCGTGGACTAGGACCGCTACACAAAGACACACACACACACACACACACACACACACACACACACACACACACACACACACACACACACACACACACACACACACACACACACAGAGAGCTATCACTATGAATGAAGCATTAACCTTAGTGTGTGTACAAGGAATGGATAACTTCAAGCACTCCCAACACAAATAGCATGTAGATTACTAAACAACAACTCAAGAATTAGCCAAAATCACATCAAGCACTCTCACACACACATAAAAGATTTCTCTTA
Organism: Adiantum capillus-veneris; assembly: GCF_014529385.1. Taxonomy (NCBI): domain Eukaryota; kingdom Viridiplantae; phylum Streptophyta; class Polypodiopsida; order Polypodiales; family Pteridaceae; genus Adiantum; species Adiantum capillus-veneris. The sequence goes on along the minus strand of NC_140942.1, from coordinate 152,809,656 downwards.
TTTAACATAAGTAAGAGGAGGGGAGGTTACTAGCATAAAACAATTTGCACTCTAGAATGTGCAAGAATAGAGTGAATGAATGAGCTTTATGGGCTCATGGTGAGTGATACAAAGACTCAATGGGGCTGAGGGAGACTTGAAATTACAAAGGGGGGGGGGCCTCTTTATATAGGAAAGAGAGTGATTAGGAGTGAGGTTAAGATCCAAGTGCAATTTGTCCAAATGAAGCTTGATTAGGGACATTCAACCAATGCAGAAGCTCCTTCCAAGTGATTTGTTGACCAATTTGCAACTCATTGGCTCCATCATCACTTGTGTTGTCTTCACTCCTTCCTCCATAGCTTGAGTCCAAGAGCTTCCTTATTTTAAAATGTAAAGAATCTACATAAAATCAATACATATCTAGTAATAATAGAAAGGGGTTGAATGAGAACTTATGACTTACAACAAGATTAAGCATGTTTTGAGAGGTGATTAGAAGAGGAATTTGTGATGGGTTTTTGAGCTTGAGAGAGAGGAGGAAGGAGGGGAGGGTGAGAAGACTAATGGCTTATTTTTAGAGAAGGACTCAATGTGGAAAAGGAAGGGTGTGTGTGTAAAGGTAGAGGGGGTGGTCTCCACCACAGTTGAAAAAACTGGCGTCCGCCATTTTGGCCATATCTCCTAGACCGTAGATGCAAAAATTATAAAACAAATATGGTCTGAATCTCCAGCTCATCAGCTACAACTTTGATGAAGACAACTTTTCTTAGATCGAAGTGGAAGTATTTTTTTAAAAATCAGCAAAAGCATGTGTCTGTTTCCTTCCTTTACAAAGTCTTCCACCTGGGTCCCATCTATTTGAATCATCATATGGCTCCAAAGCCATGATGATATGAGCCACTCATGACCCTTGAATCATGGGTGCATGGCCCCACAAACACATCATATCTTTTCTTTTCACATTTACATATTTCCCCTTCCCTTTACCACTAGGTTCTCCCTTTCACCTCCGGTGAACTAGTCAAGGAAAAATTCCCATCAAATCATTTTTTGAATTTTTCCAAGAGGTTGTTCTCACTCTTTCTTTTATTGTAAACCTCTATAAGCAAGGAAAACCAACAAAATATAGTAAACAAAAATTTGTGATAGGCTCGGATCATAGCCCCCCCAAACCAGGCTAGGGGTATTTATGCCTCTAGCCTACTTTCTTTGATCTTGGGTTGACCTTATCCTGATGTGATAAGGCTTTAGACGCCATCCATTTGTCCTGGTCTTGTGCACTTTACCATCAATGTCTTGAAGTCTGTAAGAGCCATTTTTGAACTTTTTGGTGACCAAGAACGGGCCCTCCCATCGAAAAAGAAACTTGCCATCCTTACGAGTGTCGAAGCGATTGTCATATCGAAGCACCAGAGATCCCTTTTTGATGTCTTTGGATGCTAGTTTTTTGTTGAACTTTTCTCTACGCTTCTCTGCTTCTTGAGAATAGTGGTTGATGGCTTCTTCACGATCGAATTGCAGCCTCTCTAGATCCATGATCCTTTGATGTACTTTCTCCTTTTGAGAGCCTACCTGGCTACCCAATATTCGAAGACTTGTTAACTTCACTTCAATGGGCAAAAGCGCTTCCTTTCCATAACCAAATGAAAGGGTGTGTACCCTAATGTAGTTTTGAAGGAGGTTCTATAGGCCCATAGAGCTCCATTCAGGTGTTTGTCCCAATCTTGGCGCCTGGCATGTACCTGTTTGGTGAGAATTTTGCAAATGATTCCATTTACCTTTTCCACCAAGCCATTGCACTGAGGGTAGTAAGGAGTAGAGTGTTGATGCTGAATATTTAGCTTCTGCATGAGTTCTCCTACCAAGTCTGCTCTAAACCCTGGTCCTCTATCAGATAGTATTTCAAGAGGGGTGCCAAACCAGCAACAGATGTGGTCAAAGATGAACTGACTCACATCCTTAGCAATAATTCTATTGGTCGGCATAGCCTCAGCCCATCTAGTCATGTAGTCTACTCCCATGATGATGTACTCTTTACCTGACTGAGTGCGTGGTAGAGGCCCTATGGCATCAATTCCCCACTTCTCAAAGGGTCCATATACCTTTATTGGGTTCTGAGGTTCAGCTATGAGCCGTCGTGGTTCTGCTTTCTAACATTCATCACATGTTTGACACCAGTATTTGACATCACGATGAAGACTTGGCCAAGTAAACCCAGCTTGTAGAACCTTTCTACTAGTGATGTCATGTGCAAAGTGTCCTCCGCACATATCATCGTGACAAGCTTTTAAAATCTCTTCAATTTCACTCTTCAAAGGCACTCTCCTAAGCACACCATCCTTACCAAGACAATACAAGTTATCATTTACTATGCGATACCTGGTAGCCTTCCTAGCTAACCATCGCCTTTCCCCTGCATTCAAGTGTTTAGGAGCCTCTTCTTGCTCCAGAATGTGCATAATATCTTCTAAGTCCTCCTTGCCTTGCTGAAGTGGAAGTTTGATGGCCACTGCTCCCACTATTGACTCATTTAACTTCAATGATGCTAGGTGGTCTGCATCCTTGTTCTGGTCTCTTGGCACATGATGTACTTGTGCCTCCCTAAATCTCCTCATAAGAGCTTTGGCTTCTCTCATTTTAGTAGAGAGACTGGCATTTTTGCAAGCCCATGTACCTTGCATTTGCCTTACCAAAAGCATGGAGTCACCAAAAGCATTTAATCTCTTAATTGAATTATCCAGGCACCAACAAAGGCCATGAATTAGAGCTTGATATTCTGCTTCATTGTTGGAGTGGAAATCTTCTAGAGTGATCCCTTCACCATGGATCCTCTCTCCCAATGGAGATAAGACCATGATGCCTGCAGCTGCCTTATCCTTGGTTCTCTTGTATGCTCCATCAAAGTAGAGGCTATAAGCATTGACCAGAGCCTCTAGAGCTGGAGGTGGTGGAAGTTTCTTTCTCTTCAAATGGAAAACTTTTTCATAGCACTTGTTTGTTAAAATGTCGGCTAAGCATGCTCGAGTTGTTCTTTCAACCTGTATTGTATAATCAAACTCTTGAAGTCGCACCACCCACTTTGCTATTTTGTCAGAGATTTCCATATGTTGTAGTGCATAGGGAAACATATCCTCCACAGTGATAATTACAAACCTCTTCGGCAGCAAGTATGGCCGAAATTTGGTTACCGCAAACATGAGAGCTAACACTAGGTGTTCCATGAGCGTCTAGGCCTTCTCTGTGTTTTCCATGAGGCGGCTAGCAAAATACACCGGCCTCATAAAGGATGTTTTTGGATCTTTTTGTAGGAGGGCAGCACCAATGGCCTCTTCTCCCACACTAGGGTTTGCAAAGAATGTTTCTTCCCAACAAGGTTGGAGGATTACAGGGAGTGACCCTAACACTTTTTTATCTCTCTAAAATGCCCATCACTTTCTTCACTCCAAACAAGCGTCTCTTGACGAGTCAGCTGTTGTAGAGGAAATATCACTTGGGAGAGTAAGTGTATGAATCTACTCAAATATCTTAGCTTTTGCAAGAAAGAGATTAATTGTTTGATGGAAGTTGGGGAAGGTAGATTTAGCAATGTTTCTATCTTTTCAAGATCTACCTCGATTCCATCAATGGACACTACATGCCCCAATAGTGTAACCTTGCTTTCCCCAATGTGACATGTGTCCTTGTTTAGTTGTCCACCCAGCTTAGCTAAACGAGTAAATCCTTCATCAATCTTGCCGAGATGCATACTTTTGGAGCTGTAAATACAAAAGTCATCTATGAAAACCTTTATGGACTTACCAAAGTAAGGTTGGAAGACCATGTTCATGAATCGTTGAAAGGTGGCTGGAGCGTTGGTGAGACCAAAAGACATGACTCGAAATGCAAAACAGCCCCATGGTGTGATGAAAGTAGTCTTTTTCTGGTCCTCCTCTGCAATGCGTATTTGAAAGTAGCCGGAGTAGCCATCACACACTGTGTATCGCTCATGGCCTGCTACTTCATCTAGAATCTCATCCTGAAATGGGAGAGGGAAGTGGTCCCTCTTTGTTGCAGCATTTAGTGGCTTGTAATCCACGCACACTCGCCATTTACCATTCTTCTTTGGCCTCACCACTACTGGGGAGACCCATTCTGAATCTTCTACTGGGTATATGAATCCTGCTTCTAAGAGTCTCTTCACCTCGGACAACAGTGCATTTTGTTGCACAACTCCTAATCGTCTTAGTTTTTGTACTACTGGCTTGCTCCCTTCTTTTAGATGGATATGATGCTTCACTGCAGTGACACCTGTAATGTGAGTGTAATCAGAAATAAACAATGATGCATGCTTCTTGAGAACATTTACATAACCCTCCTTTTCTTCTTCCTTTATATCCTTGGATAACATCTTCTCTAGGCTGGCATCCCACACATTCTCCATTTGGATCCTTGGGTTGTCTTTTGATGAGGTAGTTTCCTTTATGGTGATGCCCATGACTTTGAGAGTGCTATCACTCTCTTCACTTGAACTCTCTTCCTCATCCATGGATGAGGAGCATCCACTTGAGCTCCACTCATCAGCTGACGTCTCTAGTTCAAGGTTCTCTTGTCGCCCATTCTTCAAGTTATAAACCACCTTCCGACTATGGCCACCCACGCGAGGCCTCAACTCCAAGTCTCCTATTGCCCAATCTTGCCTAGCTCCTATACCCATGAGCCAAGGTCGTCCTAAAATAAGGGGGTATCCTTCTCCCTTTAATGGCATCACATAAGCATCAACCTCTGTAGTGATTCCAAAAATAGAAACTCTCAAAGCTTTCACTACACCCACACAAGTGACAGAGACATTATTGGCCATTTTTGCCCTAAAGTTTGATGATTCCATTACCTCTAAACCCAATTGATGCATTAGCTTTTCTGTCATGACACAAACCTCTGCTCCACTGTCAATGTAAGTTTTTGGAATCCGTTGTCCCTTGATTTGAGCCTCCACCAAAGGCACTTTATCCTTGAGACCATATGCTTTGATTACACTTACTAGCTTACTTCGCTTTGCCCTCGTGCTCACCATTTTTTACCATTGTCGTCGCAGATTTGGGGAGATATGAAGTAGTTGTGGCCAAGTAATCTTTGGTCCTTGAGAACTCACATGAGTTGTCAAGTCATAAGGTTGTGTCCGAGATCCCATAGGGAAGTCAGAGATGTCAATTTGAGACCTAGTATGGGTCTTTCTCTTCTTGGCTTCATCTTTAGTTGCCCGAGATGTACTTGCTTCATTGCTTGCATCTTTGCTTGTTTCTTTACTTACTTCATCTCGGACACTTCATCTATCTTCATCTTCCCTTTAGCTATTTCTTCCAGGTTGCTTCTGCCCTTGACGCCCTCCTCCATCCTTATGATGCTCACATTTGGTTGAGTAGCTGGGGCTTGAGCTTGAGCACGAGGTGGCTGCAAAATTTGAGGTTGCGGTTGCGGTTGCTCTTGTGCTTGAGCTCTAGCACGGGGAGGACTTACTTGTTGTCGAGGACCTCTAACAGGGTAGTCATATCTTCTGGGATGAGGGCAATTATACATGCCGTGGCCATTTTCCCCACAATTTTAACACAACATTTCCCTTGCTTGACGTCGCATTGGTGGCCGATTCCCACCATTCCCCTCAATAGGCCTTCTTGCACCCTGTACAAGATTTACTCTCAAACCCTCTAGCTGGTTTGTGAGATTGTTTATTTGTTGGAGCATATCTTCTTGTTGACCTCTATTGAGGTCTGGTGCATTAGGCACATTTGGAGGTACGTGAGAAGCTTCCATAGTTGTGATATTGCCTCCCAAAGCTAGCTGGCCAGCTTGGGCTTGATAGAGAATCTTTCTATTCTTTTCCCTAGCAATTCTTAAGGCATCTTCAAAAGTATTTGGAAATTTTCTCTTTACCTTCTCCCTTAGCAAGGGGTACAAACCTGAGATAAATCGATCCTTTTGGAGGCAATTGGGAGCTCGCTCACCAGGGTTTAGTGAGTCTGACCATTTTCCCCAAAGTTTCAGAAAACCTTCCTCATAGGTTGCATAACCATGAGGGTCAACTTGATGAAGGGCCAGAAGCCGTTGCCATAGTTCTTCTGCCGAATTGGCTCATTGAAATCTTCATAGGAAAGCCGCCTTCAATCCCTCCCAATCAGCTCTTTGGGTTGGATCTAGAGCCTGGAACCATACCCTAGCTTCTTCTTTGAGCACCAAAGGAAAAGCTCTCAATTTCAATGCTTTGTCATCCCTCCCAGAGACAAGGAAAGCCATCTCCAAGTTATCCAAAAAATCCCCAGCATTTTCCCCACTACGCCCAAAAAAGTTAGGGAAAGCCATCATGAAATGGGTTGCCTTCCTCTCAATACAACACAAAGATGAAAACGTCTAGGCCCAAATCGTATCTTATTAAGGGTAGAATAAATGGATTGATAGATGCATTAATCTCAGCTAGACGATGAGGGCCTAGTAAGTTCCTTATGATATTTTGGAACCTAAGCTTTGTGCTAGCTATTATATGCACAGTTTTTCTAGCAAGAGGTTGGAAAGGTCCATATAAATCCCTATGATTCATGGAGTATGCTTAAAGCAATATGAAGATGTGAACATCAAAAGATACATTATACTCCAAAATAGGAAATATTATAGGGTCAGGGGACAAAAATATCTCTCTCAACCTCTCAGCTCCAAAATAGAAGACCAATCTTTGTTGGAAAAAAATATTTCTATCAATGCGCACATTCACCCTAATATTCTGAACTGATTGAAAGTTGTAGAAAATGGGATTATTCATTGGTGCATTAAATACAAACTTCCATGAAGCACTTCATTGAAGTTGAGCTCTCTTGGATCCCACCATTTGAGAGATGCAAGGAATTTGCTCACCAGTGATTAGCTTAGCTTTGGTGTGACCATCTTCAGCTTTGTAGAGTTCATAGGGTTCAATGGCTACCCTCTCAACCACCTTGAGCCTTCTTGCTAGTAGTAGTTGGAGTGAATCACCATATGTAGCCTCTTGCCAATACCGCACCCCATTGATGTGTAGCTCCCCCTCCAAAAACTTGTTAATACCCGAGTTTGAGAGTGCTTTCACCACCTGAAGTCGAGGCTTCAAAGGAAGTGTCTTCACACTAGCCACAAAGCACTCAACACAATGCTTTGACCTAGGGACTTGATGACTACAAGATTTTCCTTGAAGCAAAGAAGGGTGTATGTAGTTAACTCTCTTTACCCGCTTACGTGCCATTTGTCGATAAAGACGCTTCTTTTCTCGAGCTTCTTGGGGAGACCATAGTGGAAGTCTCGGAGAATTTGATAGATCTTCCTTCATAGGATTGACAGAGCGCTGCTTGAGAACTCCTCCGTGGGGACACCAATTTATGACGAAGGAAATTTGGAATGGCGGCCTCTACACCAAAACAAACTCCATTGCGCCACAAGGGAAATGAGATGAGGGCACCACCTAGTCTTGGAAGCGTGGACTAGGACCGCTACACAAAGACACACACACACACACACACACACAGAGAGAGAGAGAGAGAGAGAGAGAGAGAGAGAGAGAGAGAGAGAGAGAGAGAGCTATCAATATGAATGAAGCATTAACCTTAGTGTGTGTACAAGGAATGGATAACTTCAAGCACTCCCAACACAAATAGCATGTAGATTACTAAACAACAACTCAAGAATTAGCCAAAATCACATCAAGCACTCTCACACACACATAAAAGATTTCTCTTGATTAACATAAGTAAGAGGAGGGGAGGTTACTAGCATAAAACAATTTGCACTCTAGAATGTGCAAGAATAGAGTGAATGAATGAGCTTTATGGGCTCATGGTGAGTGATACAAAGACTCAATGGGGCTGAGGGAGACTTGAAATTACAAAGGGGGGGGGCTCTTTATATAGGAAAGAGAGTGATTAGGAGTGAGGTTAAGATCCAATTGCAATTTGTCCAAATGAAGATTGATTAGGGACATTCAACCAATGCAGAAGCTCCTTCCAAGTGATTTGTTGACCAATTTGCAACAAATTGGCTCCATCATCACTTGTGTTGTCTTCACTCCTTCCTCCATAGCTTGAGTCCAAGAGCTTCCTTATTTTAAAATGTAAATAATCTACATAAAATCAATACATATCTAGTAATAATAGAAAGGGGTTGAATGAGAACTTATGAATTACAACAAGATTAAACATGTTTTGAGAGGTGATTAGAAGAGGAATTTGTGATGGTTTTTTGAGCTTGAGAGAGAGGAGGAAGGAGGGGAGGGTGAGAAGACTAATGGCTTATTTTTAGAGAAGGACTCAATGTAGAAAAGGAAGGGTGTGTGTGTAAAGGTAGAGGGGGTGGTCTCCACCACAGTTGAAAAAACTGGCGTCCGCCATTTTGGCCATATCTCCTAGACTGTAGATGCAAAAATTATAAAACAAACATGGTCTGAATCTCCAGCTCATCAGCTACAACTTTGATGAAGACAGCTTTTCTTGGATCGGAGTGGAAGTATTTTTTAAAAAATCAGCAAAATCATGTGTCTGTTTCCTTCCTTTACCAAGTCTTCCACCTGGGTCCCATCTATTTGAATCATCATATGGCTCCAAAGCCATGATGATATGAGCCACTCATGATCCTTGAATCATGGGTGCATGGCCCCACAAACACATCATATCTTTTCTTTTCACATTTACATATTTCCCCTTCCCTTTACCACTAGGTTCTCCCTTTCACCTCCGGTGAACTAGTCAAGGAAAAATTCCCATCAAATTATTTTTTGAATTTTTCCAAGAGGTTGTTGTCACTCTTTCTTTTATTGTAAACCTCTAGAAGCAAGGAAAACCAACAAAACATAGTAAACAAAAAATTATGATAGGCTCGGATCAACGCCATCTAAGAGGGGTGGAAGGGAACTAAGTAATCAAGGGCAATGTTTGAAGAGGAAGGAAAAAGTTGGATGTTAACGTGTGATTTTTTGCAAAATTACCTAATAATGCCCTTATAAAATCATCAACATGGGAAAATTAACTGATAACATCTCCCCGATGAGTGTAAATAGTGTATATACTATCAGAAAATTATAAAAAATGGTTTTTTTTTGTTATTTTCATCATTTTTCTTGATATTGGGACTTAAAAATGAAAAAATCCACCAAAAAACAATATAACAGTGTTTTTCAATGGATTTTTCTAATTATTGATTTTTCACTTTGCTTTTGTAGTGCATTTTATTATTTTCTTTGAGTTTTAATAATAAATAGCAAATAACCTTAGATGGAGAAACTAAAGATACTCTGATGATCAGAAGGACAAGGCGGACATGTACAAAAATTTCAATCAAATTGACAGATGGAAGTGGGAAGCCTAAATTAGGCTGCCAAGGCCTACTTTCGCAAATTCTTGCAGAATGAGCTAAGGAAATCCGATTGAAGAAATTTTTGAGTAACATAGATTCCATGGCCTAGTAGGACTAATAGGGGAATTTCGGGAAAAATAGTTTGGAAAGTCCGAGTATAGATATCCAAAGTAGCCCAAAATAACCTCATTTCCACTGGTTACTCTTGGAGGAGAGAAATCTCGACCTTCTTCGCACGCAATTTTCGAAGTCCACAGTCGCCCATTTACAACATGGTCTCACACGAGACATGAGGGGTAATGTAATGTACCCAACATTTTTCAATAAAAGTATTTCATTTAATTTGCAAATATTAAAATTTAGTATTGTGTTAAGTCTTGAAGCTTTCAAACGGAACGATCGGATTGAAAATCGGACGCTAGAACTACTAATTATGACCCTTATTCACTTCAAAACTATAGGTTGATGGGAAACTTAAGCCTCAAGACTGTATCTAAAGATAAGAGTTGAACTTTTAGGAAAGAGAGAGCAATTTTAGGAAAGAAAGAGAAGGGAGTTAAGTTTAGAGTTCTTGGATTGGAAGCCAAGCTTCTTTTAAAATTGGAGAACCAAAATCGCGCATCGGGATCCGTGTCAAAAGAAAACAAAAAAACAAAAAAAACTAGAGAGCCGCGAACGTACGTAAACTTAGCTCTCTTTGCTTTCCTCTATACTTAGCTGGCCTTGAGAGCCTATATAAAGACTCCTCTCCCCTCACTTTCAGAGACACGGACACACACTCTCAAAAGTGGAAGCTCTCTTGCCTTGACGTCGGAGTTACCTTCTCTCCCTCAACCTCTCACCTTCAAGCCATCTCCGAGCTTTCTCTACCATCGTCGTGTTGCCCTTGGAATTCTAGAGTTCTTTTTCTCTCTTTCTCTCTTATCTACATTGATACGATGGCCCCGAAGCAAGTGACTCAAAGCTCGAAGGACGTTCATGTCGCTCCACCTCCAAGGAAGGTGCAAAGAAAGGCATCAACTACCCCAAATGTTGCTTAAGCTGAGGTATTGGTTGCAAAAGAAGTCGAAGTCGTCCAGCCTCAAACACGGGAGGTAATCAAACATGTCGCTAATCCGGTAAGATAAATTTATAATTTTGCATTGCTATTCATGATGACTTGGGAAGCTAAGCATAGGAAACCCCTTAAACTGTCCAAGAAACGTGATTCTATCACAAGAAACAAGCATATGTTTTCATAAATTAGTGAAAGAACTGTTTGATAAATTGTCACTGTTTGTTGAATTGTTATTGCTTCATAAATTGTTATTGTTTGATAAGTGGATTCTGATTGATACGAAGAATTGGTTGATCATGTTTAAAAAATCATTTAAAGAGAAGAATTGTTGAAAGAATATCTTTTGTTCCTCACAGTTAGCAGGATGCCTCGCGGGTAGTGAGATGCCTGGCAGTTAGCAAGAGGCCTCGCACTTAGTGGGATGCCTCGCGGGGTAGCGGGATGCCTGGCGGTTAGCAAGATGCCTCGCGGTTAGCGGGATGCCTGGCGGTTAGCAAGATGCCTCGCGGGTAGCGGGATGCCTCGCACTTAGCGAGATGGGAAGGTTGTGCAATTCGCGGTTAGCAAATAAATCCTTTGCAAAGGCTTTGTTGGTTAGATAGAGGAAGTTCGTGGATAGCGGCAAACTCATGAACTATTGGAAAAGTTGTTTTTGTTGAAATATAGGGTTGTGTTTATTAGGTCTTGTTTGAATTGTTTTGGTATTGTTTGAAGGGCTGTATAGAAGAACTTGTGTTTGGAATTAATTAGAAAACATTGTTTGTACATGTAAAACAGTGTGGTAGTAATTAGAAAACAAGATAAAAAGTGTGAGTGTGGGGTGGAAAGTGGGGACTGGCTCTAGTTTCCAGTCAAGGACGGGTGGTCTTGATTAGTCGAGGAACTCTCCACTCCATCTTATTAAAAGAAGTGAAAGTTGAGACTCATTGTGCCAAGAGAAGAGATGTCCCAAATCTACATGCCCACAAGATTAATAGTTAGTTTAGACTAAGTCTCATATCATATTTATCGTTTATGGATGGCGGCCGTGCCTCTTAAACGTAGAAAAAAAGGCGTTGTTTATGGATTCTAAATATGTCAATGGGATTTCATCTTTATGTTAAGAAACAGCTTCATTAGAATCCTAGATTTATTGACCTATCTTGTGGCATATGACCCTTATACCCACGTAAACAATGGATAGAGGACTTCCTCTCTTCTATTGCTCGTATCTCTACTTTGTGGAAACAGAGTAGGGTGTCGTCAATGGAAAAGGAGAATAAAGGAAGGACATCTATCAAGTCGCCCCAATCTTCTCGGGGTTGGGGATCTCACAGGTAAGTTCTAAGCTTATCAATGAACAATTCTATAGGGCCAGGTAACAAGTCTAGGCTTAGGAAAAAACCCTAGAAGCCCAGCAGTGCACGGAGTGCTACGACCCAAAATTGACCATAGCGGCATGTCAGCTCAACCGAATTGGACGAAACTTGAATTGTAGCATGCCCCTGTATAATAGAACACTTTTATATCACCAAATGACCATTTGGCAAGGGTCGAGGGGGGTCCCAAGTAAATAATCTAGGTTTTTTCCAGATGCCAGAATTGGATCCTGACTCCATGGATAGCTTATAGACTAGGTGTATACACAATGTACCTGGACGGTTTCATGAAAGTAGTCAAGGAAAGCTCTCGAACAACAAAAAATAGCTCAAAGGCTACAAAACTTCAAATTTGACATATGAAGTCAAAGTGACTCCAAATGGGCCAAAACTAGATGGGTAGCATTAGGACTATGTAGCGGACAAGTCCATAGCTTCAAAAGTGACTAACCAACTCCACATACGATCTAGTAACAAAAATCTATGATTTCAAAGTCGATAAGAGCACGAAGTGATGCCAACACGACAAAACTTTACCAAATTCATTTTAGAACTTGTTTTAGATGTATTAAATATATCTAGGTCATCAAATTGTCAAGTCTTGCAAAAAAGTGACTGTTGTAAATAATCACAATTATATACTTTTGCGATTTTTTGGCTTGAAAATGATCTCTTCACTTCATCAATCACTTGTACACATCTATTACATGCCAAATTTCAAGTATGAGCCAAAATAATCAAGAAAAACTTGGAAATTATCAAAAAACGCACCAAAGTCTTTCCAATCCAAAATTTTGAGTTATCTGACACATTTTTTGATCTAAAACACTCCATATCTCATACGCAGAGTCTACATCATGCCGAGAACCAAGTTGCAACAAAAAATTGTACATTTTGATGAAAAAGTTAATAATCACGATTATTTACTTTCTTGCCAAAATGGGTGAAATCTGCAACTTTGACCTTATGGGACAAAAGAACATCATGTTTCAAGTCCACCGATCAAGTTTGAGCAAGTTTGGATCTCTAAAACTCAAAATCTCTTTATATCTATTGTTATAGAGTCTGAAAGCCTAAAGCTGGCACCATTTCCACCTAGTGCACTCAAATGAGCCCACACTTCACTCAGAGCACCTAAATGCCATATGTTTCAAGCCTATCATGTCAAAAATGCAAAAAGTTGGAAAAACTCCCCAATTGTAAATAATCGCGATTATTTACTTTTGTTGCAGTTTTTGCCTCAACTGCATGATTTTGATCTCTACATGTTTTTATGCATCTATGCATGCTCCAAAACTAATTTGAAGCAAAATGGACATCATTTGTCAGCAACTAAGACTCAGGGCATTTCAGAGCAGAATTTATAAAATTTCCTAACTTTGACACTGTATTCCCTTAGCAGGAGCAATGCAAGCTGCCGAGAAGGCAAAGAAAAGGGTGTCCCAGAAAGAAAAGTTGCAAGAGTTTCCACCTTACCAATTAGATCCAAGTTCAGTAAAGATGGCAAAGGCAACTTATTTGTCGAAGAAACAACTTGAAGAAAACAACACCATGGTTTTCATTGGCAGGTTCAAGAGTGAAGAAGGACACCAAGTGGAACTACAAATGCTACCAAACAAGATATATGATGTAGCTTCAAAGCCAAACACTAAAGAATCCAACAGATTGCTAGGCCTAAGAGACTCCTACGACCAGGAACCATGCGGCGTGGATTTCCAGAGGGCATATGAGTTACTGACTACGATAAAAGAAGATGGGTCATCCAAAATCAATGATCAACAAGGGCAGAAGGTAGAAGTAGTAATCAATAGGAGATAGTGGCCGAGGCATTGAAGCTACCAATTGAAGGTATAATGATGTAGGTCCAACGAGAAAAGACATTGCTCAAAGAGATATCCGAATCAAAGAGAGTCAATCAGTTGCTGAGAGAGAACAACCAAAACATCAGGAAGAAGCAAGAACATCTGAACAACCAACCGTCGACATACCCTAGTCTCATTTGATGAGATGGAAACACAGCCATCAAAAGGGCTAGTAGGAGAGTCGGAGTTGGACTTTCAAGTACCACTCACAGAAGCTGAGCAAGTGCCCATGGTCTAGCTTTCTAAAGCTGAGGAAGATGCACTAAAAGAGAAGATTGCCCAGGAAACATATGCTAAATGGAAAGTAGCAATGGATTGGGAGTTGAGAGTTCTCTACTTGATAAATGTAGCTCAACTCACTCCCAATTATACAAAGATATATAGGCAAAAGTCTCAAAGGATATCCACTCCAAGTGGAGAAAGATCTGATTGAACAAGCATTCGAGATATCTAATTCTGTTCACACCAACATTTTGTCTTGTACCAAGGGTAAGGACATGGCAGGCATACGAAGCACTAAAAAAGAACAGACCTACATGGTTGAATTTTCCACAACTACCAGCTCCACAGCAGGGATCAGCAACGGAAGAATACATGGTGAAAACCCTAGGACGCCATGACTTTCTTCAAGAGCCTCCCTGACCTCTCATGTGCCATGTTGTATAAGATTTGCGGAATTCTTCTAACCTGCATTCAATCTTCTCACAAGCCTGAGCAATCCAGAGCACCATGTATGTCTTTTCTCAAAGGCAAAAAGGTCTTTGTTATGGCTTAAGTGGACACACTTCAGAAGAAGTCCTCTACGGCTTCTACGCCCAATGCATGTTTTTTCCCTCTAGCAATATGTTGGTATTTGAGAAAGCATTCTATACAGGTTTCTTCACTTGGTAAACAAAGATATTTGGGCCAGTGATAAGTAACCTTACATTTAAATTTGTTGGCTATTCAGCCATTGAACTTAAAAGTAGAGTCACCATGCAGCTCTTCCTGACAAAGAAAGAAGATTCAGATATGAGAAAGCAATACATGCGCTTAAAGACCACCTTGCCATGCAGCTCTTCCTAACAAAGAAAGAAGATTCAGATATGAGAAAGCAATACATGCGCTTAAAGACCACCTTGCCAGCCATCAACCCGAAGACTACTTCAGTCCATGAAGTTGTGTCAAGGGATGACACAATCGAGGGGGGGGGGGAAGGAATGTTAGTATATTAGCAAGCTAACTCGGATAAGTCGGATAACATTTTTCGGAGCTTTTATTGTAAAAACACTTATTATTTTGATGAATCCGCAATGTTTTAACTCCTACTTTCTAGATAAACAATGTAATTGATGCGCCGGGGCTACAAGCTTCCAGATTGTATCGACCTTAGCTTCAAGTGTGTACAAGGACTATGGCTTGGATTTTTAAAATAAGAGAGAGTCTTTATGATTTGTCTTTCAATTGTGCGAAGCCAGTAAATAAGCCAAAAATTTACAAATTACATGAGCATAAATCATGTAGCAACAATGAGGGTACACAAGGCATAGATGCCAACAAACATAGGGTAAAAATGATGAGTTCCAAATAAAGACCCGGATCTTTTAGCCTTTTTGATGCCAAAATTGGAGGCTATCATTGGGACCCAACCTTCATAGGTAAGCTAGGAAAACAAAAAAGATCGGCATTTTAGATCACAGTTGATCTTGGGAAATGCATGGGAGAGCTTTGGTAAGCCAAAATCCAACTTTAGGAGAATATTTCAACGTTTGACCAAAACTTAGATTATTATCTCCTTGTTGGTGGTTTATGCTTGTGAGTTTTTTTTTTTTGCCAAAAGCACCTACAAGAAGTGGAGCTAGAAGATACCAAGGGAGAAGTAGATAAATTACTTAAGGTCAATCAAGAGCTACAACAAAAGATTGAAGATTTACAAGGTATCCAATGAGAGCTTTAAGCTGAGCTACAAAGGTAGCAGGAAAATGCTTCTCATTTCTACCAACGAAGCTCAAGCCTTTAATGAGGCTAACACAAATTTAGAGCTCGAGCAACAATGCCTAGAAAAAGAGTTGGAAAAACAAAGGCAAAAGAACACAAAACTAGGGGAATCTATGGGGTTGTCAGCAAAATACTTACACAACCTAGCAATGCAAGAGACCCCAACCCCTACTTCTACTTTAGCAATGGCGGCCTCAATGATACAAGAGTTGAAGGATCTCAAGGTGGCCCTAGCTCAAGAGCAATATGATAGGCAAATCATGATAGTTGGGAATAAGGCCATTTAAAATCAAAAGAGGATGAAATTGCAATGCTACAAGAGTACCTAGCAAAAGAAAAAGAAGAAATGGCTGCTCAAAATGCCGCACATGCCATAGATTTGCAACAGAAGGATTTGGCCATTTGTGCCATAAGGGCCCAACCAACCTCAATGAAAATCCATTGGACAATCGAGCAAGAGCAGATGGGCATGGATCTTCCACCTGTAAAGCTACCAAGCATATCTACAGAGGTAGAATTACATGATCTAGAAGAAAAATATGATCAAACAGAGGCCTGTGAGGAGATTCAAAGGTGGATCTTAGAAGTGCGTGATCCCTCTCACAAAGAATATACGCAGACCAACTAAAGGTACTGGAGTCGTCTGCACTTCTGATGATCACACCTGATGAAGTGTTAAAGAACCATGGGGATGATATGATTGCACTGCTTTAATGAGACAAGAGGCTCTCTTATGGAAAAAGAAAATGCTGCCTAGTCTCAAGCCCAATAATAAGGCAGATTACAGGGGTATCCCTATAAATACTACACAAATTCAAACAATCCTTGACAATTAATCCCTATGGAGAAATAAATGATTCAAAAAAATCCCAATCGATGAGACATATTACGAAAACGTGCCGCAACATCTCAGGATTGATGACTTATTGCCCAATCAATAGAAGGCAACCTAAGGATAGCTTCTACAAATGGCAAAGTAAAAGACCGACAGTGCTAAACTACCCAGTTCTCACGAAGCCAGCAAGAAACTTCCCACCAACTAATAAATATATGGTCAATAATCTAAAAGGCATCATCAATCAGATGAAGGATGTTGTGGACTTGGCTTGCCAAATGTTGGTGAGAATTTCAAAGATGATCATCATATGTATCACAACATTTGAATACATAGAATCAACGGAATATCCTTGGCAAGTATTCATGGAAGGAAGCGGAGGTCTATGCTAGAATCTAGAGACATAGATTCCCTATTGGAACATAATCATGGGGTTGTATGCCTACGTCATGTTTCTTCCCTCTCATTCATGCAAACATTTGAAGAGGCATTTATGACACCTGGTCCTTTGAAGTAGATTCATCCATCTTCAACCCAATGACAAAGTGTTTGCCTACTCAACACATTTCATATCAAAGCACTTTGAGCAACAATCCATTTAGGGAGATATGAGCAAAAATAGAGATAGAAGCAAGAGTGGAGAAGTTCAAACAACTCACACAGACTCTAGAAAAGCGAACATTGGACTATTAAAAAAGATACATCCAGTAGTCTAACAGTTTTCCAAGCAAAGCAAAGCACTCAGAAGCAAATTGAGGTAGTTTGCACAAGGGCGTGCAAAGACTAGGAAGGGAGGAATGTTAGCAATCAAGCCAGACGAGCGCCCTTCAAGTCGACCCCTTCTTCCACGTGCCTAAAATTTTGATGTATTTCCATTATTTTTCCGAAATCCTTGTAATTATTTTGATCATCTCAGATTGGACAAGCTTTGAGAAGTTGAGTTATAAAGTCTGTAATGAGTTTGAGTCTTGTACGATCGGCCATTGGCTAAGATAGCCCTAGGTATAAAGCCTAAGCTGTAAAATGGGAAAATATATTATTATCCTTGTCAAGTTTAAAGAGTTTGAAGCATACGGTTGAGAGGGGCTTCTTTCCTGCAACTTGTAAACCTCATATCTTGAGCTCTGGTAATGAAACTTCAACGTTGAAACCTACACTGTGGTCCTTGTTTGATGCTCTTTCATTCAAGTATGCTCATTGTCAATTCTGCTGTGATTTTTGACTACATGTTAGTAAGCTAAATCTACTGATTTGAGTGCATTAATGAGTGTTTTTTTGACATTCCGACTAAAGGAGAGTGTTCCTAGACCCTAGGATGACCTTTTTTATGTGTTCTATTGCAGTTTTTGAGACCTAAATTATGATGGATTGTGATTTTGGTACCTCCTCAAAATGCAATTAAACTTGGTAGGTTAGTGCCCCTAAGTGTCCTTGACCTCCTCCTAAAGTTTGGTACATTTGGACTCCGTTTGAATGCTAAAATGGATTGATGATTGAGTGCAGTGACATAGGCCATATGTAAATTTCCAGATCTGAGAGCGATAGATTTTCATGTGTTAGAGATAGAGTTATTCAATCGATTCACTTATTGAGGTTGACACACTTGAAAAGTCTCTGTGCCCCATCCGAGTCGCTTCCCCAAGTATTGAATTTGTGTTAGTGCCAAAAAGCTATGCTACAGACATCCATCGTGGCAACTCACTAACACTATTTTAAACTTCTCATGAGGTTATTGGGTAAACCTAAACCCAAGCTTTGGAAGTAGACCAAAAACTCCATACGATGCTATCTATTTTGACCTACACCTTAAGTGTTTGAGGGGGGGTTTCATTGTCATGGCACTAGGTTATGGGTATACAAAAACACTTGCTTGTCAGCACACCTAAAACTCATGGTTTATGAGTATAACATGAGCTCATGGTTAAGAGTAAATCTAAAACTCTTATGCCATGAGAATGATCAGTCTAGCTTGGGCTTGAGGGGGGGGTTTGGGACTCAAATCCCTTGTTCGATTAAACCCATGGGAACATGCTCTTATATCATGCATTACAATATAGTACACCTCCAGTTTTAGGTGGAGTTTGCATGGAAACTTTAACTTTATATATGTAAAGGCTTTTTACAAATCAATACAAGCAAAGCATTATTTTTTGTTATTGTGTCGAAGCTCTCTCTCTCTCTCTCTCTCTCTCTCTCTCTCTCTCTCTCTCTCTCTCTTTGCCTTTATCTGTTGCACGTTGAACCTAGCTATGGCACAACCTCACTAGCACCCTCTAGAGCCGTGAAGCCTATCACCTATGTGATGCCCCTTGAGTCCAAATTGACCTAAAATGACATCTGTTATCATAATTGAACTTCTACAAACTTACGATGAAATTTTTTGATCTTGGTACGATTTTCCAATATTATGATACTAAACATTTGATAAAAATTTGACTTTTTGCTTTGGCCTTGTTCCTTGAAGTGTCTGGAGCTTGATGATGCCTTCGTAGAAAAATTTGGAAATATGGAACCCCTACAGGGAGTCTGCACTACTTAGAGGGATATGAAGTGCGCCTCTTCGCTTCTGACTTGGCATGGTGGTCCAAATTGAGCCATGGATTTTTTCATGATTTCTCATTGTTATGTTTTTTAGCTATTAAGTCAAGAATTTTTTGCTTTTACATTTTGGTTGCCCCTGTCTACACTCTTTTTCACTATAGTGCATCTTTTGAGCCATCTATTGGTATATTGCTCCTCAATGTCCCTAGTCTATGATTTGCATTAATACCTTGCTCCACATGGATTATAGAACCTTTTGGTGAAGTTTGGTAGAGTGTGTACCCTTGTTGGATTCCTTGGTGCAAGATGATTCTTCTTGGCTATCCTACCAAATTCGATGATACATTGGCCCTTTTGGAACTACGTTGGTGATCCAAGCACATACAAGTGTTATCCTAAGCATCCCAGAGCTATTGGTGAAGTCAAAATTAAATTCTAAGTACTTGAGCATCTGAGACCTTGTCATGATAGCCATCATTGCACTTAGACTAAATTCCCTTTTGTCACCACAAAGTTTTCTTACACTAAGCCTTGAACCTATAGTTCAAATTTGGTCTAAAAGAACCACAAGATCTGTCCCCTATAGCCATTTTCTATCAAAATTTTGTTGTTCTGCACTTGCTCTGTTCTCTACCATTCTTGCGGTTGGCACCCCAAAAGCATGGATGTAATTCTCTTTAACATACTAGAATCATACCTCTCATGGATACTCTGAGTAAGAACAACCCTAGATGATGTACAAGCTACTAGAAAGCAACATGAACAAAGCTCCCAGTCACTCACTCTCTCTCTCTCTCTCTCTCTCTCTCTCTCTCTCTCTCTCTCTCTCTCTCTCTCTCTCTCTCTCTCTCTCTCTCTCTCTCTCTCTCTCTCTCTCTCTCTCTCTCTCTCTCTCTCTCTCTCTCTCTCTCTCTCTCTCTCTCTCTCTCTCTCTCTCTCATATTTGACCTCCGAGGACGATAATAGAACTATCTATCTATCTCTGTGTGTGTGTGTGTGTGTGTGTGTGTGTGTGTGTGTGTGTGTGTGTGTGTGTGTGTGTGTGTGTGTGTGTGTGTGCGTGTGCGTGTGCGTGTGCGTGTGCGTGTGCGTGTGTGCGTGTGTGCGTGTGCGTGTGCGTGTGTGTGTGCGTGTGTGTGTGCGTGTGTGTGTGTGTGTGTGTGTGTGTGTGTGTGTGTGTGTGTGTGTGTGTGTGTGTGTGTGTGTGTGTGTGTGTGTGTGTGAAGGTCACAAAGCACAAATGAGCTGAAAATTGTGATTTTGGGTTGTATGAGATATGGCTTTTCTAGCCTGAACTTGCTTGAGCCTATGCACTAGCCGTATCAAGTCATACTATATACCATTAGATCAAAAGTTACCTTTTGAACATTGGTAGATCCATTTACCCTAATTTTATAGGTGTCACTTCAATAGATGTGTGATCAGCCTATAGAGCACCTTGAAGATCACCTTCTACACTTCCTTTTCTTCACTTTAAGCTCTTCAATCAACCACCTTTGAGAAGACCCATGGTGGAGCACTTTAACCAAAACAACCCCAATAGGCATACATATCTGGATGCACCTGCATGCCTTGGAATTTCATACCTGCTTTATCTCCTTGGAATGCACTTGTAGATATCCATGGCCACCCTGATTCTTGCTCTTCCTAGCATAGAATCACTTTAGCTGCACCATCATTTCCCAACCCCCTTGTTGAAAATTTATGTTCAACCACAAGAGGTTCTTATTGAACTGGAAACTAAAAATCTAGAGAACACTGGAGCAAACATTGTTAAGCTTGCAAAGCCAAAGCGAATGAAATCTCTGATAGACATGCTAAGGAGAGTAAGACTTAGAGCGGATGAGACGAGAGAGAGAGAGAGAGAGAGAGAGGGCACAGATGGAGCAAATGAAAAAGAGAGATTAGTATTAGATTTTCTTAGCCTTACATAGGCTTTACATCCATTTCACACAAAGTTGACTGCCCAAGTTGGGCTAGCCCCAACAATCACCCCCTTTAGCTAAACTTGGCATACAAGTGTAATCCTAGGACCTATCGATACATCTAGGCTAATTGATATATCATGGCGGTTCTGATAGCGGATGCATCACCAAGGCTCACAAGGGCACTTGTCCTAAGCTCACGAGGTAGTTCTAACCCTAGGTCATTGGGAAGGTCTTACCTATGTCATCATTTGTATCATTGTTGGGGTGATGTCTAATCCCTTTTCATTTTTCATCAAAATCACAATTATATTCATGATTACAATCACAATAATGGGGGGTTTCTTCAATAGAGATACATCATTTTATAGCAATACATGCTTCATCAATGAGATTCAACATACATTCTTAACAGCCGTGTAAATATCCTCTTGAGTAAATAAGGCCATAATTATTTCGATAAAAGAAAAGATTAATGATTTTTATAAAAAAATGGACGTGCGTATGTGACATCAGTGATTACATCACCATCTTTGTGCGTGTGTGTGGGTCAAAGCATGGTTTGGTGGTACAAAAAGTAGTGTCCTTGACACAACATATGCTTGGTGATTCTTGTGTGTAAAAACCATGGGCATTTTTTTGGAATTGGGGAGGGCAAATAAACTTCTTTTTTAAGTGGACGTTTTTTTAACTTTAGAAGCATGAAATCCTAAGAAGAGGTGGGGGTGACGGCAGGGCCGGGGGGTGGGGTTACGGTTGGGAGCTTTCACTCCAGCACCTCTCTCTCTCCCTCCCTCCCTCCCTCGCACGTCCCTCTCCCTGTGTGTCTCTCTCAGTTTTGAACCCTCTCGCCTTCCTTGCCACCTCCATAGCCACCGAGTTGCTGTGTTCGAGCTCTCTCTCTCTCTCTGCAAATGGATAGTAGCACAGGAGATTACTGTCTTGGTGATGCTCAGGACCTTTCTTTCGATGACATAGAAGGTGATGCTCAGGACCTCTCTTTCAACGAGGTAGAAGGTGATGCACAGCTCCTCTCTATCGACGAGATTGGAAGGTGATGCACAGTTCCTCTCTTTTGACGAGGTACAAGGTGGCCCAAGCAATGTTCAACAAATGCACATCAATTCCATTAGCACTAGTATTCCAGCCGGTAATCAGGCTTTTCTTCGTGATTATTGGGCTGCAAAGAAACGCGCACAGAGAAGCAAGGAAAGACATCCTACGTCTGCTCTTGGATTACGGGAAGCCAGGTCAAGAAAGAACATTTGTGCAGCTGTGGCTCGATGTTGGCGCAAGCAAACAGTAGGGATTACAAAGAATGAACAGAAGGAAATATTCTGGCAACTCCTGGACCACCAAACATTTTCCTTGCTGCAACCATCAAATTTTAGCAAAGTCGAAGACACTGTTGTATCGGGTGTGCGCAACACTTCGACTCAAATCAAGGTCCCTCATTTAGCAAGTGAACTTTTTGTAAAGAGAAGCTCTTTGGCAATAATTCTGAACAATAGTACAAACTCACAATCAGTAAACCAATCCAGAATGGCTAGTATCTTGGGGATCCATCAAAGGAATATAGCTGCAGCAAGCTCACGGCTAGAGAAAAAAGATGAAGATGAAGTGTTGCCATTGAGTGCTTGTGAGAGACAATTGCCACGAGGAACCGTTATTACCAATGAAACAAGAGATTTGGTATATGCCTTTTGGACATCAGAGAGCAGAGTTTCACCCAACAAGAAAGACATATGCAAGATGAGAATTGGAAGGAAAAGTGTCGTCAAACATCCTATACATCTACTCGACGAATCTCAGGTACCAACAAATTCTAGTAATTGTACATCTTGTTTGGTGCTACTTAAGGCTTATTTGGTCCAAACAGTACCAAAATTGGTAGTCTGCTGTACGGCAAAGGGTGTTTACAGTACCAAAGAATATCCATAAAGTACCAAATCCTAGCTATCGACTGCCAAAGCCTATCCATAGAGTTTAAAACGCTCTCTATATAGTACCAAAACCTAATTATCCAGTACCAATGCCTATGTATAGAGAACCAAAAGTCTATTTACAGAGTACCAAACTCAACGGATACCAACAAAGCCTCTCTGTAGAGTACCAAATCCTATCACTATAGGACCAGGATCTATTTACAGGGTACCCCACACTTCTGATAGTACGAAAGCCTATATGTAGAGCACCAAATCATGTCTATCGAGTACCAAAGGCTATCTATGGAGTACCAAAGCACATCTATAGAGTACCAAATCCGGTGTATCTAGTACCAAAGCATATGTATGGAGTACTAAAGCAGATCTGTAGAGTACCAAATCCAGTATATCGAGTACAAAATCCTAGCTATCGAGTGCCAAAGCCTATCCATAGAGTTTCAAACCCTCTCGATAGAGTACCAATACCTATTTATCCAGTACCAATGCCTATGTATAGAGAACCAGAAACTATTTACAGAGTACCAAACTCATCGGATACCACCAAAGACTATTTGTAGAGTACCAAATATTCTCTGTAGAGTACCAAAGCCTATCACTATAGGACCAAAGTCTATTTACAGGGTACCCCACACTTCTGATAGTACCAAAGCCTATATGTAGAGTACCAAATACTGTCTATCGAGTACCAAAGGCTATCTATAAAGTACCAAAGCACATATGTAGGGTACCAAATCCGGTATATCGAGTACCAAAGCCTATCTATGGAGTACCAACTCAGATCTGTAGAGTACCAAATCCGGTATATCGAGTACCAAATCCTAGCGATCGAGTGCCAAAGCCTATCCATAGAGTTTCAAATCCTCTCGACAGAGTACCAAAACCTATTTATCCAGTACCAATGCCTATGTATAGAGAACCAAAGTCTATTTATAGAGTACCAAACTCATCGGATACCACCAAAGACTATCTATAGAGTACCAAATCCGCTCTGAAGAGTACCAGATCCTATATGTAGAGTACCAAAGGCTACCACTATAGGACCAAAGTCTATTTACAGGGTACCCCACACTTCTGATAGTACCAAAGCCTATATGTAGAGTACCAAACTCATCGGATACCACCAAAGACTATCTGTAGAGTACCAAATCCTCTCTGAAGAGTACCAGATCCTATCTGTAGAGTACCAAAGCCTACCACTATAGGACCAAAGTATATTTACAGGGTACCTCACACTTCTGATAGTACCAAAGCCTATATGTAGAGTACCAAATAATATATATAGAGTACCAAAGCCTACAGACAGTACCAAATCTACGGTACCATTTTTGGAACTTTTTGGTACTGTTGAACTTGGGTGCACGTTTGTCCACTATTATAGTACCAAATTTGGTACTTTTGGGTATTGTTGAACTTGGGTGCACGTCTGTCCACTATTATAGTACCATATTTGGAACTGTTGAAAGCTAGTTTTGGCACTACTGTAGTAGTGAAATTTTACCAATACCATGATGTTGGTTTTTTTCTGAATCGTTTTGTTTTTGTGCCATAGGTTGAGTTGTACCAAAGATTCAAGAAGGCTCACCCAACAGTGGTAGTGTCTCTTAGATGCTTCGAGGCATTGAAGCCATACTTTGTACGGAAGTTGAAGGACATAAATACTTGCTGTTGTGTGGTTCATGTGCAGATGCTCTATTTCAAAGAGGCCCTTAATCAAATGCGGCAGAACAAGTTCGGGCACCATGGGAAATGTCACCTTTGCACTTGCTCCGTTTGTTGCAGAGGTGATGAGAGAGGAACGTGTTTTGCAAACCAAGCAGTGTGTCAGCACATCACCGTTATGTGGGAATCCATCATGTGCCCAAAGCCTCCAAATTGTGAATGCCATGCAAAGAAATGCTTGATGGGGGACTGCTCACAATGTGGAGTACGGAGGTTGACATTTTGTCCCGACGAGATAGCAGAGGATAGAAAGGAGGTGTCTGTGAAGGTTTTCATGGAGGTTGGAATAGGACAGGTTCACGAAGGTGGGAGTGAGAAGAAGAGAAAGGACTTGACTGTGCAACGGATGAAAAGTGGGACTTTTCTTAGCCTATTTTCAGCCCATCTGATAGGCTTCATCAGGCACAACTTTGTCTTCCGCTGGCAAGCCCAACAATTCAAGGACTGTTTGCAAAATTTTCCTAGCAACGTTGTAGTATCTGTTATTGACTTTGCGGAGAATTATTCCTTTAAATTTCAGAATGAAATTCAGTCAATGCATTGGTGGTCTACCCAAGTCACAATACTTGTGCACATCACTTATTTAAGAAATGCAGCAGGTGGTACACAGAAGACGCTACACTTCTACATATCGGATGACAAGCAGCATGACACATTGTTTGTACAACATTGTTTCTTGATGCATGACAAGTGGCTGAAAGAACGAGGACATTCTCTGCAACAACATTGGGTTTGGTCAGATGGTGGTGCTTCACAATTCAAGGCCCGTAGACCTTACTATTTTGTGGCCATGTACTATCAAATGACAGGCTTGCACATGATGCATAACTTCTCTACATCCGGCCATGGAAAAGGTGAACATGATGGGGCAGGGGCAGTCATCAAGAGAACTTTGACGCATGAGGAATTGAAACCAGATGGCTGGCGTATGAAGTGTGCAGCCGATGTTGTCAACTTTTTGAAAGCAACTTTTCAGCCAAGAGAACAGTCTCAGAGGTGTAATACGCAAAGAGTCTTTTGGCTTATTGGCGCGAATGAAGTGCAGCGCAATCTGCAATGGGACTGTGAGCGCATCGTTGGCTCCCACTCATTTCATTGTGCTGATGGCTATTCACAGGACAACCGCACCGCCATACGCTTTCAATCACTTTCATGCTTTTGTGATCCGTGTATGCGTGGGTTGTGGAGAAGATTCAGGAACAAATTGCACATTGAATAATGGAAATATGTTTGCATCAAACCCTTGCCAGAGTCCGGGGATACAATTAGGGATGACGAATCAGATGACGAGGAGGAGGGTGGAGATTCAACATCGATTCCGATGAGCCAAGTGTCCAACCTGCCACTATATGAAGGATGCCCTGAAATGTTAAGTGGCATGCTGTCCATAGGGGATAATTTTGCAGTAAAAGCAGTTGAGGCAAACGAAGACTTCTACATTATCAAATGCACAGAAGTGTTGTACCAAACGGTGAAAGCACAAAAGGATAAGTGGCATAAGAAAATTGTTAGAGGAGGAAAGGTTGTTGAAGGCTTTTTTTATGGCCAAGTTGAAGGAAAAGCTGATACATATCGGCTATTGGATCACACATCTCCGGTAATGATCTACTCACATCTTGTTAGGGCCATACGTTTCCCGATGGAGCCTATTGGAGGATCCCTAGGTCAAATTTTGCAATACAAGTTGTCTACTGAAGTATATGAGAGGATATACAATAGCATGCCATATCATGATGATGAGAGTGACGAAGGTGTGTCCATGTTACTTGAGGGCTATGAGAAGCCCTAATTAAACAACTGAATCCGGTAGTCAATAGTACCAAATCTGGTAGTCAACAGTACCAAGTGTATTCCGCACTATGTGCTTTTTAGTGACTGAGTCAACTTGATTTTTTGGCCCTGAGCTTTATCTGTTCTCTCTATCTAGTTCTGTGTTGGTATGTTACCTTTCATTAAATTACTGTTTCAGTTGTCCTCACTATATGTGCATTTGGTACTGTTGAACTTGGGTGCTTCTCTGTCCACTATTACAGTACCAAATTTGGTACTGTTTGGTACTGTTGAACTTGGGTGCACGTTTGTCCACTATTATAGTACCAAATTGGAACTGCTTGAACTTGCTGTATCACTTATGGTTTACTTTATTGCTCTATCTGGTTCTATTTTGGTATGTTACCTTTCATTACATTACTGTTTCAGTTGTCCTCACTATATCTCTACTTTTTGGTACTGTTGAACTTGGGTGCACGTCAGTCCACTATTACAGTACCAAATTTGGTACGTTTTGGTACTGTGTTGAACTTGGGTGCACTCCTGTCCACTATTACAGTACCAAATTTGGTACAATTTGGTACTCATTGAACAGCCACATCAGGCTGCAACAATGTGCTTGCCGGTGTCTCGTCTAGCCACCAACTTACTACAGCACCAACAAACATAATGAGTGGGGACAAATACACAGTGCAAACATCATATCTAAAACAGAAAACTAGTCCAAAAACTACCAAATTTGGTACTGTATTGCACAAGTGATAAGGACTATCCAAAATCGCAAGTTCAAGAAGTACCAAATTGGTACTGTAATAGTGGACAGACATGCACCCAAGTTCAACAGTACCGAAAAGTACCAAATTTGGTACTGTAATGCACATATAGTGAGGACAACTGAAACAGTAATGTAACGAAAGGTAACATATCAACATAGAACTAGATAGAGATAACAGATAAAGATCAGGGCCAAAAAATCAAGTTGACTCAGTCACTAAAACGCACAAAGTGCGGAATACAATAGATTCTCATTGGCTACAATTTGCATGCACGGGATAATTGATCACGGGCGCGATTGCACTTCTTTCTCTGCAAACAAAAAAGTTCCTACAGGGTCACGGAATCAGGAGAATCACCTCTCCGCTTCGAAACAGCATCAGCAGCAGTAGAGTCAACGCCCCCGTCGGTGTTGTCCACAACAGTATCGTTCGCAAGTACTTCTTCCTGCTCATCCTCGGCCTCTCTCTGATATTTGTTGCCTTCGGACCCCTCTTTGACCTCCCCTTCACTCCCCTTTGTGGTTTCCACCCCCTCCCCAACACCCCCCTTTGTGGGTTCTTCCTCTCCCTTCTTGGCCGTTGCTTCATCGAGCTTTGTGTTGGCAGCATCCTGGTTTCCTCCGCATCCAGCACCACAACAATAGGGACTTTACCTTCCTCCTTGTCCTTGGTCTTTTTACCATCTCTGGCCTCCTCCTCAATTTTACTTTCGTTGTCACCTATCTTTTTATCATCTCTGGCCTCCTCCTCACTTTTACTTTTGCTGTCACCTGTTGCCTCACATCTTTGTCCCGTCACATTGTCTTTCCCTACAGAATTACCTTGCTTCAGATCGTGGAGAACATCTGATATCTCCGTTGTCACCTCATCCATGTCCCATATTCGACTTGCAGCCGACTTTGTGGCGTGCTGGTCAGCAACTGCAGCATCCTGCTCCTCTGCAAACACAAAGAAAGACAGCAAATACTTACTTGTATGAAAACCTCACTGAGTTGCAAGTGCACATATGTATTCAAAAATGCACACATACTTACTCTTGACAACTTGAAGCCCACTGGCCCAGGACTTTGCCAAATCAGAGATTACCATATTACAACCCGGCTTGACACACTGATCCCTGCTTTGTAACAGAGCACTGAAGCACAAGGGATGATACTGGTGTCGGCACTCTAGCATGAAGGTTCCAACTACATGTGCGCACTCCAAGGGCTCACCGCATGCAACACACATACCAAACACCGGGATCACATTTACCGAATCATTCACCTGGGGCCTAGGATATAGTAGGAACCTCTTCCCAAGCCTGATATCAGACAACATCTCCTTCACAAACAGGGTATGCTCTTGACCTTCCTTCCATTTTTTCTCCAGAGTGTCATACTCAGCCTGTTGACAACCAGCGGTCCCAATTAGTTTCAAAAACTACCAAGAAGTCATACCGAGACCAGTACTTCTAAGTACTGTACTACGAAACAGAGCCCAAACTACCAAAACCACCAAAAACTACCAAACTCGGGAATCATATAGTACCAAAAACATATAAATACCCTCAATGCAAAACTAAACTACCCAAACCTTATCAAAACTACCAAAAGCCACTTTTTGCAGCACTTTCAAATAGTACCTAAAAGTACCAAAACTACCAAAATCAAACTACCAAAAGCCACTTTTTGAAGCACTTTCAAATAGTACTTAAAAGTACCAAAACTACCAAAATCAAACTACCAAACAAGCTTTTTGCATCACTCTCAAATAGTACCTAAAAGTACCCAAAACTACCAAAACTACCAAAATCAAACTACCAAACAAGCTTTTTACAGCACTTTCAAATAGTACTTAAAAGTACCTAAAACTACCAAAACTACCAAACAAGCTTTTTGCAGCACTTTCAAATAGTACCTAAAAGTACCAAAACTACCAAATCAAACTACAGAAGCCACTTTTTGCAGCACTTTCAAATAGTACCTAAAAGTACCAAAAGTACCAAAACTCCCAAAATCAAACTTTCAAATAGTACCAAAACTACCAAGACTACCAAAGAAACACTTTTTGCAACACTTTCAAAAACTACCAAAATTACCAAAATCAAACTACCAATTACAGTTTTGCAGCACTTTCAAATAATACCTAAAAGTTCCAAAACTAGCAAAACTACCAAAGCTATCAGAATAAAACTACCATAACACCTTTTGCAGCACTTTCAGAAAGTACCTTAAAGTACCAAAACTTCTTCATAGTACCATAAATACCAAACCATAAGACAGAAGGAAACCATAAACTACCTAGAATAAAAACAGCTCTACCATGAGTACCTAATACTACCAATCCCACCAAACCAAGCATAAATAGTTCTATCAAAGGTACCTAACATTACCAATCCCACCAAACCAAGCATTAACAGTTCTACCAAAGGTACCTAACACTACCAATCCAACCAAACCAAGCATAAACAGTTCTACCAAAAACTCCCAAAACTACCAGCACCTGTTGCTCTAGAATCTCCATGTCGAGCAATGACGTATCTTCACTAATTCCGTATCGACGTAGCATCCTTCGACTGGCAACCAAATCAGCTTCTATCACATTGATTTCTGCGTCATCGCCAGTGTTGGCCTCTCTCAGTGTTTCCAGTTGGGTCTCATATTCCTTGATGTCGTCCATAATCTGCTTGACAAGTTTATTGGAACCCTCTGCCCTCAAGAATGTTTCCTTCTTCTGCTTCAGAGACATTGTCAGCTCTTTCAGCCTATCGGCTACCCCGACACATGTCCGAGGGACTCTCCCAACCATAGCTTCAAGGTCCGCAATATAATCAGGTGTCTTCTCCTCATGACGCTGTGGGGGGACGTTCTGTGTAGGGAGCATACTACCGACTGACGTAAGTCGGGGCTTCTTAGTATTTGAAGGGTGGCCTCCTTGGGACGCACTGTTTGCCTTTCGCCAATTCTCAACCTTCTTTTCCAAGCCTCCTGGTCGGGAGAAACACATGTTGTGTACACTCTCACCAAACCTGGCCCATGCAACCCTATGGCCCGCAGGGTCCTTTGTGGCTGCATGACGCTTCTCATATGCAAAACAGCGGGCAAATTTTGTAGTGATCTCCCCACATGATGGTGGGGCTTGGTACACCTTATGGAACAGGAACCTGCATTCATCCTGAAGCCGTGGCTACACGTGATTTAAGTAAATCTTTGTCTTCTTCTGGCTGGAATGCCTGAATACCACTAGTGAGCCACTGGTCATCGGGGATGTCATCTTCTGTAAGATCCTTTGGCAGCACCCCCTCCATGCTCAAACCATACTCATCATGAAGCTCTTGTGTTGTATAGCAGAACTTTGTCAAGATAGGGTACTCCTCCATCTTGTTTTTTCCTGCGATGTGGAAACAACACGCAAGTAAAGACATGCCCTCATTATATGCCTCATTTCAATTGTGCAAAACAAAACACATGGAATGAAATGAATGTATGTCATTCAGGTGACAATTGCAAAATTCAGTTGTGTACAAAGCCAATTTTGGTTGTGGTTAGTATCAAATTTGGTACTGGTTAGTACCAAATTTGGTACTAACCAAATTTGGTTATGCTGACATCCCTATTGAGCTTCAACTTTGTGCTATGCTCATGCACAACATATACTGATTTTTGCACTTGCATGCATGCAAGTTAGCAATCTAAAGAGCAGCTTATACATGTAACTTTGTAACTTTCCTAAACCCTAAATTCCTAAGAAGATCCCAAACATGCACATGTACTTGCTGCATGCAAAAAAAGCAAATGCAGACCTCATCAGATAAAAGACATGCAGAAGCTTGCATGCATGGAAAAGAAAATGGTAAATCACCAAAAAACGCACAGCTCTCATAGCACCTACCTTTAGATGTTGTAGATGACCGTGAAGTCTCATCATCGGCAAAAAGAGGCCCAGGCTTAAATGAAGTCTCCATGGACACCGCAGGTTTCTCCCTCTCCACAAAGGAGGCCCCCTTGCTAGCCCTCGTATTTGGGGAGTCGATGTTTCGAGGGGATTTTGCATCCATTATCCTCTTCTTCTTTTTCCCATTGTCCGATGACGCTTTGGCTGCTCATTTCCTCGCTGGCGTCCTCATCTTCCTGATTGTGAGTAGCCGGGGAGCTTGTTACGTGCAACTGTAGTGGTTTGCAGAAGGCGATGTAGTAAGAGAGCAAGGCGGAAGCTGGAAAATGTGTTGAGCAATTGCGCCACTCACAAACGCAGTCTGTGATGGGACTTTTGGCACGGTTTCAAAACACCACTCGCATTACTTATTGCCCCACCCACGTTTTCTTTCACGGAAAGTTTAAATCATACAAATTTCCCTCCTACCATTCTTTAACATAGATGAAAAAAAAGGTTCCCTCCAAAGTGTGGACATATGTAGAAGTACGAACCAGGTAGAAGCAAAATAGGTCCTTTTTTTGTACCACCAAACCATGCTTTCACCCGTGTGTGTGTGTGTGTGTGTGTGGTTTCCGTCCAATGCATTGAGGTTTTCTTGCATCATTGGTGCTACTCTATGCTGGGCTTGACCACCTAAGATGCGGCCATATGTGCGCACCCTCTTGCTGTAAATGGGCTTAGCTTCTTGGCCATGCCTCTCTGCACAGTGCCCTAAGGGGATGTATACACTATTGTTGTGCCAATCTCCTCCTTGTAGGCTCTATCCGACTTTGCATAGAGCTGTTGCTCAAGATGAAGACCCGACGACTATCGATTGTCTTGCCTAGCACCCTCCTTGGTTAAGCTCCTCATTCTAACTGCTCCCAAGCATCTCTTATATCCAAGCTACCTTGAGCAGTGCTTGCGGTTTCCCCCTTGGCAGCTCGTTGTGTAGTTTTTGTACTCACTGCTAATAGAATATATTCTCTGACTATGTGGTATGCCCCCTTGTGCTGCTAGTGCCGCTTTACTGCGAGCATCACTTTCTCAATCCTCCTCCTTGGTGTTGTCCTATTCTATGAACAGGCATGCACACTCTAAAACGGACAAGAGGGTCGTACCTAGGATAAGAGATCTATAGAATTGTGGGCTAGGAAGCGAAAGAAATGGTGCTCACTAGTAGCATGTGACCTTGAGCTCAAAGGGCTCATTGATTCCACCAAGATCTCTTCTAGGCTCGATTCTCACAAGCTTTGATACCACTTGTTGAGGCTGCAAAGACAAATAAAATGCAATCTCTGATAGACATGGCAAGGAGAGTGAGCCTTGGAACAAACAAGACGAGAGAGAGAGAGAGAGAGAGAGAGAGAGAGAGAGAGAGAGAGAGAGAGAGAGAGAGAGAGAGAGAGAGAGAGAGAGAAGATAGGGCATGGATGGAGAAAATGAAAAAGAGTGATTATCATGAGATTTTCTTAGCCTTATATAGGCTTCACATCCATTTCACACAAAGTTGGTCGCCCAAGTTGGGCTAACCAAAAAGTATCAAAAGAGCACTGATCCAATCATCCCAAAAGCGGCCTTCTCTCCAGTGGTGACAAAGATAATTGATGAATATATAGATTTGGTTACACACATACAATGTGCAACCTATTGGATCTACAAGATGTCACCAAGGACATCTTGGTGCAGCTGTTCCACATTGGTGTTTCTTGTATGGTGCATGCTAAGTGAGTTACCCTAAAAAAATACGACTTTAGCTCTAGCAACAATCAACTTGCAAAATGAAGGGTGTCTCCACAAGAATTAGTTTATCCCATGTAACATCTCTTTATGAGATTTGTAATCTTTCCATATAATATCAATGTGTTGAATTTCTACCATTTGGTGTATTTGTAATAATTGATTGTGTATATTGTCTTCTTTATGTATTTGAATTGATCAAGTTGTTAAATTTCAACTCTCCTCACCGGGCGCCTCTCGATGAATTTTATACAAAACGAGGCAATGGGGGGAGCGTATGGAGGCCACAGGACCACCATGACACTCGATGACATGCCACGGTGTTAAAAAATGCCATGTGTGCCATAGCCTGAATTCAGTGGGAGGCACCCCCCGTCCACCGGGTGCTTGAGTGGTCGAGGAGTTGTGCACACATTGCAAAAATAAAATTTATTGGACAATAGGAGAAAAAAAAAAGTACAGAATATTGACAAAAAACAATCAAAAAAACATTTTTTTGGGATATTACATCATGGCTGATTGGTTTTTTTGTGAATTACATCTGTGGGTATGGGGCGAATGGCAGACTTGACGCTAGTGTTTTTACAGCGTGCTCTAGGTTTTTCACCCCTTGAACTAGGCTTAAGTCACAGTGGAAGAGGACTTACCCAACGTGCTTTCCTGTAAAGGCATACAATGCCACCTCCTAGTCCACCAATATACATTTGTGAGCATTAAAGGTAAGGGAATCTTCAACAAGGATGGAACTTAATGCTTTGCGATTGAGCAGCTCCATAGTACCATGCTTGGAGAACTCTGTGTGAGCAACTTGAAGAATGGATGGCCCCACGTGGCTCAGGTAGTGCCACAGGGATATATCCCTACCCATAGGCACGTTGCAAGAACCTCCAATACGCATTGAAAACTTATCAACATGATATGCGGTCTACAAAACATTTTAAATGACTTCAACACTTGTTGTAAGGAACAATAGACAATTCACCCAGTTAAAAAATTTTTACCTCAGTTCTTCATCCATCTCTTCAAGAGTTTTCCTTGTAAGGTCGATGCTAGAGCGATCATATCCAACCATAGTGATCAGTTGTTTGTGTGGATGGAAAGTGCTTTTTGGGATGCTTTCTTAAAATGAGACACATGATTTGATTTCTATAGGTTTACTTGCCACCATTTGCACCAACTACTGTTCATTTTCACTAGGGAGAAAAGAGAGACTTGATGGGAGACCTTCGTCTTCAAAGTCAATTTGACATTTGAACCTCTCTTGCTTTCCACTCTATCATCCGATCCTTCCTCAGTGGAGTTGGGCCCTTGCAAGAGGACAAGTGCCATCGATGCTTCAGCCTGCTCATCAACCTTTTTGATAACATTTTTTTATTCTTCCACACTAGTCATAGGCATTTTTTGACTGGACTTTTCCTTTGATTTTCCCTTCTCCATTCCGTCAAGCACAAGCAATACCAGAACCCTGTCCTAAGAAATGAATTGGGTGTCTATGCACCCCATGCCCAAGTCTATGCATGCACTTCCACCTCAATTCTCCTTTTGGTTGCTACGATCAAGGCACTATCTGGATTATGCCATTGCAGACTCTACAAGGTTGGAAAGTGACCATGAGAAAGATTACCATACCCAGTTTGCCTATGCATGACATAAGTATGGCTTTAAAAAAAAAGTCTCGTGAGACAAGCTCAGAGGATTGACAACCAGTATAGAGCGGCTTGCCAAGGTCAACGTGGATGGCCTCAAAAGTTCCTATGAAGGACTCTATTGGCTCCCACTCTACAAAATTGGATAGGAAAACATATCGAAACATGAACAAGCAATAAAAAAACCTTACAATCATCAAAGCAACATATAGAAAAGAAATACAAAATAGACAATCAAGGAACTTGACAGAGGAGTAAAATTACAATTTGTAGGAAACCTCAAATGGATCCATTACTTTCTCTAGCTTCAATTGTGAAGCAACATACACATGTTTCACCTTTGGAAGCAACTTGCCATCATGGGTTCGCTTAAACTCCATGATTCTTCCTTTCCAACGGTGTGCTTGAGAAGCCATGTGTCTTCTTGAGACCTTGTGTGCACCTCTTGAGATGGGCTGCATTGTCACCCACATCAATCGTTTGAACTCCATTGTCACCCAATATCCACATTCATCTTGTACTTTACTGCATGAAATGGAGTCAATGACACTCCTAGTTTGTCGAGTATCTAATGATGCCATGGGGAGTCGTGGCACAACCTGCAAACAAACATTTATGATTGATTTATGCACATCCATGTTCTTAGTTGCACAAAGAGCAAGATTCTTGGTGGTACACAAAGACGATCAATGCCACTTACTGCTATACTTCTCCACCTACAAGTTGGCTTAATGGGGAAAAAAATGATTCAAAGCCTAAGAGAAAAGTAGATCCTCCCTAGAGAACTTAATGGAGAAGGAGTAGGAAACCTGTTGAGGAAAGAAAGAGGGAAGATCTAGAAGAAGGATATGCTGCAAATCTTCAACTTTAGGTAGAGGTGTTTAGTGAGGTTCATGGAGCAATGGAGAAATTTAGCTTGAGGAGAATGCAACAAGCTTGAGGAGAATGCAGTAAGCTTGAGGAGGGAAAGGAGGTTCAAACTTCTACTGTAGAGCTTTTGGGAGGGAAAAATGAAAGGAAGGAAAGAGAAGCAACTTGCAAGGTGGAGTGAAGAGAAGGGAGAGATGGTATAGTAGAGAGAGGGAGGGAATGATCACACATTTTTGGAGGGACCCCCTTTTAGGGGGGGGGGGGGGGGGGGGGGGGGGGGGGGAGAGAGAGAGAGAAATTGACAACCACTATAGAGAGAAAGGACAATTTTTACCCAACTATATAGAGAAGAGTTCAATTTTTTGATTTTATAAGAGATTTTATCTTTATATTTTATAAAAGAGTACAATTTTGATCACTTACTTCTAGGCACGGTCATATCCACCATTTCAATCCACATGGAATTGACCCCTTGCCCCTTCCATAATCTCCTTTTTAATCCCATGGCAAATAAAGAGGCCCCCTTAGAACCCATTCCCTTCCTAATGAAAGTAATCCTATTTTGAAAAACATCCTAATGAGCTCTATCAACATGCCACATACCCTTCAATTGCCCCAATTGGACATCTACAAGCAACACCAAATCTTTACCATATACCAAATCATATGGGGTCAAGTTGGTAGCAACGTCTTAATGATCTTGTAGACATACTTGAGTATAATGCAAATCTCAAGTTTGAGCTAAAAATACCTTTGAGAGGCCAAGATACAAGCCAAAGTTCCTGTGCTGGTCTTGAGATTGTTTTGAGTGCTGTTTCAAGTGAAGTTCACCAAAATTGCTCTAACTTTTGATAGACAACTCCAAATTAAGTCAGGTATAGCCAGGAAGAAAGCTTGTGGACAATTGGTTTTTATTTTTGAGCTGAATTTTCCCAGGTTTCCTAAATCCAAACTTTTAGGGTACCCAAAACCAATTCCCAAAGACCAAAAAGCAACAAAGACCTGACTTTTGAGAGACCAGATCAGGGGCAAAAAGGGATAAGTTGCACTAAGCCAAAATGGGCTTGTAAGAGACTATCTTGAGAATCTTGAGTGAGTCTTAACCATGAAAAATAATCCACCACAAGGGTTCTCTACTCCACTCAGAGACATCAAAAATGCTACAATGCCAAAAACAGGTGGATTGGCAGAATACCTAGAGGAGAGGCATCCTCTGATCAACAAACCGAATGTGGGATTTATTAGAACCAATGAAGCCATAAACTAACAGATTATGCTTATGAGGGACTATATAGGTTCACAAATGGGGATTAATATATCTTCTACAAGTGTGTAGAACCCTATGTTGGAGAGATATTCCATAAGAACCTCTATGCATTTATGTATACAGATGCGAACGGAGTGCAAGTTTTGATGGTAGATAAGTATGGACGTGAGTACAAACTTGTCAATCCAATTGACTTAGAATGATACACATACAAGGGTACTCCAATCTCTACTTAATTTCAATCAAAAACGATGACAGAGCACATATCAGAGAGGATTCCACAGGATTTTCTCCAAGACTAGAGGAGAGGACGAGATCCAACTTTGCAAGAGACCACGAATTGGTTAGATTGGTGATTGGACCACAACAATTAAGACCATAGACCATATCAAGTGGCTCAATGTGTCAAGACAAAGTAGAATGGCTCAGGGGATCCATATGCTCATGTCTCACTCTTCAAACAAGTGTTGAGAGATGAACAGATTACAGATTTCCATACTCAATATGAGGGATTTGGGTTGACATTAGAAGGAATGGATTTGACTTGGTTCCAAGCATTGAATAGAGATGATTTTTCCAACATAACACAACTCTTGCAAGAATTCATGAAGGAGTTCTTGAAAAGGGAAATCAAGCACAATACAGTGTCCCAAATCTACTCTTTCAAACAGAAAAAGAACAAGAGTGAAGTAAGCTCTGCTTTGCTTCAAACAATACATTGAAAGACGTCATGTGAGAGAGCTACTGCAAGATGAGAGATTATCAGTTCTCTTCATAGAGGGCTTGAGGAATGAAACTCTCAGAAAGGACCTACATTTGAAAGGATGCACAATGTTTGACCAAGTCACTAGAGAAGCTATATGTCTAGTTGACAATTATAAGGCCTATGGAGAGGTGACTGAAGATATAGACAACACAACTAGTAGTGCCTCATCTCCTAAGATCAAATCAACAACAAAGAGATATGTTCAAACTCCTTGGGAACCAATCATTGATCAAGTGGTCGAGGGGGTGATTAGAAGAATAAAAAAAAACTACAAACAAAACCTGAATGTACGACAGCCTCAATTGAGGATATGTAATACTTGTGGAGGGGATCACCCCACTCCATGGTGTAGCACTCAACCAAAGCCGCAGCAAATTCTAGGGCAACAACCGCATCTTCTGAATGATGGTAGGGTAGTAGTCAATTACACTTAGCTAGCGTATATGCCACAACTTGTGAAAAAGATCAGTACTCCATGGATGCTAATACACTCATGTTTATAGCCAATCATGAGTATGGGTCAAAGGATATTCTTACCAGGCAAGAACAACCATTGAGTGTATCATTAGCTATGAAACAAGAAGGTCCATGCTATGAGTGTGTAGGTGATCATTGGGCACAAATTTGTCCAAACAAGGGTCCACAAATTGAATTATTTGTATTGTGTGATGGCTGTGGGGGAGACCATCTATGCCAACACTGTGCTAAAATCCATACTGCAAAGGGAAAGCAGCAATGAATGTTGTAGGTGTGATTCCTTCTTCAAGCGCATCCGAGGTAGAACCCGCCATTTTTGTAAAGGTGATGACTCAAGCTCAAGCTCAAGAAGCTACCAAAAACACAATCTTTGAGGAGGAAGCCACATTGCCTATTTAAACAAAAATTGAGAACATATTGGTGAGGACAGGAAGAAAAACATGGAAAGCCAAACGAGACAAAATGAAAGCAAAGAGGTTGGAAGAGAAAGCTGCTTTGAAAAGTGAACTGAATCAAACAAAAGAACAACTTAGACGAGAGAAAGAAAGCAAGAAAAATGCAAAGGGAGATAAAGAGTCAAAGACTAACTTGGGAGGTTCAGCCTTGGTCGACAAAGTCTTTAAACCTTTAGATGCAATTTTGAAGGCCTATGAAGCTAGGCTAAAACCCAATCAAACCCAAGAGGATAGATGGTTGAAATATCCTCATCCCAGGGCAGAAAAACTTCAAAAATACAAAAAGCAGGTGAAAAACAGTCGTAATGAAAAACAAAAAATATGGGGATGACCAGTGACTAAAGAACAACCTACGGCACAGTGGGGGTGCAATTATGAGACTGGAGCGGAAGGCGTGTTTTGGCCAGGTTTTGACCGAAATGACAAATTTCTGGTAAACAGGGAAAATGGAGTCCAAATCAAGAAATTTCTGAGCCTAAACTGCATCTTGCAGAAAGATAGGAGCACATGTCAAATTTCATGAAAAATAGTTTGGGGACCTACATTATAAGAATTTTTCACCCCATTTTTAGCTCATTCTCACTATTGACTTTGTGGAGAAAGCTTCTGCCACCTAGAGCGGATCGATCTTCCAGCAGCTTCTACGACGCGCACGTCTACTCGACCAGCTCCAGACATGAGAGGTAGGCTCACCACCTTGAGCTTTTCGTGCATTTTTGTCATTATGTCGCGAAAACTAGCGTAGAGGTCACACACAAAGCGAGCGGTAGAGACCTGCAAGTAGAAACGGCGGCCTAACGGCTAACCCGAAAGCAACAAGACTTCATCGACAGCTTACCCTAGTCTAGGAGACCAGTCCTGGATAGCCAAAGGCAGTGGGAAACCATCGAGAAAAACCCTAATTCCCAGAAACCCGCAAGAGGCCACCAAAAGGGAAATCGGAGAAATGGCGACCAAATGCTACCAAAATTTATGGGTAGGAGCATCTCGACATGCTCGACAAGTCCATATGACCCGCATGACCAGATAGTGACCCGAAGCGGCACTAAACCTCAGAAACGGCATCAGACACACAAAGCGTCAAAATGCACTTGCGGCCAAACCGCAAGTCCATTTGCCACCAAACTTCACGAGCGGCTTTCCTAGACCATCAACAACCAAGTCCTATGGTGGTACACCACCACAAATCATCAAAGGTATGTAAACGCAACCACTGGTGCTTCTAGAGCGACAAATTGCCAAATGGAGCTCAGGTGAAGCCAAAGTCAACAAAAACCATACGGCAAGGATCCCCAATGGATTGGGAAGCTATGGAGACCAACATCGAAGAATTTCATCGCCAAAAAGCACTCCAAAAGTCAGAAAACGGCTCGGAGGCTCTGAAGTCCACACAAGGAGTTACACTCTATCCATTTGACTTTTTTGTTGAAATTAGGCTCAAAAGGGACTTAGGGGAGCAAAGGGCAAGCACTGGGAGCACTAACACTGGAAAAATCATCAGGAGACATCCTACGCGTAGGATGTCTCAAGGGCACTTTTTGGCACAAAACCCAACAACTTTTGTCATGCACATGTTTTGAATGACATTTACAAGCCCTACACTAAGTTTTATCACATTTGGATCAGATTTGACATCATATGCATGGAAAAACGCAAAGTTAGGGCATAAAGGCACTAATGGGCCATTGACCTACCAAATCTTGTCCAAATCTCATGAAACTTGCACAACACATTCACATACACATCAGCTAACTTTCTGTGTGGTCAGGGAGTAAAAATGAGGAATTAGACATCCTACGCGTAGGATGTCTAATGGACCTTCTTGGCATGGAGGGGAAGTTTTGTCATTCCTGATTTAATTACCTCATCAGCAAGAGCCCATATGTCAAGTTTGAAGCCATTCTAATCACTCTTGACCCCCAACACCTTCAAGATACAATTTTTGAGCCCAAAAACACCTCACAGAGCCCTACAAGCATCAAATCTTATCCAAATTCAAATCCAAGAACATGGCCATGTTCCATAGGCCAAGGACAACCCACAGAACAAGTTTCATGCAAATCTGATGAAATAGACATCCTATGCGTAGGATGTCTTAAGCTTAAATTTAGCCTTCTGTGCAAGAAATGACATCATAGGAACCAATACCATGATGCATTGAGCCCATCTACCAAGTTTCAACCCATTTGGACATCAATTGCTACCCATGATGGACAATCTACTCAAATTGTGACCTAA
This sequence comes from Adiantum capillus-veneris, assembly GCF_014529385.1. NCBI lineage: Eukaryota > Viridiplantae > Streptophyta > Polypodiopsida > Polypodiales > Pteridaceae > Adiantum > Adiantum capillus-veneris. The sequence continues at coordinate 152,769,213 of NC_140942.1, read as the reverse complement.
AGCCTAAATCAGCCCAAAAATCCACTTTTTGACATCCAAATTCAAATCCAAGCTTACAACCATGTTCCATGAGCCTTACACTATCTACATGTCAAGTATGAACCAATTCTGAAGAAAAGGACATCCTACGCGTAGGATGTCTAGATGGAATTTTTTGGCCAGATTTGCACTGTGAGCACATGCACAGCTTCACAAGTTCCCTTTAAGCTATAATTTCAATTTTCAAGTCATTTGGATAAGTAAAACTCAGTTTAGCAGCTGACATGAAAAAAACGCTAACTTTGGATTGCTGAGTGCAATAGGATCTATGGCAGCCTTGAAGTCACCGGCCAAGAAGAAGAGAATGACAATCAAAGATTATCTGGATGAGGTGGACCCTTTTGTCATTCCAGAGGGCACACTAAAGCCCACCAGCACCTGGATACAGGAAGATCTGTTAGAGTCAAACGACCTAAAGATCTACCAGGGGGTGTTCAAAGACAATGAAGGCAATGTGATAGAGCTGCCAATGCTGCCAAGAGAGCTCAATGAATTTGTCCGAAGCAAAATGGCCGGCTACTTGGAGAAAATTGACCTCCATAACTATTTCGAAGAAATACCAACAGGGGTGGACGTCAAAAAAGTATGGGAGTTTGTAACAACCATCAAAGAGGATGGAGTGGCCAAGGTGACAGATTTGCACGGCAGACCCGATACAGAAATCATAATCATAGAGCGGGTTGTAGCCCATGCACTAGATCTTTCCAATCAGGGAGACAGTGTGACAAAAAGAAGGGATGAAGTCAAGGTGTACAAAGAGAAAAAGGCCAATTACACCTTTGAAGACATCGCCAACCCAAAGGTGGCGATCATGAGTCAATTGTACAATCAGTACTTCCACATGTGCACGAAGAGGCCACAGAAGTACAGGATGCCGCCAGGTGCAATTGCCACAACGTTTACTTGGGCAATGACAAAAGGCACCCCAAAGATAATCAACTATGCGGCATACATACATGACAGCTTGGTAGAAATGGGCAACAAAAATCCAACCTACATAGTGCCAAGAGAAATGATAACCAAGGTGATCTATGCAGCACTACACGCCAAGGGAAGGTGGCCTAACCCCCCATCTCAGAATGACTGGCTAAGGGTAAAGGAAGACAAAGAAGACGAGCCACAACGAGCACCAAGGGTGGCTACAAGGTTGAAGAGATGGCTAGAGCCAGTTGCAGAGGAGCAACCTCAGAAGAAGAAAGGGAAAAAGGAATCTTCTCAAGTGCCGGCCAAAGAGACAAGATCACAAAAAGCGGCTAGACTCGAGAGGCTGATGGAGAGTTTCCAAGCAGAAAGATCTCTCAAGGGTGATTTAAACAAATTATGGAAGCTATCTCTCGAGTCTATGTCCCGATCATCCAGAAGAGTGCAGAGGGACCGCTTTGAAGACTATATCAAGAATTTTGAGATTCTTGATGCTGCAGCGGAAAACATTCCCCATGTCCCTTTCACCGAGGAAGAAGTAGAGTAGATAAGGCAGACATTGCTAGATGAACAAGAAAACCAAGAAAGGGAAAGAAAAACGAAAGCAGACAGAGACTTTAAGGGCAAACCTGCCGCTTTACCAGATAGCCCTAAACCCAGCCCCTAGCCTTCACCACCACCATCGCCACCTCCTAGCAGCCCTCCACCAGAAGATAAGCAGACTGAGGACAATCAAGAAGAACATCAGGCTGAGGAGTAGGAGCAAAGGCAAGAACCTGATCCCGAAGAAGAGGCCTAGCCTGCGTCTGAGCCAAAAGAACTAGAGGAGGAATATTATGCATTTTTGGACCTGCTAGCTGCAGGCTATACAAGGGAAGAAGCCGCCACAGTCGCATTCGACTTGGCGAGGACAGGGCATAAAGAACAGATGCCAGGCATTCGGCTAGTTGAGCTAAAGGAAATTGCTACTGACACGGTAGACCTGCACCCGCCCTCGAATGATTGGGACGTGGTGATGACAATGCTAGCTGGAATAAGAGCACAATCTGTGGCATCAGACGAAGAATTGATAACTCTAAAGGCCACCGAAGAAAAGACCAAGATGGAAAGGGATACTCTGCAGGCACAAAGCCAAGGACAAAAAGAGAGAGAAGCTGACCTCTAGGTCAGCTTGGCCAAGGCTCTACAAAACTGCCAAGCAAAGGAAGAAGCAAATCAGGCAGCAACAAAAAAATTACAAGCAGCTGAAGAAGAGTGTCTGCAACTCAGCAAGTCATTGCGAGATGCCGAAAAAGAATGGGATAATCTGACACTCCAGCTAGCAGAGGAAACTAAAGAAGTAGAGGCCATGAGGAATGCCAAGGAAAAGGCGGAGATAGAACAAGAAGCAAGCCTGGATGAAGTCCTTGAACTCAAGGACCAATTAAAAGTCAAAGATCAAACCATCCAGAGGCTGAGAGAATCACTTTCTAGAGTTAGAGCTACGAGCTCGACTCAGATCATTTCCAAGAGTCACATATATGAAGAGCAGATGCAAGAACTCCAGAAGGAGCTGACTCTCGAGAAGAAGCAGAGGTTGATAATGGCTGAAGGTTCTATCGCAATGCAAACCAGAATGGAGGACAGCCAAAAAGCCCTACAAGAAGAATTGGAGAGCATAAAGATAAAGCTCGAGGAGGCTGAAAAAGTAAACGCTCAACTCAATGACCTCCTCGTGACTATGGGCGGAGAAGCCGAAGCGGAAAAACAGACACTCCTCAAGCAAATTGAGGAGTTGAAAGGCCGGCAACAAGCAGAAGCAGAAAGCTCAGGGCCAGCTGCCAATGAGGGCATCGACCTCGACAATGTGGCAGATCCTGTGGAGACACCCATGCCAGAGGAAAGCATAGCAGGATCCTCTCAAGAGCCACATGATCTAACACAAGAAGAGGAGGAAAAATTGCATAAATCAATAGAGGCAGAGCTCAAAGAAAGTACAAAGGAAGCCTTAGAATGGGAACAGAGGGTTTTCAAATCTATGACAATTCAAAAAATCGACGCCAGCAATCTCAGGCGTGAATGGCTTCAACCCTCTCTCCCATATCCATTGCTGAAATATGAGGCGGCAACAATAAACATGCGAATCAGAGAAGAGCCAACGGTCCCTCTCTACAACGCAGACTACTTGAGTCCAGAAGGAGTAAAGCTAATAGTGGATTCTCAGCCAAAGTGGAGGAAGGCTTGGCTTACCAAGTACCCGCAATACCTAATACACTTGGTAGAGGCACCTAAACACATCAGAGACAACCTCAGCTTCTGTCCTCTACCAAGGGTTAGGACTTGGAAAGCACAAGAAATCTTACAAACAAGCCAACCCACTTGGCTGAACTACCCAAAGCTTCCGGGCGTGAAGGCCGGTGAGAGAATAAGTGTACAATACATGGTGAAAACCCTAACGGGCGCCATAAAGTTGTTCGCTAGCTCACCTGACCTTACATGCATTATGATGAGAAAGATCTGCAGAACCATCCTAGCAGTGTTCGAAACCTTCAAGCCAGGCCAGGTGACTGACAGCATATTCTTCTTCCAGGATACATACAGATGTGCTTAGGTCAGCCTTCCAAGGAGGTGATACATGCGTTGTATCAAAGAATTATGTTTCTCCCATCATATCACCTCCAGGCGTTTGAAGAGGCATTCTACACGGGGTTCTTCACCATGCATACAGATATCTTTGGCCCAACAATGCTAAATCTACATGCACGGTACAAATCACTGCTAAAGATGCGGGAGACCATAAGATGAAGCCAAGGAGCAAGGCCATGTCGGGGACGACATGAACAAGGAGGGGGGGGATGTTAGAAGCTGGACACACCCCACGGAATCTAACTACTTGGCGGACTATTATTTTTGTAATTAGTCATTCATTGAGGAAAACCCGATTTTTTCACATTGTACATATTGGGACTTACAGAAGTTTCCAGATTGTATCCCAGTTTTGATAGTTAGATTGAGTAGATGGATGATTTTGGATCTTTAGGGTTTGAGAAGTTGTAAGGTATATATACCACTTTTTGACCTTAATGAAAAAACCTTTTGTCATTTTAAACAAGTTGAAGTCTGTGAGTGAGCGTACTGTGTACGTGAGAGAGAGTGTGAGCCTTGTCTTGACGCTACGTGTGCTATGGTGGTCAGAATCGAGTGCGGAGAAGTGCAGCGTGTTTCCCCCGACTAGAGCTACGAGCCGATACCAACATTGCGCGTGTACAGTCCGGCTTTAGGAGCTCCTTCTACGAGCTTCATCGGTTGTTTGGGTGAGCATACGTTGTCTGATTTCGCATTGCAGCATATCCACATGTTCACATTGAGTAGAGCTACACATTAGGCACTTCAGATTCTGAAAACGAAGACCTGCAGATTTCGACCAGACATCCTACGTGTTTCTGCACCGGGTGTTTTGGGTCGTGATTTTGGTTCATAGACCTTAGGGAGAGCGGCCTATAGGTATTAGTAGGGTCTCCTTCAAGTTCTATGGTGTTTCAAAAGTGTTTGATGGGTGTTCGGCTCTCGCAAGCATTGTAGGAAGTATCCTCTTTTGTACTTTTGAAGACTGTGACTTAGACAATTGGTAGGGACCTCTGTAGGAATTAGTTAGGAGTCGGTCGAGTGTAGGTTGACACCTTATGCTTGCTTCCACATGCGTGCGGGTCGATCTTCGTCCTTAGCTAACATTACTTGTTAGGTGAGTTCTCGCTGTGCCGAAGTCCGTCGCGGCGTATCCGTCCAACAGTCCCCTGTAGCGGTGCCAATGTTGGCGGATACGCCGCGACGGATGTCAACACAGCGAGAACTCACGTAACAAGATTTGTCAACTAAGGATGAAGCTCGACCCGTAGGCGCGTGGAAGCAAGCATAGGGTGTCAACCTACACTCGATCGACTATTGACTACTTCCTACAGAGGTTTCTACCCAATGTCTAAGTTACAGCCTTCAAGAGTACACAAGAGGAAATTTCCTACAATGCTTCCACGAGCCAAATACCCATCAGGCGTTCTCGAAACACTACGAAACTTAAGGGATATCCTATTAACACCAATAGGACACTCTCCCTAAGGTCCATGATCCAAAAACCTACCCAAAAACACCCAATGCAGAATCACGTAGGATGTCTGACAAGTTTTTTGTAGGTCGTGGTTTCTGAAAACTAAAGTGCCTAATGTGTAGCTCTACTAAATACGAACGCGTGGATATGCTGAAATATGACAACAGATACCGTTTGCTTACCGGATCACTAGAAATAGCTCGCGGTTCAATCTTGCGAAGGCGAGCCGTACACCCGCAATGCAGGTGTTGGCACGTAGCTCTCTCTGGGGGCAACACGTTGCACTTCTCCGCACTCAATTCCAACCACCATTGTGCGTGTAGCGTCAAGATAAACTCTCACTCTCTCTCGTATACAGAATATGCTTCTCACAAATACTTCATAAAATGAACAAAGGGTTTTTTTCATTAAGGTCAAAATTTGGTATAAATACCTTCCAAATACAATATCTCATGTTCCAAAGTAAAATCCTACTCAGTCTAATGGCAAAAATAATATACAAAATTGGAAACTTCTGCAAGCCCCAAGTGTTTACAAATGAAATTACAGGTTTCTTTCATCAGAGAATGATTACATAGGATTTCTTTCTTTTCATATTCCGCCAGTCTCCAGTTGAGTGTGGCCGCCAGTCTTCTGCTAACAATATGGACCATGCATAACAACCTCAATTCAAAAGATGTGGCAAAGGTTGGATTTTGACCATAGATCATGCCATCCCATAAGTGAACTACTTTTTCCTCTCATCATCACCATTTTTCTAAGGAATATAGAAGATTGTACATTGGTGTTTTTTTCCATGGCTTGCTGGAAATGCATTCAATTCTTTAAATTCATACTCCCTACCTTGATCAAAATGGAGGGTTTTGGCACTCCAACCCAATATATCTCAGCCATAGGCACACAAGATGTCATAATAATCAATATCTAATTCTCCTAAATGATTTTCTCATATTAAATTGATCATTTAATGTGGGAAAGGCCAGGGGAGAAAAAGCTAGAATATTGGTTAAGCTAGCAGACCGGCCACAGTAGGGATCCAAAGGAGGGAAAATAGGGATCCAAAGGGGGGGCCATCTGCAAAAGAGCCATGTGCAACAATGGGCTAAAAAGACCCTAAGGTTCAGCCCATTAAGACTTCCAAAATGCTAAGGTTCCAAAATTCAAAAGTTGTGTCCAAAGGTCAAACCTAGGGAAAATTGGATGCTTTGTGTGTGCCCTAAAAGTCTTTGCACATCCCTACATGGGAGGGGGCGAGCCCTAAAGGTAGGGGATGAGAGAGAAAGCCACACACACACACACACACACACACACACAGAGGCTCCCTTTACACAAAGGGAATGAGGGACACATGTCAGCTCCCTAAGCCAAATGCCCACAAGGTGTGCCCAATTTCTATTGGATGACCCTTGAAGTGGACCAATGAGAATTAAGCTAGAGTAAATCTAGTTTAATTAATTTAAAAACATTTAATAAAAGAAACCAATGAGAATTAAGTCTCCTAGAAGACTATTGGGCAGTCTCCCAAGGGGTTCAATGAGCATTCAGGAGCCCCATGGCTTGCCTGATTCCTATTGGCCAGGAGGCAAAGGGGTCCAATGAGAGTTTAGTTTAATTATTTAATTACCTAAAGCTCTCACAAAAGGGGAAAGGGGGACACATGTCAGAAGGCTATCACTTATGCTGCTTAATTGTAATTAGGCTTGACTTGGGGAGGGCCAATGAGGCTTCAGCAAGAGCAATTAGCAAGAGGGCTCGCCCAAGAGAGAGAGGGGGCTGATTTTTGCAAGGCATTATCACACACACACTCACACAAGCTCATGTGTGAAGAAAGAGAAGACTATCTCTTCCCAAGCTTTAATGGAGAACTCATCACCTACTCCAAGCTTGTGAGATAGAAGCCTACATCAACACTCTCTTGGCATGTGGATGCAAATCCAACCAAGAGCCAAGCTTCAATGCATGCTCATCTCCTCTACCAAGCTAATTACTAAGCTAAGCTATGCTACATATGAGTGATTATGTGAGGAGATGTACATCTTTCTCGTAAGATACTCCTTCTTCCTCTCAATCTACTCTCATACCCTGCTAGCTCTCACCATCTTCGAAGGTGTGTGAGGTCTTGGGTCTGAGAACGGGGATAATTCAAGTTGTGTTTGTTAAGTGTTTTGCTTAGTGCATGAAGTTTCCATCTTCATTGCACTAGCTAGTCTTGAAGGAACACAAAGAATTGTATTGTACAATGTCTCTCTTGATGGGAGAAACCATAATACAAAGCCTTTTGGAGGGGGGACCGGCTCCATGAAAATCCGGTCCTCAACTGTTGTCAATAGCTTAATTTCTCTCTCTTTTGAAAGTATTGTCGATGCTATCTAACTAGGTGTTATGCTTTTTGTTGCTCTCTCCACCCAAGCACTCTTGTAATTCTCATTAGGAATCTATTCTAATGAAATGCCCACTATGTTCATGCTAATTTCTGCTACACTGATAAGTTATTAGGCCATTAAATGTTACACAAGAAAAATTTAAATAACAAAAAATGTGCATGCAAGAATTTTGCATTTGAAGCAACTTTTGATTCAAAAACAACACACACTACATCTTCCACACTGATTTCTTGTAAGCATTGATTTTATGCAACCCACGAAATTATTAATTATTACCAAAACTAAGATCACGCATAGTACATGATACGCTACTTAGTTTTTCTTTTTTTGGGATTGATCCTCTTGAAACAATAGAGAGATGAGACTATCAAACTTTACTCATCATGTTTACTCTCTATTACAAGCTTAAAGGTGGAGGCAAAAGTGTGATAAGAATTTAGCAAAGCATCATGAACATTCTGCACAAAAGTAGTCTCAAGAATGCTCTCACCAAACAAGAATTGACTACTCATTGAGATCTTTAACCTACATAGGATATGCATCCATCATCCTCCTTGTGCATGACCTTGGGCTCTAGTGCTTTATACAAGTAAGAAATTTTGGCCAAATGTCAACTTTCATACAAAGAAGTTATTCTATCCCATGTCTATTTTGTTGTTTGTGTTGAGCAATTGTGTGGATTAATCGAAAGCTTAACAAAAAGGACAACCAATGCATGAGACTTCCCATGTTTAGCATCCCAACTTGCTTGCTTAGCAATAGGCAAAACAACTCTAGCAACAACACTACTAGAACCTGCACCATCATCCATAGAACATGTCTCCACGGAACCTAGTCTAATGTCATAACCTTGCAGAATGTTCCAAACGCCTTTTGCAACAAGGACACATTGCAATAGGTTCTTTCAACACCTACACATGGGGTGAAAATTAGGACTCTTGTCTCAGCGGTACCTTGGGTGGATATGAAGCTTTTTGACATTTTGTGGTGTGTTTGAGGGGCGTAGAGTGACATGACATTTGGACGGGACACATTTTACTTTTAGTGATTGTAGCTCTATCGATTTCAGTAGAGCATGGGGTAGGGATTAACTCATGTTGTCCACGTCAGTTATTGCAAATACTCTACTCTATCCACGCCTCTATAATGGACACCCAAATTCCTATAGGGATCAATACTGTGCAGACGACTTGCATCCAAAGCTGTCAAATGGGCAAGGGGAATGATTTGAGAATCACAAGGGAACCTCTATGCCCTTAGAAAGGAAAAAATGCCATCTCAAAGGGGTTCGAACTCACCACCCCAAGACTTCTAGTCTAGTGCCTTACTAATAAGGTAGTGCTCACAACTTGATAGACATATGAGGAAAACAAAATATAAATTAAATGTCGAGTTTTGACAAGTTAAGTATGGATCTTGATTTACCCTTGTAATTTTGTGTGGTAAAAGCACACATTTGTAAGGCCCCCATTATGAGGAGAAGCCATCGTGCGTGAAGGAAAATCACTCACCGGAAACCAAAATTTTCACGGCCAAGAATCAGGGGCAACTTTAGAGGTCTCAGGGGCGGAGGCCTCCGAGACTTTTTTTTTCACCGGAATATTCCTTTTCGCCAGAATATTATGGCTGGCCGGCGGCCGGAAAGTGGTCGGAAAACAACCAATCGGTTGGCCGCTCACCGGTAGTCAATGGCCGGTGGTCGGAAGTCAATGGCCGGTGGCCGGTGGCCGAATTCAAAAGCGGACTTGTCTTCTCAAGGGCGGCCACACATGGGCGGATTGGAGGGTCTGATTTGGACTTATTCGCACAAGGGCGGCTACACATGGCTGTCTCTCATAAGAGAGGGCAACCCTTTTGACCTATGAAAGGAGGCCATTTCTACACACATTTCATAGTGTGAAGTTGATGCAACAAGGTGAGTGTGAGGTGGTGAGAGTGAAGCAAGGCGGGAGCTCTATCAAGGGTTTAATCCCTTTGTAAACTACTTCTTCTTTTGAAGTGCTAAAGCCATTGAGTGGCTGCTTTCCCGTGGACGTAGCCCACATTGGGTGAACCACGTATATCGTGTATACTCTCTCTCTCTCTCTCTCTACTCTACAATCTCTTGTGTGTGAACTGGATGTGATCCGTGTGTAAACCTAATAAATGTCATGTTAGAAAATAAGACGTAGCTAAATAGATTTTTGAGTAGATTACTTAATGGAGAGAAATCTAGTGCCCATCGACGACCTAGATGAGCGTTTTTCGCACCTTTTGACAAGAACCATTGATCCCTAATGAAAAGTTGGGTGTCAATTAGTCCCAGGTAATAGTCTACCCTCACCCTCTTTTTGAAACTTTGACTTGAAAGAGATGAAGTTACACAAACCCTTGCTTTGTCCAAGTCTCCCAACGGTAAAATGATAAGCCAACAATCATATTTGTGACCCTGTTTGATGGGACATGAGACCCCCCACATTGCTTTAACTGTGTATACTATATATAAAGCGAGCAGGGAGCCCTCCCCCCCCCCCCTCGCCGACCACGTGGTGACGACTGCTTGCTCCAGCTAGTGCTCTTTGTAGCGTGGCAACACAATACGAGAGAGAGAGAGAGAGAGAGAGAGAGAGAGAGAGAGAGAGAGAGAGAGGTGCCCCCTTCGGCGCCTACCAACTCGTTGCTTTAAATTTCATAGGTGGCTTATGATAAATATTGGCTTGCTAGGCCCCATGTAGGCGGGTGTGACTGGCACAACCGGTCACGCCAGCTTCTTCAACGTTATGCAAAGGCTGCAACACACTTGCAACACCTGCACACAATGCAATGGTAGAGTGCCTGAGTGGGAAGTGGCAGCCTGACCAGGGATCAAGCATCGTGTGTGGCATCCCTACTCATCATTTTGGTCAACGACTGACAACCGGTTGCTTTTGACTGGCAATCGACTTGGCTACGTAGCCACGATGGCAAGCAAGCCGATTCTTAACCAAAGCCTTCATAGGCGGCATGCCTATGGGAATATAGGAAGAGCGTGAAAATGTGTTGTATGTGCATTTGGCGGCGGCCACGTTTGACCATGTGTGTGTAAAATCGATTAGGTTTTACGGCCCAGTCTAAGGCTACGAAGGCTTGAAGGCTTGAAGAGCACGTTTCGTCTCCATACCAAGCGTAAGCGGCACCGTCCTTTTTGGCGTGGCGGCCCTCTCGCTGGCTCTCTCTCTCTCTCTCTCTCTCTCTCTCTCTCTCTGTGTGTGTGCGCGCGCGTGTGTTCTAGGCAGAGCTACATTATTTTGCAGGGATCCTGAAGCGGAATGTCTCCTGGTGCTGGTTCGCGCTGGATTAAACCAGAGGTGAGCGCCATTAATGTGTGTGTGCGTGAGAGAGAGAGAGAGAGAGAGAGAGAGAGAGAGAGAGAGAGAGAGTGAGCTTCTCTAACATGCATCTCCAAGGCTTGCCTGCGCGGCTCATTTTGCCTGCTTTTACAAATCCCATAATGGTAAGAAGCTATGTGGCCAAAACTTGTCGTCGTCTTCAAGATCCATTTTCATGTCAAACAGCACGTCGAGTGTATGTGTATAGGTGTAGGCAAGCCAAGTCTGCTGTAAAGCTTTTGTCACGTGATGATCTTTTTCTTGGCAGAAATGGGAACGTCATGCCAATAATTCAGTGATGAAACACTGCATTCATGTTCGTTGACATGAGGCACATACATCTTGTACACCCTTTTCTATTTTCAAGACAACATTTGATGAAGACTTGTTTTTTGTAGATATGGCCCTTGTTTGCCGCAGTAGGAACCGCGGTGGGCTTGTGCGGCTTCACAATGTTTCGCTCCATCACTGCTCATCCTGATGTCAGGTATGTCTCGCTCTCTCTCACACACTCACACTGCAATTGTGATGACATGATTGATCACTGTTAATTCGAACAATGCAAGTGCATAAAAAAATTAGGCTTTACCTTAATTATTACTACCATGTTGATCACCGTTTCGGACAATGCAAGTGCATGCACAATAGGCTTTACCTTATATATGCTACCAAATGTGGTAGAATCTTGGTGAGCCCTCCTCTTTGTTGACAAGCTTGAGTTCAATCCATGTCAAAAAGATCAAGGTCTCATAGCATTCTTTTGAATTAGGGTGAATAAAGGTGACCGAGCTGCTGGTTATTTGGAGAACTTTGAAGAGGGTGAGCAATTCAAGGAGCATGCTTTTCGCCGATTTCTGAGCGATAAACACCCCGAAATTTTCCACACAATAAACAAAATTTTCAGCGAGCGAGAGTGAAAAATTATTATTATTTGGAGAAGATTCTCTGAGCAGCTCATGTCATTCATGCCAGCAATTGGTGGCACATTTTTCCAAAAACTAGCTAGAATAAAATAACACACTGTGATTACAGGTGTGAAGCGTGTTCTTGCTGCGAGGGTCTCTCTCTCTCTCTCTCTCTCTCTCTCTCTCTCTCTCTCTCAAAATTTCCTGGTCTTGGGTATCTTGGCATGCAGAGAAGAAAATTTTATGTATAGTCCTGCATTTAAAGAGGGGCTACTATATGGAGCATTTACAGTTCGTAATTTTAGGTTCAAAACACATGGAAAAGCTTAAAGAGGGTATCCTTTATAGTGCCTTATGATTACAATGTATATGTATATTAATGTATATCCATGGTGCTCAGTAGTTTTTGATAGGAATTGGATTCATATCTTGTGATCATGATATTGCATAATCAATCTAAAATCTTTGGAATTGATGAGATTGTCATACCATGAAGTAGACAACTTGTTTGTGCATTTGAGTCCAATAGAAGGAAGAGAACCATCAACTTCTTAAAATGCATTAAAAAATACACCATAATAAATAAACTACAATTTTAAATCCTTTTAGAATATCGGTCAGTAGGCTTTCAAAACAATAATGCCTCTTTGGTTATTTGTGGGAAAAAACACATGCTTGTCAAGAGAATTGGACGATAATTGGTAATTGTCGCACATCTTATTCAATTCCTTGATGAGCCTCAAGTGCCTATCAGCTTCTTCTTGGCTTGTTTGTCTTGTATTAGCAATGATTAAACACACTTTTTGAATGCTCTCACTATTGTTAAAAGACACTTGGCAATAGTTGCGTTCTTAGTGTAAGGGTGCATACCATACTAGCCGTACGTCAGGCGCCACCCATCTATTTTCAACCTTATTCTTTTCACACAAAAGCAATAAGGAGCATTGGTGTATTATCCACTCTCTTGGGCAGAGTGCACTCTTGTACTCGCATCTGCTTCGCCTCACAAGTGGTATCAAAGCTCGATGGTTCTCTTGAGTTCGACGATGGCACGTACACGAGCACCGCTTTCAGCTAAGGCTCAAAGCCTTACAATAGTGCAAAATCACACAGTTCTGAATGAGCTCGACAGTCTGCACGAAGGGGTTTTCTTGGAGCTGTTGAAGCAAAGCATTAAATTTTCAAAACGTAAAGAGCTCATGCAACATAGCGTTAATTTTCTCAGCAACGAGCGCTACAGGAGCAACAACATTGCATTTTCAGATTCTCAACGTTGGGATTTTCTTGGAGTGCATAGCATTAAATTTGAATGCTAAGAGAGCTTTGCAGATAGTGTTACACAAGCAAGCAGCAAAGCGTGTTGATTGTTTTTAACGCTAGGAGTATTCATCAGATAGCGCAACATAAAAAAAAAAGAAGCATCGTAAGCTTTCCTGCAGCGCTACAGTGTTGTGAGAGAGGGAAAGAGAGAGGAGAGAGAGATATGTCAAGAAGTGTGCAATGCGGCTAAGAAAGTGTTGAGCCTCTGACTGTGAGAGTTCGCAGCAAAATCAAGCAAGCCGTAAAAGATTTGAAGCTAAAAACACACTCAAAAAGAACAAAACTCCAGTCATGAAAGCTTTACTTTGAAAAAGAGCGAAAATTAACTCAAAACTCTTGTTTGTGTAATGATTCGGTGTAACCTCGCTCCCAATTGCATAGTTGCAGTGCTCTTTTGCCTTAATAAAAACCCTAAAGTAATGCTTCAATTCTTCATCGTTGCCATTTCATGGAAGCTTCAACACTTCATTAGACAAATCCAAGTAAGTATTTGAAGTGGAGAAACCCTAATTGGTGGCGTAGAGCCTCAAATACAGTGTTGAAACAGCATGGGACTGCACTAGCAAACCATAGGTAGGAGTGAAGGAACATTGTACAAGTACAACATCAACACTTTGAGCTCCTTTATGAAGGGATACAAAGCCTACACATAGTCACATCACCATGAGTGATGTGGCATTTTGAGTCATTTTTTACCGTCTTATGAAATTTTTTTGACCATTTTTAGTCCAAAAATATCTTTTTCTACCCGTAAAAAGCCCAAACGAGTTGGAAAAAAAACCTAAAGATTGTGAAAAATCCCATTGGGCTTTAATTTCATTTTGAACCTCATTCTACCACTTGGCAAACGCTATGGATTCTATTGGAATTAAGATTGCAGAAAAACACACACAACTTGGAGAAGACTAAGGAAGCTCAAGGCACACAACAAATAGTGTATTACTTAGTGTGCATTGGAAAGATAGATAGCTCTAGAATGATGGGTGTATATACAATGCACGGGGAAAAAACCTTCTAGTGAGGGAAAAAATGGCCCGACGGTCCTAAGTGTGTTTACACACATTACTACCACATGTATATGGTAACAAATCCTCCCTTGGAGTAATACGATGAATGAGAGATGACACATAGAGTAAAGGGAAGTGTCATGTCCTCAAGGCATGATCAATCCATAAAGGAGACTAGTCCAAAGCTTTGCGAAAAGCTTTGAACTTCTCACGAGACAATGCCTTTGTGAAAAGATCTGCAGGGTTGTCTTGTGTTGGTACATAAGCCAAGCTAATCTCTTCTGCTGAGAGCCTCTCCCTAACGTAGCAGTAGTGCACCTTAATGTGCTTTGTGCGAGCATGAAAAACTAGGTTCCTTGCAACTATCAATGTGCTCTGACTTTAGTGTAGATAGTACTGGCAATGTCCTGTCCGACACCCAAATCATCCATAAGGCGTCTGAGCCATACACACTCAAATGTAGTTGTGAAGACTGCCCTATACTTAGCTTCACAACTAGAAGTGACCAAAGTAGGTTGCTTCTTGCTCAACCATGATATACATGAACTACCAAGCATGAAACAAAAACCACTTGTGGACACTCACGTTGTCATGCCGTGGCACGTACATATAAAAACATTCACCTCACTCTTGACACTTCTCGATGTATGCAAATAAAAGCAATCATGTACATATTGTGATAAATATTGAAGCCTTTACTGCGGTCATTATCATGTACATATCTATCCGGGGAGTCGTGGCCCTGGATGTGGAGCATTTGCGTGCTTTTCCACGTTGATGAGATGCTTAATTTGGTTTTACAATGTATATATTCCAAGTGTTTCATGGTGGCACACTCATCTCGCCTAAAAAAAATGATGCGGAAAAAATTACCAAAAATAGCAGTGATCCAAAATGGTATATTGATGGAAAACTATGCATTTTATGCTTATGATCCCATAAATTTAGGGATTTTTCTAACTCCGTTTGGGATTTTTCGCATCAAAAATGGCATTTTTTTGGATAAAAAATGAGCTCAAATGGCCTAGTTTTGATCCAAAATGGAAAAATGGCCTAAAAATTGACACATCAGCTGAAATGCCGTGGGTAAGAGAGAGAGGGCTGATTTTTACAGAAAAGACCAGCAATTTTGCACTACTGTGCAATAGCTTCCATGGTTGCTCAATCTATGTGTAGGGCAGTCTTGCCTCTTCGCAATCTTGTATTTGAGCTTGTGAGGGAGTGAATTAGGGTTTCCCCTTATCAAAATGGTGTGTGGGCTTCACTTTAGAAGCTCATAAATCTATGCAAAATTAGAAAATTATCGTCGTGAAGGTGGATGCTCGAGTGTTCCTTTCAATTGTTTGATGTTACGACTATGTAATTGGGGGCGATTCTACATGATACCATTAAAGAGGTTTGGGTTTCGATAGAGAATTGTGCTTGTATGAGCACTGAGGATTCATGGCTGAAACTTTAATGTTTTTTAGATGGTCTTGTAAAGTAAAATTGAATGTGATTTGGTGATCCTCTCATCATAATCTCGACTACAAAAACAAGCAGACTCCAAACACGATAGGAAAGAGGGTTTGTGACTTTGCTATCACGAACGCTCTTAGATTTTCTATCACCCTTAGAAAGAGGGTTGGTGATTCTCCACAAACACTTTTTCACAAAGTGTTTATGACTCTCATCATGAACTCTCACAGCCAGTGGTTTTGCACCTTCCCAGCTAGACCGCACATATTCTGACATTTCTGGTGAACCCGACGCGAAGCAGCTGGGGTGGGGGTTCAAATACTTGTTTTGAAAGGTTTAATTACAAATAATAAATCTATGGATCAACAAGAGCAACAAGGCATGCATTTTGATCAAGGCACAATGCAAATGTTTCAAGCATTCGCCATGTTTATGCAACAACAACAGGCTGCAGAAAGAAGGGAGGTGTCAACAACCAAAGCCCTTCAAGCTATAGTGAACAAAATGGACCAATTTGAAGGGAAAGATTTCACAAAGTTTCTTCGTGGTTATGGAAAGGAGATGGAGCTACAACGGGTTCCAGAGGTGGACATGATTCATAGTTTGGAGCTTGTTGTGGTCCCCAAGATTAGAGACCATGTAAGGGGAATCAGGGACGAGCATGGAGAAGGTTGGGAGCAATTCAAATTATCCCTAAAGGAGGAATACTTCATGGAGGACTCTGAAAGGGTTACAAAAAGGACCCTCTTGGAATGGGTTGCAAAGCCAAAAGGACTTTCCATCGCCGAACTGTTGAGAGAGTTTGAGCGACGCTATGCTCAACTGTTAGGAATAGAGCGGGCTACTTTGGATAGTGAAAAGACCGAATTGTTTCTTCAAGCTGCAAGTCATGAGCTCCAAGAACAGCTAGAGCTACTCCTTGAAGACAAGAATACAGAACAGGGTCTAAAGGCTAAGTGGAAAGAGGTTGAAGACGCAGTCTCATTGCTTGCTAAGAGGCAACGTCGTAGGGACAAGATGGTGGTGAATGGTACTACCTCTCCTCCTAGCACGTCATAGATTCCACCAAAGCCTATTATTGTGAGTCCAAAAGGTGATAATTCAATGCTTGATGAGCTTGTTAAGGGCATGCAAGAAATGAAGTTAAAGCTAACAAGGCTTGAAGAGAAAGGACAACCTGCTGTAGGACAAAAGTCCCAAAGCAAAGAAGGATTTGTGCATATATGCATATGGTGTGATGGCACAGACCATGGCAAAAGGGATTGTGATAGCTTTAGTAATGCCTTAAAAAGAGATCTTGTGTTTTTTAAGGATGGCAAGATCCATCTGCGGGAGACAGTTATGCCATGAGGAACTAACTTTGGAAAAGGAGGTATGCGGAAGTTAGTGGAGGATATGGCAACTAATCATGCTATTTCTGCAGTGGAGGCTGCTACCTATGTGGCAAAGATAGAGCTAATTCCAAAGAAAGTGTTAAAGTATACTCCAGATGATTTTGAGGAGGTTGATAGCTTGTGACCATATGCATTAGTCTCAGCCAAAAAAGGGAAGGTAACTAAACAAGTATTACATGAAGTTGGTGATTGTATACGCCATACAACAGGCTGGGATGATGATGTGGACTCTTTATCAGTGCATGCCTATCTTGCAAAATGCTATAACAATGAAGCAATTATGGAAGAGAAGCGCAAACGTGAGAATGGAGATGCAGGTCCTTCTACTTCAAAGAGGGTTACAAGAGCTGGTGGAAGAAAGGATCCAGGACCTTCTTATGAGACTCCACCACATGTGCCTCCTCCTCCTGAGATTCCTATGGAGGAGGCATCTACAGGAAAGAATAAAGAGCAAGGAAAAGCTAAAGCAAAAGGCCCTGCATACAAACTACAATCTGACATTGAAGCTACCACAAACTTAAAGCAGGTATTGGAGGAAAGGATTTTGAATAGCAAAGTTGAGTTTACCTTGGGTGAGGTTCTTGGCATTGCTAACCGCGAGTTTCATGAAGAAATTATAGATATCATAAAAAGAAAGAGGTATACTCTCACTGAATCTATTCCTCCACAGTTTGAGGGTGAAGGAGAGTCACTTAAGGCACATGGAATACAAGTCCAAGAGAGTGATTGCGATGACAGTGTGGTAGGATGGTACCAGTCTTCTCAAAGAGATGCACATGCTAGATTTGCGGATGATGATGATGAAGGTGAAGCCTCCTATAAAAGCCACTACTCCAAAATTCATTGGGCAAGAGCTACAACAAAAACTTTAGTCAAGGTGGGTGATCTTGAGGAGCCATATGTGGCATTGATAGATCATGGCTCTGAGATCAATCTTATGTCCAAGAGTTTTTACACTAAGGGTAAGTGGCCGATAGACACGGACCATGGGTGGATGGTTAGAGCTGCAAATACCTCATCAAGAGAGTTGTATGGGGCTTGTCCAAATGTGAAAGTGATGATTGGTAATGTGAAGGATGAGAAAAATTTCTTTGTGCAGGAGATGTCTACCTATCCTCTTATCCTTGGGCAGCTATATATGACAGTTTTTCGGATGGAAACAAAGGTCTTGGATGATGGTTCTACTTATGCTAGGGTAAAGAGAAGAGATGGGAAGCGAGCTGTGCAATTTTTGACTGTGTATGTGAATCACGAGAGGAACCGCAATAGTCTTCGTGAGTATCCTCTACCAAAAGCGAACAAAGAGTTCAAAGAGTACAGGGAGACAAGGGGTTTTGTCCATGTACCATTGTGAAGCAAGATTGCAATGGTACAAGAAGAAAAAGATTCTCACCTGACCCAAAACGAGAAGAAGCTTTTTCTATAGGTTTCCAAGGATTAACAAAGCATGGGTCAGTATGTTTTTTGAAGCTTGAGGATATGAAAAGAAATGCACGAGAATATGTATATAGTATATAGAAATACATGAAAGAAAATGGTTTCATAGAGGATAGTGAATACATTTCAGGTTTCTTTGAACAAGTTTCTCATGTAGATACTATGCTTGATATTGAAGCTATGATGGATTCTAGCATGCAAGATGGAACCCACATTGTGAAAGTATGCAACTATGGAAATGTATGATGTGATTGAGGCTTTTGAAGATCAGAAAGATTTCAATGCTAACAAATGACCGCAAGTGCATGTGGAGACCAAGTACAAAACGGTGGCAAAGAAAGTGAGACCAGTGGCCTTACCTTTTGTTGAAAGGAAGCCCTTTCAACAACGTTTCCACAAAGATTCCATTAAGATTCCTCAAATATTCTGTAAAGATTCCACATGAAGATGGTGATGAAGTAATGAAGATGAAGATAGATGCTGCAACATGAAGATAGATATGAGAGTAGGAGCGTGTTAGCATCGAGGAGCTCTCCGCGTCGACGCAAGCAATGCAAGCCGAGGACCAGATCGCGAGCCCGCCTGCTACGAGCTATATTTGGTCGTAAGTACCTCAAACGACATCCGATTTGAATGTTCAAGTAGTCGTTAGAATCAGGGCAAGAAGCTCTTCGTGTTGATGTCTTTGTAGATCAGTTCCGGACACTTTGGAAATTACTGTTTTGAGTCTATCGCGATAGCGATTAGAGGTCTTACAGTTATGGTTTTCAGGGTTTAGGTGTTTGGCCATATAGGATATGTCGTTGTGAGTCTTGCCCTCCGATTTCGAGTCATTCTGATATGATTTGAGACTGTTTCGAGCTTGTAGTGTTTTGTAGGATGCGTTGTCTGTTTCTTTTCTTTATGGTAGTGTTGTGGTAGGATTAGTGACTGTAGAGTGTTGTTCGTGTCTAGCTTAGGGTTAACAACCCAGAGATTGCCTCCATGCCCTATTCGGGTCAGCTACGTCCTTGGATTGACAGTTTGTTGGTCTGTGTTCTCGCTGTGCTCCATCGTCCGTAGCGGCATACCCGCTAACATTGGCGCCGTTGACGGGAACGAAGCGCCTAAACTAGCGTAGACCGCATCACTCATGTTTGATAGTATAGCGTTTCTCTAGAGTTTTCTAGAGTGTTGTCATCATTTGCCTTCTTAGTGGGAAGTCAGAGAGCGGATCTCTTGACTGAGGGATAGCCAGGGAGCCTGCATCTCACCGAGGTGGTCCATCATGAGGTTGAGGTATGGTTATATTATTTTGTTGTGTGTTTAGATTAGGTTTTATGGTTTGTGTATTTGGTTGTGACTTATGGTTGTGAAGACTTGAAAGAGAAAAAAACACAAAGAAAAACGCAAAAGGTAAGTAGGAGGCTGTTTGCTTGTCAGAAAGAAAAAAAAACCATTCAACCATCCAAAGTAGGACTTTGAGGTAGTGTAGGACATCCGATCTTGATCTAGAGCGATTTTGACATGAAAATGTGCTTGAAAACACAAAAGGCAAAATTGTGCTGATTATGGTAAAAGTGCTCTAAAATGGTCGTTTGAAAGCCGATTTGAGTGCTTGTTTTTGCATTGGAGACCTTAAGGTAGGGGGGAAAACACAGATTTGGTCCAATCCCAAAAGAAAAAAAAAAAAAAAAAACCTAAAAGACCCAAAAACCAAAAATCTGAAACCAAATCTACAATTTTAAAAAAAGTTTGACCTCAAGACCTTGTTTTGCATATGCTCTAGAGCTAGTATGTGAAATTTCAAAGCAATTCTAAGTGGGAATTTTCTTTTTCTGAGTGTAAGGAAGTGAATTGTGAAATGCTTGAATCCAAAGGAAAAGAAGTCCAAATTGAATGAAACTTTGGGGATAGGCTTCTAAGGGCATTGGGAACCAAACTATCCAAAAACAGAGAAAAAAATCACTTCCCAGTGGCTCTCTGCTCAGTCTATCCCGATGGACTGGTGAATTGGCGATAGACTCACAAACAGGCAAAACCCCTCATACCACAGGTAAAACACATCAATACAAGGCTGCTCCCAAAAATTGAGTGTACTTGGACACCTGCTTGACCACCAAACCTCAGGTCTGGTGTTTTGAGTCAGACTTCAGAGACAAATTGGGTAAAGGGACTTGACCAAATTTCCAAACCTTATGAAACTTGGTATACATGATCTACAGAGGGTAGGGAACACATCTGTGAAGAGAAAATTTGAAAAAAGTGTCATTTTAGCATACTTAGTGAGTCTATCGCGATAGACTAAGAACCCAGTGATAGAAACTGAATTTTTCAAAAACCTCTATGGGATAGCTGGGAAAGGTGCTATCAAGGACACATAAAAATTTTGAAGTCATTTGGACATCAGAAAGTGGGTCTAAGACCATTTGAGAGGATTTAACTTGTAGAAAACACCAAATCTTGTCTAACTGACAAAGTAAAAGTCCAAACCACTTGAAAATTGGTAGGAGGACTAAGGAGAGGTGTTGGAACACAGTGGTATAGTCAAAGTTCATGTTTGACCTATAAAAGGGGTACTTGCTCAGTCTATCGCGATAGACTCAAAGCAGGGCCAAAGAAATTGAATTTTTCAAAACCCTCTGGAGCATAGCTTGTTTAGGCTCTCAGGAGGTTACACACAAAATTTGGTGGATTTTGGACATTGGAAAGTCATTCTAAGTCTATTTTCTAGTGATCAGATAGACTTAGAATTCTAGAGTTGGAGTTAGAGACCTAAGAAAAAGTCCAAAACAAGTGAAAATTGGTGAGCAAGGTATACAGAGCATAGGGAACACAATGGTGAAGAGAAATCTGGAAAATTTTTAAAACTGAAGAATCTGCTAAGTCTATCGCGATAGACTAGGGTTTTTTCACAAAAATTGAAATTTTTGAAAACTGACCTTAGGGCCTTGTTCTACATGTTGTTGTGAGCCTATGGTTAAGTTTTGAGTAAATTTGGAGCATTGGAAGTGCATCTAAGTGGATTACTTCACAAGGTCAGAAAAGAAATTGTTGTTTGATGCAAGTTACAAAGGAAACGTATTCCAAATTGGTTGAAACTTGGTGAGTAGTATCTCAAGAGAAGGGGGAACTCAAATCTGTAAAAATAGTTTAACAACTGTATCCCAGTAACAATCTGGTAAGTCTATCGCGATAGACTTAGGAATTCACTGTAGAAAAATCAAAATTCAAATCTGACTTCATATTTGGGTTCAGAAGGCCCATTATACCCTGTACACAAAGTTTGAGTGCATTTGGACATCTGCAAGGGGTACTTGGTGAGCCTATCGTGATAGACAAGTCAGGAAAAAATTTTGAGAAAATCTTTTGAAACCAAGTATACCACTGGGTTTATCATTGCCTAAGGAGTGCACACACCAATTTTGGGCTCAAACTGACCACTTGCAAAAACATCAGATAGAGCAACTTTCCAAATTACATCTCACTGTTTTGGTCATAACTTTCACATACGGACTCCGATTCCAAAACTTTTTTTTATCAAAACGTAGCTTGAGAGCAGCACTACAGATCTTAGAGTAAGTTGACCAAAATGGTTGACGCTGTTTAAGGCCTCAAAATGCATCCGGAAGTCAGGGGTGTCTAAAACCGACAATTTGAGAGAATTGTGAGAACGCTCACGATTTTGGACATAGTTTTGGATTTTCCCTGACCAAAACACTTGAACACACAGATAGAGGTATTACTACAACAAGCTAGATCTGTTAAGCCTAGAAGTCATGTCTACATCAGACTCAGACTCAGCTTATACAAGCACATGGATTGCAGGGATAGATGAGCAACCGCCCAGAATAGATCTTCCAAACCTACAGTACATCTAGACCAATTTTGTGGAGAGAGTTTGGACGTATAACCATGAAAGTGAAGGACTATATATGTATATTAATGGGAATCAATTCAACCTTTATAGTTGCTTAGAGACTTACCCAAATGAGTTGACAGAGTACAAGCTCTTATATGTATATACATACAAGGTCGACCGACAATGGACATCTTTATTTGTTGACAAGTATGGACGAGAATATAGAGCTGTAGAAAGAACAAATCCGCGAACCAAATTAGAGATGAGTGGATATTTGGTCAATGAAGGACCTCAGATACATCCACCAAACACAAGAACCTCTAAGAGAATTCCAAAGAGGGGGCCACCACCTGGATTTCCTCCTAGAGCGATAACAAGAGATGAAACGATACCAGAGAGGAGTATGGTTCCATACTTTGCACCCCAAAGTATAAGACCATCTCAACTAAGAAAATGGGTAAATAGAAAGTACAATGGCATAGGAGACCCATACGCCCATGTCTTGGCTTTCAAGCAAGTCCTACGAGCAGAACGAGTAGAGGACTTCCACACGCAGTATGAGGGTTTTGGACTTACATTGGAGGACAATGCACAAGCATGGTTTGAAATATTGAACCGAAGAGAGTTCACAACCATTGAGAAAATGTTGGATGAATTTGTTCAAGAATTCACCAAGAGGGGCATAAAACATAACACCCTTCCTAAGATTCAGGAATTTAAACAAGGAGAAACAGAAACCTTGCGACATGCAATACTGCGTTTCAAGCAATATGTTGCTAGATGTCCTACCCAAGAGTTACCCATGCCAGAACTTCAGATCCTATGCTTCATCAGAGGGCTTAGGAATGAGAATCTCCAAAAGGACCTATACGTGAAAAGATACCAAACCTTGGAAGAAGTGACCAAAGTGGCGGTTGACCTAGTTGACAATTTCGAATTCTATGAAGATGGTCAGAAGAAGATGAATGATGCGAGTGAGAAAAAGAAAACCGCTGATCTTGAGGATCAAAGAGGGAATCTAGGACAAAACCAAGTAGATGTTGAGGAGCAAATCATAGAGAATGTGATGCAACGCATCAGCCACTCTGACAGAGTACCAGCCTATAGAGTTCCTCAACAACGCAGGTGCATGACATGTGGAGGGGACCATCTGACGCAACATTGTCCTGACTATAGACCTAAGACTCCACCAGGGTTTGAGCATGTTATGTCTCAACCGCCTAGATATCATCCTGTAGCGGAACAAGTGTTCTTAAGTGAAATACCCATAGCTGCTAGAAATGCATATGTGAGTCATGAGCTTCAAATAGAAAGAAATGTGGTAGATCAGAGGTCACTTCAAGGTTACTATCAAGTATTGCCACAACAACCAATACGTCCATGTGACAAATGTGGTAGTAGTGATCGCTTGATTAAGGATTGTCTACACCATGATATCATGATAAATGTATATTGTAATGAGTGTGCAATCACACATATGATTTTAGATTGTCCTAAAAATCCAAGAAAGAAAGGTAAAATGCAACCACATGTTACCTTTTCTTCTACCAGCAAATCAGAGAAAGAACGAGCCGCAACAAAAGGAGAGACGACAACAACAACAGAGCAAGAAACAATTGCAAAAGAACAGGTGCTTAAACAACAAGAAGATGAAAGTAAGAAAGTTGCTCCAGTAAACGTTGTCACAAGAGCATAAGCAAAAGTGCAAGAGCAGAAGCCTACAGATGGAGAGACTAGTAAGAGTTCCAAAAGCTGTAGAAACTCTAGACGAGCAAGAAGGACTAGAATGAAAGCAAGACTAGAAAGGGAGAAGAAAAGGCTGTTACAGCTGAGTTGGAAACAACTCAAGGCAACAGACACAACAAAGGGAAGCTGAAACCCTTAAACCGGTTGAAGCACCCAAGAGTGCTAGTTCAGGAGGATGTGTCCTCGTGGACAAAGTGAATGAGCCTTTAGACGCGATTTTACAGGCTTATGAAGCTAGATTGGCAAATAGACAGACCTTAGAACAAAGATGGATGACTTATCCTTATCCTGAACTAGAGAAGCAGAGGCTAGAAATGTGTAAGCAACTCATTGAAACTGCTCAAGCATTGCTAGAACCACCTCCACCAGAAGTGAAGGATAGGATAGTCACCCCAGTGCACAAAGATGAGAGCATTAAAGTAGACGAATTGCCTAGAGAAGAAGTGGATCATAGGGAAGAATCACTGCCAAGGTCGCAAGACTCGACGGGTAGTCCAAAATACAAAAGATGAATCAATGAGGGATTTCCCACCCTATGTTCCCATAGTTGAGGAGCAGTGACCAGAGGAGTTATGGAAGGCTGTCCGAGATGCCCAAAAAAGAGAAGAGGATTTTGGACCAGCACCATTCCCTGAAATCACATTAGATAGACCACAAATAAGTGTTGATGCGAGGTCATATCATGGTGACATAGGATCGATAGCCTCCGAAGACAGTAGACCTGCATTGTTAAGAACTTTGCCATAGTGCATGGGAGATTTTGAGGCAAAGTCTGAGATTGTGAGAGTTCCATCACAGAGGCTAGGAGGGACAAAATAATTGGACACAAAAATTTTGACTGACTTGCTATCAACGCCAGTGAAGTGCACAATTACATTGGCTGAACTTTTGAAAATCAGGCCAAGTATGTGGAAGGATATAGGAAAATTCTTGGAAAAAATTGGGATCAAAAGCCCGTTAAGGTTCCTGGAAAAAGAGCTAGATGAGATCGAGAAGCCTAGATCAAATGTAAGACCGGTACCTCTGAACAAAGTAGGAGAGTACTGTGAAGGAGAAGATGGTAATGCCACTTTACCTGTCGAATACAATGGGATTGAAACGAAATCTATACTTGACAGTGGAGCAGGAATTGCCATAGCAACAAAACGAATATGGGAGAAATGGGGTAGGCCTGCCTTTAGAACAACCAGAATAAAATTACAGTTAGCTGATGGGCATGTGGAAAGACCCATGGGATTGCTAGAAGCGATAGTGGTGTCTTCTTGTGGTATAGAGTATGCACATACTTTTGCCATAGTTGACTTTGGCAAGAAAAATAACTATGAAATCATCCTTGGAAGACCATTCATGAGGCAACTCAAGATGGTACAAGATTGGGGTTATGATTATCTATACTTGAGACATGCTGAAACCACAACACGTGTAAATATGAGAAATCATAGTTACCAAGATGTAACTAGAACGCCCGTGGAAGATTTTGATTCTGCAACACAAAGTGGATCAACAGACCATCCCTGGATGGGCAAAAAGAAATAAATCTGGATGTGCGGAGCATCGGAGTGTAGTGACTTTGGGAGAAATGAGATTTCCTTCGAGAGGGTCTTAGAAGATGATGCTTGCATAATTTTGCTAAGTGCACAAGACGGATTCAAGATAAATTTTATGGCAGAAATTGATACAAACTCCACGACTAATGTCATGTTAGATGACATGTGGTTACTTCTAGGTAAGCCAAAGCTTTATGATATTCAGATAAAGGTAAATCTCTCACCTGAAGTAGATGTTATAAGTATGGGGATTGCAGAAGCTACTCTCCAACTACACTCACAGAATGTCAAAGAAAATTCTTGGTGGTAGATTCTCAAAAAATGGAAACACACTTGATTTTGTCCAAGCCATGGGCACAAGTCTTTGAAGACGAGCCGGAATCTTCAACAATGGTCATCACGACAAGCTATCAAGTGGAAACAAAGGTCAAGCCTACAACAGTTCAAAGATTCTTGGCTATTGAAAAAGGAAAAGCTAAAGTAAGCCCACAGTCTCTAGCCCGGCCAATGCAAGTGCAAGACAAAGCCTCTACATCAAAAGCCAAACCATCAACAAAACAATGGAGACCCAAGCTAAAAGTCTATCAACCAAAGTTTCCATCGCCTGAAAGTCTCCAAAGGAAGTCAAAACAGGTCAACCAAGTGATAGTATCCAAGGCACAAATTAAAGTTAATGATCCAATTTGGATACATTCACAGGAACAACCTCAACAAGCAAAGGTAACAGGATGGATCACATTAAGCGAGTCAATTATTGCACAAGGCTACAAGAAAGGAAATTCAGATGTTTGGGTCAACAAGCCCAAGATAACAGCCTGGCGATATCCATCCCATGACAACCACTCAGTCAGGAATCAACAAAGCCGTCAAGGTCAATCACATAACTCAACCAAGAGAAAGGACAGGTACAAAAAGCAAAAGAGAAGGTCTTCCACTGGACAAACCATACGACAAGTCTGGGTAATGAAATCAGAATTCTACCAGACTACCCAACAAAGTCAAGTGAAGATCACCTCCAAGCAAGTCCAAAGATTCATTCCAGTTGAGTTACTCGAAGCACAAGGATTCTATGAGGGTAACTTTCAAATCTGGTTACCTAAGGTAGTAGCTTCTCAAGGACAAGTCAAAAGGGAGAGGCCAAAAAACAGCTTGATAGAGCTTCAAGTCAACTTACAGGTACGACTGTAAGATAACAACCACAGGAAAAGCAAACTAGAGCTACAATGACAATGAACTGCTGCACCAACAAGTCGATACAACCTCATGCAGTTCAAGATACAACAACCAATCGGAGGGGGAGAGTTCCAGGCTTCAGATACACTACAGGTACAACTTCAAGGCAGCTTTAACATCAAGCAAAGCAACCAACTACAGAAGAGGCTGCCACAACAACTTCAATCAACATCAAGACATCAAGAACTCATCAAGGCCAGCAAAGACATAGGGTCTTGTCGGGGACGACAAGAATTTGGAGGGGGAGAGTGTTGAAAGGACGCCCTTTCAACAAGGTTTCCACAAAGATTCCATTAAGATTCCTCAAATATTCTGTAAAGATTCCACATGAAGATGGTGATGAAGTAATGAAGATGAAGATAGATGCTGCAACATGAAGATACGAGTTCATGGACGTCATCGAATATCCCGTTATTATTATTTTGAGCCATTACGGCCACTTTTGTAATGTTTATGGGAACCTCATATTTTAAATCGACACTTGTATTTTGGCCGCAGATGCTTGTATAATGAGTAAAGCCAACTCAGTTTCTTGTAATGAAGCTCTGTAGAAGCCTAGGGACAATTCAGATCATTTGGCCGGACATTAGGTTTGAAGGCTTGGTATATAAGCTGAAACCTAAGGCTTTGTAAAAGACACATTACGTTATCTCAAATAATTTAGATTCATGGGTTCTCCAGCACATGGTAGTGAGCTTTACGCACACACACCGTCGCGCACACTAATCACATTGCAGATATGAGAGTAGGAGCATGTTAGCATCGAGGAGCTCTCCGTGTCGACGCAAGCAATGCAAGCCGAGGACCACATCGCGAGCCCGCCTGCTACGAGCTATATTTGGTCGTAAGTACCTCAAACGACATCCAATCTGAATGATCAAGTAGTCGTTAGAATCAGGGCGAGAAGCTCTTCGTGTTGATGTCTTTGTAGATCAGTTTCGGACACTTTGGAAATTAGTGTTTTGAGTCTATCGCGATAGAGATTAGAGGTCTTACAGTTATGGTTTTCAGGGTTTAGGAGTTTGGCCATTCAGGATATGTCCTTGTGAGTCTTGCCCTCCGATTTTGAGTCATTCCGATATGATTTGAGATTGTTTCGAGCTTGTAGTGTTTCGTAGGATGCGTTGTCTGTTTCTTTGCTTTATGGTAGTGTTGTGGTAGGATTAGTGACTGTAGAGTGTTGTTCGTGTCTAGCTCAGGGTTGACAACCTAGAGATTGCCTCCATGCCCTAGTCGGGTCAGCTACGTCCTCGGATTGACAGTTTGTTGGTCTGTGTTCTCGCTGTGCTCCATCGTCCGTTGCGGCGTACCCACTAACAATGGTTTCATAGAGGATAGTGAATACATTTCAGGTTTCTTTGAACAAGTTTCTCATGTAGATACTATGATTGATATTGAAGCTATGATGGATTCTAGTATGCAAGATGGAACCCACATTGTGAAAGTATGCAACTTTGGAAATGTATGATGTGATTGAGGCTTTTGAAGATCAGAAAGATTTCAATGCTAACCAAGGACCGCAAGTGCGTGTGGAGACCAAGTACAAAACGGTGGCAAAGAAAGTGAGGCCAGTGGACTTACCTTTACCATCAGATTGCAGGAAAAAGCGAGAGCAAGCTTCTTTGCAGCCGAGTCTCAGGGATCCAAAAAGAACTGGACACAAGTTCACAATGGAATCCCTAAAGCAGATAAAAGTTGGTTGTGAAGAGTTTTAAACAGAAGAAGAGAAGAAGAATTTTAAAGAAATGCTTTCAAGACATGGTAAGGATTTTGCTTTCCAGCCACATGAGATAGGGTGTGTCGATCCTAATTTTGTTGCACCTATGGTGATCTTCACTATCCCTCATGTACCTTGGAATCTACGCCCAATTCCGGTTCTGAAAGCACATTTGCCAAAGTTAATAGAACTACTCAATGAAAAGATTAGCATGGTTATCTTGGAGCCTTCTTGTGCGCCATATTCAAACAGGTTGTTCACTGTGCCTAAGAAGAATGGAGCTTTGCGGTTCATACAAGATATGCAACCTGTAAACAAGGTTACCATCAGGAATGTGGGTACATGACCTATAGTGGATGAATTTACAGAGGCGTTTGCAGGAAGGTCAATTTACTCAATGGAGATCTCTATTCAGTGTACGATCAATTTCAACTAGAAGTTGAGAGTAGAGATCTGACAACTATGAAAACACCTTTGGGACTGGTAAGGATGTGTACCTTACCTCAAGGAGCAACAAATTCAGTTGCACATATGATGAATGGGATGAACAAGGTTCTACGTGACTTCATACCTTAAATCACAATGCCATTTCTGGATGATGTGCCCATTAAAGGATGTGAAGACAAAGATAAAGATGAAGCTATGGATTCAAGGGGGTGCCGTAAGTTTGTTGCTAACCATATCGAAGATTGGGAGAAGATTTTGTCAAAGTTGAGGAAGTTAATCTTACCCTGTCACAGAAAAAATCTGTATTTGGTGTTAATGAAGTGTTGATTGTGGGGCATCTATGTGGGAAAGATGAGCTAGACTTGGAAAAGTAAATCTATCACTTGTGGGCTCAGATTGCATTGAGACCCCTGGAGCCAAGATTCTGAGTTCTCGCCAACGCGGTTATGCACAAGTAAAAAGGGAACTATGGGGGGTGGTTACAACATTGAGGTGTGACAAGGAGTACTTGATAGAGGCATCAATGGTTGTGGAAATTGATTGTTTGCCTCTTCTTGGAATGATCACAAAGTGCTCGACTCCTGATATTGCAATGCTGCAATGGATAGCCTACATAAAGTCCTTGAATCCTGAGTTCAAGCATATTGCAGGGAAAGACAATCCAATGGCAGATATGCTATCTAGGGCAAGGTATGAAGATGGACAAGACATTATCATTGAGGGAGGTGATGTTGGCACAAAGTTTTACACCATTGATCATGCAAAGAGTAGTCATGAACTCCGATTTGGGTGATCTATAGCCTCAATCGAAGAGCACGAAGTCCTCTACTCATTGATGTAAAGACAGAAATTTTCAGAGTTATGGAAGGCGTTTCTGTAGCAGCATTTCCGAAGTGAACAGGTTCAACAAAATTGATTCTCATCTCCTATTTTACATACAATGTCTTCCGGCACTCGCAAGGGTTCTTCTTCTTCAACAAGGTCCACAACCATTGTGGAAAATGATCCAAAAGCATGTTTTGTGTCTTCACTTGAGTCCTTTTTAGAGGAACTATATGAGGATGAATGGCTCTTGATAGGTCGCTACTTAAGTACTCTGCACAAGTAGGATGATTGGACTGAGCATGAATTTAAGAGGATAAGACGAAAAGCATATGGATACTTCTTGAGGGATGGCTACTTATGGAAGCATCCTAAATGAAGAGTTGGAACACCATTGCAGGTAATATGCAAAAGCAAAGGTTACAGGTTGTATCATTCGCAAACAAAGTGTATTCTCGTTTCACGGGATGTAGTATTTGTGGAAGATTCTGTTGAGCCCTTATTGTCATGTACTAGAGACAGTAATGTAAGCTCAGAGAACATTTATGACACTTTGTTGCCTCTTTCCAGTGGAGGAAATACGAATGTAAATTTCAATGAGGCAAATGTACAGCCTTTGGGGGTTTCTGAAAATGTTACAGATCAGACTATTACTGGTGCAGATGTACATGATGTACTTGATGATGAAAGGGCTGAAAATGAGCAGGCTAGAGTTTACCAAAATGGCTGGTGCATACATTGCATGACAGTAAATTGGATGCACCTTTGTTTAGTGGTACTCGTTCAGGCTCTCTCTATGTATCTTATGCATCAGATTGTTATGCTTTGGCTGTGTCTAGCTTACATGATATTGAGAAACCTCTATCTTTTGATGAAGCACAGAATTCAAAAAATTGGATGACTGCAATGCAATCAGAATATGATGCACTTATAGAAAATGACACATGGACTTTATGTGATTTGCCTCCTGGCAAAAAGGCCATTGGTACGAAGTGGGTTTACAAGTTGAAACACAAGTTAGATGGTGAGATTGATGGCCATAAGGCTTGACTTGTTGCAAAGGGTTATGCACAGCAAAAAGGCATAGATTATGAAGAGACTTTTGCTCCCACTTGTCGTATGACTACTGTGCATTTTTTATGTGCATTAGCAGTTCATTTTTGTTGGGATGTACATCAATCAGACATTGTTACTGATTTCTTGAATGGCGACATATTTGAGGAAGTTTATGTAACGCAGCCTCACAGTTTTGTCAAGAAAGGACAAGAGGACAATGTGTGCAGATGTAAGAAGGCTTTGTATGGGTTGAAACAATCTCCTCGTGCTTGGTGTCAGAAAGCTGACACTCATTTGGTCAAACTAGGCTTTCGTAACAGTCCAACGAAAAGCACATTGTATGTAAAGTGTGAGGGTGATGTACTTCTCATTGTGGTTCTTTATGTCGATAATTTGCTGATAGTTGGACCAAATGAGAGACATACTGTTGAATTTAAGGCTGATTTGAATGCTACTTTCAAGATGAAAGATTTGGGGTTGTTGCATCATTACTTGGGTATACAGTTTAAGCAGTGTGATGTATTTCCTTGTGTCAAAAAAGTTACATAGAGACATTGCTATGTAAGTTTGGACTTGAGGATTTCAAACCTATTGCCACTCCCATGGAAACAGGTTTGAAATTGAGTCTTCATGATTCTGGTGATCTTGTAAATGTCAGTCTTTATCAAAATGCTGTTGGATGCCTCATTTATGTATGCAACAGGAGGCCGGATATTCAGTTTGCAGTCTCACAGGTCAGTAGATTTATGCATAGCCTAGGGTCTAAGCATTGGTAGGCTGTTAAGAGGATTTTCTACTACCTTAGTGGAACTTCACATCTTGGCTTGTTTTATCCCAAGGGGGGATCATTGTCGCCAGACTTACATGCTTTTTTGGACTCAGA
The DNA here is from genome assembly GCF_014529385.1 of Adiantum capillus-veneris. Taxonomy (NCBI): domain Eukaryota; kingdom Viridiplantae; phylum Streptophyta; class Polypodiopsida; order Polypodiales; family Pteridaceae; genus Adiantum; species Adiantum capillus-veneris. Next base: position 152,737,628 of record NC_140942.1, on the reverse strand, counting down.
TTGGGCTAGTTGTTTTGACACGCGAGTGTCCACAAGTGGTTTTTGTTTCATGCTTAGCAGTTCATGTATATCATGGTTGAGCAAGAAGCAACCTACTATGGACACTTCTAGTTGTGAGGCTGAGTATAGGGCTATCTTCACAGCTACGGTTGAGTGTGTATAGCTCAGACGTCTTATGGTTGATTTGGGTGTTGGACAGGACACTCCCAACACTATCTACACTGACAGTCAGAGCGCATTGGCAGTTGCGAGGAACCCAGTTTTTCATGCTTGCACAAAGCACATTGAGGTGCATTACCACTATGTCAGGGAGAGGCTCTCAATAGGAGAGATCAACTTGGCTTATGTGCCAACACAAGACAACCTTGCAGATCTTTTCACAAAGGCATTGTCTCGTGAGAAGCTCGAAGCTTTCCGCAAAGGTTTGGGTTTACTCCCCTTTGTGGACCGATCATGTCCTCAGGGCATGGCACTTCCCTTTACTCATGTGCCAGCTCTTGTTCACCGCATCACTCCAGGGGGGGTTTGCTACCATATACATGTGGTAGTGATGTGTGTGAACACATCACTCGGTGGTCCTAGTGTGTGAACACACTAGGACCACCGATGCATTTTTTCCCTCTTTAAGAGGTTATTTCCCCCATGCATTGTATATACACCCATCACTCGAGGGCTATCTATCTTTCCATTGCACACTAAGTAACATACTCTCTATTGTGTGCCTTGAGCTTCCTTCATCTTCTCCAAGCTGTGTGTGTTTCCTTGCAACCATAATTCCAATAGGATGGCACATGGAGAGAGAGGGGGGGAGACAGAAAGATAGAGAGGGACATGCCAGTGGTCTAGATTCAATGAAGCCTACATAACCAATCAATTCTAGTTTCATCATCTTGTATTGATAGACAATGAGTCTTCTTTGAAAAATCCCTTGGGGTTATGAAAGGTAAAAAGAAAATGCACAAAATGTGTTCTCTCTCTACACCTGTATCTTTCTTTCTTTCTCTCTCTCTTTCTCTCAATGGGTGGTGGATATTTCTGCAAATTGATGAAATGAGATTGCAAAGAGGTGGCTTGCAATGGTCTAGCTTAGCACATCGAAGGCATCCTGCTGTAGACGAGCAATTATACATTGTATATCCCACATCAAGGGATGCTAATATTTATGGGATTGTGAGGGTAACTCTTGAGTTGAGAAACAATTTGTACGCATGTGTCTAGTGGAGGATGCTCACAGCGTGGCAAGGGGAAGGGGGCGAGAGAAGGGGTGTTGTGTAGAAGTTTCTGTAGGGACCATGTGATGACATTTGGTTTGGCAATGGTAGGCACGTGCAGATCGTATTTGATGCCAGGCGTCATCCTTCTGAGACAAGAGGGGAGGCATTTTACTGTTGAGTGGCACAAGGAGATGGGACGCAGGGGGATGGTAATCCGGGTCGCAGCTGGAGGGGAGAGAGAGAGATTTATATTTGCAGAGGGGAAGGAGAAGGGGGGCAAAAGTCGGTTCTGTGCAAAGATGAGCCTTCTCTTTTTCTTTAAAATTCCAAGATTCCTCAGGAATCTCAAGAACGAATTGATTGAGTTTTCATTTTGGAGACCTAGTAGGCGATTAATAGCTATGTGAAGCGAATAGTGCATATAAAAAACGTCAAACCTTTGTCTCTAAAGACGAGCTCTCATCATTGAGACTACCCTTTCTTGATTCTCTTGGAAGCTCCTAAACATCAAAACCCACATAATCTTAATCCTATTTATCAAAAACATCATTTACTTTAAAGTGAGTTAAATTCAAGGCACTTTTTAAGAAGTCTAAGATAAATATGGTGTATATAACAAACACATGAGTTGATGCCCCTTCTTCCTTCTCCTTTTCATTGCGCAGTGTAACATCCATGTCCTCAAGTTTATTGTCATCTTGAGAATCTATTAAACATAATATTCAACAAAACATAAAATCAAAGAGCCATTAAATGTCCACAATAATTCACTCACCATCTTTCCAAGAGGATCATGTTCATATACGTTAGTGGCTATCACATGTTGCATCCCAATTCCTTTATCATCTAAATCCTCACCAAGAGCCTACATTCAACACATTTTGGTAGTAAAATTAACAAGAAAAAAGATTTCAAGCATAAATACAATTGTGCATTAGATTATCATACCATAGATCCACTCAAGGAGGATATTGTTGACATATTGGTCTTTCTTTTGATGTGTTTTCCAAGTTTTGATGTGTTTGCACTTGGAAGCAAGAGACTTGATACACCATGAATAAACATCTTCCTATCTCCAAGAATAAGAAGCTATATCTATTACAATGTCTGTGAGCTTGCCTATGTTGTCTCTAAATATGCTCAGAATTTGAATTTTTTTTCTTCAGGTTTGTTTTAAAGATCACCAATAGGTTCAACTTTAGCAAACCATTTTCCCACCTCCCCATTATTGGAGTGCAACACCCTATATTGATCTGGATGATATTTCAAAACAAAATTTCTTCCATAAAGTATCTCTGCATCTTAATGTGTTGGAGGTGGAGGTCTAAATATTTGCTCATAAATCTTTGGATCATAATTAGGTGCACTAGGTGGAGCACCACATGTAGTACTGCTAGTGGGATTCCCTATCACCCTCTTATTTCCAACATAATTAGCCCTCCCTGCACTCAAAATCTTGAGAGCTTCATCATAGGGTTGTGATAGAAATTGCTCCAACATGGATTGTGGGCAACTCATATTTTCCCTAACGAAGACAAAAAGACACACATCAAATTATTTAACAACTATGGAAAAGACTATCAAGACTATACATATTGCATCTCGTTAAAGAAAGAGATTGGATACAATCTAGACATTTTAAAATAGTGGAGTACACAATAAAATCATTGACAATATAACGTTGTACAAAATAAAATCATTCATTGGAGCACCGTACAATAGGTATCCATCAATCAAGTTGCTCTTGCTTACTGATTTTACTCTTCTTTACCACAACCCAATATTTAACTAAAGACAAGCAACTATGCCAAGTTCTCCATTCATTCTCTTCTACCTGAACTCTTCAAGCAGCCATTTGATGCATAGTAGGTTTTAGCATAGCAAACTTTGCCATTTATCCTCATACTTGATGTCCCTGACAACATCATGGTTCAACTGTTTTACACCTCCACAATCAATGCATACTCTTACTACGTCAGGCTCCTCAAGTGATAATGGGACATTTTCACAATGTCCGTCCTCCAACAATCTTTCCCTTATCTTGAAGTCCTTCACTTCATAAGCTATGAGCTTTTTTCCTTTTGGTAGTGGCATCATATTAAACTTATGAAGCAAAGAAGATATTGGTCAAAAAAGATTAAAAATGAATGTCTTACATGCAAAATGTGTGCATATACTTTTTTAAATTGAAAGTATATTAGCTATTTATAGAGCATAGTGTGAATATTACTTTTGTAAATGTAGCATTTAAAATAGAAACGATGATTGATGGAAAATTCTTTTGAATATGATTAGATAGTATATATTTTCACAAGAACACTTAAAACAACAATTCAAACATTTGTATATGAAATACTCTTCACGACCAAGTATTTCATATACTTAATACTTTTAAAAAAATGAAATGCACATACTCATAAAAATTATATGGCGTTCATACCACCGCGTTAATGACCTGAACACCACATTTATGCAAAGACAAATGCTTCTAACCAACGACACTCAATTAGCCGCATTATCAACCGAGTGCCACCCAAATCTAAAGTAATGACTTGCATACGAGTATCATATGGCCGAGTTACCGATTAATGTCCATATGTTTTTTTGGAAAGGGAAAGGGAAGTTGATTCACCAATAAGGATACTAAAATTGCCGCATTATCGACGTAGTAACCAAACAGTAAGCAAATACTTACCACAAGGACACCATATTCTTCGCGTAACCGAGGTGATGTCCTCGTGGTAAACACTGTTTTGTAGAACAACTTACGCACACACTCACATTGTGTGCTAAGGTACCTTTATGATTGTTGTGCAATACGACAAAAGGCACCCTACCACAAAACGTACACACACACACACACACACCTAGGTCGTGTGGTCAGGTACTCCATTTTTGCTGCACACTGCGATGGAGAGCATGCTCCCACATGATCCTCTCTCTCTCTCTCTCTCTCTCTCTCTCTCTCTCTCTCTCTCTCTCTTAGAGTGGCTCAAGAAATAACACCCAACAAGCCCGTCAATCGAGGCCATCTATATATTTAGTTGCGGGCTTGTCGGGCATTAGGGTTTCCTTGGTGGGCCCGCAGGGAAAACGTAAATCCCCAATGGGCCTGCAGGGAAACTAAATTGTCCAACGAGCTTTTTGTGGGTTTTCAGGTGTCTCTCAATCGACGTGTTTGTGATCATGTTGAATGCAGTTATATAAATATGTTAATTAGACCTTGTGATCACATAAAATTTTAGGTAGTTACGTAAATATTAAATCCCTAGAGACCCTGCATAGAAACTGTTCAACTAGGAGGTAATGGTGACCAACACAGTCAATCGTGTACAAAAATGTTTGAAATCAACTTGAAAAGTCAAATTTGTATGCTACCCCTTGGTAGATTGCATACTTATTTCCTTAAAAGTATAACCGTGATGAGATCAAATTGTGATCCTCAACACCGATGGAGTGAATGTGTATTAGCTAGGTCATACCTCAAAAAATGTCACTTCAAGAGCCTAAGGGATTCACTCTCTATAGAAAAGGACATGCCACCTGCGAGCATAGATTCTTGGAAAAACCCTTATTTTTACGACTCATGTGAAGTAAAAATGACCCCCCTTTATACACTTATACGACATGTAGCTACTAAAATTATTATTGTCCTAACTTATATATACGGTTTGGTATAATTTCTCACCTTCAAGTTTTAAAGAACCAAACTTGATGCGTACAAGTTATAATTTCAAAGTCAATATCTTAATCATATTGGCTTATATTCTCTTTATAGGGGCATGCAATGGGGTAAGTTCCACATGTAATTACTAGCAATAATTTCCTTCTTTACTATAAAAAATCCCTCAATTATATGTGCATCGGTATGTTATCAATCTCTACCACTACCCCCAAACACCGCTTACTCTCCCCTTGAAGTACATATTGCAACTCCCCTCCCTTATGTTTTAATAATGAAGGAGAAATTATTAGGGGTCCTAACTTATACACTTATCTAAACTCCCACAGACCCCCCTTTCCTTGCAATTACCTGGTACAATAAGTTTCTCATGGTGAATCCCGCGGGTTCTAGAGACATAACCAATGTTGCAACTAGGCAACATATCTTCTGTGGTTGGAAACTTATTCACAACTAAGTTATGAAAGAATCTTCCTCCTCCATGAACAAAGGAGGAAGATGTAAAAAATCCTCCCAAAGAAAATAGTCATACTAGATTTTCAAAAGTGGTTGCACAAGAGATTACCTACCTGGAGGCTCCCTTAATCAATCCATTCCGTACCATGAATCAGTCGATTGATAGGTAGGCCATGCCTACTTTCTACCCATAAAACCGTGATTGGGATTGGTTGCACCTTGTGCATAGAGCTAATGATGTAAATTGCTCAACGTTATATACATATAACAAGCAGAATCCTATCTAGTAGCCTCAATGCATTGGACAGAGTAGCTGATGTTATTGCAAAAGCGTAAGCAATAATTTAGTGGAAAAAGTCCACCATATTGGCATGCCATGCATGCACATCGAAAAGATAAATTGATAAGCCCTTCGCTTCCATGAAAAACGCAACCTTGTAAGTTATTGCTATACGTACCTTGCACGATTACATGGGCATGGATACATAACAGTACATCATTGCAGAAACTATGAGCTTTTATTTTCTTAGTGCCAAATATGTGTGCCATTACCCTCGACCTAAAGTCAATGGATAGTATCTTGCCACCTAAAAGAAGCCTTGCTTTGCATGAAATCTAGCAAAAAACTTTGTGCTGCATAGTAGACAAATCTTTTTCAAATGAAAGATTAAGTTGCCAAAAAAATACACATAACTTGAAATTTACTAACCTTGTCGTCCCTCCAAGACGGAATTCTAAGTGTTCCAAAGCCCGTTTGCTATTGGAATTAGGGTTTCAAGAAAACAGACACACCATCAATATGAAATGAACATCCAATAAAATCTGTTTGTGCATGGTTTAGTTGAAGTCTCTCTTTCCAGACACTTGTTGTTGGTAGAAGTTCAGACTTTATTCCATTCTTCAAAAAAATAGAGGAGATAGACTGCTAAATAGTTGAGTATCCTCTCTTACTCACGCCAAGGGAGTCAAGTGTGCCCTCTATTTTACTTGTAGGCACTACACTCTTTGTCATAAAATGATCAACAACATCCTGCTGCAAAACCTTATACTTTTTGTCATGCATTATATCCTTGGTCATAAAATCTAATATCTAACCAGCCCAAATGATTTTATCATATTAAACTGATCTTTAATGTGGGTGAATAAATGGGAACCAGGGGTTAGAATATAAACATGTACTTATAGATTTATCTTACCATGGGGCCAATGGTAAAGGGGTCCAAATGAGAGATGGTTTGTCAAAGAGCAAGGCTAACCAATGGCCTTAAGACCTTAGGGTTAGCTTCATTGAAGACCTCCAAAGGTTAGTGTTAAGAAGTCCATTGACCTTAGGTAAGCTACGACTGATATTGAGGTGGGAACCTGGCCCAAGCTTGAGGTGCTTGATGACTAAGGTGCTTGAGGTGCTTGTTGTGCTTGATTACTAAGGTGCTTGAGGTGCTTGTCATGCTTGCTAACTAAGGTTCTTGAGGTGCTTGTCGACCAGGGAGCTTGAGATGCTTGTGGGACCATTACCCAAGCTTGAGGTGCTTTCTCATGCTTGCTGACTAAGGTGATTGAGGGTAAGGTTCTTCACAAAAGTCAACAACCATCCATACAAAGAGGGGGCGAGCCCTACAAGAGGGGGCTAGAGAGAGAACACACACACCCTCACACAAGGCAAGCTTGGTACAAAGCAAGCAAAAAGGACACTTGTCAAGCTCCTCAGGGGTCCAATGGTAAATTAGTAGATTTAATAAATTGTTTTTGCATTTATCAAGTCATCTCTCACAAAGGGGAAAGGGGGACACTTGTCCCAAGGCTAGCATGCTTGCTTGATATGCATCATGCATGTGATTGGCCAGGCTTGCAGGGGTCCAATGAGCTTCAAGCTTGTGCTAGAAGATGGAGTCGACCAAAAAAAGTAGGGGGCATTCTTGAAGGGCATATTCTCCCACACACACTCTCATGGTGTGAATTGAAAAGTGCAAGAGCTCCATCTCCTTCTCCAAGATAGTAGAGAAGTTGAGAACCTACACCAACACTCTTGGCTATGGAATGCAAATCCAACCAAGAGCCATGCTTCAAAGATTAAGGTTTCCATGTATGATCTTCTTCCTCTTCCCTACCCTCATTCCCTGCTAGCTCTCTCCACCTTCGAAGGTGTTTGAGGCCTTGGGACTGAGGCTTGAGATAGTTAATGCTTTCCACAAAGTTTACGTTATGCTCATGATGCATGAAGCTTTCCATCTTTATTGCATCACCTAGGTCACAAGGAACACAAAGATTGTATTGTACCAAGTCTCTCTTGATGGGAGAAACTATAATACAAATGCCTATTAGAGGGGGGACGGCTCCACTTAAATCCGGTCCTCAACTATTGTCATGTTCTCTAAACTCTCTCTCTTGCAAAAGTATTGTAACTCATGCCAAGTTAACTAAATGCTATGTTTATGTTGCTACCATCAATTAGGTTCACCCTCTATGCTCACAAAGTAATTCCAAAAAAGTTCTTCTATTTTCGACTACTCTCAAAGTTCATAGGCCATTTTCATTACATTGGTATCAGAGCATTTGGTTTTTCTTTTCTTGCTTAAGAAGAGAGGTCCTTAAGTAGCCTATAATTGGTTGATTTTGCTAATTCTATTAGGGTAAGTTGGATTGGGATTTATTATTGGTGTTTTTGAGTCCTCTATGTGGGGTATGGTGGGCATTCAAGATTTTGAGATGGGAGATGCTGTAACGGCCAATACTGCTTTCAAGGGACACTGAGCCCTCGTTAATCCCTTGATTGGTAAGTTGAGGCTTCATATCCAAAGCTATGCCGACAAAGAAGACTTTTTCATCTCTCCTCTTTAACATAAGGATGCTATCCTAGGGGCACCATGGTTTAACCGCATGGCTGTCAACATGAAGTTCCTTGAAAGGAGAATCTACTTCACTTACAGGGAAAAGAACATGTATATAGATGCTAGTGAGTCTGGCTGTACTATACCACTTGTAAATGCTCCTGCTTTTGATAAATCAATGAAGAGCTCAGTTTTTGCGTACATGATTTTTGTCAAAGAGTCCCTAAAAGGTCCTAATGTTTCATCAATTGTAAATGGTAGGAATTGACGGACGCAAAGCGAACCCCGAACCCCGACGGCCTCTAAAACGCCGGGGGCCGAATGGCTCGCCTCGAGCCTGCCACGGTAAAGCGAATAGGGGGCACCACCTAGCTTTGAGTGGCTAGGACGCAGAGCCCACGATGATATGAACACCGCAAGCCTACACACCGAGAGAGAGAGAGAGAGAGAGAGAGAGAGAGAGAGAGAGAGAGAGAGAGAGAGAGAGAGAGAGAGAGAGAGAGAGAGAGAGAGAGAGAGAGAGAGAGAGAGAGAGAACACTCGTAATTGATGAAAACAACCTCGGGGGTGTGAGGGTGAGTTATTTTTGCAATATTTACAAGGTGGCATGCCGTGGTGGTAGAGAGGTAGGGGGAGGAGATGGTGAAACCTACTTGGTGCGTTCTCTAGGGCGACTCAATGACTGTGAATACTCATTGCCAAGAGCGTGCATACGTGTGTGCATTGACCATTGGAGTCGAGAGATGGATGTGGTTCCCATCGCAAGGTGCAATTCCCAAGGCAAACCCAACACACAATACCCACTCCCCGTGATGGTGATGGTGTCAATCCCTTCTACTACAGTCTACCCAATGCTTGGTTCCACATAAGTTGTCCCCCCCCCCCCCCCCGATAGTGACCTCTCACTGCCAATTTATAGGTGTTGGTTGCTTGGATTATGGTAATCCCAGTGTAGTTAGGGTAATCTTAATCGGGGAGACAAAGCAAGTGGTGGGCCCGGCGTGGTTGACCCTTGCTTTGTTTTGGGGAAGGTTATTAAAAGATGAGAATCTCTAGGTGGGCGTTTGTGACCATCACCTAGAGAGAGGATGTTTACAAAATGGAAATTTACAATGGCTCGGGTAAAAACTGAAGACAATAACCTAAAAATTACTGGGATGGCGTCGTGGTTGTGTGTTTCCGGCGAGTGGCGTGCTGCCGGTGCGTCGATGTCGAGCGTACTTCTTTTCGGAGTCGGCCAGGGCATGCCTTCGGTGCATTTTCTCTTTTTGTTGTTGGCGGCGCATGCTTTGGATCCTTCTTCTTTCGTTTGTTGATGTCGTAGCCTTTCTCTTCGTATTGCGGTGTGGTGCGTATATGCGTGTGTGTATGTAGTTGTGCATGAGGCGGGCGTGTGTGTGTTTTGTATAGGCATGTGTGTGCGAAAACGTGCGTGGGAAGGGGGGCTATATATATATATATATATATATATATAATGTATATATAATGTATATATAATTTTGTTTTTTGTTTTTTATTCCTTTTTTCTGGTGGATGGCCGGCGGCATCCTTCTTCTGCGCAAGGCGGAAAGGGGGGGGGGGGGGGGGGGGGGGGGGGGGGGGGGGGGGGGGAATAGGGGTGTGTGTGTGTGTATGGGTGGGTGAGTCTGTGTGTGTGTGTTGGCGTATTGCGCTGCTGCCCGCGAGGGCGTGTGTGTGTGTGTGTGCGTTGATTGCGGACTGCGCATGGGAAGGGAGGGTGAGAGGGTATGTGGGGATGCGAGCTGCGGCGCACCGCGCTTGGGGAGAGAGAGGAGAGGGGGAGGGGTGTTGTGGGGTGTGTGTGTGTGTGTATGGTGAGTGTGTGTGTGTGGTGTGGATTGCAGCGCTGCCCGCGAGAGAGAGAGAGAGAGAGAGAGAGAGAGAGAGAGAGAGAGAGAGAGAGAGAGAGAGAGAGAGAGAGAGAGAGAGAGAGAGAGAGCCTTGGCGTGGCCTGCGGCATCTGGATGAGAGAGAGAGAGACTTGCGCGTTGGCGTGAGAGGGAGAGTGAGGGAGAGGGGGAGGGTGGTTAGGGATAAGAGATAGAGAGAGTGTGTGAGGGAGAGTGAGGGGAGAGGGGGTATGGCGGGGTATGGTAGATGTGTGGGTGAGAGGGAGAGGGGGGGGGGGGGGGGGTAAGGGAATATATCCACAGGCCAAAGAGGGGGGGGATGAGCCGAGGGAGGGTGAGGCGAGTGGGTGGGGAAGAGGGAGGAGGGGTCGGGGGAGGGAATATTGGCGGGCCAAAGAGGGGGGGGGGGGGGGGGGGAATGAGGGTAGAGGGTAATGGGAGAGGGGTGATTAGGGTGAGTGTAAGAGTGAGGGGGGGGGGGGGGGGGTCTCACGCGGCTCACACCGAGGGAGCACTAGAGAGGGGTTGGGGGTTTCTTTTTTGAGTCTCTGCCTGGCCAGGCAGGGTAAATCGGGGAGAGAGATGTTAGGAAAGGGGGGTATGTAGGGAAAATGGGGGGGAGAGAGTGCGAGGGTTTTATCCGATGCCCGTAGGGTGGGAGGGGGGAAAAATAAGTTACGGTGGGGGGGTACTGATAGTGGGGGGGTACTGAGAGTGGGGGGGGGGGGGGGGGGGGGGGGGTGAAATGAGTTTTTTTTTTCCTTGATTTTTGAAAGTCGGCTATCATTAGCCCTCTCTCTTTTGGCTAGAGGCATTCATGCTTCTAGCCCTTCTTCAGTTTCTTTAGCTGTAGAGTTAGAGGGTTCTCCCTCTTCTGGAATGTCTAGCACGAATTCTGGGTCAAACCTAAGAAAATACCTCTTCAGTCTCCATCCATTGACTCTAGTCTTGTGAATTCTCCCATCTGCTTCCATTAGCTTATGGTTGCCGTTGTCGTAGCGCTTCTTGATGATGAATGGCCCTTCCCATCTGGTTTGAAATTTCTTATCCTTCCTGGTATCAAATCTATTGTCGTATCACAACACTAGCATTCCCTTTTCCAGTCCTTTCTCTTTAAGACCTTGATTGAAAGTGAGTCGGCGTCGTTCTGCCTGTGCTGCATAGTGATTGATTACTTCTTCCTTATCCAGTTGTAGTCTCTCTAGATCCAAGATGTGGTTTCGAAGGTTTACGATTGGACGGTGGGTCTGGATGGCCAAGACTCGTAAGCTGGCTATTTGTACCTCAATGGGTAGAATTGCCTCCTTCCCATAAACTAGATGGAAAGGGGTGAAACCTAGTGATGTTCGGAACGTTGTTCTGTAGGCCCAAAGAGCTGCCATGAGATATTTATCCCAATCTCCTGTATGGTTGTTCACCTGTTTTGTGATGATCTTGCAAATCATTCCATTTACCTTCTCTACCAGACCATTGCATTGTGGATAGTATGGTGTGGAATGCCGACGTGTGATGCCTAACTTCTTCATCAGTTCTCCTACCAAATCACCTCTGAATCTTGGTCCTCTATCTGATATTATCTAAAGAGGAGTGCCAAAACGGCAAACGATATGCTCAAAAATGAACTTTGCCACCTCTTCGGCTGTAATGCGGGTGGTGGCCGTTGCTTCTGCCCATCCCGTCATGTAGTCTACACCCACTATGATGTATAGTTTAACTGATTGAGCCCTTGGTAAGGGACCAATTGCATCTATTCCCCATTTCTCAAACGGACCATATGAAATGATACGGGTTTGTGGCTCGTATGTTAGCGTGCGATCACTGGTAACTTGACAAGCCCTACATGTTTTACACCAATGGTGTACATCTCTGTTCAAACTAGGCCAAAAGTATCCTGCTTGTAGAATCTTCCTACTGGTGATATCTAGAGCAAAATGACCACCGTAGATACCGTCATGGCAGCTTGAAATTACCTCTGTGATTTCAATGGAGGTTGGCACCCGCCTGAGAATTTGATCCTTGCCCTTACAATACAAGTGGTCGTCTATAAGGCGGTACCTAGTAGCCTTCCTTACCAGCCATTGTTTTTGGCCTTTAGTGTGTCCTGTTGGACATTCCCCTGTATTCAAAAAGCTTATGATATCAGGCATAGTGTCACTGCCTTGGAAGAGCGGTAGTTTTAATTTGATTGCTCCTATGGGAACATCTTGTATTCTTTCTTTAGCTAGTGCATCTGCCTCTTGATTTTCTATTCTGGGAATATGGAAGAGCTTTACTGCTTCAAACTTCTTCAGAAGGTCCTTAAATTGGCAAAGTTGACCAAGTAAAACCTGATTTTTGCACTACCAGGTGCCATTTATCTACCTTATCAAAAGCAAAGCGTCGCCGAACACATTCAAGCGCTGAATTTTTTGTGAAATACATTGTTCCAGCCCAAGGATTAGGGCTGCATATTCTGCCTCATTGTTAGAGTGGGAGTGTAATAACTGCCCCATGGAGAATCAGTGAATCCTTTTTCTGATGGGGTCATGCCTCAACTACAGAAGTAAATAGGGCACATGAAAGAATTTTTGGGATCCTTTTGCATTAGCACGGCTCCTAGTGTATCATTTCCTACACTAGGGTTCACATAGAATGGCTCGTCCCACTTAGGAGGTGAAATAGTGGGAAGCTTAGATAGGACTTGCTTTACCTCAGTGAACTGCTGCTCATTCTCTTCACTCCATGAGAAAACATCCCTTTGGGTGAGTTGTTGTAGGCGAAGGACCACTTGAGATAGCAGGTGAATGAACTTGCTTAAATATCTTACCTTCTGAAGGAAAGAAACCAACTGCTTGGCGATGGTGGGAGATGATAAAGATACCAGAGCCTGAATTTTGCTAGGGTCAACCTCGATTCCTTTTGCTGAAATTACATGAACAAGGAGCGTGACCTTGCTCTCACCAATGTGACACTTGTCCACGTTGAGTTGGCCACCCAGGGTTTGTAGCCTGGTTAAGCCATCATAGACTTTGCTTAGATGAAGGGCTCGTGAGCTATAGATGCAAAAATCATCTATGAAAACCCGTATTGATGTTTCAAAGTAGGGTTGGAAAACAAATGTCACATAGCGTTGAAATGTGGCTGGGGCGTTGGTGAGGCCAAATGGCATCACTCTATAGGCAAAACATCCCCAAGGTGTGATGAAGGTTGTCTTCTTCTGACCCTCCTCTGCAATGCTAATCTGGAAGTATCCTGTGTAGCCATCGCATACTGTGTAGCGTTCATGACCCACCACTTCATTGAGTATTTCATCTTGGAATGGGAGGGGAAAATGGTCTCTCTTCGTGGCTGCATTGAGAGGTTTATAATCCACACAGACTCTCCATTTACCATTTTTTTTTGGTGTGACTACTACTGGGGAGACCCATTCTGAGTCTTTGACAGGGTAGATGAAACCTGCTTGTAGCAAACTCCTTACTTCTTTAAGCAATGCCTCTTGTTGGATTACTCCAAGTCTTCTGAGCTTCTGTACTATGGGTTTACTGTCTTCCTTGAGCTTTATGTGGTGTTGCACTACTGTAATTCCTGTGATCTTATCATAGCCATCAATGAACAAAGTAGTGAAGTTTCCTAACATGGAGGCATACTCCTTCCTTTATTCATTGGTTAACTCATTTGAGAGCATTTTTTGTAGCTTACCTACATCCTCCAATGACTGCTTACCTGATGGTCCCTCTTGGTTTGCTGAGGTTGCTTCAGATTGTGTTAATATGTTTGGGTCTTTAAGAATGACTCCCATTACTTCGATGCTACTGTCACTCCCATCGGTGGTGGTTGTGTCTTCTCTTGAGGTAGACGAGGAGTCATGGGTGGACTCGTCTTCTGAAGCCTCCAAGATCATATTGCGCTGCTTTCCATTCCTCATGTCATAGAACATGGACTTCCCATTAGCATCCTTCATCTGGATCATCCCGGTGCTCCAGTCTTGTTTGGCTTCCATGGCCATAAGCCAAGGCCTTCCAAGAATGATGGGGTAGCCCTCCCCTTTGTGTGGCATGACCAAGATGTCTACCTCCACTTCTGTATTGAATGCTTTTACTTTGACCGCATTTACAATGCCTACGCATTTTACTCTTACATTGTTTGCCATCTTGGCTCGGCAGGGTGCCGACCTACTTACCTCTAGACCTAGATGGTGCATCATCTTTTCACTCATGACGCATATTTCCATGCCACCATCTATGTAGACATTTGAAATCAGCTGCCCTTTGATGTGAGCGTCCATGATTGGCAAGATGTCATCGAGATCCCTCCCAGAGATAGCCCCAGCTATCCGTGGTTTTGATTTCCTGGTACTTACCATTTTCGTCTATTGCCTCCTCATTCTGGGTGCAAGGTGGAGTAATTGGGGCCAAGTTATCTTCGGGCCCTACATTAACACATCTTAAACTAAGTCATAGGGTTGTGCTTCCTTACCTAGTGAGAAGTCCACGATGTCTATCTTCCGCCGCGGTTTAGCTGCTTGCTTGCTAGACTCGGCTTTCCCTTTCATCTTCTCTTCTTTTTGAGATGCCTCCTCATGCCTCGCACGTTTCACTCCCATAGCATCCACTTCTTCTACCTTCGCTTTTCCTTTGTGCTTCTCTCGAGATGACTCTTCTACCTTTGCCTTCCCTTTAGCCTCTAAGCTAATAACACTCACCGCTTGGTTCACCGCAGGTGGTGGCGGTAGTGGCAGAATGAGAGGTTGGGGTGGTGGTTGCTGTTATATAGGTGGTCGCAGGATTTGGATTGCTGGGATTGGTCCTGACTGCCTTGGTAGTGGTCTTAATCTTGGCGGAGAGATCTGATTCTGTCTCCCCCCTCTATTGAAATTCTGCCTTCTTGGGTGTGGGCAGTAGTACATTCCATGGCCGTCTTCCCCGCAGTTGTAACAGTGGTATTCTGGGTTCTGCCTTCGTTGTCCCCTTCCTTGTTCTGGATTTCTGCCAGATGCATGCCCTTGCTGCACCAGATGCACAGATAAACTCTCTAGTTGGGTGGTGATGCGACTCAGCAGGTCTTGTTTTTCCTCTGATGTCTCCTGTGGTTGAACTCTATGATTGGCTGTTGCAGCCACTGGGGTTGGTCGGGCCGATCTTGTTTCCTCTGACTCGTTTACTCTTGCTTGCATGCACAGCTTCTTGTCTTTAAGGCGGGCTACTTCGACTGCCAACTCATATGTTGCAGGAAACCTTCCCTTCACCTTCTCTCTAAGCGGCGACCATAGACCAGAAATGAAACGGTCCTTCTTGAGGAAATTAGGCGCTCCTTCGCGTTCCTCCTGTGTGGCAACCCACCTCTCCCATAAGTACAAAAACTTTGACTCATAGGTGGCGTACTCTAGCAGGCCTGCCTGCTTTAATTCTGTCAATAGCTGCCATAGCTTCTCCGAGGTTGTGCCTCCACCAAACCTCTTTACAAAAGCAGCCCTTAACACATCGCATGCATTCTTGGTAGCCTGGGGAAATGCATTATACCAGGACTTGGCCTCTACTTTCATCAGTAGAGGAAAAATTCTGAGTCGTGAAGCATCGTCATCTTTGTTGGAGACGACACAAGCAATGTCAAAATTGTCCAAAAAACCAGTGGTGAGATCCTCACCCTTCTTTCCACTGAACGTGGGGAAAGAAACACTTGCCATGGTGGTGACTCGGGAAATTACAAACCTTTTTATTTATTTTTAACATCAACAGCAACGGCTCATAGCGAACGGATAGGCTAAAACAGGATAAAAATAGAGACATTAAAGGAATGATGGTAATCTAGTATGGGGAGAATGATAGGGTTCGGGGAATTGAGGATTTCTCCTAGTACTGCCGCACCGAATAGGTAAACGATCTTCTGTTGGTAGAAGACTTTCCTATCTACATAGATATTCACATGCATATTCTGCAGGAATCTGAACGGGAATGCCGTCGGCCCGTTTTCCATCATGCACAGAGGGTGAAATACTTACTTATACTCTTACCATGCCAGTGTTGATGAGTCGGCACATCCACAAGAGGTTGTCACCTTTCATGGGTTCTACCCTTCCTTTGTTGCTTAGCACGTACGGGGTGATGGCGACGCGTCTGACCACTCCAAGTCTCTTGGCTAACAGCAATTGTAGGTAATTTTCGTAATCGGCGTGTTGCATGAATTCTACTCCATTCAGCTGCAGCTCATCTCCAGCCCACTGGGTCTCTCCCGTGGTAGAGAGATTCTTTAGGATAAGTTGTACAGGGAGGGGAGGAAGGTCCTCCACTCGCTTCCCAAAACAGCGAGAGCAGTAGCCGAACCACTCTTCTCTAGGACATGGGAATCTTCTCACCACTTCTTCTTCTGGATTGTCGAAGTGGATTGGTAGCACTCGCATGCGTCGTGCAAATCGGTAGGCGACCTTCCGCCGCTTAGCTTCGGATGACTTCTTCTTTGACAAAGTGGGTACAACCCAGCTTTTCTGAGCTTGAAGCACTTGCTTGGTCAGATGCTTCTCCCTTCGGGGTCATGTGTTTCCAGGCTAGCCTATCTTCTCCTTGCCCTTGGCTCGAGCAGCCCCTTTAGGCCACTTTGGGGTTTTATCTTTGACTGCAGTTTCTTTAGGGAAAAGAGGTCTCACCGTCTGCTTCCCTTCCTTGACGTGAATGACCTCCTTGTGATGAATGTCAATGTAGAAGACTTCAGCCCTTCCGCTGCCTTCGTTGCTGGCACTCATTTACCATGTACCTTGGTTGACAACACTGATGGTACCTCACCAATCTCCCACCTGATGCTTTCGATTTATAGTTAGAATGAGCGACATGAGATGGAGAATTTACCTCTTGAATGTTGATGACACCATAGCCTGGCAGTAGCACCTTAATGAAGGAGGCTAGGGCCTCCTTCGTCTCTTCTTCTTCCGTCCTCCAGTTAAAAAATTCCTTTAGCCACTCGTCCATGATTGATAGTGGGCGTCACTTTCAGCATTGTAAACTGAAGGGTCTTAGAAAATCCCTCCTCAGTGGGGGCACCAAATGACGGACGCAAAGCGGACCCCGAACCCCGACGGCCTCTAAAACGCCGGGGGCCGAATGGCTCGCCTCGAGCCTGCCACAGTAAAGCGAATAGGGGGCACCACCTAGCTTTGAGCGGCTAGGACGCAGAGCCCACGATGATATGAACACCGCAAGCCTACACACACACAGAGAGAGAGAGAGAGAGAGAGAGAGAGAGAGAGAGAGAGAGAGAGAGAGAGAGAGAGAGAGAGAGAGAGAGAGAGAGAGAGAGAGAGAGAGAACACTCGTAATTGATGAAAACAACCTCGGGGGTGTGAGGGTGAGTTATTTCTGCAATATTTACAAGGTGGCATGCCGTGGTGGTAGAGAGGTAGGGGGAGGAGATGGTGCAACCTACTTGGTGCGTTCTCTAGGGCGACTCAATGACATAATGTCAGTCCTTGCTTTGGAGAAAAAAGAGGAACCATTCACCATGTAGGATGGTTATCTTCTCCACGGAAATAGGCTATGTGTTACCCACTCCCTTTGTACGAAAGTCATATATGAATCCCATGTTCCTCCCTATGCGGGGCATAGAGGCATTCAACCTACTCATCGAGGAGTAGAGACATATTTCTATTGGCCTACCATGAAAGTAAACATACAAGAGTATGTTTCAAAATGTGTGGTATGCCAAAAGACCAAGTATGATAGAGGGAAGCAACCTGGATTACTCCAGCCATTGCCTATCCCAAATTCACCATGGGAGAGTATATCCATGGATTTTATCTTTGGATTACCCAAGTCTATCCATGGGAATACATGAATATGGAAACTAGCCGACAGGTTCAGCAAGCAAGCACACTTTATTCCTGTCAAAAAGACTATTAAGGCACACCAAATGGCAACTCTCTTCATATCACAGATTTTCAAACACCATGGATTGCCAACATCCATCGTGTCAGATAGAGATCCTAGAATGAACAATAATTTTTGGAAAGGTCTCTTTGAAAATCTAGGAACAAGATTGAATTTCTCTTCGGCATATCACCCACAAATGGATAGCCAAAGTGAGATAGCCAATCTTACGATACTCGATCTACTAAAAAATTATGTTACCGAAGTAGATCAACGTTCACAATGGAAAAAGTACTTACCTCTTGTAGAGTATGCATAAATAATACTGTACAACTTCTACGAGAAAAGCACCTTTTGAAATAATTGAGGTAAGACCTAAAAGTCCCTAGCTACTTAAAATACATGGGAAGATCTTTGTTGCCGATGAGTATAGTCGTGACCTACAAGAATCTTTTCAAAAGATTAAGGAGGCTATATCTATCTCTCAACAAAGGCAAAAAGTTTCTGCTGCTGACAAGCACAAAATGGCCTTAATGCTCAAAGAAAAAGATTGGGTCTTACTTAAGTTTCCTAAGGCTCGATTGAGGAAATGACGGGCAAAAATCCTACGGGCCATCAAAAGTATTATGCTAAATTAGCAAAAAGATACTATGGTCCTTTTCAAATCTTGAATCCAATCAATGAGATGGATTACCAACTCAGGTTGCCCAACCATTGGCTCATACACAATGCTTTCCATGTGGGCCTACTTAAGCCCTACAAAGGAGAGCCACGAAGTGAACCAATTATTGTAGACCCTCCCAAAATCGAAGACCAAGAAGGGGTGCTACAACCAAAAGCTATCCTTTGGCATGAAGACAAGGTACTATGACATGGTAAGATTATTCGACAGTATCTTATTAAGTTAAAAAATTATCCTTTTGTAGATGCTAGATAAATGCAAGGAATACAGCTTAAGGATAGTATGAACCTTGTGAATGCTTACAATGGTACAGTAGAGTAAGCAAATGTACAAATTTCTTTTCAATGACCAATGTTTTTGTCTTATCAGACTAGCTCTCTTTTTACTGTGCACAAATTTAAATAGTATGCATGCTTACGATCATATTTTTGATGAGGGCGTCTCTCAAACCACGAGTAGAAGTTGTCACTGTACTTGGGAGAGTGAAATGGACTAAAGAGCAGACATGCTTGCGGTAGCTATGTCTCCCTGGCACCAAATAGATTAGTCATCCATTTTGGAAAGATGTCATAGGGTAAAAAAGGATTCTCTACCCGCTAAGCAAGATTGACTAATGACTAAGGCTTTGTCTTTTCTACCTCATAGTCGAGAATGACGATGATTTCAAGAGAGAGGTAATGTCATAAAATCTAATCTCTAACCAACCCAAATGATTTTCTCATATTAAACTAATCATTTAATGTGGGAGAATAAACGGGAACTAGGAGTTAGAATATAGACATGTTCTTACAGATCTATCTCACCATGGAGCCAATGGTAAAGGGGTCCAAATGAGAGATGGTCTGTCAAAGAGCAAGGCTAATCAATGGATCTTAAAAGACCTTACATTAGCTTTATTGAAGACCTCCCAAAGGTTAGTGTTGAAAAGTCCTTTGACCTTAGGTAAGATAGGGTTAAGCTTGAGTTGGGAACTCGGCCCAAGCTTGAGGTTCTTTTCGTGCTTTATGACTAAGGTTCTTGTCGTGCTTGCTGAATAAGGTGCTTGAGGTGGTTGTCGTGCTTTCCGACCAGGGAGCTTGAGATGCTTGTCAGAACATTACCCAAGCTTGAGGTGCTTTCTCATGATTGTTGACTAAGGTGCTTGAGGGTAAGGTGTTCCAAAAAAGTCAACAACTATCCCTATAAGGAGGGGGCGAGCCCTACAAGAGGGGGCTAGAGAGAAAACACACGCACCCTCACACAAGGCAAGCTTGGTACAGAGAAAGCAAAAATGACACTTGTCAAGCTCCTCCTATGTTGCCCTTATCGTGTGCCTAAAGCCTATTGGTTAGCCTCCCAAGGGGTCCAATGATAAATTATTAAATTTAATCAATTGTTTTTACATTTATCAAGTCATCTCTCTCAAAGGGAAAAGGGGGACACTTGTACCAAGGCTAGCATTCTTGCTTGATATGCATCCTTCATGTGATTAGCTAGGCTTGCTAGGGTCCAATGAGCTTCAAGCTTGTTCTAGAAGAGGGGGTCGACCAAAGAAAGTAGGGGGCATGCTTGAGGGGTATACTCTCCCACACACACTCACACACACTCTCATGGTGTGAAGTGAAAAGTGCAAGAACTCCATCTCCTTCTCCAAGCTAGTAGAGAAGTTGAGAGCCTACACCAACACTCTTGGCTATGGAATGCAAATCCAACCAAGAGTCATGCTTCAATGCTTAAGCTTGAGATCTTCTCCATCTTCATTACTATGCTATTATGTATGCTAGCAAGAAGAGTGATGATAAGTGGGGAACTAATTCTTTCTCCTACGAAATGTTTCTTCTTCCTCTTTCCTGCCCTCATTCCCCGCTAGCTCTCTCCACCTTTGAAGGTGTTTGAGGCCTTGGGAACGAGGCTTGGGATAGTTAATGCTTTCCAGAAAGTTTATGTTATGCTCGTGATGCATGAAGTTTTCCATCTTCATTGCATCACCTAGGTCACAAGGAACACAAAGATTGTATTGTACCAAGTCTCTCTTGATGGGAGAAACTATAATACAAATGCCTATTGGAGGGGGGACCGGCTCCACATAAATCCGGTCCTCAAGTGTTGTCATGTTCTCTAAACTCTCTCTCTTGAAAAAGTATTGTTCGTGCCAAGTTAACTAAATGCTATGTTTATGTTGCTACCATCAATTAAGTTCACCCTCTATGCTCACAAAGTAATTCCACAAAAGTGCTTCTTCTAATTTTTGTTATTCTCAAAGTTCATAGGCCATTTTCATTACATCCTTTGCAAGACCACTTGTTATCAAAGGCTTCAAATGCTTTCCTACATTGGTCTTTGGATCTATGTTTTTTTGTCTGGATACATAGCATGCCTACATAGAAAATATAACAGACATAAGAAAAAACTATGTATAGGTGAAATAAACTAAAAGGTTCACAATCCTGACTTCAATTCTTGGATCCTTTTCTTGAGACCCCCAGAGCCAACCTTCAAGGTTTCAAGATTCCGTAGGCTCTTCTTTCGCACATGAGCACCTAAGCTTGTATCTTTCCTTTGTAAGTTTCGCACTTTATCTTGCAAGACCTGTATTTCTTGTGTGCACTGCAAAAGGGTTTTTTGGTCTTCACAATGCAAATTAGAAAGTCGTAGAATCTCATTTTCTTGATGGTGAACCATGGTTTTTTGAATTTCTAATTTCCTAGCTAGAGCTTTGCAGTAGCCAAGTAAACCATCCCGTCCGTCACCTGCAAAGGTCAATAAAGTAGTGGGATTCACAAATGTAGGGGAGACATTGCTCATAGGATTCAAAGGATAGAGTGAAGCATTTTTTTATAAAAACTATGTGTTTTTCTCCCTTTATTGTGAGTCTTTCTTTCTCTGTGTGTGTTACCATTGTGTTTGTTTTACTTTGCTTCCATAAAGGCTCATTTTCAGGATTCAAATCAACATGTAGATGATATTTATGTCATTTAGTGAGAAGGTTTGAGGGGGTGGATGGCAAAGCCATGAAAAACTCCCATTCGTATTAAGTTTGGTAGAACGAGCCTTTCCATGGTGTACACAACCTACATTAGCATAAGCTTCCTTCAAGTACAAAGGAATTTCAGACGCTTTGATACATAATCTGAGTATACCATCTGACTCCTTGGGATACAATTATCCACTGAGTAGTTGAAAAGGATTTATTTTCTCTACAACTTGTTGATCAGTAGTTTTATCTTGATCAAGCATAAATCTACAAATGGATAAGAAAGGAATTATGATCTCACTCCATTTGGGTACCATTCAATGTTAACGAGATAAGCATCATGAAAATAATCTTCAACACCTTTAGGTGCATCCGCATGTATAAGTCCAGAAAGGTGATCAGCTCTTTGGTGGGTCGCACCCTTCTTAACTACAACCGTGAATTCAAACTCTAGCAAGATGATAAACCATCTCATTATCCTACCTGTGTTGCATGGCTTGTTAACAAGATACAACAAGGCCTGATGATCCATAAAAAAGACAAACTGACTGGCGAGGAGATAATGCTTGAATTTCTTCACAACATAAATCATCCCTAACCCCTCTTGTTTAGTGGTGGTGTAGTTCTTTTCCACATTTTTAAGCTCGAGGCTGGCATAGCAAATAGGAAAATCCATATTGCCCTCTCCTGGTTGTGCAAGTATATACCTAATGGAAAAAGCAGAGGCATCCACATGCACATGAAAAATCTTGCTCCAATCTGGTGCCTTGAGTATAGGTGTAGATACGAATGCCTGCTTTAGCTTTTGAAACAATCCCTCATATTCCTCTGTCCATTCAAATATTACAATCAGGGTATAGAGAGTTATAGCAATTAGAGTGTACATGTATATAAAATTCCTGTAATATCCACAATGTCCCATAAAGGATTGTACCTCTCAAACTATTCTAGGACATGGAAACTCTACTTTCACCTTGATCTTATCCAGATCAATTCATATGCCATTAGCTGATACAATATTCCCTAGGATTTTTCCTTGTTTCATCATGAAAACACATTTTTATGGATTAAGACAAATCCTATAAGTGTGACATTTCTCGAATACTTTTTTGAAATTCTCTATATGGTCTTCACAAAACATGGAATGTACACACCAATCATCCATCCAAAAAAATACATAGATACTCTCTGAATGCATGAGCCATTAACTTGCTGAAAAGTTGTAGGTGCATTTGTTAAACCAAATGGCATCACGCACTAAGCAAAAAATCCCCATTAAGTGGCAAAAGCTCTCTTGTATTGATCTTCAAGAGTTATAGACAACTAGTTATACCCTGAGAATCCAACCAATAATTTGTAAGCTTGCTTACTAGCTACTCGTTCTATCACATGATTTGTGATCGGAAGAGGATAGTTGTCACAATGTAGCAGTGTTAAATTATTGAGATTAACACAAACTCTCAATCTTCCATTCTTCTTGGGCACCACAACAATTAGACATACCCAATCGGTGTGCTGTATCTCATAGATGAACTCAGATTTCTTAAGATTATATATCTCTTCTTTGATCTTTTAATTGGAAAATGTCTCCTTGTATGTATCAGGACGTTGTCTACTCGGCTTAGCATTAGGCTTGAGAGAAATTCTATGCTGACATATCCAAAGATCAACTCCCTTTAAATCTTTGTAAGACCATACAAAAACATCCTTGTACTCCTTAAGCGTCTTTATCAACAACTCTTTTTTTAAAAGGGATAAATCAGTGGCAATATAATCCGGCTTAGGCTCTTCCCCTAGATGATCTAAATCTATCTTCTTTGCATCCTCAAGTCCATCATAAGATTTTCCTCACTCTGCTTTTTCTCTCATGGGTCGCACGACAATGATCTTGCGATCTTGGATATTCTACTTTTTGTAGTGGTGTGAGGGTACACTTATCCTATCTTTTTCAGACTCACTTTCAACCTCACTTTCCATCTCTATGGTCCAAAATTCTCTCAACTTTTGCTTCAATTCGTTATACTTCTTATTTTGTTCAACGTTTGTCCATTAGGTTCCCCACAAATGTCATATGGCTCTGGCTTTATTTGAGGTGACCACCAAAGTCTAGATTTTTTAGAGCGTTCACTGTATCATAAAAACATCCATCTTTTTTTATGCTTTTTAGTTTTTTTAAAGTACTCACTGCATTCTTCTATAGTAAGATCCCTAATCAAAATCTCATCGTATATGCACAAACATTGCACACTCGTTTCTAGATCTTGCATTTCTTCGTTCTCAGTTTTGTCTTCCAAATCCGGTCGTCCCTGAATTCCATTAATCATGAAAAACATAGTCTAGACCATTCTCATCACCAAACTTTGTCAGGGTAACTTCATTAACACACATGCTAAGATGGCTAGAATCAGTGTCCACTCCAAGGGTTCCATTCTCTCTTCATGGGAAGGTTTTGGTAAAAGTAATCTGAATCCTCTAATGACCTATCTCCCTTACACTCATCTTTGGCAAAGCTACTGCATTCTAACGCTCTGCACGTCCATATGTGAGACTTAGAACTTAACCTTGGTGGAATCGCAGTGTCTACATCTATAGCTGAGTCAAAATCCTCAATTGGAGTCTTGTTTACATCTCTAAAGCTGTGGTCTTTCAAGTTAATTTTCATGGTAGTTTCCATGTGATGCAAGTTGTGAGATCCCCAACCCACCAATACCAAGATTGGGATGGGATCCTTGAAAGCTCTCTAGGTCCGTTAAAAGTCAGAGTCTCGAAATTTGAAGGGTCCAGGGAATAAACCTTTACCATTGACAATGGCTGAGGTCTATAGGCCTAGAAGAAGACCTAGTTCTGTCTCAATGGAAACGTGACACCATTTTGGAAAATCTAAGACAGTCCCAACCCTACAACTTCCACAATTTGGGTTAAGGTATTCTCAACAAACGCTTTTCCCCCCCTAACAGATGTGAGGGCACAGCCGCTGGTGCATTCCTCTTCCAATTGGAGAAGTATTCTAAAAGTTTTTAGTGTGCGAGAATGGATAGTTACCTGACTAATCAGGTCCACCCGTCCATGATTGACAACCTTAGTCAATCTCCACTTACCATCCCGCACTCACACATGATTCTTTTGTTTTCTAATTACTCTTACATTGTTTTAACATTTAAATTAATGGTTTCTTTTAACTTTTTGTCACAGTGATTCCTTCAAACAAGTATTAAAGATAGCATTGAAAAGCATTCTTTTAGCAAACAGACATCTTTAAACTTAAGACATGGTATTGTCAATAAAAAACATTGACCCTAATAACCATGACCAATACTCTTCTTGTCTCAAGACCACCTAAGGGTGAAAAAACGACACCCATTTCTTATTCATAATCTAGGTTGGAAACCCATCACCCAAAGTTCGGGGTGCCTATACACCAAACGAGTTGCCCATACAACCAAGCGGCTCCCCTATTATAAAAACGATATCCTAACTTATGTAGAAACATCAAGAACATGACACGCAGTAGAAACTCATTGTTCATGGGGGTAACCGGATTATCCGTGGCTAAAAAGCCATTAATATTCATGTTGTCTTAAGGATGATCAATCATATCTTTCCTAATTCAACCAGCTTTAAGCCAAACAATTCTTTCCTAATTAACAAACTAATGCACGTTGGTTTCTTGGAAAATGTCTTCCATTTTTAGCCAATTTTACTTTCCCTAATTCCTTACTCCCTCTCTTACGTATGCAATGTTAATATTTAAAGAAAACTTGAATTATTCAAACTTAAATTATAATGAAGATCCATCTGGGACTAATTGGGCATTTTTTGCAGCGTTGGGACCTGAATGCTCTCATCAGTAGGCCTACTACTAGGCCCGGCTTTGTCGTTGTGTGACGCTCTAGCTCTTTTAGGAACACTACCCTCATCATCAGATTGAGGATTGGCTCGGGTCCTTTTTGGTGCCATGACTTCTTATCCTTATAAAAAAGGACATCTATTTATTAGGTTTATCTTTTCAAAACTTGACTTAACCTTTTGTATTCAATCTAATTCCTCTTTTGTAGTCCTAGATGGTAATTTGTTGACCTAATAATTTCTTATTTGCTTATATGGGTAAGATAACTTTATTATACCTTTCTTAAGGGTCTTCTAAGCTAGCTTAATTTTCTTATAAATTTTCCTAATTTCCCTGTCTCGACTCAACTTGAAATCTGCTTATTTTTAGCTTAAAATTTATCATATACATTATATCTTAAAGATTGATTTTTTTCAAATTCACATAAATTGTTTATACTTTTAATATTTTTTGAGAAATATTTATTAGTAATTTTTATTTATCCTATTTAAATTTCAGCTTAAAATAGTATTTTTGATCTATTATAATTTTTTAAACTAATTAAAGAATTATGATATAATTATCATAGATATATAATGATATTTCCTAACTCTCATAATTATCTTATAATTATTTAACTTGATTAGCTAATTTTCTTCTTTTATTTTAGTCAAGATTAGTGTATTTAGGCTTAGATAAAAAGTTAGATTAATTTTATAACCTTATGCTTATTATCACGGCTTACTTATGATGTATACTAACTTTGATAAATATCCTATAATTATCTAACTTGATTTGCTAGTTTCCTTCTTTTAATTTCAGCTTAAATTAGACTATTTTGGCTTAGATAAATACGTAGATTAACTTTTTGACTTGAAGCTAATTATCATGGATTATTTATAATGTATACTAACTCTGATAAATATCTTATAATTATCGAACTTGAATTGCTAGTTTCCTATTTTTAATTTCAGCTAAAATTAGACTGTTTTGTCTTAGATAAACATCTAGATTATTTTTTTGACCTTCAGCTAATTATCATGTCTTACTTATGATGTATAGTAACTTTAATAAATAGCACATAATCATCTAAGTTATTTTACTAAAGTCTCTCTTTAATTTTTGGCTAAAAACAACTAATTTCAGCTCTATTAAATACCTAAACTATTTTTTTGTTAATGAGGTAATTACTCCATGTTCCTAACAATGTTTTCTAATTGTGATAGTTAGCTTACAAATATTTGAGTTAATTAAGTAGGTTTCCCATCATTTTTTTGGTTAAAAATAGCTAATTTCTACCTAGTTAATTACAAAAACTATGGACCAAATGAAAGTGAAGACATTGCCTTTACCTTTGCCAGGACTAGACATTGCTCTTGGAGCCTAATCAAAAAATTATGATAAAATTTTCTTACCTTCTTAACAATCTAATCCAGCTCTGATAATTATCTTGTACTAATCTAAGTTTAGTTAGTATAATTATCCTTAATTTAAAGGTATAAAGACTAATTTCAATCCTAATATGGTTTAATAATGAACTAGACTAATATCCTTAATTTTAATCTAAGTAATCAGTAAAATATTATGAGTTAAGAGAGTAATTTATAATTAAGAGGTTTAATCTTTTTAATTAATTAGATTAATTAAGAAAATAAAGGTAATTTAGCATAATTTTGCTAATTAAAAAGAGATTAGGCTAATTACCGTTGATAATCAGCTAGAGTTTTTGGTCTCTAGTGATTGTTGAGTAGAGTTTCTCTCTATGTGAGAGAGGAATTGCTAGGTCTCCAGTCCTAATGAAAATAAGAGGTCTAGGGTCGTATTCATAGGTTTCTAGACACTCACAGGCTCGAAATGGAAGTAGCTTGCATCCCAAGGCAGCCATATATCTCTCTTAGCTCCCCTTGATGCTATTCCTATCCCTGGCAGGTCAGTGATGACCCTCCGAACCCTCCGAGCACCTGCGAGCTAAATTTTGACCTATTTATGTGATTAATTGATAAATATATGGTAAATATTTATAAAATATATGGGAGGCCTTACTAAAAGTCTATGCTTAAATGATTACTACAACGATCCAATTTTCCTTAGCAATTTAATTGACATTAAATCTTCTGGAGAAACTAGTGGGGTGAGTTTTTGTCCGAACTTAATTCTGAAAATTTCTAGCCCTAGGTTTACTATGCTTAAGATTCCAAAAATTCCATTTTTAACTGCTTTCGAGATAATGTTTTACATGTTTGTACTTCCAATGCTTTCTCCTAAAGCTTAGAGTTCATTTTCTGCAGCTAGAAAGGTGGAGACCTTACAATCACCCCAGCTTAAGAATTTGAGATGCCCTCATCTCAACCAAAATTGGGAAAGTCTTTCAGAAGAGAGGTTTTATCTTCCCAAGTGGTATCTTTGGTGGGATAACCTTTCAACTTTACCAAGTGTTCCTGATTACTCTGTTTCTAAGAATTCTCTCTCTAGCTTCAAGATATAATCTCGTTGGAGATTCCACAATTTCTTAATTTAGTAATACTAATTACTTGCTACTCAATTTTTCCCAAGAAACTCTAAATGTTGAGTCCATCTTAGAAACCTTTACAAACCAATTGTACCATCTCAAAAACCAGGTTAAATCCATTCCATAAAAGATCCATATATCCAACTTGTCAACATGAACGCGCTTGGTCTAACTGACCATTCAGAGCAATCACCGTTCGACAAGTATCATGAATTCCTACTTTGCAAATCTGAACGCGCTGATGCGGTCCGGGGCGGGCAACAAGAAGAGCAACCTCTAGACACCCTTCAAGGCTCCCGTGCTGCTCAATGGGGCTGGGGCACAACAAAACACAAACCAAAACAACAAACCCACAGCCAAATCCCAACTACACAAGGGGCACCACCTAGTTTAAGAGCGAACTAGGACGCAAAAGAGGAGAATCGTTAGAGCAACCCACAAACAAGCAAGGAATTTACACTAACCCTAACACCAATGGAACACTCTCACACACTAAAACGAGAGAGAGAGAGAGAGAGAGAGAGAGAGAGAGAGAGAGAGAGAGAGAGAGAGAGAGAGAGGGGAGGGGGTGCTTGTTGCATTAATACCTTCTTACAAATCTGTCATGACAAATCAAAGTGAGATTAGTATTTGTTCAACATAGCTTGCGTAAATTTCACCACAACACATCACAAAAAAAACCACCCCAATCACTGTCTTAAAGCCAGGGGAGTCCTCTCCACCCTGTCGCCCTCTTACAGTATGTGGGACTTATGGCTAGATTGATGACAACACCAGAGACAAGCTATCAAGAACTTAACAAAAAAAAACCAAGACACTTACGCATCATTGTTGTCCATTACTTCACGTTGGAAGGGAGACAAGGTATCCAAGCTTAGTCCAAATCCACCCTCCTTGATTCAGCAAATGTTGGGCTTACACTAGTAGGAGAAATGATAGATTTCCTACTCTCAATTTAATGATCACCCTCTCTCTTACAATGGCATAGAGTTCCCTTGCTAATCCCCTATTACAACACATGCACATGCATAAGACAATGAGCTTCCACTCAAGAGCTCCTTCTAGAGAGGTTGAGCTTGGCTTCTCAAGCTATAGCATAGTGCTCTTGCTTATGGCTCCCCCTTTTGTGCTAGCTACACCCTCCTTTTATAGCAATTTTGAAGGCTAGGGTTACTCCTCTAACCATGGTTGGGTTAGATTTTCAGCAATTTATCTAATTTCTTTTGCTTGGAATTATCAAGAAGTTGGTGAGGAAAGAGAGAGGAGAGAAATGGAGGTGATAGGACTTTTCATAGTGGGTTAGTGTTAGTAGAGTTAGTATTAATTTACAAATGGAATTGGATATTTACAATGGGAGTATCCATGTAGGATACAAATAAGGAAGAAAAAACTCTTAAGAGGTAAGAAAAGGTGTCTTTCTTACAAGGTTGATGCTCCAAGTGTCTTGAGTAGGGCCGATTTTGACGCCTGTTGACGGTCCACTAGCTTTGACGGTACATTTTTTCTCCACTCTTGACCTTCCTTGAGAGACAAGGTAATTGAAGCTGAGTAATCAACCACCATGATGCTGTCTTTTAAGAGAAGAGGCTGAATTTTGTGGTTTTTTTGATAGATATGGGTAAATTGGAGGAGGAAAAATGAGACTAGGTGGTCAATTTTGGAATGGAATTGTGAGTGGGAGGTATGAGTTCACCATGGTTTCTCTTATTCTTCAAGGTTGAGGAGAAGGTGAGTAGGGTGCAGAGAGAAGTGGTGAGAGAGATGGGGATGATGAGTGGAGAAGTGTGTGTGAAAGAGGAAAATGATAAAGTGGAAGAGAGAGTGTGGCTGCATAGCATGGGAAAACTGGGGTCCACTAAAAAAATCATAGCTCACAACTCCTAGCTCAAAAAAATATGAAAACATTTGAGGCAAAAGTTCAGCCCACGAGCTACAACTTTTGTTTGTATCACCTTTTCAAATTCGGAGAGCAAGTGAACTTTAAAAATTCAGCAAAACCGACCGTTTTTTTCCACTGCAAAGGTCCTTGTGGGGTCCTTCTTTGGATGATTCTTTTGAATACCTCCAAGAGTGAGCCCTCCATAGTGCATGTATGCATGCCACCTACCCTTGACCTTATTTGGTAGGTCTATAATTGAAGATATTATTGAGATTAGGATATAAGTGAATAGTACAACTAAGAAAATCAAATATTGAGGGGTCTAAAAAATATGTACATGTCAAATATAAATAATATAGGTGGAAAAATATAAAGGGGTCAAAATAAATCTCTCTCATTATAAGTCTACCATAAAAAGATGAATATTTTTGGTGGTCTAATTTATGAGAGTAATAGAGAATATATGTAGGAAGGAAAAAATCACAATAGTGAAAAAAATATACACATAAATAGAACTAGTTTTTTTGGATTTTTGTTGGGATGGAGTTACACCAAAGATAAGAGAAGCTTACATGAAAATATTTCTATATGGAATAAAGAGTATGAAAAATGGTAAGAAAAATTGTGGTAATGGTGAGGCAATGTACAGAGCATAAATAACACACACCTAGGTAGAAATATTTAAATAAATACCAAGATAATTATGAAAAAATTGTTTATTTAGGCCCTATATACAAAGAAATATTTACATACGCATGGGCCATAATATACTTATATTTTTTATTTATTTTTATTTTTTATTTTTTTGGCTCAACTAGCCCAATGACTAGCTAATTGAGGGTTTTTTATTTCAGTAAGGAGATATGGGAAAAGTCCCGTGACTCACGCACGCCTATGTACAACGAAATGGTAGGGATAGCCACAGTGTTTGGGTGATTTTGGTAGGGTGAGGTAACTCACTGTGGCAATTACAAAGAGCCGAAAAACGGCTATCATTAGCCCTCCCCCTGGATGATGGTATATTCATGTACCATCATAGAGCATCTTTTCCAAAGAGAGTGCTTCAAAGTCCTTGATGAGATTTTTATTGTTTGGCCCCTCAGAATTTTGGCTAGAGTTACACTCATGCTTCATGTAACAATACTTACATGAGACAGTGGCCTTTTGACAGATCTTTGGTAGATCCTTTGGTAGAAGGCGACTCAAATAGGGCTTCAAGCGATACCCGTTTACTTTCCTAGAGTGCTCTTTACCATTCAAGTCCATAAGCTGATAGTAACTTGAATTGAAAGCCTTCTTGACTATGTATGGCCCTTGCCATCTTGTTTCAAATTTGGCATCAAAACGATTATCGAGTCGATTGTCATACCTTAGCACAAGATCTCCTTCATTGATGCCTTTGTCCTTCAGTTTCTTGTCAAGCTTCTCTTTTGTCTGTGTGGCTTTCCTCTTATAGCACTCGTATGCTGCTTCTCTTTTCCACTCAAGCTCAGCTAAGGTAAGAAGTCGATCCATCCATGCTTCTTGATCATCTTGTGCTGATTTTCCATGAAGTCGCATTGTTGGAATGTTTAGCTCAATTGGCTGTAAAGCCTCTTGACCATAGACCAAGTGAAATGGTGTGAACTCTGTGGCTTCCCTATATGTGGTTCGATATGCCCACAAGGCACCATCCAAGAAGTCATCCCACAACTTTGTCTTGTTTTTCACCATCTTTCTAATGATGCCTGCAATGACACCATTAGCTTTTTCTACCAAACCATTTGATTGGGGATAGTAGGGTGTACTGTGACGATGTAGAATGTGAAGTTCTTCACAGACTTCTGTGAGCAATCCCTTTCTAAACCCTGGACCATTATCAGAAACAATCTCCAAAGGTGTGCCAAATCTACAACAAATGTGAGTGTAGACGAATTTGCTCACTGTCTTCTCATTTACCTTTGCCACACTTTGTGCTTCCACCCACCTAGTCATATAGTCTACAGCCACTAGAATGTAGAGTTTACCATTTTTTGTCCTAGGCAGAGGACCCATAGCATCAATGCCCCACTTTTCAAAGGGTCCATTTGCAAGCACTATTTGCCTCGGGCCATGCACCAACCTTCTATTTCCATTTATCTGACAATTGTGATAGCTTTTACACCAATGTTGGACATCCACATGCAGACTTGGCCAAACATACCTCGCAAGCAAAATCTTCTTCACAGTTAATTCTTGGGCAAAATGACCACCACATGCTTCTTCGTGCAAACCTTTTAGAATGGCTGGAATTTCCTCAATAGTTGGTACTCTTCTACACACTTGATCCCTCCCTCTTTGATAGAGGGAGCCTTCTAGGAAGAGATATGCGCTTGCCTTCTTCATGAGTCTCCTCTTCTGAGCCTTCGTGAAGTCTTGTGGAAACTCGCCCTCCAAAATGTAGCTAATAATGGGAGTCAATGACTCCAATCCCTGGTATCTCGGTTGCTTGACAGTTGCTGCCACCATGATGACCTGCACTTCTTTCTCAACACATGTAACTACTTGTTGTGTAAGTAAATCGGCATCTTCATTCTGTTTCCTAGGAATATGATATAGTTGCACTTCTTCAAATTGATTAAACAATCTACGAATGGCATGAACTTTTGTCCGTAAGCTTTCATTCTTGCATGCCCAAATACCTAAAATCTGTTTAACAATGAGAAGTGCATCTCCCTTTACCATGAGGCGTTGTATCCCTTGGCCAATGCACATCTTCAAACCATGAATTAATGTGTCGTATTCTGCTTCATTGTTGCTAGCTGAACTTGGTAGATTGAACTTCTCTTTCATGACCACCTCTCCACTTGGGTTGAGCAACACTAGCCCTCCCCCTGCTTTTCCTGTGGCTCAACGAAAAGCTCCATCAAAGAACAAGGTAAAAGCATTAGGAATACTTTTTGGTGGTGGTAATGGTAGGGTCTTTACTTCAGGCACCTTAATCTCCTTTTCATGCACCCTATAAGTGAGAATCCCTGCCAATTGTGCACGCACACTATCTTCTACCTTGAAAGAGTATTGAAACTCTTGCAACTCCATAATCCACTTTGAGATCCTAGTACTAAGATTCATTTGAGATGACACCCAAGGGAACAAATTCTCTGCAGTGAGGATTACAAAAGGTTTTGGGAGCAAGTAGGATCTAAACTTTCTCACCGCAAACATGAGAGAAAGCATCATGAGTTCTGCTTCTGTGTAGTCTCTCTCCAAAGCATTCATGACCCTACTAGCAAAGTAGATGGGTCGCATCCTTGTACTGTGGGGATCTTGTTGTAGCAACACGGCACCAATTGTTTCCCTTCCAACACTAGAGCTAACAAAGAATGTGTACTCCCAACAAGGAGGCATGAGTGTTGGTAGCTCTAACAAAATGACTTTAATGTTACAAAAATACTCTTCAAGCTCATCACACCATGCAAATTCTACTTGTTGTGTCAACTTTTGCAAAGGATGAAGCAACTCCGAGGCTAAGTGAATGAAGCGTGACATATACTTCACCTTCTAAATGAAAGAGATGACCTCCTTAAGACTCTTCGGTGATGGTAGCTCAATAAGAGCCTTTGCCTTTGAAGGATCCACTTCAATGCCTTTGTAAGAAACTTTATGACCAAGCAAGATTACTTCATCCTCACCTATATGGCACTTGTCGGGGTTGAGTTGACCTCCCATGTCGTAGAGCTTCTTTAAACCTTCTTCTACCCTTTGTAGATGCAATGATTTTGAGCTATAAATACAGAAATCATCAATGAACACCCTAATTGACTTTCCAAAGAATGCTTGAAACACCATATTCATGAAACGTTGGAATGTTGCAGGAGCATTTGTCAGGCCAAATGGCATGACTCTAAAAGCATAACAACCCCAAGGAGTGATAAAGGTTGTTTTCAATTGATCCTCTGGTGCAATCCCTATTTGAAAGTAACCTGAGTAACCATCGCACACAGTGTACTTCTCATGACCAGCTACCTCATTTAGTATCTCATCCTGGAATGGGAGGGGAAAGTGATCTCTCTTTGTTGCCTCATTGAGGGGACGGTAATCCACACACACCCTCCACTTGCCGTTTTTCTTAGGAGTGACAACAACGGGAGAGACCCACTCTGAATTCTCCACTGGATAAATGAAACCTGCTGCTAGAAGATTTCTTACCTCCTTGAGTAGAGCCTGCTCCTTAATGACTCCTAGCCTTCGTAGCTTTTGAGCCTTAGGTGTGGCCTCTGGCTTCAACTCAATCTTGTGTTGAGCAACATCTACTCCACGCACATCGGTGAAGTCTTTAGCAAAAAGCCTCGGAAATTTCCTTAGCACATATTTGAACTCCTCTCTTTCATCCTTTGTAAGTGTTGTAGACAACATACCTTCTAACATTCCTTCATCTTCCACCTTTTGGTTCTCTTGAGGACCTACCTCCTCCAAGCCTTGACAAGAGGTCTCTTGGTTGCTTGGCTTAAACCTTACCCCCATGACTTCGATGGAAGACTCCTCTTCAGTAATGCTGCCGCTACTTTCTTCTTCTGAAGTGCTATCGGTCCAACCTTCTTCCGTCTCACTTTGAGATGATTCTTCATGGAGCTCCTCTTGGCGTTGCTCCTTCATGTCAAAGACAACCTTCTTATGATTGTCATTCCTGCAAATTAATTTCCCACTCTCCCAATCCTGCAAAGCTTGCATTTTCATTAGCCATGGTCTTCCTAGGATAAATGGGTAACCATTTCCCTTGGTAGACATGACATAGAAATCCACTGCCTTCTTAATGCCAAAGGCCTCCACAAAAACATTTTTACAAATGCCTACGCACCTAGCCTTGCTATTGTTTGCCATCTTGACTTTGATTTCAGGTGTCTCATGGATGTGCATGCCTAGTCTTTGCATGAGTCCCTCTGTCATGATGCAAATTTGTGCACCCCCATCCACTAGACCTTTCCTAACCAATCTTCCTTTGATGTAACAGTCTAGCACCGGTGTAATGTCCTCATTCATTTCAGCTTGTGAAATTTTTACAATAGGCACACTCTCTTTTACCTTTCTCCTAGTGCTAACTGCCCTTGTTAAATCCCTCCTTACTTGTGGACATAATGCAAGAAATTGAGGCCATGAAATATCAGGACCCTTACCTCTCATGTCTTCCAACAAGTTGTACGGAGCCATACCATGTCCAAGAGGGAAGTCTTGGAGGTTGATACGACGTCGAGTCCTCTTGGTTTCCTTGGTCTCCTTTGCCTTTTTGCCTTGTCCATGGTCACTCTGTGATGTGACTCCTTCTTTCTCTTTACTTTTCCCTCGGCCACGCTTAATGCCATTGGCTTCCATGTCAACCTCATTTGAATTTGTCACCTCTACCACATGCACATTTGGATCTGGAAAAGGTGGAACTCCTTCTACCCCTTGTGGAGGTGGTTTTGGTCCATTTGTCCTTTGTAGAAGCCTTGGTTGTTGACCAGCTCCTTCTCCTGCATTCATCACTGGGTAATTCAAGTTAGGTCTCCCTGGCTCCCCACGGGGCCAAGGACAATTATACATCCCATGTCCAGACTCTCCGCAATTCCAACATTGCAAGACTCTCCTAGGTCGTGGATCTCGCTCTTCAGACTTCTTTGCTTGTCCCTTTGGACCTACAGCTTGTGCAAGGTGAATTGACAGGCTGCTTAAAGATTCGTTTAACTTCTCAATTACTTCCGCCGTTACCTCAGGAAGCTCCCTCGATGTTGATGCTTGTGACTTACCTTTGGGTCTAAGACCTTCTATTGGAACCTCTCCCCTTAAGCACTTGAGTTTCCTATATTTCTCAGCAGCCCTAGTTTCAGCTGCATCAAAGGTAGCAGGTGCACCCGCCTCAACTTTTACCTTAAGGTCAGGAAAGAGTCCGGCTATGAACCTCTCCTTCTTTAGAAATTCTGCACCATCACCAGGGTTAGCAACATTTCGTATCCATAGAGCCCAAAGACGTAGAAACTCTTGCTTGTATAAGTAGTAGTCATCTAAGTCTTTTTGCTTATGAGAAACAATGTCTTGCCATAATTTTTGAGTGTTTTGGGGATCAAAGAAGTATTTCTTGAAACGATTCAAAACTTCTGTGTAATTCCCCTTAACTTCCTCAGGCAAAGAGTCAAACCAAGTGCTAGCATCTTTCCTAAGGACCACCTCAAACATTTCTACACGTTCTTGATCAGTTATTATCCTCTTGATACGGCAAGACATCTTGAAATTCGCTAAAAATAATTCAGCATCCTCTCCAGGCTCTCCAAAGAAAAGAGGATACCCAGACATGTGGCGTTGGCTTTCCATTGAATTGATTTCAAAGTGACACCCGTTTTTGTTTTTCTTTCTTAAAAAGATTTACACAATAATGTATCTAGCTTGCAATCTATTCTACAACAAAATAAAGATATTCACATCAAACGACCTATGATAATCAATAAGAGGTAGGATGACAGGGTTTGGTGATGCGAGAATTTCTCCTACTCTTTGGGCACCAAACATGAACACCATACGTTGTTGAAAATAGATTTTCCTACTAATTGCAATGTTTATTCTAATGTGTGGGGTGAAATGGAAGGGGAAAACCTCTATTCC
This sequence comes from Adiantum capillus-veneris, assembly GCF_014529385.1. NCBI lineage: Eukaryota > Viridiplantae > Streptophyta > Polypodiopsida > Polypodiales > Pteridaceae > Adiantum > Adiantum capillus-veneris. Next base: position 152,701,305 of record NC_140942.1, on the reverse strand, counting down.
TGGGCCATTTTCCATGGTCTATGCATGACCTAATGCTTAAAACAAAACAAAAATATAGACGTCCAAACTAAGGTCGTACCTAATGAGAGGCAAAATAAAAGGATTTACTGAAGCGTTTATCTCGGCCAACCTAAGAGGACCTAAAATTCTACGAATGACACGTTGAAATTGCAACTTAGTACTAAAAATTATGTGTACCCTTTGCCTTGCAATGGAATGAAGGGATCATACAAATTTTCATGATTCATGCAAACTACTTGACTATGCTAAAGGTTGATTCTACACAAAAATACACAAGCCGTCCTCAGTGGGGGCACCAATTTGATGCGGTCCGGGGCGGGCAACAAGAAGAGCAACCTCTAGACACCCTTCAAGGCTCCCGTGCTGCTCAATGGGGCTGGGGCACAACAAAACACAAACCAAAACAACAAACCCACAGCCAAATCCCAACTACACAAGGGGCACCACCTAGTTTAAGAGCGAACTAGGACGCAAAAGAGGAGAATCGTTAGAGCAACCCACAAACAAGCAAGGAATTTACACTAACCCTAACACCAATGGAACACTCTCACACACTAAAACGAGAGAGAGAGAGAGAGAGAGAGAGAGAGAGAGAGAGAGAGAGAGAGAGAGAGAGAGAGAGAGAGAGGGGGAGGGGGTGCTTGTTGCATTAATACCTTCTTACAAATCTGTCATGACAAATCAAAGTGAGATTAGTATTTGTTCAACATAGCTTGCGTAAATTTCACCACAACACATCACAAAAAAAACCACCCCAATCACTGTCTTAAAGCCAGGGGAGTCCTCTCCACCCTGTCGCCCTCTTACAGTATGTGGGACTTATGGCTAGATTGATGACAACACCAGAGACAAGCTATCAAGAACTTAACAAAAAAAAACACCAAGACACTTACGCATCATTGTTGTCCATTACTTCACGTTGGAAGGGAGACAAGGTATCCAAGCTTAGTCCAAATCCACCCTCCTTGATTCAGCAAATGTTGGGCTTACACTAGTAGGAGAAATGATAGATTTCCTACTCTCAATTTAATGATCACCCTCTCTCTTACAATGGTATAGAGTTCCCTTGCTAATCCCCTATTACAACACATGCACATGCATAAGACAATGAGCTTCCACTCAAGAGCTCCTTCTAGAGAGGTTGAGCTTGGCTTCTCAAGATATAGCATAGTGCTCTTGCTTATGGCTCCCCCTTTTGTGCTAGCTACACCCTCCTTTTATAGCAATTTTGAAGGCTAGGGTTACTCCTCTAACCATGGTTGGGTTAGATTTTCAGCAATTTATCTAATTTCTTTTGCTTGGAATTATCAAGAAGTTGGTGAGGAAAGAGAGAGGAGAGAAATGGAGGTGATAGGACTTTTCATAGTGGGTTAGTGTTAGTAGAGTTAGTATTAATTTACAAATGGAATTGGATATTTACAATGGGAGTATCCATGTAGGATACAAATAAGGAATAAAAAACTCTTAAGAGGTAAGAAAAGGTGTCTTTCTTACAAGGTTGATGCTCCAAGTGTCTTGAGTAGGGCTGATTTTGACGCCTGTTGACGGTCCACTAGCTTTGACGGTACATTTTTTCTCCACTCTTGACCTTCCTTGAGAGACAAGGTAATTGAAGCTGAGTAATCAACCACCATGATGCTGTCTTTTAAGAGAAGAGGCTGAATTTTGTGGTTTTTTTGATAGATATGGGTAAATTGGAGGAGGAAAAATGAGACTAGGTGGTCAATTTTGGAATGGAATTGTGTGTGGGAGGTATGAGTTCACCATGGTTTCTCTTATTCTTCAAGGTTGAGGAGAAGGTGAGTAGGGTGCAGAGAGGAGTGGTGAGAGAGATGGGGATGATGAGTGGAGAAGTGTGTGTGAAAGAGGAAAATGATAAAGTGGAAGAGAGAGTGTGGCTGCATAGCATGGGAAAACTGGGGTCCACTAAAAAAATCATAGCTCACAGCTCCTAGCTCAAAAAAATATGAAAACATTTGAGGCAAAAGTTCAGCCCACGAGCTACAACTTTTGTTTGTATCACCTTTTCAAATTCGGAGAGCAAGTGAACTTTAAAAATTCAGCAAAACCGACCGTTTTTTTCCACTGCAAAGGTCCTTGTGGGGTCCTTCTTTGGATGATTCTTTTGAATACCTCCAAGAGTGAGCCCTCCATAGTGCATGTATGCATGCCACCTACCCTTGACCTTATTTGGTAGGTCTATAATTGAAGATATTGTTGAGATTAGGATATAAGTGAATAGTACAACTAAGAAAATCAAATATTGAGGGGTCTAAAAAATATGTACATGTCAAATATAAATAATATAGGTGGAAAAATATAAAGGGGTCAAAATAAATCTCTCTCATTATAAGTCTACCATAAAAAGATGAATATTTTTGGTGGTCTAATTTATGAGAGTAATAGAGAATATATGTAGGAAGGAAAAAATCACAATAGTGAAAAAAATATACACATAAATAGAACTAGTTTTTTTGGATTTTTGTTGGGGTGGAGTTACACCAAATATAAGAGAAGCTTACATGAAAATATTTCTATATGGAATAAAGAGTATGAAAAATGGTAAGAAAAATTGTGGTAATGGTGAGGCAATGTACAGAGCATAAATAACACACACCTAGGTAGAAATATTTAAATAAATACCAAAATAATTATGAAAAAATCGTTTATTTAGGCCCTATATACAAAGAAATATTTACATACGCACGGGCCATAATATACTTATATTTTTTATTTATTTTTATTTTTTATTTTTTTGGCTCAACTAGCCCAATGACTAGCTAATTGAGGGTTTTTTATTTCAGTAAGGAGATATGGAAAAAGTCCCGTGACTCACGCACGCCTATGTACAGCGAAATGGTAGGGATAGCCACAGTGTTTGGGTGATTTTGGTAGGGTGAGGTAACTCACTGTGGCAATTACAAAGAGCCGAAAAACGGCTATCAGCGCTCAGCGTGTTCTTGCCATCTTGAGAAATTTGCATTCGGCACAAGCTTCGACTATTACACCAGAGGTACCCCTTTGTGCTCTAACATGGCTGGCCAACAATATGTAAAGGGTTTTAAGAAGTATCATACCAAGAGTTCTTTTGGCTTCCTCTTAGTCTCGTACATTAATACTTCCATATCTAGGTCATTTTTCAAGGAAGGCTATCTTGTGCACAAGGAATGTGAGGTTTTTTGTTTTTTGAATAACTATCTCAATCCCAAGATTCAAATTCCGCCTTCCGATCTAGAATCTCTATTTCAATTGCTAGATCTACCCTTAATTTCTTGATTGATTGTTAATTTAACTTTAGATTCCTTAAGTAATTTGGGAAAGAAAATAATGTATACCATTATAATATATAAGTAACTCAAAGTTTTACATTATTGGTTTATTATAGTTTACAAAACCACCTATTGTTGTTGAGCTCTAGGATTGCTAAGTGTGGCCAAGCGAGCGGCTCTTTCATCTTCCTCGTTCGTTAAGGTTGGTTCTCCCAAGATTGCAAAAGTTTTGGCTCCGCTTGCTCTTCCGCTACCTCGTCCTCCATTTCTACCTCCTCTTAGATTGTCTCCTTGATTTTAAGGAATGGCTCTAGCAGTAGTTTGAGGGTTTTTCTCTTTTGGGTAGTTATCTCTATAGTGCCCCATTTGATTGCATCCATAGCACCTGACATTTGGGAAGGTCTACTCCAAGTTCACTGCTGCAGCTACTCCATGTTGTTGATATCCTTGGTTAAAAGTTCCTATGGCTCTTCCCCTAAAGTTATTAAATCCATTATAGTTCCTTGTAAAGTTGGTTCCTTCACCTGTAAGAGGCTTGGCCTTGAGAAGTGCATCTTTAATTGATGTAGGCCTCATGGCTTCAAGATGTGTACTCAGGGGTTTGTTGAGGCCTTGACAAAAGTGAGCAATCTGCTGCTCCATTGTCATCTAGGGAGCATAGCGTCGTAAGGACACATATTTTGTGTAGTACTCCTCCATAGAGAGTCCTAACTGGCGTAGACTAAAGAATTCATTCATCTTAATATCCTGATGTGTAGGAGGGAGATAACGCTTTTTGATTGCCTCCTTCATTTTCTCCCAAGATGGACTACTCGTGGGACTATCTCTGCAGTGTTGCTTCCACCAAAGTATGGAATCTCTGCTGAGACGAAACATACCCAACAGTGTTTGGTTTTCTTGAGGAGTTCTTGCAGGTTTTAAATAGTCGTCCATAGCATCTAACCACGCTTTGGCATCTCGCTCTAAAGTGGGTCCCTCTCCCTTGAAGGTAGAGAGTTGTACTTGCTTTAGTAGTAATTTTCTTGCGTAACAGTGTAAAGGTTATTTACGTGAATATTACCCTGAGATTGAATTAGTGGAATTTAGTACTAGATGAAATCTCTCTTACTTATGCTTTTAACTTATCTCATACTCAAAACTTTTGCACACAGGATGAAGACAATTCCCAAACCATATAGCATACCTAAGAGAACCATAGCATGTACAAGAGCTAATATAATCCATGAAGATCCTACTATGTACAAGGGTGATGATAGTCTTATACTAGAATCTTATGGACTTTGCGTGGATTAGATATAGGATCAAAATATATATCTTCTAGTCCACTAAAACTAGGGCCTACACCTATGGCCTAATTCTACTTGGGTAGATTACTTTAGACACCTGATCAAACACCCACTGATTTTGTGATACTTGGACACTATCTGCCATTAGGGTTTCCTCTGGATTCTCTGTCCCAATGAAAAAGTATACTTCGATCAATTGAAGATCTTCATCCCATCTAAGTCTCTTCATATTTAGTGCTAAACCTTGTAACTCTCCCACATCAATGAAGAAAATTCCACCAGATCCTGACCAGCTGATCCTCCAAGTGGATGGAGAAAATCTCCTATCTAGCCATTTCATCATGCTTTTTTTCATTGAATTGCGTCAAGATAAGCATGCCCTCATAAACCTAAAGTTGAAATCCATTAATTTACGATAGGCCTAATAGAAATCTTCCTGCAAAGATGGGGATAATTATCTCTCCCTCTTTTCAATTAAATACCTCCTTAGTTGAATTTGTCAAAGATCACTTATTTCAACCTAATACATTAAACTTTTCCCTAGGTCCAAGACTTTAATTAACACACGCTCTAATACCACTTGTGAGATCCCCAACCCACCAATACCAAGATTGGAATGGGGTCATTGATAGATCTTTTAGGTCCATTAAAAGTCAGAGTCTCTAAATATGAAGGGTCTAGGGAATAAACCTTTACCATTGACAATAGCTTAGGTATATAGCCCTAGAAGAGGACCTAGTTTTTTCTCAAAGCGGAAACGGGACAACATTTTGGAAAATCTAAGACTGTCCCAGCTCTACAACTTCCAGAATTTGAGTTAACGTATTCTCAACCAACACTGTTTCTCCCTAACAGATGTGAGGGCACAGTCACTCGTGAATTCCTCTTTCAATTGGAGAAGTATTCTAAAAGTTTTTAGTGTGCAAAAATGGATAGTTACCTGACTAATGAGGTCCACCCATCCATGATTGACAACTTTAGTCAATCCCCACTTACCACCCTGCACTCACACATGATTATTTTGTTTTCTAATTACTATCACATTGTTTTAACATTTTAATTAATGGTTTCTTTTAACTTTTTGCCACAGTGATTCCTTCAAACAAGTATTAAAGACAACATTGAAAAGCATTCTTTTAGCAAACAGACATCTTTAAAGTTAAGACAATGTACTGTCGATCAAAAACATTGATCCTAATAACCATGACCAATACTCTTCTTGTCTCAAGACCACCTAAGGGTGAAAAAACGGCACCCATTTCTTATTCATAATCTAGGGTGGAAACCCATCACCCAAAGTTCACGGTGCATATACACCAAACCAGTTGCCCATACAATCGAGCGGCTCCCCTAGGATAAAAACAATATCCTAACTTATGTAGAAACATCAAGACATGACACAGAGTAGAAACTCATTGTTCATGGGGGTAATCGACTTATCCGTGGCTAAAAAGTTTCATCTATTTTGACCATTGGCATTGTTTCTTCTACTTGAGTCATTTATAGATCTCAAGGAACAACTCTAAACTACGATGAGTACAACAATATCTTCATGCACCTCACTTTGTTGAAAATTAGAATGGTTGAGTTCTACAATGTAACATTTGAAGAGACACGTGGCATTCTGCATTTTGTTTTGAAGCTAGATGCGTGTGAGATTCTCAAAGACAAGAAGCTAGAAGGAGCCACAATAACATTTATGAATAGGGCTCTTTCAAAATCCCCCACTGATGATCCTTCATACTCCAGTGTTCAATCAAAAACAAACATATGGTGGCTTGGTGCTTATCAGGTATTCCATTTCCATCTTGTCTTCAGCTTTGGTGAGCCCTATTGAGATTTAATTTTAGGTTTAGTTTCACTTCTCATGCGGACTTAATCTTGAAGATAAAGAAAGAAGACCACGGCATTTTATATTGGGTGTTCCATCAAACCCCTATCCCTAATATCATTAATAAACAAATGAACCAAGGAAAGGTGTTGGTTGTCAATGGGAGGGAAGACTTTCAAGTCCAATGGCATCTTGCAAGTGACCTTAAAACACTGAAGTGTATGTATAATTGTGGAATGGGTGCTATGGTAAAGGCTCCATTCTTGTATTGTATGGAGCTTGCAAAGATGATGGACCCAAAATGGTGGAGAAAGGCTCCTAACCGCCACAATGAGGATCCTAATTTCCACCCAATCTTGGATATTCCACTTGTCAATGTCCACATTTGTACAATTCATGCTCTTTGCAAAATTGTGGAGAAGTTGGTGTATTTGTACATTGGGGTTTCTTGGAGAATCAAGAACTCAAAAGAATAGAAGGTTGCAGTAGAGGTGCTTGGACTAGTTTTTTCAGATGGGTCTCCATGTGGACAATGTGAAAATCAAGTGAGACAAGAAAAGGTCAACCAATGATAAAGATGTACCTTGCAAACCATCTATTGGTGGGGTCAAGGCACGTCATTTTTTTATCAAAACCAACAGGCATGAAATATAAGAAGCTAACCAAGCATGGAAGGATATATCAATCCACTTATGTCAACAAAATTGAGTTTCAGCAATGGAAAAATCTCGATATGGCAGTGAAGGACCAGGAACCCACAACTTGCAATGCCAAGGGTGAAGTGTGGCGTTCCACCGATGTGCTATTTTAGATGCGTGACAAAGATGAGTGGACACAAAATGATTCAAACAAGTTTAAGGAGAACTTTCAGCTACTAAAGAAATCATTTAGGACAGCATGGACTGAAACTCATTTTACTCCTTACATGGTATTGTTAAAGCACCCTTTTAAATGATAAAAGCTAAAAGGATGATTAAAATCCTTAGCAACTTGTTTTATTTGCAGCACATCGTTTTCAATCACTTACCATACTTCATTCAAAAGTATGGAAACTCAGGCATATGGAACACCCAAGTCTTGGAAAAGTCTCATTACATGGCCAGGAATGCATATTTTAGACACACACAACATGGTGGCTCTCGAGATAAGACAAACATTTTGAAAGAGTTGTTTCAGTGGTTTTATCGTAGAATTTTTCATCGGATGCAACAAAAACATGTATTGGATTGTTCGGCAACAGCACAAGCAATTAGGCATTTTCAACAAAGGAAAAGGAAACAAGTAGAGGCATTCAACAACTCCAGTTCTCGTGAAGGCCAAAAAAAGTGGAGAGAGACAATGCAATATGTTAACCATAGGTGGATCAAGAGATTTTGATTTTAGGTCACAACATGTACAAGAGAAGCCTAATGATATAATAGATACAATACAAGTCACAAGTCTCTCAACTTGATGACAAATAATGGATATCTTTTGGCACATTACCCTTGTACCGGATCATTAAATGTTTGCCATAATCTAAGAGTTCATTTGGGTTTTGTTTCCCCCAAAGTGAGTGTCGTTGCTGTGTATGTGTAATAATAGGATGCACAACCACCAGTGTACCCCAAGCAGTATCCAAAACATTATGTAGCAAAAACTTTGTCGACCAGGATAACTTTGTCTTCACTTTGTGGTAGCATTGGTTCACCTAGGAAGCGTGAGATCATCTTGAGGATGAATGTTGCAGTACTTCTCTCTTCGGAAAATCCATTGTGAAAGACTAGTATGGGTGCTGCACAGAGTCTCGCAAGGTGTTGTCCTAGTGCTACATTCCTTCCACGATACTCTCTTGTACGACAGTGAAGAAAGTCATCCTTTTCAATAATCCATGACTGTACACAAAAGGATGAGTTAGAGAAAGACAATGAAAACTAGATTTTGTCATCTTGCATATATACGTCATCCTTCCATACGTCCACTGACCTTGTGGACCCTTGTGCGTGACGCATAAACCAGTCCTCTACTTCTTTAGTACTAGTTGATGGCCTGAGGTTGTTTTTGATAGCTTGGAAGGTAGCCTCATATGGGAGAGTCTCTCTATACTTTTTAGCCTTGTCACGCTTCATACACTACACCACCTATATTGCCCCCAACTACAAAACCATGTTCTTCGCTGAGAGAGGAAACCATACTCACACTTACATGCTTGAGCCTATTCCCTTGTCCGCGATATGCACTATCGCAGCAATTCGGCTTAGCTCCCATTTCCTTCGATGAGAGATAGGGCGTTGGGGCAATGGAGAAGAGTCAAATCGATTGTGCACATTATGCTCACTGCAAGTTCGAGAGTCTGAGTACCACACACTACTAGAGTGCTTAGCTTTTGATCACATCCGAACTTGCTTCTCTCACATTTTCAACCATAACTTAGACCTACACACTTTCCTCTCCCAGCCAAAGTGTGGGCTCTCCATTGCGACTCTCATCACTACAATTTTGGAGCATCGAGAGTCACTCATCAGCCATACACATACTACATCACATGTAACTTTGGTCCCATAGGTCATATTTGACCTCCGAGGACGATAATAAAATCTATCTATCTATCTATCTCTCTCTTTGTGTGTGTGTGCACGTGTGTGTGCACGTGTGTGTGTGACACAGATTGATCTCATAGGTCATGTTGGCATTTTAAAGAGGTTAGTAGAGCATCTCCTCTTATTTGAGTTCCTACCCCCCTCTCTCCATTATTTGCTACCCATTTTGTGCTCTACGGTGTGCGAACGACAATTGGCAGACCAACAACCCCGTTCATGTGCCATAAGACATGGAAAAGTATCATCTCTCTCTCTCTCTCTCTCTCTCTCTCTCTCTCTCTCTCTCAAAATTTACATCAAACCGCATGTACTAGAAAACAAAGAACAGTAGGTGTTACCTTTTCGTGGGCTTGGCATGGCAACCTTCCAAAGATGAAAACCTCACTGGGACCTTGGGCACACTTCAAGACTTCACTCTCTACTCTCTATTTTTGCGTACCTCTCTCTCTCTCTCTCTCTCTCTCTCTCTCTCTCTCTCTCTCTCTCTCTAGCCCAGGATAATCATTGTACCCCGATCCACTAGAGTTCACCTTCAAAATGCACACAACTGACAACACACCACACCAAATTTTTCCGACGAGGCGAGGGTGCAGTGCCGAGGAACCAGGGGATGAGAGGGATTTCCTCTTGGTGTGGGTAACCAAAGAGAGGGAGAGCGAGACTCTGCATGTTTTCGTGAGTATGGGGATGGACGTTGTTCAAGACAATACGAATAGGGCGCAAGTGAAAGAGAAAGTGAGATGGCCCTTGACCTCGGTGGCTAATCGGAGAGGGGGAGAGAGAGAGAGAGAGAGAGAGAGAGAGAGAGAGAGAGAGAGAGAGAGAGAGAGAGAGAGAGAGAGAGAGAGAGAGAGAGAGAGAGAGAAAGATTTTCTCTTCTTGCTGTAAACGAGGAGAGAGAGAGAGAGACAAAGAGAATTAACAAAAAAAGGGAATGTTTAATTTAATTAACCCCATCAAGGGGCATTCCCCATAGTGTAGTGAAGGGGCGAGAACTCGGCGAGAAAGACTGAGGATTCTCTTGCTGCAGATCAAGGAGAAAGAGAGCCTAATAGGAAGAGGTTGCCTCCATAGAAATTGAAAACAGGAGAGAGAGTATTCCTCTCTTGCCATAGAAAATGAGGGGAGAGAGAGTATTCCTCTCTTGCCATAGAATACGAGGGGAGAAAGAGTATTCCTCTCTATATAACGAGAGAGAGAGAGAGAGAGAGAGAGAGAGAGAGAGAGAGAGAGAGAGAGAGAGAGAGAGAGAGAGAGAGAGATTCTCTCTTGTCGTTTGGGTGTGCATAACCCAGAAAGGCCAAGAGAGAGAGAGAGAGTGAGGGTGGCCATTTGGGATGTTAAATGAGAGAAAGAGAGATAGAGAGAGAGAATAGAGTAGCCTATTCCCTTAGCATTTGAGAGAGAGAGAGAGGGAGTATTTTGGGCTATCAAACAAGAATTAGTGCACTTCCCTAAAGGGTGTAAGCCAAGTTAGTGCGCTACCCTATGGGGTGTAAGCCAAAGTCGCTATCATTCAAAGTCGGAAGCCTATGAAGCTGCCTCAATTAGATTTCTTGAAGACAAAGATAAGTTTTGTTAAAATGCTGTAAAAACAATATTTCAATATTCAAATTGCACAATAATTTCATAGTGTCTGGTGCTCGTCTCGTCTCGTCTGTCTCTCTCTTTTGCAATAACAACGATGTTCAATCTTTCTCTCTTTTGTTGAATGGTGAAGTGATCGCCTTTGTCGATAATTATTGATACGATGTGACATTAAAACTGCATTGCACATTCCTTGGCAGTAGATTTAAGCAGCACATCTCCAGCCACGGTTCTTTGTTGGTGGGCTTGGGTTGGGGGTTTTAATATTTTCCTTGCTTGGGTTTTCTTGTCTAGGTTTGCTCCATGGCCCATGCCTAGAAAAATATCCAGCAGCAGATTTCAGCAGCACATCTCCAGCCACGGTTCCTTGTTGGTGTGCTTGGGTTGGGGGTTTGAGTATTTTCCTTGCTTGGTTTTTCTTGTCTAGGTTTGCTCCATGGCCCATGCCTAGAAAGATATCCATCACTCTTCAAATGAGGTTGAACATCTATAACTTGATTTGGCAGTACTTCTCTTGTCCGATCTAGAACTATCTTCACTTCTTGAACACTTGGAGTCTCTCTAATTGGCATCCTTGGCATGGGAACCACCCCATCTCTTTGCAGTCACAAAACCCTTGGTTCTTCTTACATTGGCACATTTGTTTGCAACATCTTTAGTTCGACTCTTACCTCTTCAATTGGCCTATGCACCACAACATTTGACAACCCCTGCCTGGCTTGTCACTTCCTCAACATCTTTTTGGTTCGACCTCTCGCCATATCCACCACCTCGACATATGTTGCAGGCCCATCCATCTCCACTTTATCCTTGACCTCCTCATACAGGAAATTAAAATAATTTCTCACTTTTTGAAAATCAACACTTTGGGTATTAGTTACCTCCATCAATTGTTGCCAAAGGGCTCCGAATTACCATATGAATGCCTGAAAATCTCCGCCCATCCTTTGCTTTAAATCATCTAGCTTTCTCTTTACCTCATGCATCTATATTTCTAGCATATACTGATGTCAAAAAGTAGCTTCTAAAGCTTCACAATTCATCTTTTCCTCTGTTGATAATCCATTGAACCGCCGCTTTGCATTTCCACAAACCAATAGTGGAAAAATTTGTACCGCGCCTTTTTCTTTTGTGAACCAATTTTTCAACACAAGCAGATCGTAGTCTTGTAGTCAGATTTCCGCATCCTCCACCCCAGTGAAATAGGAAAACCCCTCCATGCCATCCTGCATCGTATCTGCTCTTCAAAAATCTGCACTTCATCTGTTCCAAAACCACAAAAATCCGTCTTCAAATAAGAGCAATCAGATACTCTTTAAAGGGGGGGACCAGAAGATGAGAAAGGGGAAAGGGAAACACACCCGACACACAAACAACATGCCTCTCTATAGCCTAGGATAATCACTACACCCCAATCCACTAGAGTTCACCTTCAAAACCCACACAACTGACAGCACACAACAAAATTTTTTGCATGTTTACAATCGTGCCATAGCACACACCGTTCTCTCTCTCTCTCTCTCTCTCTCTCTCTCTCTCTCTCTCTCTCTCTCTCTCTCTCTCTCTCTCTCACACACACACACACACACACACACACACACACACACACACACACAAAGGCCCGCGGTGAGGCATGCACATCTGAAACACCAACATTAGATGATTGGAATAGAGCAAAGAGGAGAAGGGGGAAAAGGGGAAGAAACGACACAAAAAAATTGATATGGTTTGATTCAATTGTGGCAAAAAAACCATCTACAACACCATCAAAACCTGCTCCAACATGGCTCTATTGATGCAACATTGACCAGCAAAAACTTGGACAACCTTTGGTTTTACCACTGTGTGGCCCTCCTCGCTGAGAGTGCAGCAAGAATCCTCTTGGTGGCACCCTCATTGGCACCAAACTTCTTCTCTAAGGCTCCTTCGGGAGCTTCTGTCTTGAGCTCCAAGGAAACCTCCCTCGCAAGGCCCCTCATTGAGCCTCCAAGAATAGTGCTACCCTTCCGAGCTCGTCGATAGCTTCCCTATGAGACCTTCTTCTCTCCAAGCTCGCCCAAAACCGGCTTCAAAAGCTCCTCGTTAAACTCTACCCAAAGACTCCCATAAATCTGCCAAAAAATTGGGCCCTTAAGGGCGTGGGAGGCCTGTCTCTCTCTTTTTTTGGTGGACACTTCTATTTTTGGCTTCATCTATGCATGCACCACTACTTTTTTGGTAACTTGGACATCACGGCATGTGGGAGGCCCCCCTTGGATATCACGGTGCCGTGACAAGGGTGGGAGACCCCCCTTATACCCTTAATTAAAAGAAATTGCGGCCTATAAAGGCCCATGTGAGCCACCTCAAGCCAAGCGTGCCACATCAGCACTACCCTACTCAGTCAACGATCATTGATGGAAATGACGACAAAAACATACAACGAGTAGCACCTTAGCGTCGCCAAGAGCGCCGGCAAGGAATCACCATCGCCAATAGCTTGATGAGCTCCTCAAGCTCTCTCTCACCCATTGATGCCAAATGAGGCACCTCGCCTTCAGATCTTATACCATGCAAAGTTCTTTGCTACAATCTTATGTGGAACAACTCGCGTGCCATGTAGCGGCTCAAGGGGTGGCCACCCTCCAATAGCCTTAAAATGTCACCACAAGAAACCTCCCAAAAAAAAAACTCCTCCTTCAAGGTTTTGTAACTCACTGCCCAGTGATCGGATTCCCAAGCCGACAAAACCCATCGGAAGCCACCATCCCCAACTCCAATCCATATCCTGATTGGTTCTTTGCCGCATCAAACAATGCTCCCAAAGTCCCAAAAAAAAAACACCTAGCATCTTTTCATCGTCCATTGATCCCAACTTCTAGCTGTAGTATCCAGCAGCCGCTCGGAGCTTCGTTTGATGAGTGGTAACTTCCCATGGACTTCACTTGCTGCATAGAACACATACAAACCCTGGCAAAGTTCAAAAAATCACAAATGGCACATCGTCCTAGGTGACCAAACTGGCACAAAATTGGTCCTCGGTGAAAACCATATCTTGGCAACCGTAACTCCAAATGACGATCTGCTCCATATGATAAACTCTTCAAATCCCTATGCTAAAACCAGCCATTAGGAAGAGGATGGGGTGTAGGAGTACCTCTTTATTTGCCATGAGCTTATGGAGGTGATTAAAAATTTGACGAATAAGTGCATGCCATGTGTGCAAGAATGGTGGGTGTGTAAGAGATGTGTAAGAGTGGTTAAAGGATGCACTTTCCCCCCAAAAGGAGGTGGACAATTTTATGATTTTTGGCCTTCCATAACTTCCACATATGATCTCCGATTTGAGCGAAGATCATATATTTTCAATCTATGCGTCGAGCTCTTTCCATAGATATGCGACATGATATGGTTTTACCCGCTAGATTTGAAATTCCATTTTGGGGGGAAACTTTGAATTCAAATAAACTAGCCATTTTGCATGTTCGAATTTAGAAGCTGTCTTTTGATTACTTTCTTAATACTAAAGGTTTGACTTCCTTAAAATGTCAAATAAAGAGACCCTCCTAGACCCCATTCTCTTCCTAATGTTTGACCACCTGACATCACTTGCCCTGTCCGTTTCACATCTGCAATGCACTCCAATTTTCAACAGTCATATCTTGCACTTTGTAGCTTTGTTTGATGAGTCGTCTCGACCAACTCATATAGCACTTCAAGCTATTCATCTCCAAGCAAAAAACCATCCCTTTGAAGATCCTTCATCTTCCATCCCATCTGGCCCCTTCTGTAGCCCTTTTGGTCTAGAAAACCAAATAAAGCATACATCTCCGTTTCCACTTGCTTGCCCTTTCTCATCTTCTCTAGCACTCTGCCATGCACCTATTAGCATACACATCACTTCTTGTGCCCTCTGCTAGGGTCGACACACTTTGGCTGCACCAGCGTCTGGATTATCTAAAAAAGTTAGATGAAACCAGATAACGTGCGATAGTGGCCATATATTCTTAGAAGAGACACATGAAAGAGTTTCATGATAAGCATTTCAAATCCAGATAATTTACATCAGGAGGCTATGTGCTTGTCTACACTCTCATGCAGAAAACCAAAAAGCTAAAAAAGCGAGGTATGGGACCCTCTGTGATTCATTCAATATCATCTAGTGGTGCCAAAAAACTTGCTACACTAGATGGTAAGAAAATGCCAAATTAGATTAGTGGATGTAGATTAAGAAGTATCATTTTCCACTAACTCATAAATGCTTGAAAGGCACATGCAGCTAAAAATAGGAAAGACAAGTAGGTGGAGATAATTCAACAAGCATAGGTTGAAGCCAAAGAACGTGCTGTAAAGCAAAAGTAGATGATTCAAGATTACCAAAAAAAGAAATCTATTCATGTTTATCAACTCAAAAGTACAGATGAAGAGGGTGAAAGGTTGGATTCATATATTTTTACAAAGATGGGAGATAACCGGTTTACCGATCCATGTACTGGTGGATTTAGGAGCTCATCTGAACACCATAAGTTGGGATTTGCACCAGAAGATGCCTGAATTGGTTCTCTAACCATTGAAAAGAACATTCACAGGATTCAATGGGACAATTAGTATTGCAGGAGGACTTTTTTGTTTACCTCTTGATACTCCAAAAAAACAATCAATACTAGGAACACCATGGAAATGTACATACAAAACATACATACACTGGGAAGAAAATCAACTGTATTACACTTCAAAACATAGAGTTTGCCACATTGCATTTGCATCAATGGAAGATACTAGGTATCTTTTGGAATATGGTGACAGAAAACTTCAGGACACAAAGATTGAATTCAATGTCGTAGAGGCACCACCCGGTATTGTAGTAGTCACGTGAGCCAACAATTACAGGCCATATGGATGCTTTTGTAGTTGATCCGCTTCCTTCAGTTTGAGTATCATTGACACTTTCATCTATGCCAAGAGAGCTCAATGTCACATTTTTACCCCCATCTGGAAAAAAGCATGTACCCAAATGGCAGCCCAAAAGAAAGCCAGCCAATGTTCAACCATCATTGCCACGATAGAGTTCTACTATTCAAATATGGATAACCAAGAATACTCCATGCATTGCTGAACTGTTTATTTGGGTACCAAAGATGAACCTGCAAAAAAAGAGCTCATCCAAGTCCCAACCCACCACAGGTCAAAACCGCTACTGTAAGAAATGTGGAATACAATAAAGCTAACCTCATTGCAGATTCGATCAATCACAAAGAATCGATCTTGGCTTTTGAGTCAAGGTCCAAAGAACCCCCACAGGAAGATTCGATAGGTCTCGAAGAACCGATCTTGGCTCTCAAGCCTAGGTCCACAGAACCCTCATAGGAAGTATTATGTGTTTGATTGATTAATCAGCACGCATTGTACGAGTGTTTTATTCGTGATCGTTTCCTGTATTTTAGTTCGCGTCTTTATGTGATCCCTTTTCCTAGGCATGACGTATTGTACGTTGAGCATGTTTCACTCATTAATGAGCACGGATGTATGCTGATCCTTTATGAAAAGCTGAAAAGTATGCATTCAAGGAAGTCACATTCCATGTCTCTTCCTTACAGTAGTAGAAAGAGCACAAGAAAGTATGAGCACCAAGCATGGGCATTTCCGTTGTGAATTGCCACAGTTGATTGATTTAGATCAGAAGAGAAAGAATCGATCTCATTGTTTGCGTGTGTGTGGTGAACGGTTTGGCACTCCGTCTCTTTGCTCATCTACATTGCATGCACAGTCTTTAGAAAAGACGAGATTTTTTCTAGTCACTTTACATGGAATAGGTATGTTCATGTTTTTGTGTTGGAAGTGGTTTCAAGAATTTTCAACCCTGGAGATTCTTGAAGAAGCATGACTCTAGAAGAAGTTGAAGCATTGAAGCAACCACAGAAGACTTTGTGTCGCTTTCGGCACGGCCCAAAGAAGCAAGCATTGCAGACCTTTATGAATTTCAAGTACCGCATGACCCACACATCAAAGTGGGCCGATGAAGAGTCCCTTCTAGGATTCCAACTGCTATTGGCGATCTCTCTGGACGCCATACAGTTCGGTACCACTACCTCACTTTGAAAGGAGGGGATGTCACATGGCACATCCAACCCTATGTGTCCGTGGACAAGCTACAACACAACCAGGGTTTAGTAAGTCAAGTCAGTCTAGAATAGGAAGTGATCTGGCACTTTTGTGAGTCTGTTCGCAGACCGTGCATGTCCAGACACTTAGATTAGATACATATCCTCTGGTTGCACACAGCATGACCATTAGATTCCAGTCAGACATCACTAGCATTTTTACAGTGCATAGAACTATTTTTGATATTTTTCACTTATTTATTATGTGACTTTTGTTGGAAATTGAGTAGGCCAAATTCCATAAGTTTGCATAAATAGAAAACTAATGCTAGCACTTTCTAGCAGAAGAGGCAGCAGGAGCACCTTGCTCAACAGGCAACTTCTCAGCAAGACACCCCCAGATGGCCTAGCGTTTTGGCATCCCTAGCAATGACCTAGCATTTTGGACGAGATCAGCCTAACCTTTTGCTTCTGCATTAGCTTGGTGACCAGACCACAACAGCTCAGCCTAGCGTTTTGCATTGCAAGGCCACTGGTAGCAGCAGCAGAAGACAGTTTTCAGCACTAGAGTTTCTGCATCAGCATAGTGTTTTGCAGTTTTGCCGCGACGAAACACCAAGAAGCATCAGCATTTTCAGTTTTCAGCCTTTAGACACAACAGAACAACCCCCGAACCTCGCAGATCTCACCTTCCCACAACAGATCCTTGTCACCACACGATCAGATTCTACAAGGTATACAGATTCAGCCCGGAAAACGTATGTTTCAGCATCTGCA
Source organism: Adiantum capillus-veneris (assembly GCF_014529385.1). Classification (NCBI taxonomy): domain Eukaryota; kingdom Viridiplantae; phylum Streptophyta; class Polypodiopsida; order Polypodiales; family Pteridaceae; genus Adiantum; species Adiantum capillus-veneris. The sequence goes on along the minus strand of NC_140942.1, from coordinate 152,683,875 downwards.
TTTTCAACACGTCGTCATTGCATCATCGTCATCGACGTCGTCACCGACATAGAGTCATAATTCAACAGATACAAGATTTTGAGATTTCAGCCCTTAGCGTTTCCAGACTTCAGTTCGTCTCGTCGTCGTCCTCATCGTCGTCGACATCATCGAAAAGTCCAAGCATTGTAGAGATTTGTGCAACCATAAATAGACCGCTCACGCCATAGAGAGTGGGGCCTTTGGAGGAGGGTTTTACAAAGTCTCTGGTGTCGTATTCTCTTCTCTATCTCTCAGTCTCATGCACTTCCATTCACAGTGTCCATTCACTTTTTTGTGTCCATTGCACTCTCTCACTAAAGGAACGGAAGGCTTTCCCTTTCGTAAGTAAAAGGAACCTTGAGCATAGTTCGGAGCACTCATCTTGAGCAAAGTTCAAACATTCACTCCACTACACCTTACAGTCCATGAGGACTCGCCTTAGCCAAACTGCTTCACAAGCTGCAAAACAAGCAACTTTATACTCTGCTTCTGTTAAAGAAAGAGCGACCGTTGGATGCTTCTTGCTGATCCAAGAAAACACTCCAGAACCAAGTGAGAACCAAAATCCAGAAACTGACTTTCTAAAGTCACAATCTCCTATCCAATCGGAGTCACAATACCCACTAAGAGTTTTTGTTCCAATTCCATGGCCCAAAGTACCTTTGATGTACTTAAGAACTTGCATACCTGCCTTCTAGTGAGATTCTCTTGGTTGGTTGGAAACCCTGCTTAAAACACCTACTGCAAAAGAAGTATCCGGCCTACTAAGTGTTGTACAATAAAATTAAGCTTTCCGCAAGTTTTTTGTACTTTTTAATGTCGACTAAGGGAGAAGAATCTTCCATGGAGATTTTTGCATTTATCTCCATTGGAGTGCTCAGAGGTTTGCAATCCATCATGCCAAAAGCTTTTACGATCTCTGTTGCATACTTTTGTTGTGAGAGATGAAGAAGATACCTTTTGAGGATTGCCAAACCTCAATCCCCAAACAGTTATGCAACAAACCTAAGCCTGTCATTTTGAATTCAGAACTCAAACTCTCACGAGTTTATTGGATGAGTTCTTTGTGGTCACCTGTGATTATCAAGTCATAGACATACAAGATAATAATGCCTTGTTTTCCATTCTCTCTAAGCACATATAAATTCTCTTCAGAAGCACTTCTTCTAAAGCCAAGTTTTTTAAAAAACTTATCAATTCTGACATACCATGCTCTTGGAGACTATTTTAGGCCATATAAAGCCTTCTTTAATCTGCAAACCTTCTGTTTTAAATGAGCCGTCTCAAACCCTGGTGGTTGCTCAATATACACCTCCTCCTTGAGAAGTCCATTCAAAAATGCAGACACAACATCCATTTGATAAACAACCCATAAATAGATAGCAGTAAGAGCAAGCACAAGACGAATAGTTTTCATTCAAGCTGTGGGAGTGAAGGTGTCACTAACATCAAACCCTTTGATTTGAGAGAATCCTTGTGCTACTAACCTGGCTTTGTACTTTTGCAAAGTTGCAAAGAGACATCAGCTTTATGTTTGAGCTTGTACACCCATTTTGTGCCGATGACTTTCTTCTTTGGAGGCCGATCCACTAATTCCCACCGAAAGGTCATTTTTTTATTGTCTTTCCGGCCAAGATATTCCGGTAAAAAGGAATGTTCCGGCGAAAGGAATAAAAAGTCTCGGGGGCTTCTGCCCTCGAGGCCCCCAAAGTTGGCCCTGAATTTGCTTTGTACCATCCACAATCACAAATAGAGATCTCATCAGCGTAGTGCAAAGCTGGAATCCACCAAATATATGTGCACCATTGGCTTCTCCTAATATGGGGGCCTTACAAATTGTGCAACATATATTGTGGTGGAAAAAGTGAGAGAGGTGGGCATTGCAAGTATACCAACATCTACAACACCTAAGCCCATCCCGCCCACTCATATTTCAAGAGCAATGAAATTGCCCACCAAAGGTTGTACATAGGTTTGGGTTCCTAAAAATATTGTTACTGCACAACAACATTCTCAACAAGTGTGGATTCCTAACAGTAGCACCAGTTCACCTCATCTATACTTGATGCTTTAGTAAAAACCTCTCAAAAGCATGCCTTACCACCGTGACTGATTTGACGGCCGAAAATCCATATTGTGCTTCATGTCACACTGCCACTTTGATCTTTGATAATTCTCAAGCATGTTGTAGAGTTATAATGATTATTTCATGGTACACGCTCACTCACCACCAAATAGGTTAACCTCATCAACGAATGCCCTTAAGCAATCTACTTAAGACCCACCTCTTGCAAAACATTAATTTTTCCATGCATTGATTGTATATGCATCCATAAGGTCACATGTTGGGATTAATGCCCAAGTGGCCTCTTATGCGGATATGGCCGGCCGCCCGCCTAACTCACTTACCTCTAACTCTTTGTATATACTAACTTATACTTTGTGAATACTAAGGAATTGGGAGATAACCCTTCTAACAGTTCTCTGCGTACTACTGTACTGTGTAAGCTCACTGTGTGTGTGTGAGAGAGTTGACCCACGCTCCGCTCCGTGACTTCAATTGGTATCAGAGCCTTGGCTCAGTGCGGATTTGCGCAATCGCGCGCGCGCACACTTTTCCGACAGATTCTGGATCCGGAGTTCAAAAATTCACACTCGGCGTTCCGGGAGCGTTTCCAGCAGGTGACCTGCGGTTTTACCCCCTTTTCGAAGCCGTTTATGCCCTCAGAATTTCGTTCTGAGCACTACAGCAGAAGATAGATTTCAGCCGCAAAGAAATCCGTCTTGTGTAGATTGGCAAGCAGGAGGTGGTCGACATCAATATCGACATCGACATACATCACTTATTCGTCTTCAGAGAATCATCTATAGACCAGGTACACATATATATCATCAGATATATATATTGCAGTCTGCATTGCTACTTCTTGTGCTTGCCAGGTTCCAGGGGAGGTGTGGCCATACGACGGCTTGACACCATTGGCATGTATTGCAGATTGATGTACTGTGATTGTGGGTCTGCTAGTTGTGAGTCACGCTAGCAAACAGACCGCCGCAACGGTCATAGGACAGTGATTGGTCTATTATAGGATGTATGCTAGTTCTGGGCAGTTTGCTGAGCCATCTGAGAGGGTCGTGTGTGAGGTTTTTTGAAGCCAAGCACTGGGGGCTGGGTTACCCAGTGTGAGGTGGATTAGGTTGCTGGAGTTCCCCTCTACACGCATCTTCTTCGGCGACTTTTATCCCTTAGGATGTATGACTTTGTGTAGACACTGGATTGCATCTTATGCGTCAGGCCGTTGAGGCATTGCTCAGGGTTCAGTCTTGAGACAGATACAGGTTCTGTCATCGCCCAGAGGGGAGACAGTGTATGCTTACAGGATTTGTCACTGGTCAGCTATTTATGATTGTTTTTTGAGCTATCTTTTGGTTCCCAGAGCTTAGTTTACAGGGGAGACTCTATCAAAAATTTTCAAAATACTGACAGTTCCTGAGGAGAGGTGTTCAGCTTGTTGATTACAGCTTGTTTACTGTGTACAGAGGCCAGTTTATAGGGGAAACTCTGCCGGATTTTTCTCAGGAGTAAACAGTTTGGCAGATATGGCATCTTCTCAAAGTGAGACTCTTTACAACATAAAGAAGCTGGATGGCACAAACTTTCCATTCCGGAAGAAGCAGATTTGGCAGGTTTTGGTGCAGAAAAAACAAGTGAAGCCACTGAAGCTCAAAGGGGAGAGACCAGAATTTATGGCTGAAGATGAGTGGGAAGAGCTTGACGAGTTAGCTTGTTCCACAATCATGCTGACACTGGCAGAAAATGTTTACTTCAACGTAGCAGAAGAGACTACATCGTATGGCGTATGGCAAAAGCTATGTGATATGTACGGGAAACAAAGTGCTGCTTCTCAGATTTACTGGCTCAAGAAATTGGTGGATTTGAAGATGAAGGAAGGGACAGCCATGTCAAATCATCTGAATGAATTTCACTCAATTTTCAGCCAGTTAACAGCATAGGAGATAGTCTTTCCAGATTCAGTGAAGGCTATGTTTCTCTTAATCACTTTGCCAGACAGTTGGGATACTTTTCGTACAACGTTAAGTAATTCTGTCGCGCCAGAAGGTCTTACAAGTGCCAATGTAGAAGGCAGCTTGCTCACAGAGGAAGTGAACAGGAAGAACATTGACAAAGGCAAAGGCAATAGTGCTTTGGTCGTTCGAGGGAGACAACAGTTTAAAGAGAAGAAGGGTAAGAAGGCACAAAACCAAAGTAAGTCTCGTGATTCGAAGTCAAAGGATGACATAGAATGCTACCATTGTGGCAAGAAGGGTCACATGAAGCGAGACTGTACGAAGTGGAAACAAGAAAAAGGAAAAACAAAGAGTTCTGAGCAAGATGAAAAGAAGAGTTCAGTGAAGATTGAAGAGGTGAATGTCACAGGATGTGGTTCAGACAGTGATTCTGGTATAGCAGCTGGTGACATCTTCCTTACAAGCAATCTTGATTCTGTTTTCTTGACTGCAGAGGATGGACATGCTATGAGTGATTGGATTATCGACTCAGGGGCATCTTTACATGTTTCTCTGCACAAAGAGTGGTTTACATCATATGTGGCTACTAAAGATTATGTCAGACTTGGCAATGAGCAGGTTTGTGACATACTTGGAGTGGGAGATGTGCAGTTGAAGTTTCAGAATGGCTCTTCTTTATGGCTCAAGAATGTCAGACATGTTCCAGCAATCCGAAAGAGCTTGATTAGTACAGGGAAGTTGGATGATGCGGGTTATGTGACAGTTTTTGGGAACAGCGCTTGGAAGATCTCCAAAGGTTCGATGACTGTAGCACATGGCAGCAAGTCAGGAACTCTGTACACTTTACATGTTTCAGAGGTTAAAAACCATGTAATTAATGTGATTGAGCAGCCAAGTGTGTCACTGTGGCATCGTAGGTTGGGACATATGTCAAAAAGAGGAATGGAAATACTTTCTCATTATGGTTATTTGCCTGGCTTTTCATTTCAATATTTTGAGTTTTGTGAGCATTGTGTTTATGGTAAGCAAACACAGGAACCGCACAGATCAAAGAGGAATCGTAGGGACGAACGGTTAGCTCTTGTACACAGTGATCTATGCGGACCAATGCCTAGTTTGTCACTAGGGGGAGCAGCGTACTTTTGTACATTCATAGATGACTATTCTCGCAAAGTATGGGTTTACTTCTTGAAGCACAAGGATGAGGTGCTCAAGGTCTTTAAGACATTCTTGCAGCTGGTGGAGAATCAGAGTGGTCAGAAGCTGAAGTGCTTGAGAACTGACAATGGTGGAGAGTACGTTTCCAAAGTTTTTCAAGACTTTTGTGAAGCAAAAGGGATTAAGCGGGAACTTACTACACCATATAATCCTTCACAGAATGGGGTTGCAGAACGTATGAATAGGACCATACAAGAGAAGGTCAGAAGCATGTTGTCAAATGCTAAATTGCCTGATGGATTTTGGGCGGAAGCAGTGGCTACAGCAGCCCATTTGATCAACAGGTCTCCTAGTAGGGTTCTGGATAAGAGTGCAGTGGCCGAGATGCTATGGATAGGCAAGGCACCTTCGTATAAGCATCTCAGAGTCTTTGGTTGTGAAGCTTATAGCCATATTCCTAAGGAGTTCAGAAATAAGTTAGAACCAAAGAGCAAGAAGTGTATATTTCTTGGCTACGGAGAATCGGGCGGGATGGGTTACCGGCTTTGGGATCCTGAGTCCAGAAAGCTTATTCGTAGCAATGATGTGCATTTCAATGAAGCCAAGTTTCACGCTAAGCCAGAGAAGACAGAGGAGATCAGAAGAGTTGTCTTCAGGGAAGATGGACCTAGTGCTAGCACATCAAGACAGCATGGTCAGGCTTAGGAACAGCCTATAGTGTCTAGAGAGGCAGAATCAGTTGTGGTGAGACGTTCTGAGCGTGTCTCCAAACCACCTGATCGTTATGCGCCATCTCTAAATTATGTCATGCTCACAGATTGCGGAGAACCATCTTGTTACAAGGAAGCATTACAAGTGGTTGACTCGAAAAAATGGCAGTTGGCCATGCAGTCAGAGATGACAGCTCTGCATAAAAACCAGACATGGAAGTTGGTTAAATTACCACAGGGCAAAAAGGCTCTACCTTGTAAATGGGTTTACAGGTATAAGATCACCGCTCATGATAGTCAGCCAAAGTACAAAGCAAGGCTTGTTGCCAAGGGCTTTAAGCAAGAACAAGGCATTGACTTTGATGAATTCTTCTCTCCAGTGGTCAAGATGACTACATTGAGATGCTTTCTTGCATTGGTTGCTATATTGGATTTGGTGTTGCACCAAATGGATGTCAAGACAGCGTTCTTGCATGGTGATTTAGATGTGGAAATTTACATGCAGCAGCAAGAAGGGTTTGTTGAGAAAGGCATGGAACATTTGGTATGCCAGTTGTTAAAGAGTCTTTATGGCTTAAAACAATCACCGAGGGCATGGTACCATAAGTTCCACCAGTTTATGCTTTCTCAAGGCTACAAACGTAGTGAGTTCGATCACTGTCTATATACAAAGAAGGCTAAGGATGGCAGTTGGTTGATCCTTATTTTGTATGTGGATGACATTTTGATTGCTGGCAAACACTTGGAAGAAATTTCAGCTTTGAAGTCAAAGATGGCAAAATCGTTTGACATGAAAGACATGGGTGAGGCAAGTCATATACTTGGTATGCGCATTGAGAGAGACAGATCAAAGAAGTTGATTTGGTTATCTCAAACAGAGTATATCGACAAGGTTTTGCAACGTTTCAATATGGAGAAGGGAAAGGCATTGAGTGTTCCATTGCCACCATATGTGAAACTTAGCAAACAAGATTGTCCTGTGTCTGAGGAAGAAAAGGCTGAAATGGATAAGATTCCATATACGTCTGCAGTGGGTAGTTTGATGTATGCAATGATTGCTACACGTCCGGATATTGCATTTGCAGTGGGAGTGGTTAGCAGATATATGTCAAATCCCGGCAAGAAACATTGGGAGGCAGTGAAAGGTATCATGAGATACTTAAAACATACAAAGAGTATGCGCATATGCTATGGTAGTCAGGATTTGAGTGTCAGAGGATACACTGACTCAGATTATGCAGGAGACTTGGATAAGAGGAGATCTACATCAGGCTATGTCTTTACATTGGCTGGAGGTGCCATATCATGGCGATCTCGATTACAAGATTGTGTTACGCAGTCTACTACAGAAGCTGAGTATGTTGCAGCAAATGAGGCATGCAAAGAAGCTATTTGGCTTGGTAGATTGGTTGCAGACTTGGGAATCAAAGTAGATATGCCAGAGTTATATTGTGATAGTCAAAGTGCTATACAATTGGCAAAGAATCCAGTGTTCCATTCGAAGACTAAGCATATTGATGTCAAATATCACTTCATTAGGGAAGTACTTGAAGACAAGCAAATACAACTGCTGAAGATCCACACCAAGGACAATCCTGCTGATCTACTCACAAAGGGACTTCCAGGAGAGGGCTTTGTGCATTGTCGTGAGTTATTGGGCATTGGATAGATGGCAGCCATGTAAATCTTTGTACATTTATGTTCATAGATTTACAGTTACTTAAAGTGCCACATTGGACTTTAAGTGGGAGGTTGTTGGGATTAAAGCCCAAGTGGCCTCTTATGCGGATATGGCCAGCCGCCCGCCTAACTCACTCACCTCTAACTCTTTGTATATACTAACTTATACTTTGTGAATACTAAGGAATTGGGAGATAACCCTTCTAACAGTTCTCTGCGTACTACTGTACTGTGTAAGCTCACTGTGTGTGTGTGTGTGAGAGAGTTGACCCACGCTCCGCTCCGTGACTTCACCACATTCTTAGGCCTTGCATAAGGCACGCTTTTTTCACCCATGCATAGCATAACCCGGACGATTCAATGTCGTTCAGGAGAACTCCAACTAGGAGGGGGGATGCATTCTCAATGCAGACCCATTGATTATATAAACGAGGGCATTGTTTTTACTAATTTGTGTTGTAATTTTTTAAAATTTTGATGTTTTAACACATTTTTTACTTTTATGCCCTAAGTGACAAGATATACCAAGAGTAAGGGACAAACGTCAATACGAATGCATGTGTTGTAGAGTTGCAATAGAGCAAGAGATGGCAAACAACTCTACTAATTAAAGACAACTCAAATGGTGGAAATCATGGCTACAAAAGCATTCATAGTGGTTAATCCACCTGGCCAGAGCGCCATCAATGGTACAAAAAGATGTCACTTTTTGTCACGGTGCCATGTGTCAATACAGGGCAACAATTCGAGACCATACAATGACGACACAAAAACTAGTTTAATTATCCAGCTTTTCCAGGTTCAATAGTAGAAGAGTGTTTGGATGAATGCTACATGCTCAAGAAATTGACAGAGGCCATCAAGAAATATGAGGGGGATAGCGGATCTATCTTGTCAGATGCTATGAAAAATATGTTGTATGCTAGCCGATTGCATCAATATGTATTATAAAGTGCATGTCAGTGATGCTCCTTGACTGTCATTCTTGGAAGGAAATAGAGGACTAGTATACAATTTGAGCAAGTAGCCCAGTGAAGAAGTGCTTCATGGATTCTTTGTGCGGCTCATGTTCATGCCATCCTATTACATGAGCACTTTTGAGGAGGCATTTTATACATGTTTTTTCACACTAGAGACTAAAATTTTTGGGCCAAAAGTCAATGACCTTCATGCACGTCTTGTTGCTACCATATACATGTGGTAGTGATGTGTGTGAACACACTAGGACTGCCGGGCCATTTTTTCCCTCTTTAGAAGGTTTTTTCCCCCGTGCATTGTATATACGCCCATCACTTTAGGGCTATCTATCTTTCCATTTCACACTAAGTAACACACTCTCTAAAGAAAGAGTCATCAACACAGCAAGAGGAATATCATCTCTCTCACTACTGCATTTAGAGGGCAATCAATCATAGTAACAGGGGACGGAGGGGACGGGGGACGCCCAGTTCCGGGATGGGGACGGGTGGGGACGGAAGGAAAAAAGCATGCCAAGTGGGAACGCAGCCAAAACGTCCCGGGGACGGCAGGGAACGGCCGGGGATGGCAGGATACAAACGGAAGTCAACGGTCAGTTTAAAAAAAATATTGAAAAATTGACCATTTTTAACGGCCAATTCCACTCAACCTGTTAATAGCCATATTTTGGAACTTTGAAGCAACCCAATGGCTATAAAAGCCACCCTTGGGTCACTATGTCTCAAGCTCTCCACCTCAAGTTCTCAACTCTTAAGCCAATTGCTCTACACTGCTACGGTCTAGCCTCTCCTCTCTACCTTTGCCTCTACGGTCTACCCTCTCCTTGGACCCCTAACCTTGAGTCTCCTCTCTACCATCACCTCTATCCTCCTCCTCTACCCTCTCAATTTTCAAGCTCTCCTCTGCTCTCTCTCCACCTACACTCTCCACCATCATGTCATCTCAAGCTAACTCCTCTTCTCAAGCCGACTCTTCTTGAAGGAGGCCCGCTGTGCAAACATGGTCATGGTGGGATGAAGTCGACTCTACCGGGTGTGGTCAAGGGGGTGGTGCAAGACAGTGGACATGAGATCTATGCCCGTACAAGAGAACGGGTGGTGCAAACAAAGTGCGAGCCCATCTTCTTCATGAACCCGGCCACAAGGTGAAGTTTTGCCCATGCATTACACTCGAGAAGAGGTTGGAGCTTCTTGAGAAGCATGCAGTGTATGAGGTCTATGAAGCCATGGATCGGATTATAGAGACACTTGAGAAGCTTGTGCCCTATTCAGTATGCAGATATTTGTGGCTTGCGTGAGTCCAGGTGGAATGCATACTACTCTCCACTTCATGCAATGGCTTATGTGCTTGAGTCCAAGTTTCAAGGAAGGCGTTCAAGAGACCAACAAGGAGGTGAGCAAAGGATGGCGGCTTGCATGGGAGCGCCTTGAGCCTAGGAGCGACATTCGGTGCAAGATTAGAGATGAGCTAATCAACTACATGCAAAATAAGGGCTCCTATGGATGTGTAGATGCACAATTTGATCGCAGCAAGATTGGTTCGGTTTTGTGGTGGGAGGACTATGGAGGATATGGCCCAAATTTGCAGCGCTTGGCCGTTCGTGTCCTTAGCAAAGCATGTACTACTAGTTGCTTCGAGAAACTATGGAGTGTGTACAACCACATGCCTCTAAGAAGAGGGATCACATTGGGGTCAAGAGGGCCAATGATTTGGTGTTTGTGTCATGTGAGCGCTAACTTGCGCATGCTTTCCAAGAGCGTCACATACAAGGCAGATCCCTTCACTGAGTGGGAGATGGCAAAAGAGAATCCATCTATGGCCGGGATAATTTTTCTAGAGGAGGACCGCGAGGCCTCATATGTCGCTAACGACCTAAACTACGATGATGATGTGGAGATTTAGCAGGCGAGCACTCCCGGAGTTTAATGATCATTGATCACTCTAGAGTCTAGAGTCTACTCCTCCACCTAGCCCTTTACACTTTTTGTTATCCTTGGCCTTTTTGAGCCCTTGTGGAATGTACTTTTCATTTTGTATCCATCAATGTTTTATTAGCACATTTGCGTCCATATGATTCATGCTCTTTGGTCTATTTAGTGTAAATTTGTGGTCAAAGTGATGTTCTATGTGTGTGGCATGTGTGTAGGTTAAAAAATGGCAAAAAAACTCCTTTTTTTTGCCGTTCCAACCCCCGTCCCCATTCCCTAACTTTTGCCGTCCCGTCCCCGTCCCCCTCCCCATCCCCTAACTTTTGCCGTCCCCGACCCGCCGTTCCATGTAACTATGCAATCAATGGGACTTATTAGGCTATGGGAAGTAATGGTCGGGCTGTAGAAGTAGAGGGGACCTTGCCAAATGATGAATTTCCAGCTACGGAATCCCTGCTTAAGTAAATCAGAGAAATATGAGGCACCTTGATCTGCCTCAATTGGCTGCATCTTCTTTCCTTGCTTCTCTTCTCCTATCTCTTATTGCATATGTTTTTTTAATTTACCGAAGTGCCTACATCTTTAGACTCCTGAGTAACCTCCTATATCTCTTGGTCATAATCTGTTGTCTCTACTCCTGGATGCATCCAATTGCCATAGGTTACCTTTTTAAAGAAATGGCATGAAGCCTGGTGAAGAAACCCCTCTAAGAAGTCTCTCCTCTATGAACACTAGGGAGAGAGATCAAGCGAGAAAGGAACATTCTATTAACATCTCATAGAGGCTAAAAAGAACTAGCGATCCAACTCCATTGATTGAACCTCTGGCTCCTGGTCTAGCAACCTCTCATTAGGAGGTCTCTCTAGGACAATTTCCTCCACACTGCCTGCATCCCCAATAGCCGATGCAATAATCAACCAATCTCTGATTTTTTGCTTGCAATAGAAGCATCCAATTAGGTATCCAATCACACCTCATTCAGAGAGTGTCTGAACTTGGTCCCCTATCTTCTTCCTGAGATCCTCATCAATGGGGCCATTGGACTGGAGGAAGCTCCCGAGAAATATTTTAATGAAACTCAATGAGCTATAAGAACTTCTCTATTGAAACACCTTTATTTGCAAAGTCCTAGATCCCCTTACCAGCTTAGCTTCAGCTACCAAGTTTGCCCAAAAGTGTTGATGCAGGTGTCAATGAATGGACGGTTATGTAAATGAGTGCATGATAGTAATGGCAGGTATGAAAATTGTAAGTATGTAATAAGATGTGTTGTAACTTGTGAGTGCAAAGATGAGCGAATGAAAGGGTAAAAGTGATGGCAAAAAAAAATCAAGCAAAAAAGAAAGTTAGCTTTGATGCTAGATAGGAAGAGTTTCTTTTAAAGTTTGAGGTTACTTATGGTAAGGGATAAACTACCATTAACCATGGTGAGATGAAGTGACCTCGGAGGGCACCTTGTCAGTGGCGGGAGGTTCTCGTGCATGGGCATGCAAGCTATGCTCTTACACACTGAAAGGGGGCATGACAAAGTGAGGGCACACTTTCTTCGAGTGCCGGAACATGAGGTGAAATTTTGCACCAACGTAACCATCGAGAAGAGAAAGGAGCTCGAGGAAAAGGATTGGAAATTCAACCATAAAGCCAAGACCATACGCAAAGGTATCGACCCAAAGACCCTCCTTTTCCTTTCTTCCTCTTTACCCGGGTTAGGTGCCGGTGGATCTTCATCGGGTCCGATTCGTCACCAAAGGACCCTTGCCACCTCTTGGGACGCAAAGAAGAAGGAAGAGGTGGATGCGGCCGTGGTCCGATTCTTCTAGCGACTATACCCCATTTGTCATGGCAAGGTATGTTTTATGATTTATCAATCTTCTCTCTCACTTCCTCCGTTATCGTCATTTCCGTCGTTTTGATACTAACCTCTTCATGTTTGATCAAAATAGGTCGCAGTATTGGAAAGTCATGGTGCAACAGATAGGTAAGTATGGCAGCGGCTATGTGCTGCCATCTTCAAAGGCTCTCTGAACCACTTTGCTCCATCAAGAGAAGGCTATTGTGGATCAAGCAACACTCAATATTCAGCGTCTTTGGGCAAAACATGGCGTTTCCCTCATTGCCGACGGGTGGAGCGATACAAGGAAGAGATCTATCTATGGTCTCTTCGCATACTCGAGTTGAGAGATGTACTTTGTCCTCTCTGTTGAGTGGACAACGGCCATAAAATCGATCGGTGAGAAACATGTGGTGGCCTTTGTTACAAATGGTGAGGCATCAAACAGGGCAGCAACAGCTATTATAGAGGACCATTATCCACATGTGACAGTGTGCTTTTGCATAATGCACTGCTTGAACAACCTTCTAAAAGACAACGGTAGGCTAGACTCGATCGCTTCAGTCATTGTGAGATTGTTACTTTCATCAACAATCACAACTTGGTTCAGAGTGAGTACCTCAAGAGGTCGTGCGACAAAGTTCTTTTAAAGTATTCAAACACCCACTTCGCATTCAACTTTCTTCTTGTGCACAGGCTGTCTGAATGTCAAAATGCGGTCTGACAGGTCTTCATTAGTGATGAGTTCACCACCTCCCCCTATGCAAAGATTCATGCCAAGTTACTTAAATATAATGGTTATGTTTCTACCACTAAATAGCTCACCCTCTATGTTCTCAAAGTAGTCTCATGAAAATGCTCACTCTAATTCTCTTAGTTTGCTATTCTCCATTTCCATTACATTTGTATCAGAGCTATTGGTTTCTCTTTTATTGCTAATGAAGAGAGGTCCTTAAGTTGTCCATGAAAGGTTGGACCTTTTCATTGCAATAGGATAAGTGGGACATGGATATATTATCTTGGTTGAGAAGGACTTAGTTCAAGGTACATCATTCGGTACTATAGTATTAATAATGAATTCTCTCGAGGCTTGCCTTTGGATAAACCATTAATGAGCTACAAGCAAGCTCAACAAGAACCATAATCAAGTGAGAAATGTTAGACCCTCTCCACTAGTCTTTTCAATCAACGGACTCTAAACGACAGGTGTGGCTGCTTGAGAACTAACTTTCAAAGGTAAAGAAGAGTAGTGACTCAGGTTTTTGAGGGTACCAAAGCACAAAGTAATCTATACATAAGTGTAATTAGCATGGCTGACAATAACCAAGAGAGTAGAACGAACATTGAAAACTTTAATTTTTCACATGAAAGTGCTAATGATGATGCCCCCATGTTTGTTAATTACCTTGTTACTAGGTTGCAGCTGTTAGGAAATAAGACGTAGCTAAATAGATAATTGAGTAGATTACTTAATGGAGAGAGATAGATTTCACACACAAGAGATTATAGAGCAGAGAGAGAGAGAGAGAGAGTACACACGATATACGTGGTTCACCCAATGTGGGCTACCTCCATGGGAAAGCAGCCACTGAATGGCTTTAGCACTTCAAAAGAAGAAGTAGTTTACAAAGGGATTAAACCCTTGATAGAGCTCCCGCCTTGCTTCACTCTCACCACCTCACACTCACCTTGTTTCATCAACTTCACACTATGAAATGTGTGTAGAAATGGCCTCCTTTTATAGGCCAAAAGGGTCGCCCTCTCTTATGAGAGACAGCCATGTGTAGCCGCCCTTGTGCGAATAAGTCCAAATCAGACCCTCCAATCCGCCCATGTGTGGCCGCCTGGCCTTGAGAAGACAAGTCCGCTTTTGAATTCGGCCACCGGCCACCGGCCATTGACTTCCGAACACCGGCCACCGGCCATTGACTTCCGACCACCGGCCATCGGCCATTGACTACCGGCCACCGGCCAACCGACCGGTTGTTTTTCGACCACTTTCTGGCCGCCGTCCGGCCATAATATTCCGGCGAAAAAGAATATTCCGGCGAAAAAAAAAGTCTTTGGGGCCTCCGCCCCCAAGGCCTTTAAAGTTGCCCCTGATTCTTGTCCGTGAAAATTTTGGTTTCCGGTGAATGATTTTCCTTCACGCACGATGGCTTCTCCTCATAATGGGGGCCTTACAAATGTGCGCTTTTACCACAGAAAATCACAAAGGTAAATCAGGCTCCATACTTAATAGCAACAAGCTATGGGCAACCCTACTTTGCAAGCCAAAGTTACTCAAAAACTTTGTGCTTATGGGATTTCCCTTCCTCTCAGAGAGGAGAGAGAGCTTAGGAGTCCTCTTGATGAGACTCCCAAAAGAAGACTCTCTCCCATAAGACGGGAGGAATCCAAAGAACGAGAAAGAAGAAAATCCCTAAGTTCCTCTGAAAATGTGGCTCCATGAATATGGTGGTCTAGACGATTGTGAAATCCTCCCTAGAGGAAACGGTGAACCCATAGTCCTTCTCCTTGTCAGTCCAAAAGGTAAGAGAGGAAAAAAATGAAGAAACATGCAAGAAATAGGGCACCCTCTTCTCCTTCTTCTTCACCATCCTCCTCTTTTGACGAAAGCAACGGATAGTCTCCTAGAGAATACAAGAGGAGAGGAAATTGCAAATCCTACCTTGCATGGAGAAGGTCCCAAAAGCTCAAGAAATTCAAAGAGGGAGTAAAGAGTATCTCTTTTCTCACCTATGATGGCACCTTTGGTGGTACCGACAAAGTATTGACTTCATCTAACAATTTGATGCGGCCTTTGGAGACGAGGGCTTCATGGAGTCCTCCAAGCTACACCATGTAGCTATGCAGTTCCAAAAATCTGCATGTCAATGGTGGGCTAGCCTTCGTGGAAATGGCAAGTCCCCAAAGACATGGAAACTCTACGAGTTTCCATCAATGAAGAAATTCCTTGCAAGTGATGAAAGGACAAAGTTCTTACCATATGGTGGAGTATGAAGTTGCTCTCCAATGAGTCTATCCACAAATATGTGGACAAGTTTTGGGATTTACATCTCAAGGCTACTGTCTTTCAAAAAAATAGATTTGCCGAGTAAAAGCAATAATTTTGTGTGTGATTACCTGAAGAAATGGCCGAGTATGTCAACTCTCAACGGTCTGGTCCTATCATCAAAGTAATCCACCACACTATGGTTGCTTTGCACATCAATTACCAACAAAGGGCTACAAGGAATGTCAAGCCCATGGAAAGCAAAGACAAAAATGATGCAAAGGAAATTTTTTTTCTCAAAACTCTTCCCAAGGAAATTCTAGCAAAAACAACAACAAAAATTGATCCAAGGCTAAGGGAGTTTACAAAGGTAAAAATAAACTCTCTCTTGAAGAGCTAGAAGCTTTTCATAAGGACCACAAATGTTTTAAGTGTGGGGAGCAAGGACATGGCTATCGTTCTTGCCCCAAAAGAAATGCCCGCAATGAGACTCCCAGAGCTTCCACGATCGAAGCACTAAAAGAGGATTCTCATTGCAAAGGATCACCTATCTCCTATGCTTGGGGAAAGGTAAGGGAGCATGTTGCCTTCATATTGTTTGAACCTGGCTCTAGTCACAACCTTATATCAATGAAGTTGGCAACTAAGTTGGTCATTCAAGCTTTTGAGATGGGAGATACTGTAACTCCCGATGGAGCTTTCAAGGGGCATCAAGCCTCCTTTACTCCCTTGATTGGGAATTTGAGGCTTCATGTCCAAAGCTACAATAAGAAAGAAGACGTTTTCATCTCTCCTCTCCAACACAAGGATGTTATCCTAGGGGCACCATGGTTCAATCGCATGGCTGCCAATATGAGTTTCCCTAAAAGGAGAATCTACTCCACCTAGAGGGAAAATATTATGTATATAGATGCTAATGATTTAGGTCATACTATACCACTTGTAAATTCACCTACTTTTGATAAGTCAATGAAAAGCTCAGTTTTTGCGTACATGATTTTTGTCAAAGAGTCTCTATTTGATGCTAATGTTTTAACAAAGAAAAATATTAGGAATCAAGAAGAATTTTTTAAATAGATTCCAAGATGTGTTTATCAATGATATCCCTATGGACTTACCTTCAAAACGAGGGAATGATGACCATTGAATTGAGCTCTTACCAAGAAGCTCACCACCTAATAAGCCTCCTTATTGAGTTTCCCAAGCTCAACAAGAGGAGATCATGAGGCTAGTACAAGAATTGGTAGACAAAGGGATGGCGAGGCCTAGCTCCTCTCCCTTTTGTTCTCCAATCCTTTTAGTGCAAAACAAAGATGGTTACATATTGCATGTGTGTGGACTATCGAGCACTAAACCATATCACTATCAAAAATAGATTTCCCGTATCACAAGTAGAAGATTTATTTGTAAAGTTACAAGGTTTGACCTAGTTCAGTAGGATTGACCTTAAAAGTAGCTATCATCAAATAAGGATAGTGAATGAAGATACCATAAAGACCGTGTTTCATACAACGTTTGGTTTTTAGGAATATCTGGTCATGCCTTTTGGTTTGACTAATGCACCAGCCACATTCAATCATTTAATGAAGAAAATATTTAGACCCTATTGCAAATTCACAGGAGTGTTCTTTAATATGATTTCATGATCTACTCCAAGTCGTTGGAGGAGCACAAGAAACATCTCCAGGTGATTTTTCAACCTTTGATGGAGAACAAGCTTTCTATTAATCAAAATAAGAGTGAAGTTTTCCTTCAAGAGATTCAATAAGGTCATATTATCTCTCAAGATGGTATCCGTATGGATCCATCAAAGTTGGAGGTAATAAAAGCATGGCCTAATCCAAGGAATCTACATGAGCTAAGAAGTTTTATTGGTATGTGTGCATACTATAGATGGTTCATAGCCAAATTCTCTCAAATAGCGGGACCATTGCATGACTTAACAAAGAAGAACATTAAGTAGGCTGGACTGATAAAGAGAAAAATTCTTTTGACAAGCTCAACGAGAGGCTTACCTCCCAACCAATCCTTATGCTTCCGAGTCTCTCAAAGCCATTTGAGGTCCCATGTGATGCTTGTGGTGATTGCCTTGGAGTATTTTTTTTTCAGGAAGGGCATTCCATAGCATATGAGACTCGGATTACTCCAACCTTTGCCAATCCCAAATTCACCATGGGAGAGTATATCCATGGATTTTATCTTTGGATTTTATTCAAGTCTATCCATGGGATTAAAGGAATATGGACAATAATTAACTTGTTTAGCAAGCAAGCACACTTTATTCTTGTCAAAAAGACTAGTAAGGCACACCAAATGGCACCCCTCTTCATATCTCAGATTTTCAAACACCATGGATTTCCAACATCCATCGTGTCAGATAGAGATCCTACAATGATCAGTAATTTTTGGAAAGGTTTCTTTGAAAATCTAGGTACAAGATTGAACTAATTTCTCTTTGGTTTATCACCCACAAACAGATGGCCAAAGTGAGATAACCAATCTTACGATTATCCATCTACTAAAGACTTATGTTATAGAAGTACATCAATGCTCACAATGGGAAATTTACTTATCCCTTGTAGAGTATGCATACAATAATATTGTCTATACTCCTACGGGGAAGGATTTTTTTGAGATCATAGAGGGAACACCTAAAAGTCCCTTGCTAATTAAAGTATATGGGAAGATCTTCCCTGTCAATGAATATAGCGGCGACCTACAAGAACTTTTCAACAGATTCAGGAGGCTATATCCATCTCTTAACAAAGGAAAAAAGTTGTTGCTGACAAGCACAGAATGGCTTTCACGTACAAAGAATTTTATTGGGTGTTACTTAAGTTTTCCAAGGCTCCATTAAGGCAAACAACGTGCAAAAATCCTATGGACCATCAAAAGTATTGTGCTAAACTAGCAAAAAGATACTATGGTCCTTCTCAAGTCTTGAAGCCATCAATGACATGGCTTATCAACTGAAGTTTCCCAACCATTGGCTCATACACAATGCTTCTGATGCAAGCCTACTTAAGCTCTACAAAAAGGAGATCCATTAAGAGAACAAGTTAATTGAAGACCCTCCAGAAATCAAACACCAAGAAGAGGTGCTACAGCCCGAAGCTATCCTTTGGCATGATAACAAGGTACTACCAAATAGTCTGATGATGAGTGAAATAGTCTCATAAGACAAAAACATTGGTCATTTAAAAGAAACATGTACATTTGCATTGTAAGCATTGACAAGGTTCATACTATCCTTAAGATGTATTCCTTGCATCCACCTAGCATCTTTGAGGTAAACAATCTTAAGGCCAGTGTTTTGGAAGACCATATACATGGAGGGAAAAAAATCAGATTAGAAACCTTGTATACTAGCTCATAATCCTTCATCTAGCTTGTATAATAGCTCATAATCCTTCATCTAGCTTGTTAGTTGTATAGCTAACAAAGATACCACTTCTTAGCATTTTAGGCAAATCTTTTGTAATATGCTTTTTTCACACTATGATTTTTTATTAAGAAAATTTCAATAGTAATTTTTGAAAACTTTTCCCAATACAAAAAAACTTCGTTTGAACTCATGTGCTATAGTAACATATTTGGGGATGAACCCCTTGAGGGTGAGAGCTGACCTACAGTAGTCTGGAACTATTGTCGAGGAGAGGCAACCTTGACTGAAGAAAAACCCAAAAAAATCACAAGTAAAAACCATTACTTCCTCTACATGACTTTAGAGTGGTTTTCTTTTTTATTTCACACGATTGGAAGGCAAGTTACTTCCTGTGTAGGATATTGGAGACTTGGGAAACGTTCCAAGACCTTGGTAACCTTAGGCTAGTTAGGATGGGGATGGTGGATAGTCCTTGATATTTGGGTCAAATTGGTAAGGATAACACCAAGTTAGAAAAGTAAACACAAAGAATCTGTGATTACATTTTCGTTTTGTATGAATTTTTAGACCTTGGTAACTTAGGCTAGCTAGGATGGGGATGGTGGATAGTCCTTGAGATTTGGGTCGAATTGGTAAGGATAACACCAAATTAGATAAGTAAAACACAAAGAAACTGTGATTTCATTTTCATTTTGTATGAATTTTTAGTTTTATTAGGAGAAGGATTAGTAAGAAATTTCAAGATTGCATATGTGCTAAAATTTTATGAAGTTGAATTAAAATTATTGTTACCAGCATCGATAACAAAAGAGCCCATGTAACAACCTACATTGTATTTTTTCTTTTTTGAGAAATCTAGATGGCTCTATCTATACGCCTTTGTAATTTATTGATTCCTGGACTAGAAATATAAAGGAATATGTGATTAAGAGCTAGATGGAGAATGACTAAATGCTTCCAAATTGTATTAGTGAATCTCTAACTGTGAAAGAATTGAAAGATTGTCCATCTTTTACCTAAAACCTTATGGCTAAGGTCTTGTTACGGCATTAGCCGCACATGCGGTCCTGCGGTCCTGCGGAGGTCTGGACACTGCGGATCAGGAGTCAGCAGTCATGTGGTATGCGGCGGCCGGAGCGGCAGTTCTTCATAGGATATCACGGGACAGGAGTGTGTGCACCGTTCCCGATCTGCGCTGGAGCAGCGGTTGTATATGGAGGGCCATACCTGTCTTTTGATGTAACTTAACCAATCTCTATGATATTCATGGCATCATCTATTGTACTCTGTGTCTGGGTTACAGATGAATGAAGCAAGGGTTGTTCTGTGTCTGTGTACTTTGTACTTCCTTCTCTTGTCATTCTGTGCGTTGATGTTCATATAATGTAGTTGCGGGTAATCATTCCCGTAATGCCTATTGCTCCTGTGTGGGCAATAGCCATTACATCTGGCGACCACGATGCATGATGAATGGCCTGCGATGAATATGCATGCGCACTAGGTCGCAGGGTCCGCCTGACCCTGTGGTTCCAATTGTAGGAAGACGTAGGAGGAGAGGCGGTTCAGATGAATTTGTTTTTTCTTCACCGCAGATTGAGGAATCTGTATCTCCATCACCAAGCCCGGTGCGTGGTAGGAGGTTGCGGCGAGCGAGACATACTCTGCGCAGTCAGTCATGTCCTCCTGTCGTACGTTCACCCTCACCCACACAGGTTGCTCTACCACTGTCTCCGGTAAGCAGTCTGGGAGTATCTCCGCCACTGTCCCCACCTCCTAGTGCTCGTCAATGTTTTTCGGGGGGAGGAGGAACAGTTGGGCAAGGAGTGAAGATTAGGTATAGTCGGTTTCGAGGTCTTTTGAGTGAAGACCGAGATGCACATTTACACCAATTCAATAAAGCTTATGGATTGAATCATCCTGGGGTGGTGATTTCTCTCCATCAACAGTCAGTATTTGAATCTACACTCTCAGGGAAAGCTGCGAAATGGTTGTCCGAATATCCTGATGATCATTTCTAGATGTATGCTGACGGATCCATAGCGTTTCTACGAAGGTTTCGAACGGAAAAGAAAATCCCTCAACATTTGGAAAAGCTTTGAACGCTCCGGCAGAAGTCATTGCCAGTGGAGGATTATGCTGCAAAATTTCGGATGCTTTTGCAGAGGGTACCTCAGGCACAAAGACCATCAGCGGAAGTACTGAATGACTATTTTTTGCGAGGGCTCAACAAAAATCTCAGAACGGCTATGGCGACAGTGGATAAGGTAACTACTCCACTGGATACTGTAATTGATAGGGCTGTAGTAGCAAGAGAGGCTTTAGAGGATACGGAACATCCAAACAAGTCAAAGAAGAAAGATAGAAATAAATCTCATCGGAAGTCACAGGACAGTGGCAGTGATATTTCGGAGTCGGAATCCGTAGGATCTAATTCCTCGGACTCAGGCAACAGCGATTCGGGAAAAAAATCGGAAGAGACACCACGGAAAAAATCCCAACATCACGGGAAAGGTGTATCCTCCAGATCGACGGAATCGGTTGCAGTGGCTAAAAGTCTAAAGGAAATCTGGTGTACCCGATGTCGGAATCCGGGCCATGCTGCTCAGGAATGTGCAATGAATCAGAAGTGGTGTGCGATTTGCACGACCAATACTCATAATACAGTGGAATGTTATTTCAATGGCCGGGGTCGTCGGAGATGAGGGGACTCTTCTACCTGGCAACAACCACAGATAGGGCAGGGACAAGAGCCTGCTATGGCGATGTCTCATGCTCATACACCAGAGAGGCCTCTGCAAGGTCAAGCAGGAGGACGGGGTTAAGGGGGAGGACAAGGCCGCGGAAGAGGTGGCCGAGATCCTAATCGCCCCAAGACATGCCTTTTCTGTTTGGGGGATGGTCATTGGCGATCTAAGTGTACTGAAGCTATGGAATACGATCGGAAAAAGCAAGAACGCGCTGCAGGGAAACAGCCTAGTGTGGCTATGGTTCAGATTGAAGGATTGGAGGGGTCTGACCCAGAGGTTTCATTAATCACGTGATCGGGTAAAAATGTGGTTCCAACTCCCGATGTGAAAATTCCAGATTGGACGGCTCAGGAAGAGGTGCGGAAAAAGACTGTGTCCTAGTTGCCACAATCCGCACCACCAGTAAAGACAGCAGGACCATCAACTATGCCAACCACTGTAGGCCTAGAAATAAGGGAAGGGAAAGTTGGAATTAAGGGTGATATGAAAGAACAGGAGGAGTGGAATTCAGTTTGGAAAGAGAGCACAATTGGAGCATTTGCAAAAATTACGGTTATGCTTTACGAAATGCAGGGAGGTAAAATTTAGTTTGAATCCTTTAAAGTGTGCATTTGCTGTTCGCAGTGGCAGGCTCCTGGGGCATATCATCTCTGAAGACGGCATTTCTGTGGATCCGGATAAAATTGCCGCAATTACTGAAGCGCCTGCACTGTGGAATCAGAAACAGTGCCAGATTTTCTTGGGTCAAGCCCGATGGCATGGGAGGCATTTGCGGTTTGTCGCGCATTTGGAAATATCGATTACTCAGGCAACTCATGCTATAGATTTCAAATGGACACAGGAATGTGATTTGTCTTTTCGAAGATTAAAACTGCAGCTCTCCAAAGCTCTGATTATGCTAGCACCGAATTGGGGGCAGGATTTTCATGTGCTCGTGGATGCTTCGGATCGTGCTATTGGCAGTGTGTTGATGCAGGAACAAAGTCAAGGATGGTTCCGACCGGTCTATTATGCCAGTAGACGATTATCATCTGCATAAAGAAATTATTCAGTAACATAAAGGGAATGTTTAGGGATGATTTATTCAGTGAAGAAATTCTGGCACTATCTGTTGGGCCGACGATTTTTCTTCCATATGGACCATTCGGCTCTATTATACCTGGTAAGGCAATAGAATTTGACGGGAAGATTGGCCCGATGGGTGATTTTGTTGCAAGAATTTGACTTTGAGGTCATACACAGGCCAGGGGCTCAGCATGCGGTGGTTGACTACCTATCTCGGCTAGACTCTGAAGAGCCGCCGATGGGGGTCGCTGATGAATTTTCGGATGCATCTCTGTTTCTAACAGGAGTCGCTACAGAAGATGTTACCGTCCCGAGTCAGGTAAGGGTCATTCCGAGCATTCCATGGACATGGTATGAGGAGATGTTTCATTTTCTCGACATCGGCGACATGCCTTCCTTCTTGACCAGCCATCAGAGGAAACGTATGGCTATTAAAAGTAGGAATTTCGAGATCATTATGGGGAAGCTCTATTACCGCACGGTGGCAGAGGTGTTACTCGGATGTGTGCTACCACAGGAGCAAGAAGCAGTCCTAGAGGAAGTACATACGGGTATTGCCGGAGGTCACTTTGCAGCACTAATTACAGCTAGAAAGGTTCTCCAATCAGGATTATGGTGGCCCACATTGTTTCAAGATGCGAGAAACTATGTGCAACAGTGTGATGTGTGTCAGCGTTTGGGGCAACCTACCAAACGGTCGAGAATGCCTTTTCAGCCAGTCTTGCCCTTGGAGCCTTTTCAAAAGTGGGGTTTGGATTTTGTTGGTCCTTTTAAACCAGTGGCAGCTCACACAGGGAATAAGTATATCTTGACAGCCATGGATTACGCTACCAAATGGGTGGAGGCATGGCCTTCGAGGGATAACATTGCAGTTTCTGTGGCGGGATGCTTATATAAGGATATATTTTCTAGATATGGCTGCCCTATTGAGCTGGTTAGTGATCGGGGAAGTCATTTTTTGAATAAGGTGATGGAGAGAATGCTGCGGTTTTATTTTGTGTTGTGCAGGAAATCTTCTCCTTATTATCCTCAGGCGAATGGGCAAGCAGAATCAACCAATAAACAATTGATTTGAATTTTGACAAAGTTAGTGAATATGAATAGAACGGATTGGGATGTGAAACTTTCTTCTGCCTTATGGGCCTATCGGACAGCCTACAAAGTGGCAACACGATTGACTCCTTTTAAGTTAGCATTTGGCATGGAGGCAATCACTCCGGTGGAGCAAGTGATTCCGAGTTTGCGGATGTTGATTGCGGATCGGCTTCTTCCGGAGGATTCCGTGATTTATCGATTGGATGTTTTGTAGGAACTGGACGAAGAGTGGCTGCAGAGCTTTGCGGTGCTGCAAGATCTGCAGTCTAGGCGGAAAAAATGGTTGGATCGCTCGAAAGCACGGCAATTTGTTCGAGGACAGCTGGTCCTTGTCTTCAATTCCCGTCTCGGGAAGATGCCGGGGAAGCTTAAATTAAGGTGGTCAGGACCATTTTGGATTTTTCAAGCATGCGGGTCTATTTCTTTTTATTTGGAGGATTTGCGGGGGGAGGTTATTTCTGTGCCAGTCAATGGTTTCAGACTGCGCCATTATGTTTCACCTACCACGATTCAGTGCCCCTTTGCTGCCATACAAGAGCCGGAAGCCGCCTTAATCATGATTGGGGATTCTTTTGCATGCAATCTTGGGAAGCGGGAAAAGATCTATGATGGTTGCGACACCGTGTATTGCCCTATTTTGGGAGCTCATTGTGGAAGGGTTACTATTGCATGCAGACGTTTTTTATTGTGGTTCTCTAGTTTCGTGTGTCGCGCGCTCTTAGTGTTTTATTCTCTGCTCCTGCATCTCATCGCCACCATGACAGCTTCTCTTCTGCAATGTGTCCCTTTCACTCCCGTGCAGCAGCTCGCGCTTCGACGAGTGGACGCATGGCTGCAAGACTTGCGGCTGCGTGTGTTCGCCAACCTGAACTGGCAAGGAATCCCAGTGCACCCGCGAGCAGCACAGTTGATCGAGCAACTCGCGGCTGGTGATATGGTGGTCCTCAACAATGAGCAGATACAGTTGACAGTTGAAAGAATCTCAAGATGTTGATGTTTACCCAACGATGGCGTGGTGCGAGCCTCCCATGTGATCCCTGCTGCAGATGTCGAGCAGGAATTTGGCTAGAAGGTCAAAGGGGAGTATAAACTGTCAGGGTTTTCAGATGTGGCAACCAGGGATGCATATCGGTGGTTCCTTGAGGAAATTTGGCTACAGTCCAAAACGTATACTATTTCGACCTGAGCTAGAAATGTGTTGCATTCGGCCAACTTTGGGCCAGTATCTTGGGCAACAATGGTCAGAGAGCGACTGTTGGTGGAGTGCCAACGAGTGATGGCACAGTTGGGGAGGGGTACCCCAACCAATACAAAGGTGGGCCAACTGCTCACATTGATCTTTCCTTTGAGAGAAGTGTTTCCTCTTGCCCTGTGTCCTCTTTGCCACTTTGAAGATGATTGCTTGGTGGTCCAAGGCACTAATCCTCTTCTGTCGCAAACACAAAGCTTGGCAGTGCCGGCCGAGAGGGAAATACAGCAGCAACAGGTGGGTACTGTGGAATTTCCTGGTTCATCAACGACGGTGGTATCCTCTGGAGCCCAGGAGATTGCCAGTGCAGGTGCAAGATCAGCAAGCCGCAAGCACGGCCGTGCGGAGTAGCAATTTTCAACACCACCTCCAGCAACTGCATCTCCTGTTGTGGAAGATTCTGCATTGGCTCGCTGGCGCCGCCGAATGCAGGAAAGAGTTAGCAGTACGACTCCCTTGCGGATGAGCTCTGCGGTTGCGGACGTCCCTGCTCAACCGGAAACGTCGGGTATTAGGAATGCGTCTACCTCGACGGGAGGTATTCTCCCCGCAGTGCTACCCTAGGAGGCTACGGTAACAGCGACCCCTGCTGACCAATTATAGGCATGCGGCACATTTTTTAGCAGACTTGCAGAGTCTATTCGTGCGGCCTGGCCAGCCCCAGCCACAGAGGGACGAGTCAATGAGCTGGAAGCGCAGGTAGCGACTTTGCAGACTCGGATTGACGAGTTAAACACTCAGAATGAACAGCTGACTGCCACTACTCGCCAGCAAGGGGCAGAAATACAAAGATTAAGAGGGGCTAATGCTGAGTTTGTAAGGTCTATCCAACAAGAACTTCTTCAGTTGAGAACACAGCATACCCTAGCTTCTTACTTAACCTCGCACCCTGGCGATGTAATGATCAACATGACTGATTTGGATGCATTAGTAGTGGAGATGCAAGAGGATCTCCGAAATTTTTTAGATAATCAATTACAAAGCTGGAGCACACGCTTGGCTGCTGAGGTGGGAGCACAGCCACCCGCTCAGCAGGTTGTGGTGTACCAACCCGAGTCATCCAACACTGACAGAGGTAAGAGTGTTGTTCCAGAGGGTTTTGATGTTGCTAATTGGGCAGGTTCTCTCCTAGACTCAGAGGCAGTTGTGAGTCTCTCCTTCGTGTCTACTTGTTTCTCTAGAGCTGGTTTGATGGGGGTTGGAGCTAGTACCTCGTGCCAACTTGCAGGTTTACCAAGCGGATTTTCTATCAAGGATTGGGATGTTTCAATCAAGTGAGTAATTCCACACTCGGTGCAATACGCATTGACTCTAATGATTTCATCATGAGGACAGTCTCTTAGCCAATGGTCTCCGCTACACTTGTAGAAGGGTCCCTTAGGCTCTTGAGGTGCTCCTTGAGCTCCTCTCTTTTGGTATGCATGCCTCTATCCGCCCATGCCTCCATTGGCTATGAACAACAATGTTTGTTCATCCAAGTTGTATGTTCCTTCTCCTGCTGCATGTGCAGTTGTTGGTGGTCATGTACTTCCAATCATACTCCAAGGTTCTGGCATTGGGGGTTATTCCGGTGGGTAATAGAAAAGATTTTTTGCATATCCATTGGAATCTTCGTAATATGCATGCATAGGTACTGAGGCGGTCCGGGGCGGGCAACAAGAAGAGCAACCTCTAGACACCCTTCAAGGCTCCCGTGTTGCTCAATGGGGCTAGGGCACAACACAACACAAACCAAAACAACAAACCCACAACCATATCCCAACTACACAAGGGGCACCACCTAGTTTAAGAGCGAACTAGGACGCAAAAGAGGAGAATCGTCAGAGCAACCCACAAACAAGCAAGGAATTTACACTAACCCTAACACCAATGGAACACTCTCACACACTAAAACACGAGAGAGAGAGAGAGAGAGAGAGAGAGAGAGAGAGAGAGAGAGAGAGAGAGAGAGAGAGATAGTGTACAACTTAGCTTCAACTTTATATTTTGCACAAAAAAGGAACTTAGAGCTTGCGGAATCAAGTGACAAGATTTGGTTATAGCATCACTAGCACATTGTCTTAGGGTTATGGGATCCCTCTCACCATCCACCCTCTTACAATGGTAGCCAAACAATAGCCAATGAATCACAAGAACCAAAACAACATCCTTCAATGAAACAAGTCACCTTATGAAGCTGAATGAGTTTGCCAAGCCAAATTGGAGGAGAAGCGTGAGCCTTTGGACATGAATTGCACCCAAAACTACCAATTCATTGATGTTGGGGTAGATACAACAATGGTAGGAAGAATATCTTCTACTCGCACTCACTCAAACTAGCTCAAGCTTTTCTATGCACCAAGGTGATGGTGTATAGAAAGCTTACTCTCTCTTTACAACCAAGATAGAATTGGCGTGTGGTACGCTCAATCTAGTGTGCAATGGTATAGTGATGTCTTTTACAAGGAGGAATGGGTTCTATTTATAGGTTTTAGAAGCCTTGATTAGGATTAAGCCTAATCAATTTTATTAGGAAAGATCAAGGATTATGAATTTTTATGAATTTCAAATGATAATGGGGTCTCTCTTTTCTCTTGAGTCACATGGATGTGGACTGAAGTAAGAGAATTATTGATGTGGTGAAAGGAGAGAAACTTCCATGGGAGTGAGTGAATTTGGTTTACTTGTGTGGTTGCCTACTCCACATGTTGATAGTGTGGGTGCATTTTTACAAGAGAAGTTAGTTGTTAGTGGTAATAATCACTAGAATTGTTAGTGATACATTTACAATGGGTAGGATGAGTTGATTTGATGAAGTAAGAGGGGTGAATTAAAAGAGAATCATTGAGATGGTGAAGCTTTGAAGAAGCTTGAACTCACCCTTGTGTAGATTGTGGAAAAAATGACCGCTGGTCTTCTTCTTCTTCTTCGCTTCTTTACGCCGCCGCCACGGTTGACCACCACGATGAAAAGAGGATTTGTTGATGAAAAATCCTCAATTTGCAGAAGTTATCATGGTTAAGATGCTGAATTTTAGATATTTTTAGGAGAGGTAAATGAAATTGTAACATAGAAGCAATAGAGAGAGACATGGAGAGGGTGTATGTATGTAGAGGTTCATAAAAGAACTATAGGGATGAGAGAGAAGGGTAATGGTGAAGAGGGTGGGAGAAGCCATAGAAATTGCAGGTTTGAGTGAGGGAAGGAGAGGGAGGGATGTGTAAGAGTGAGTAGGTGTGTGGAAGGGTGAGAGAAGACTAAGGGCTACTTGTGAGAAAAGTGGGCAGACTGGGGTCCACTCAAAAAATCATAGCTCACCGCTGGTAGCTCCAAAAATCATGACAAAATTTGAGGTGATTATTCAGAGCGTGGGCTAAATTTTCTCTTTTAACCACTGCTCCAAATTCGGAGTCGAGATAGGTGCCAAAATTCTCACCAAATAGCCTGTTTTTATGCCTGCAAAAGTCTTTTAGTGGCCCCCTCCTTTGTTGAATTTGTACAATGCATCCAAGAGTGAGCCCCTCCTTTGTCATATTATAATACAAAGCATCCAAGTTGCCCTTGACCCATGCATGGAGGAGGATTATTGGTGAATAAAGAAATATATACATGGTGGGACTAGTGTATGGACTATTCATGGACTTTAGCTCAATGAGCACATGGTGTTAGAATAATGAGTAAAAATAATAGTAAAAATATGGAGGAGTTATGGATATGGAAAGATATTGGAATCATATGATATGGTCCCTCCTTGAATTATTTTGGGTGAAAGAGGAAAAGGTATGCAAGTAAATAATATAATAAACGTAACCAATGAGTAGAAATCAATTTTTTGTTTTCACGAGGGTGAGGGTGAAAATGTGGGAGTGATTTGTATAAAGGAAAAATATGAGGTTAGAGTATGTACATATTGGCAAAAAATATAATTATGGTGTAAGAGGATGAAAGAAGGTGTACATAGGTTTAATAAAACACACACCTAAGTAGAAATATTAAAATACCAAAATAATTATAAAAAATCCCTATATTTAGGCCATATATACAATGAAATATTTACACACAAAGAGGCCATAATATACTTTTATTTTTTTATTATTTTTATTTTTTTGGCTCAACTAACCCAGTGACTAGCTAGCTGAGGGTTTTTAAGAAGATATGGGAAAAGCCCCCTAACTCACACACGCCTATGTACAGTGAAATGGTAGGGATAGCCATAGCGTTTGGGTGAATTTGGTAGGGTGGAGTAACTTACTATGGCAATTATGGAGAGCCGAAAAATGGCTATCAGTACCAAAGCCTTCTCTTCTGGTTTGTTTACCGTTGGTGTGTATCTTAAGCCTACCGGTCGTAATCCTGGTAGGGGTGGTTGTTGCCCCAATATTGGTTACCGTCTCTCAACTCCTACAGGTCTTGGTAGGTTGCCGGCTTGATACCTAAGCATCGGTGTAAGTTGAGGAGATGATACCTGAGCTTGGGGAGCATATTGTCGCTCTCTCACATATCCCTTGTTATAATAACATTCCTCCGTCACATGGTTTGTTCATTTTTGTTCAATAGCACACCACTTCACTGTTTATTATTTTTTTTTAGCACTTCCTCCACAAGATGCTCCTGGCTTATAGCTACTTCTTCTTTCGGTGTTGTCTTAGCGGACTTGCTTCCACTTTGTTGTGAGGATGAATCATCATCAAGATCCTTGAATTCTCCCTCCTTGTAGACCGCACAATTGTCTACAAGGTAAAGAGCCTCCTTAGTTCACTCATTTAACGTTGTGCTCCTCTTCATATGTAAGTCCTTCTGGAGATCTACGTTCCTTAGTCCTTGAATAAATATAAGCATAAGCCTGGACTGAGTTGGCAGTTCTTCCATAGGGCAGAACTTCACATATCTTTTTAGTCGTAGGGTTGCCTTTCGCACAGATTCCCCTTCTTTCTGTTTGAGTTTATGGATTTGTGAGACTGTATTATGAGCTCTATGCTCCACCGAGTCAAACCAAGTAGCGGCATCCTCTTCTAGGGTAAGCCCAAACCCTGCAAATTGAGCAGGGAAGTCCAACACTTCTTCAGCTCTAATTACACGCACAAAGACTGCTACATGATCCCTAGGATCTCTGTTTCCCGTGTATTTTTTGTTTACCCATTTTTGCACCTGGAAAGGTCTAATTCTACGATGGTCTACAAATCTCATCATTGGTTCTCCTCATCCTACTCGATATACCTCCTCTGGCCTTCGGTAGTGGGGGGGTTCCTCTCCCAGAGGTGTCTCTAAGCCACAATTTATGATGGTTCTTGCAAGAGGTGGTTCATCTCTTCGAACTCATTCTATGGGTTGTCTTCCAGGCTCTGTCGACTCTTGAGTTTTTGGCTTACTCTCGCCTTGATACTGTGAATAGAGTGGTGGTTCTTGTAAATCTCTTAGCCCTTGTGCGGCTGGATAACCATCTCTGTTTTGGTCTTGTTATAATGTTGCACTTTGTTGAAGCCATGCTTGCAATGATGGTTGGGTTGCTTATTGGTTCTGGTAGTTGAACGTCTGTTGTTGGTTAGAATGTGATGTTGTCTCGTACTCTTCTGAAAAGGATTTGTTGACTTGCTAGGGATATAGGTGGACCTTGGTACTTCTTTGGGGGCATATGTTGATGTTTCTAGAACTGTTGCCTTTTCTACCTCCTCTGGGAGAATTCGTTTGTATTCTCGCCCGTACCTGTCAACAAAAATGATATCCTTCCCCATAGCAATTTCATAAGAGAATAAGTAAAGAACCTTGTCTTTGCTTAATTCATTTGAGTAGGGTTCTTTGCATAAAAAATAAGAGACTACTCCCTCGCTCTCATGCTTGTAAATTCCCACATTATCATTATAGATAGAGACCTTGGTTGCTTTTTTATCATACATAAAAAGAACTCCAGGTCGATCAATTTTTGGAGGTGGCTCTTGAGCCTCTCCGACCATTTTTCCTTTTGCCACATTATCTCCATATCTGTTGTAATCCTCATGGTTACTAACTATCAGATAGTGGTTCCCCTTTTTGTCTCAGAATCTATGTCCATCATCATAGACTTGAATTATCTACAGTCTCTGAGAAGGTCTTTCTTCTATACAAATACACTTGCGTCCCCGATAGTCATAATAAACTAGGGATCCTCTAGAGTTTGTTCCTTCTAAGACGATTATAGTGAACTTGTCATCGTTCAAAGTGTTTTGGGAGGTATTTCCTCCTAGCATTGGTCCTTCACCGGAGAAACCTCCTGGCTGTTGTTAGCGGGTACGCCGCAACGGACGATGGAGCACAGCAAGAACACAGAACAACAAACTGTCAATCCAAGGACGTAGCTGACCTCACTAGGGCATGGAGGAAATTTCTGGGTTGTCAACCCTGAGCTAGACACGAACAACACTCTACATTCACTAATCCTACCACAACACTACCATAAAGCAAAGAAACAGACAACGCATCCTACGAAACACTACAAGCTCGAAACAGTCTCAAATCATATCGGAATGACTCGAAATCGAAGGGCAAGACTCACAAGGACATATCCTATATGGCCAAACACCTAAACCCTAAAAACCATAACTGTAAGACCTCTAATATCTATCGTGATAGACTCAAAACAATAATTTCCAAAGTGTCCGAAACTGATCTACAAAGACATCAACACGAAGAGCTTCTCGCCTTGATTCTAACGACTACTTGATCATTCCGATCGGATATCGTTTGAGGTACTTACGACCAAATATAGCTCGTAGCAGACGGGCTCGTAATGTGGTCCTCGGCTTGCATTGCTTGCGTCGACGCGGAGAGCTCTTCGATGCTAACATGCTCCTACTCTCATATCTGCAATGTGATTAGTGTGCGCGACGGTGTGTGTGCGTAAAGCTCACTACCATGTGCTGCACAACCTACGACTGTATATTATTTGAGATAACGTAATGTGTTTTTTCCAAAGCCTTAGGTTTCAGCTTATATACCAAGCCTTCAAACCTAATGTCCGGCCAAATGATCTGAATTGTCCCTAGGCTTCTACAGAGCTTAATTACAAGAAACTGAGTTGGCTTTACTCATTATACAAGCATCTGCAGCCAAAATACAAGTGTCGATTTAAAATATGAGGTTCCCGTAAACATTACAAAAGTGGTCGTAATGGCTCAAAATAATAATAACGGGATATTCAATGACGTCCATGAACTCGTATCTTCATGTTGCAGCATCTATTTTCATCTTCATTACTTCATCACCATCTTCATGTGGAATCTTTACAGAATATTTGAGAAATATTAATGGAATCTTTGTGGAAACGTTGTTGAAAGGGTGTCCTTTCAACACTCTCCCCCTTCGAATTCTTGTCGTCCCCGACAAGACCCTATGTCTTTGCTGGCCTCCCGGGGGATTCACTCTATATACAAAAACGAGACGCCACCTGCGAGCGGACAACTTTGATAAAACCCTTGTATACGACTCATATTAGGGAATATGACCCCCTTTCTACGCTTTTACAAAAATCAAGAAAGAAAACTATGATACCCTTATCTTACATATAAACTTTAGGTCTCACATGATCTAACTAAGTAAAACTAGTCAAAGAGTGTGTAGCATAGTGACTGGCAATGTACTAAGGAACCACTTCTATTGATAACTAGATGTACCCTCAATGTTTCTTATTCTGACCCATCCAAAGCTGGTGTAAATCAACCCTTGACCTGCTCCAAATCAGCCCTTATCTACAATCGGCTTGATGCAAAATTTGATGCGTGACCTGATAAAAATCTTTCCCAAAATTCATCCGAGGTTTAGTGCACACCGATGACCAATCATTACAAGTAATCAACCCGGGTCAGGTCCCCCTCCCCCTAAATATGATACGCCCCTCCCTTATTTTTAAGCTTGAGAGATAATTTATTGGGGGCCTGCCCCTAACTTATATGCTTATGTAACTTGTAAAAAAATACCCCTCCCCTGCACTTACGTGGTGTGGTAAGTTTTCCATGGTAAATCCCCCGGGGCTGGCCTTGACGAGTTCTTGATGTCTTGATGTTGATTGAAGTTGTTGTGGAAGCCTCTTCTATAGTTGGTTGCTTTGCGTGCTGTTAAAGCTGCCTTGAAGTTGTACCTGTAGTGTATCTGAAGCCTGGAACTCTCCCCCTCCGATTGGTTATTGTATCTTGAACTGCATGAGGTTGTATCAACCTGTTGGTGCAGTAGTTCATTGTCATTGTAGCTCTAGTTTGCTTTTCCTGTGGTTGTTATCTGACAGTCGTACCTGTAAGTTGACTTGAAGCTTTATCAAGCTGTTTTTTGGCCTCTCCCTTTTGACTTGTCAGTAGATTTGCAATACTACAAGCTCGAAACAGTCTCAAATCATATCGGAATGACTCAAAATCGGAGGGTAAGACTCACAAGGACATATCCTATATGGCCAAACACCTAAACCCTGAAAACCATAACTGTAAGACCTCTAATCGCTGTCGCGATAGACTCAAATCAGCAATTTCCAAAGTGTCCAGAACTGATCTACAAAGACATCAACACGAAGAGCTTCTCGCCCTGATTCTAACGACTACTCGATCCTTCAGAACGGATGTCGTTTGAGGTACTTACGACCAAATATAGCTTGTAGCAGGCGGGCTCGTGATGTGGTCCTCGGCTTGCATTGCTTGCGTCGACGCGGAGAGCTCCTCGATGCTAACACGCTTCTACTCTCATATCTGTAATGTGATTAGTGTGCGCGATGGTGTGTGTGCGTGAATCTCACTACTGTGTGCTGCAGAACCCATGACTGTATATTATTTGAGATAACGTAATGTCTTTTTTACAAAGCCTTAGGTTTCAACTTATATACAAAGCCTTCAAACCTAATGTCCGACCAAATGACCTGAATTGTCCCTAGGCTTCTACAGAGCTTAATTACAAGAAACTGAGTTGGCTTTACTCATTATACAAGCATCTGCAGCCAAAATACAAGTGCCGATTTAAAATATGAGGTTCCCGTAAACATTACAAAAGTGGCCGTAATGGCTCAAAATAATAATAACGGGATATTTGATGACGTCCTTGAACTTGTATCTTCATGTTGCAGCATCCATCTTCATCTTCATTACTTCATCACCATCTTCATGTGGAATCTTTACAGAATCTTTGAGGAATCTTTAATGGAATCTTTATGGAAACGTTGTTGAAAGGGTGTCCTTTCAACACTCTCCCCCTCCGAATTCTTGTCCTCCCCGACAAGACCCTGTGTCTTTGCTGGCCTTGACGAGTTCTTGATGTCTTGGTGTTGGTTGAAGTTGTTGTGGCAGCCTCTTCTATAGTTGGTTGCTTTGTGTGATGTTAAAGCTACCTTGAAGTTGTACCTATAGTGTATCTGAAGCCTGGAATTCTCCCCCTCTGATTGGTTGTTGTATCTTGAATTGCATGGGGTTGTATCGAGTTGTTGGTGCAGCAGCTCGTTGTCATTGTAGCTCTAGTATTTTCTTTTCCTGTGATTGTTATCTGGCAATTGTACCTGTAAGTTGACTTGGCTTTGTCAAGCTGTTTTTTGGCCTCTCCCTTTTGACTTGTCAGTAGATTTGCAATTAGTAGTGTGGGCATATCGTGGTTCTTCTTGTTTTTGTTGTTATAAAAAATAAAAGAGTAAAAGTAAAATATAGCGTATATACAAAATGAAGGTCTTGGATACCTGGATAAGACTAAAGGGAAAAACCCAATGGGAAAAAATGTCTTTAGTCATAATTAAATGCGAGGCTATATGTACTTAGGTTCTGATGTAGTTATGCTGAGTTAAAGTACATATGGCTATTGGTATGGACTTGATATACATGGATAGGTGTTAGTAGCTTGAAGTCATAGTCATTGCTATTGAGCAAAGGCTTATAAAACCTGTTTCCGCTTGGTCATCGTCATTTGTTTGTGTAAGTCCATGGGTGGAATGAAAAAGAGTGCCTAATACATATGTCCAATGATGGGACATCTATATGCTTGCATAGAGATATGCATGTTAAACAAGATGCGGTGTGAGAGAAGAGTATTGATGGGTTGTTCATGGAGTTAGAGTAGCGAGCAAAACATTTAGCATGAGTGCTTCAAAAGCTTTCACTACTCACAAGAAGGGTTTTCGTTGTCGAGGTTTCTCCACTCTTCCTCACTGTGTCAAGTGCGTGAGTGTTTTTGTTTTGGACTACTCCGCCTTCTCCACCTTATATATTATATGGACTTTGACTCTTATGCTCACCTCTTCTAGCATGAGCGACATGACTTTATGTATGCTCAACTCTCCAGCTTGATCTTATACCTATTAGCTAGACTCATAGACCACAAAACAATATTAACTTGAAGCTTGGAGCTAACACTTTGCTCATTTAGTGGCTCAGCTACCCGACTCTAGACTCTTATGCCATGTAAGTTTAATGGCGACTTGGACTTACCTGATCACGGTCTGAAATCCAATTCCATATGCTTTTGATGTTTAGGCCTTTCTCGTTAGTTTCTGTTTGAGATGCCATGGTGTCCAATACATTGGCATATATCTGCTCTTCATTCCTTAGTAGCAAATTGTGGTCACTTGATGAGACAAGTATTGATGTTGAAGCAATGGTTGATGAAGTCTTCTTCTTCCAGATAGTGTTCTTCAAAATTGTGACCTCCGCATTTATTGTTGCTTTCTTTTTGTTGTTAAGAGGCTGTAAAGGAGCTGTGCATCTTTCTTGTTGTTGAGCCTCACTCGCGGATTTTGGAACCCACATTGTTCTTGGGCCTTGTGTGATCTCCTTTTCCACTTGCCTTGTTTCTTCTTTGACTTGATGGTACTTTGTCTTTAATTTCCATATATGGATGTTACTTTTGTAAAATCCTTGCTCTTGTAGTAATTGACGAGGGATCCATCTATAGGTTGTAGTACTCTTGGGTGTAGCGGGTGGCTGCTCTTCATTTCTTGATGTTTCTTGTTGTCCTTGGGTGATTCCTTGATAAGCTACTACCTTAGGTAACCAGATTTGAAAGTTACCCTCATAGAATTCTTGTGCTTCGAGTAACTCAGCTGGAATGAATATTTGGACTTGCTTGGAGGTGATCTTCACTTGACTTTGTTGGGTAGTCTGGTAGAATTCTGATTTCATTACCCAAACTTGTCGTATGGTTTGTCCAGTGGAAGACCTTGTCTTTTGCTTTTTGTACATGTCCTTTCTCTTGGTTGAGTTATGTGATTGACGTTGACGGCTTTGTTGATTCCTGACTCAGTGGTTGTCATGGGATGGATATCGCCAGGCTGTCATCTTGGGCTTGTTGACCCAAACATCTGAATTTCCTTTCTTGTAGCCTTGTGCAATAATTGACGCGCTTGATGTGATCCATACTGTTACCTTTGCTTGTTGAGGTTGTTCCTGTGATTGTATCCAAATTGGATCATTAACTTTACTATGTGCCTTGAATACTAGCACTTGGTTGACCTGTTTTGACTTCCTTTGGAGATGTTCGGGTGATGGAAACTTTGGTTGATAGACTTTTTGCTTGGGTTTCCATTGTTTTGTTGATGGTTTGGATTTTGACGTAGAGGCTTTGTCTTGCACTTGCATTGGCTGGGCTAGAGACTGTGGGCTTACTTTAGCTTTGCCTTTTTCAATAGCCAAGAATCTTTGAATTGTTGTAGGCTTGACCTCTGTTGCCACTTGATAGCTTGTCGTGATGACCATTGTTGAAGATTCAGGCTCGTTTTCAAAGACTTGTGCCCATGGCTTGGACAAAATCAAATGTGCTCTCATTTGTCGAGAATCTACCACCAAGAATTTTTCTTTGACATTCTGTGAGTGTAGTTGGACAGTAGCTTCTGCAATCCCCATACTTATAACATCCACTTCAAGTGAGAGATTTACCTTTATCTGAATATCATAAAGCTTTGGCTTACCTAGAAGTAACCACATGCCATATGACATGACATTACTCATGGAATTTGTATCAATTTCTGCCATAAAATTCATCTTGACTCCGTCTTGTGTACTTAGCAAAAAGTTGATCTTCTTTAGTACTAGATTGCTTGTGTTCTCTTGAGTGACTTGAGCAATCTTTGGTTTGGACTCCTTGTCGTCTTCTTCTTCATTGTTCACACTTTTGAGTTCATCTGTGTGTTCTAGCTCCAGCTTGACCACCATTTCCTCTGATATGTCTTTTGGAGAGAAGTTATCAGCATTTGGTTCCTGTAGAGTCATAGGCTCTTCTTCCTCGACTTCAGCTGTTGAAATGTCACCAATAGTGTCTAAACTTCCTGTCACTTGCTGCACCTCATCTTTGATTGATTCCAAGTCTTCATATTGCTCGTTTGTAGGCACTGGACCTGAAGCATCTTCTTTGGATCTTAGCCCTTCTTCCTGCACTTTTTCTTCGTTGACTTGCGGCTCCTCTTTTGTACTATGCATTCGAGTTGGACAGTTTGTAATCAAGTGTGTTATCGCACACTGATCGCAAAGAGCACCTATTTCTATATGACCAGTATTCGGGCTAGGTATCTGGTTTTGTGCTATCCCCATAGCTGATAACCCCTTTTCAAACTCATACTCAAATTCTTCATCTGTCTCACACATAGCCCTTAGCATGTAGTAGGGGACTATGTCATACCCATTCTCATCGCAAAATTTTGTTGGTGTGGTCTCATTAACACAGACATCCAAAGTAGCCAATATCTAAGTCCACTCTAGTGGTTCTAACGCCTCTTCCGGAAAAGGTTCTCTTATGTAAGCATCATCTTCTAAGACCCTCTCTAAGGAATTCTCATTTCTCCCAAAGTCACTACATTCCGATGCTCCGCACATCCATATTTCTTTCTTTTTGCCCATCCACGGATGGTCTGTTGATCCACTTTGTGTTGCAGAATCAAAATCTTCCACGGGCGTTCTAGTTACATCTTGGTAACTATGATTTCTCATATTTACACGTGTTGTGGTTTCAGCATGTCTCAAGTATAGATAATCATAACCCCAATCTTGTACCATCTTGAGTGGCCTCATGAATGGTCTTCCAAGGATGATTTCATAGTTATTTTTCTTGCCAAAGTCAACTATGGCAAAAGTATGCGCATACTCTATACCACAAGAAGACACTACTATCGCTTCTAGCAATCCCATGGGTCTTTCCACATGCCCATCCACTAACTTTAATTTTTTTCTGGTTGTTCTAAAGGCGGGCCTACCCCATTTCTCCCATATTTTTTTTGTTGCTATGGCAATTCCTGCTCCGCTGTCAAGTATAGCTTTCGTTTCAACCCCATTGTACTCGACAGGAAAAGTGGCATTACCATCTTCTCCTTCACAGTACTCTCCTACTTTGTTCAGAGGCACCGGTCTTACATTTGATCTAGGCTTCTCGATCTCATCTAGCTCTTTTTCCAAGAACCTTAACGGGCTTTTGATCCCAATTTTTTCCAAGCATTTTCCTATATCCGTCCACATACTTGGTCTGATTTTCAAAATTTCTTCCAACGTAATTGTGCACTTCACTGGCGTGGATAGAAAGTCAGTCAAAATGTTTGTGTCCAATTATTTTGTCCCTCCTAGCCTTTGTGATGGAACTCTCACAATCTCAGACTTTGCCTCAAAATCTCCCATGTACTGTGGCAAAGTTCTTAACGATGTAGGTCTACTGTCTTCAGAGGCTATCGATCCTACGTCACCATGATATGACCTCGCATCAACACTCATTTGTGGTCTATCTAATGTGATTTCAAGAAATGGTGCTGGTCAAGCATCCTCTTCTCTTTTTTGGGCATCTCGGACAGCCTTCCATAACTCCTCTGGTCATTGCTCCTCAACTATAGGAACATAGGGTGGGAAATCCCTCATTGATTCATTTGTTGTATTTTGAACTACCCTCGAGTCTTGCGACCTTGGCAGTGGTTCTTCCCAATGATCTACCTCTTCTCTAGGCAATTCATCTACTTTAATGCTCTCATCTTTGTGTACTGGGGTGACTATCCTATCCTTCAATTCTGGTGGAGGTGATTCTAGCAATGCTTGAGCAGTTTCAATGAGCTGTTTACACATTTCTAGCCTTTGCTTCTCTAGTTCAGGATAAGGATAATTCATCCATCTTTGTTCTAAGGTCTGTCTATTTGCCAATCTAGCCTCATAAGCCTGTAAAATCGCGTCTAAAGGCTCATTCACTTTGTCCACAAGGACAGATCCTCCTGAACTAGCACTCTTGGGTGCTTCAGCTGGTTTAAGGGTTTCAACTTCCCTTTGTTGTGTCTGTTGCTCTTGAGTTGTTTCCAACTCAGCTGTAACAGCCTTTTCTTCTCCTTTCTCCCTTTCTAGTCTCGCTTTCATTCTAGTCCTTCTTGCTCATCTGGAGTTTCTACGGCTTTTGGAACTCTTACTAGTCTCTCCATTTGTAGGCCTCTGCTCTTGCACTTTTGCTTGTGCTCTTGTGACAACGTTTACTGGAGCAACTTGCTTACTTTCATCTTCTTGTTGTTTAAGCACCTCTTCATTTGCAATGGTTTCTTGCTCTGTTGTTGTTGTCGTCTCTCCTTTTGTTGCGGCTCGTTCTTTCTCTGATTTGCTGGTAGAAGGAAAGGTAACATGTGGTTGCATTTTACCTTTCTTTCTTGGATTCTTAGGACAATCCAAAATCATATGTGTGATTGCACACTCATTACAATATACATTTATCATGATATCATGGTGTGGACAATCCTTAATCAAGTGATCACTACTACCACATTTGTCACATGGACGTATTGGTTGTTGTGGCAATACTTGATATTGACCTTGAAGTGGCCTCTAATCTACCACATATCTTTCTATTTGAAGCTCATGACTCACACATGCATTTCTAGCAGCTATGGGTCTTTCACTTAAGAACACTTGTTCCGCTACAGGATGATATCTAGGCGGTTAAGACATAACATGCTCAAACCCTGGTGGATTCTTAGGTCTATAGTCAGGAAAATGTTGCGTCGGATGGTCCCCTCCACATGTCATGCACCTGCGTTGTTGAGGAACTCTATAGGCTGGTACTCTGTCAGAGATGTTCATGCGTTGCTTCACATTCTCTATGATTTTCTCCTCAACATTTACTTGGTTTTGTCCTAGATTCCCTCTTTGATCCTCAAGATCAGCGGTTTTTTTTTGCTCACTCGCATCATTCATCTTCTTCTGACCCTCTTCATAGAATTTGCAATTGTCAACTAGGTCAACTGCCACTTTGGTGACCTCTTCCAAGGTTTGGTATCTTTTCATGTATAGGTCCTTTTGGAGATTCTCATTCCTAAGCCCTTTGATGAAGAATAGGATATGACGTTCTAGTGTGGGTAACTCTTGGGTAGGACATCTAGCAACATATTGCTTGAAACGCAGTATTGCATGTCGCAATGTTTCTGTTTCGCCCTGTTTAAATTCCTGAATCTTAGGAAGGGTGTTATGTTTTATGCCCCTCTTGGTGAATTCTTGAACAAATTCATCCAACATTTTCTCAATGGTTGTGAACTCTCTTCGGTTCAATAGTTCAAACCATGCTTGTGCAATGTCCTCCAATGTAAGTCCAAAACCCTCATACTGCGTGTGGAAGTCCTCTACTCGTTCTGCTCGTAGGACTTGCTTGAAAGCCGAGACATGGGCGTATGGGTCTCCTATGCCATTGTACTTTCTATTTACCCATTTCCTTAGTTGAGATGGTCTTATACTTTGGGGTGCAAAGTATGGAACCATACTCCTCTCTGGTATCGTTTCATCTCTCGTTATCGCTCTAGGAGGAAATCCAGGTGGTGGTCCCGTCTTCGGAATTCTCTTAGAGGTTCCTGTGTTTGGTGGATGTATCTGAGGTCCTTCATTGACCAAATATCCACTCATCTCTAATTTGGTTTGCGGATTTGTGCTTTTTACAGCTCTATATTCTCGTCCATACTTGTCAACAAATAAAGATGTCCAGTGTCTGTCGACCTCGTATATATAGACATATAAGAGCTTGTATTCTGTCAGCTCATCTGGATAAGGCTGTAAGAAACTGTAA
Organism: Adiantum capillus-veneris; assembly: GCF_014529385.1. NCBI lineage: Eukaryota > Viridiplantae > Streptophyta > Polypodiopsida > Polypodiales > Pteridaceae > Adiantum > Adiantum capillus-veneris. The sequence goes on along the minus strand of NC_140942.1, from coordinate 152,643,035 downwards.
AGGTTGAATTGCTTTCCATTAATATACCTATATAGTCCTTCACTTTCATGGTTATACGTCCAGACTCTCTCCACAAAATTGGTCTTTATGTACTGTAGGTTTGGAAGATCTATTCTGGGCGGGTGCTCATCTATCCCTCCAATCCATGTGCTTGTATAAGGTGAGTCTGAGTGTGATGTATACATGACTTCTAGGCTTAACAGATCTAGCTTGCTGTAGTAATACCTCTCTCAGTGTGTTCAAGTGTTTTGGTTAGGGAAAATCCAAAACTATGTCCAAAACCGTGAGCATTTTCTCACAATTCTCTCAAATTGTCGTTTTTTGACACCCCTGACTTCCGGATCTATAGTGCTGGTCTAAGATTTTACTCTAAGATCTAAGATCTGTAGTTCTGCTCTCAAGCTACGTTTTGATAAAAAAAGTTTTGGAATCGGAGTCTGTATGTGAAAGTTATGACCAAAACAGTGAGATGTAATTTGGAAAGTTGCTCTATCTGATGTTTTTGCAAGTGGTCAGTTTGAGCCCAAAATTGGTGTGTGCACTCCTTAGGCAATGATAAACCCAGTGGTATACTTGGTTTCAAAAGATTTTCTCAAAAAAATTTCCTGACTTGTCTATCGCGATAGGCTCACCAAGTACCCCTTGCAGATGTCCAAATGCACTCAAACTTTGTGTACAGGGTATAATGGGCCTTCTGAACCCAAATATGAAGTCAGATTTGAATTTTGATTTTTCTACAGTGAATTCCTAAGTCTATCGCGATAGACTTACTAGAGTGTTACTGGGATACAGTTGTTAAACTATTTTTACAGATTTGAGTTCCCCCTTCTCTTGAGATACTACTCACCAAGTTTCAACCAATTTGGAATACTTTTCCTTTGTAACTTGCATCAAACAACAATTTCTTTTCTGACCTTGTGAAGTAATCCACTTAGATGCACTTCCAATGCTCCAAATTTACTCAAAACTTAACCATAGGCTCACAACAACATGTAGAACAAGGCCCTAAGGTCAGTTTTCAAAAATTTCAATTTTTGTGAAAAAACCCTAGTCTATCGCGATAGACTTAGCAGATTCTTCAGTCTTGAAAATTTTCTAGATTTCTCTTCACCATTGTGTTCCCTATGCTCTGTACACCTTGCTCACCAATTTTCACTTGTTTTGGACTTTTTCTTAGGTCTCTAACTCCAACTCTAGAATTCAGAGTCTATCTGATCACTAGAAAATAGACTTAGAATGACTTTCCAATGTCCAAAATCCACCAAATTTTGTGTGTAACCTCCTGAGAGCCTAAACAAGCTATGCTCCAGAGGGTTTTGAAAAATTCAATTTCTTTGGCCCTGCTTTGAGTCTATCGCGATAGACTGAGCAAGTACCCCTTTTATAGGTCAAACTTGAACTTTGACTATACCACTGTGTTCCAACACCTCTCCTTAGTCCTCCTGCCAATTTTCAAGTGGTTTGGACTTTTACTTTGTCAGTTAGACCAGATCTGGTGTTTTCTACAAGTTAAATCCTCTCAAATGGTCTTAGACCCACTTTCTGATGTCCAAATGACTTCAAAATTTTTATGTGTCCTTGATAGCACCTTTCCCAGCTATGCCACATAGGTTTTTGAAAAATTCAGTTTCTATCACTGGGTTCTTAGTCTATCGCGATAGACTCACCAAGTATGCTAAAATGACACTTTTTTCAAATTTTCTTTTCACAAATGTGTTCCCTACCCTCTGTAGATCATGTATACCAAGTTTCATAAGGTTTGGAAATTTGGTCAAGTCCCTTTACCCAATTTGTCTCTGAAGTCTGACTCAAAACACGAGACAAGTGCTTTGGTGGTCTTCTTGATGTCCAATTTCAAATTTGAAATGATGGTTAAGGTCTAGGTGAGGAGTGGATTCAAGCTATCTAGTCACAATTTCCAAAAATTGTCCCAGTCAAAATGTCATGAGTCTATTGCGATAGAATAGGCAGATTGTGCAGGAAAAGTCAACTCAAAATTGTGACTTCACTTTTAGATTCCCCTTACTCTCTTGTGTCTATCCCTCAAATTTCATGCAATTTGGACACTTGGTTTGTGTTTTGGGCCATTTTTAGTGTTTTTGTCAGAACCTGAATCTCTATTTGGGCTTTAGATTCCAACCACCTTGAAATTTGGTGTGTATGCTATGTAGGCTTTGCTTAAGCTATCCCTAGGAGGGATTTGCAAAATAAGGTCCACAACTAAATATCCAGAACTAAATAAGTTTCTTAGTTTTGGTCTTTTTACAAAGTTCTCTTCACAACTAGATTCCTTATCCTCTGTTTAGTGAATACACAAAGTTGTGCAATGTTTGGACTATTGGTCGCGGTCTTTTTACCACGGTGTCTCTGAACTTAGACTCCAAACACCAGACTTGAGGTTTGGTGGTCAAGCAGGTATCCAAGTACACTCATTTTTTGGGAGCAGCCTTGTATTGATGTGTTTTACCTGTGGTATGAGGGGTTTTGCCTGATTGTGAGTCTATCTCCAATTCATCAGTCTATCGCGATAGACTGAGCAGAGAGCCACTGGAAAGTATTTTTTTCTCTGTTTTTGGACAGTTTGGTTCCCAATGCCCTTAGAAGCCTATCCCCAAAGTTTCATTCAATTTGGACTTCTTTTCCTTTGGATTCAAGCATTTCACAGTTCACTTCCTTACACTCAGAAAAAGAAAATTCCCACTTAGATGCACAAGCACTGATGCAAATGCTTTGAAATTTCACATACAAGCTCTAGAGCATATGCAAAACAAGGTCTTGAGGTCAAACTTTTTGAAAATTGCAAATTTGGTTTCAGATTTTTGTTTTTTTTAGGTTTTTTTAGAGTTTTTTTTTTCTTGGATTGACCAAATCTGTGTTTTCCCCCTACCTTAAGGTCTCCAATGCAAAAACAAGCACTCAAATCGGCTTTCAAACGACCATTTTAGAGCACTTTTACCATAATCAGCACAATTCTGCCTTTTGTGTTTTCAAGCACATTTTCATGTCAAAATTGCTCTAGATCAACATCAGATGTCCTACACTACCTAAAGTCCTACTTTGGATGGTTGAATGGTTGTTTTTTCTTTCTGGCAAGCAAATAGCCTCCTGCTTACCTTTTGCGTTTTTCTTTACGTTTTTTTTTTTCTCTTTCAAGTTCTTCACAACCATAAGTCACAACCAAACACACAAACCATAAAACCTAATCTAAACACACAACAAAATAATATAACCATACCTCAACCTCATGGTGGACTACCTCGGCGAGACGCAAGCTACCTGGCTATCCCTCAGTCAAGAGATCCGCTCTCTGAATTCCCACTAAGAAGGCAAATGGTGACAACACTCTACAAAACTCTAGAGAAACGCTATACTGTCAAACACGAGTGATGCGGTCTACGCTAGTTTAGGTGCTTTGTCCCCGGCAACGGCGCCAATGTTAGCGGGTACGCCACAACGAATGATGGAGCACAGCGAGAACACAGACCAACAAACTGTCAATCCGAGGACGTAGCTGACCCGACTAGGGCATGGAGGCAATCTCTGGGTTGTAAACCCTGAGCTAGACACGAACAACACTCTATAGTCACTAATCCTACCACAACACTACCATAAAGCAAAGAAACAGACAACGCATCCTACGAAACACTACAAGCTCGAAACAGTCTCAAATCATATCGGAATGACTCAAAATCGGAGGGTAAGACTCAAAAGGACATATCCTATATGGCCAAACACCTAAACCCTGAAAACCATAATTGTAAGACCTCTAATCGCTGTCGCGATAGACTCAAAACAGCAATTTCCAAAGTGACTGGAACTGATCTACAAAGACATCAACACGAAGAGCTTCTCCCCCTGATTATAACGACTACTCGATCATTCAGAACGGATGTTGTTTGAGGTACTTACGACCAAATATAGCTCGTAGCAGGCGGACTCGCGATGTGGTCCTCGGCTTGCATTGCTTGCGTCGACGCGGAGAGCTCCTCGATGCTAACACGCTCCTACTCTCATATCTGCAATGTAATTAGTGTGCACGACGGTGTGTGTGCGTGAAGCTCAGTACTGTGTGCTGCAGAACCCACGATTGTATATTATTTGAGATAACGTAATGTCTTTTTTACAAAGCCTTAGGTTTCAGCTTATATACAAAGCCTTCAAACCTAATGTCCGGCCAAATGACCTGAATTGTCCCTACGCTTCTACAGAGCTTAATTACAAGAAACTGAGTTGTCTTTACTCATTATACAAGCATCTGCGGCCAAAATACAAGTGCCGATTTAAAATATGAGGTTCCCGTAAACATTACAAAAGTGGTCGTAATGGCTCAAAATAATAATAACGGGATATTCGATGACGTCCTTGAACTCGTATCTTCATGTTGCAGCATCCATCTTCATCTTCATTACTTCATCACCATCTTCATGTGGAATCTTTACAGAATTTTTGAGGAATCTTTAATGGAATCTTTAATGAAATGTTTATGGAAACATTGTTGAAAAGGCGTCCTTTCAACAGTTGTTGACTACCAATCATGAAGAAGGACTTATCTTATGAAGTGTCAGTATCACTATCCTCCTCGATGATCGGTGCTAATGGATCTAGCCTTGCCTGAGTTACACTCTCCTCAGTGGACACTAAGCTACCCTGATCACCTGCCACTTTTTGGTCTCTAGGAATGTGTCTTCCTGATCTTAAATTCATCAAACTTAGCAATGCAATTTATCACAAATCCAACCACTCACCTGGCAAGGGATCAGTTTCCGCACAACTTCTTGCCTTGCCGCTGAATATACCTATACACAAGCATTAATTTTGGCAATCGAATCAAAGCATTTAACCGCTAGAGGTGGTCTTAGCAATGATTGGTATAACTGGAGGGTTAACCTCAACCACTACTGTACTTTATACACTTCGGATGTTCTTGATTAGGTCTGCTAATCTAGAATTGTACTTTACCCGAGTGTTCGTCAGTCTAGAGGTAAAGTCTTAATTCCATCTTTGCTCCATCAAAAGGTCAAACAAGGTCCAATTTCACTTCTAAAAGAAGTTCAATTGGAACATCACTCTATGTCCACAATCAGATTTTGACTTCAATAAGACCCTGTAGACATCCTACGTGTAGTATGTCTACCTCCTCTGTTTTGGTTGAAATTTGCACTATAGATTCCCCTTGATGTGCTGAGTCCAGAGCTGTTCTCACTTTTTGATTTGGACACCTATAAGCTGGTTAACTGATCAAAAATCTGTTCCAGCAGCTTGATGTTGATCTGGCCATTCAAATCAACTCCAATTTGGACCAAAATTGACTAGGAGGCTTGCCTAAGGCTATACAACACCCTGCTATGTCCACAGTCAGATTTTGACTTCAATATCATGCATGTAGACATCCTACATGTAGCATATCTACCTAATCAAAATTGCTCCAAATGCAAACCACAGACTCCTCTTAAGGTGCTGATCACTCTTGTATGCTCAAAGTTGGATTTGGAGTGCTAAATCATTGTGAACACATCCTACGTGTAGGATGTCTAAGTGCTCTGTTTCACTCCAAACTTGAGCCACAGCTTCCCCTTGATGTCAGCAACCCAATGCTATGCTTAGAGTTTAGTTTGTATTTCAAAAGATCCCAAATTTAGCTATTCTAGCCTTTTTCAGTCAAAAATGCTAAAGTCTGCTTAAAACCCAATTTTCTCACCCAATTGAGATGAAACCTTTCTCATGCACTCAATAAATCATGTAGATCATGCTCATGAAGACATCCTATGGTTTTGGTCTTAAAATAATGCTTTGGGCCCAATTTGGGTAAGATGTCTGGCAAATTCCGTCTTTTGGCCTTATCCTATCAAGATATGGTCAAATTCCCCCTTCCAAGTGAATATAGGGTAATTGCTACCTTCTAAACACACTGTCAACTCAGATTTTCAAAATTCTCACCACAACACCCTGTAGACATCCTACGCGTAGTATGTCTATTGCTCCTTTTCTCATACTAAAGTGCTACTTTACCTTCCCTATGCTCTCAGCAAGTTCCAATATGCCTTACAAGTGCAAAAATATGCAAATTTCTCTCAATTTAAACCTTTTCTAAACTTTTACGTTTTTTGAGTCCGCCTATTAGCTTTTGGGCAATCCAATAAGGGAAAAACACTCAAGTCTATATGTTACTAGGCTGAAACCCACCCTCTGAACACACAGGTGACCTCAGTTTCCCCAAATTCCCTGCTAAAAACCCCATGGAGACATGCTATGCGTAGGATGTCTACTGTCTTAAAATTTAACTTTTTTCTGACAGAAGTACTCCCTATGCTCTGCAGCTCTCTCAGAAATACTCACAGAAACTTTTGAACTTCAATTCAGCTTCTAAACACTTTTTTTCGTCTTTTACGACTCTTTTATGAGCCTAGCAGCAAATATAACATGCACGAAGTGCTCCAGATCATAAATCATGATGTCCTACTTACCCTACTCCTACTCATCATGTGAGATGGTGATTTTGGTGTCTCAGTTGCTTCCTGACCTCCACCAATCATCTCCCAAAGCTGGATCAACAATAGCCAATGCATGTTTTGTTATCTTTTTGAATGGTGCATCTATTTCAAAGAATGCCTCTTTATAATTGCTTTGAAACTCCAGTGATGATCGTTTTCAATGCAAGAGTCTACTTTTCTTGCATGTATGGAATTATTGTTAAATACATGTTGCGAGATCCAAAATCTGATCCAAATTTCTGTAAAAAACTATAGTGGTACTCACTGGATGTAGAAGTTGAGACATCAGAGCCACAGGGACATTATACCATGCTTTTTTTCCTAAGGCTCTTGTTAATGTCTGCTTGCAACCAGCTCTAGACCACACATGATAACTTCTCCATGATTTTCTCCTTCAAAGCAAGCCCCATCACCCGAACCATCCATAACATATCATTGTAGGATGTTGCAATGTATCCCATCTCATTCATTCTACATTGGACTGACAATCATAAAACGATAGTACTATTTGATTATAAAGATAGCACTTGAAACAAACCTGCCTAAAGGCACTTACTTGTTTATACACATCACAATGCTCAACATGTCAGCCTCATTTGAATAGTCTATCACCACAAGCTCAACACGAACCCTTGGATGCAAATCAATATCTTTTTTGTAGGCTACACCTGCAATCATAGGAAAGATCATGTAGTAATTCACCCCAAAAAAGCTCATTCAAGCTAACCACAAAGAGAACAAAACGTACTATGTTAAAGAACTTCCATCAAAGCGGATAACCTATGGTTCCCATCCCCCATATATAATTTTTTCCACAAAGTTCACCTCAACATGTATCTTTTGTTTTGGCCTCAAACTCTTCATTGACCATTTTCCACAATGGATCCCATGTTTGCATGATCACGTCATCAACATTGATGCTAGGATGGCCTGGTGCATCGATAGAGCATATGAAGCATCCCTTGGGCTCATAATATCCCTTTCACGAAAAGGTATGTGCTAGTGGCTAGAGATGCTTGGAATCCCAGATTACATGTCTTGCTTTCTCAAGTTTCAGCAATCCACATAGAGGAACCCATGGCAATGGAGTCTCATGCTTTATCTGTAACAACCAAATTATGTCCAAAACCATAATTTTCATAACTCATTGCATAATTTTAATACAAAGAATTACAATCACAATTAAAGACCAAGATGCTTGGATAACATATCTTGTTGTACAATGACATGGTCGTTAATGGGAAACTCCCCCCGTCATTTGCCCCTAATGTCATGTAAGCTTCCATCTCTCGGTCATTGATATCATCATCCAAATTGATAGCATCTCTCACAAACCCAAAAGATGTACCTGTTTGCACTTTTGTCTTACCCTTTGAAGCTTTTTTAGAATTTTCCATCGGTGAAACAGGTAGAGATGGAACTATACCAACTTGTTCGCTACTAGTGTAGTGTTTAACAACAACAGATGGTGATATTTATGTTGGTTCTGTCCTTGCAGTCTTGGTGACCCGCTATTTAACAACAAGCGGAGCAAAGATGTTTTAATAAGTTAACCCATTGTAGATATACACACAACTGTTTTAATAAGTTAACCATTGTTCGCTACTAGTGTAGTGTTCAACAGCAACAGATGGTGATATTTATGTTGGTTCTGTCCTTGCAGTCTTGGTGACCCGCTATTTGAAGGAGTACGAGCGGAAGTGCGACGCGAGAGAGAGTGCGAGAAGAAGAGCACGATGATATGGTGAACTCGCTCTCTACTGTAATGTGTAGAGCATAGTGAGTTCTTATTAGGTTTTAACAAAAGAATATGTGTACATACCTGGCGGCCCGCCCACTTACCTGGGCGACCACATTGGGCTTTATACCCCAACAACCTCCCACTTAAAGTCTAATGTGGTACTTTAAGTGTGACAGAAGCTACTATACAAGCTAATATACAAGAGATGTAGAGAAGTGATGTACTACCCTACACCTAACTGCTTGCAAAAATACGCAAAGCTCTCTGAGGGAAGTCCTTTTGTAAGTAGATCAGCAGGATTTTCTATGGTGTGAACTTTGACAAGCTGAAGTTGCTTATCCTCGAGCATTTCCCTGATGAAATGATACTTCACATCCACATGCTTTGTCTTTGAGTGATAAACTGGATTGCGAGCCAATTGTATAGCACTTTGACTATCACAATATAACACAAGCATCTCTTCTTTGATTCCCAAATCTGTTACTAGTCGATTAAGCCAAATTGATTCTTTGCATGCCTCTGATGCTGCAACATATTCAGCCTCTGTAGTAGACTAAGTAACACAATCTTGTAATCTAGAACGCCATGATACTGCTCCACCAGCCAATGTAAAGACATACCCTAATGTAGACCTTCGGTTGTCTAAGTCACCTGCATAATCTGAGTCTGTAAAACCCTTTACACTTAGCTCCTGACTCCCATAGCATATACGCATACTCTTTGTAGCTTTCAGGTATCTCAATATTCCTTTCACTGCAGGCTCCCAATGTTTCTTGCCTGGGTTTGACATGTATCGACTTACTACTCCCACTGCAAATGCAATGTCTGGGCGAGTAGCAATCATTGCATACATCAAACTACCCACTGCAGACGCATATGGAATCTTATCCATTTCAGCCTGTTCTTCCTCAGACACAGGACAATCTTGTTTGCTAAGTTTCACATATGGTGGCAATGGAACACTCAATGCCTTTCCCTTATCCATATTGAAACGTTGCAAAACCTTGTCAATATACTCTGTTTGAGATAACAAAATCAACTTCTTTGATCTGTCTCTCTCAATGCGCATACCAAGTATATGACTTGCCTCACCCATGTCTTTCATGTCAAACAATTTTGCCATCTTTGACTTCAAAGCTGAAATTTCTTCCAAGTGCTTGCCAGCAATCAACATGTCATCCACATACAAAATAAGGATCAGCCAACTACCATCCTTAGCCTTATTTGTATATAGACAGTGATCGAACTCACTACGTTTGTAGCCTTGAGAAAGCATAAACTTGTGGAATTTATGGTACCATGCCCTCGGTGATTGTTTTAAGCCATAAAGACTCTTTAACAACTGGAATACCCAATCTTCCTTGCCTTTCTCAACAAACCCTTCTGGCTGCTGCATGTAAATTTCCACATCTAAATCACCATGCAAGAACGTTGTCTTGACATCCATTTGGTGCAACACCAAATCTAATATGGCAACCAATGCAAGAAAGCATCTCAATGTAGTCATCTTGACCACCGGAGAGAAGACTTCATCAAATTCAATGCCTTGTTCTTGCTTAAAGCCCTTGGCAACAAGCCTTGCTTTGTACTTTGGCTGACTATCATGAGTGGTGATCTTATACCTGTAAACCCATTTACAAGGTAGAGCCTTTTTGCCCTGTGGTAATTTAACTAGCTTCCATGTCTTGTTTTTATGCAGAGCTGTCATCTCTGGCTGCATGGCCAATTGCCAATTCCCGGAGTCCTTCATTTGCACTGCTTCCTTGTAACATGAAGGCTCATTGCAATCAGTCAACATGACATAATTCATAGATGGAACAAACCTATCACGAGGTCTCATGACACGTCCAAATCTACGCACAATAGGTGGCTCAGGCTCAGCCACAACCTGTGGTTCCACTCTATCCTGTCCTTGCTCTTCTTGAGCCCTGACATTTTGTCTTGCACGTGCAGGTCCATCTTCTTGGAAGACAACTCTTCTAATCTCCTCAAACCTCTCTGGTTTAGAATGATATTTGGATTCATTAAAGTGAACATCATTGCTGCGGACAACCTTTCTGGATTCGGGATCCCAAAGTCTGTACCCCATCTCACCAGATTTACCATAGCCTAGAAAGATGCACTTTCTACTCTTTGGCTCAAGTTTGTTCCTAAATTCCTTTGGAACGTGAGTATATGCCTCATAGACAAAGACTCTGAGATGCTTGTATGAGGGCATTTTGCCTGACCATACTATCTCTGGCACTGAATCTTTCGGCAAAACCTTGCTAGGAGATCTATTTACAAGATGAACAGCTGTTGATACATCTTCAGCCCAAAACCCATTTGGCAGCTGTGCATTAGACAACATACTTCTGACCTTCTCTTGTATGGTCCTATTCATCCTCTCAGCAACACCATTTTGAGGAGGATTGTAAGGAGCAGTAAGTTCACGTTTTATACCTTTTGACTTACAAAAGTCATAAAAGGCCTTTGAAACATACTCTCCACCATTGTCAATGCGTAAGCATTTAAGCTTCTTGCCACTCTGATTCTACACAAGTGTCACAAACGTTTTGAAAACACTAAACGCTTCATCCTTGTGCTTGAGAAAGTAAACCCATACTTTCCTCGAGTAATCATCTATAAATGTCATAAAGTAAGAAGCTCCCCCTAGAGATAGGTTAGGCATAGGTCCACACAAATCACTATGAACAAGTGCCAACTGTGTATCTCTTCTACTGCTTCTATGCTTATGTGGCTGCTGTGTTTGCTTACCATACAGACAATGTTCACAGAATTCAAAATCATTAAATGAAAAGCCAGGCAAATAACCAGAATGAGACAAGATTTCCATTCCCTTCTTGGACATATGTCCTAACCGGCTATGCCACAAAGAAACGTTCGGCTGCTCGGTTATATTGATTACATTTTTAGAGACATTTGATACATAAATCATGTAAAGTCCTACAGACTTTACTCCATGTGCTATTGTCATAGAACCCTTGGATATCTTCCACATGTTCTGTCCAAAAGTGGTGACGTAGCCAACATCATCAAGTAAACCTGTGCTGATCAAGCTCTTTGTAATTGCGGGAACATGTCTCACATTCTTCAGCGTGAAAGAAGAGCCATTCTGAAACTTCAATTGAACATCTCCAACACCTAAGATCTCACATGTCTGCCCATTGCCTAGCCGAACATGATCTTTAGTGGTCACATAAGAGGTAAACCACTCCTTGTTTGGAGACACATGAAGTGATTCCCCTGAGTCTATAATCCAGTCACTCAGTGCATTTCCATCAAATGCTGTAAGAAGAGCTGAGTCTATTGTATTCTTCAAGAAGTAGATGTCTCTTGACACTAGACTGTCATACTCTGCAACAGTGTTTGTCACATTTATTTCTTGAATCTTCACTGAGGACTTGTTCTTCTCACCATGGTCTTCAGCTTTCTCTTTGTCTTTTTCTGTTTTCCATTCTCTGCAGTCTCTTTTCATGTGACCCTTCTTGCCACAATGGTAGCATTCTATGTCACTCTTGCCTTTAGCACTGCGGGACTTGCTACGAGACTGATTCCTCTTTCCACCTTTGTACTTTTCTTTGGTCCTTCCCCTAACAACTAAGGCTGTTCCTTTGCCTTTGTCCATTGTCTTTCTATTGGTTTCTTCAGTAAGCAGACTTCCTTCTACACCTGCTATGTTCAAACCATCTGGAGGTGCAGAATTACTCAAAGCTGTGCGAAAAGTGTCCCAACTTTCCAGCAATGTGATCAACAGGAACGTAGCTCTAACAGCTTCATCAAACTTGACACCTTGAGCTGACAACTGACTATAGATTGTGTTGAATTCATTCAGATGATTGGACATAGGTGTCCCTTCTTTCATCTTCAAGTCAACAAGCTTCTTAAGCCAGTATACCTATGAAGCTGCACTCTGCTTCTCATAAAGATCACTCAGCTTTAACCATGCTTGATAAGCCGACATCTCGTCTGCTACATTGAAGTAAACGCTTTCTGCCAAAGTCAGCATAATGGTAGAAAGTGCCAATTCATCCATTTCACTCCATTCATCTTCGTCCATATCTTCTGGTTTTATCCCCTTGAGCTTTATAGGTTTCATCTGCTTCTTTTGTACCAACACGTGCCAAATCTGCTTCTTCCACAATGGGAAATTGGTTCCATCCAGCTTCTTGATATTGTAAAGAGCAGTGTCCTGTGATCAAGCCATAGCTACGCTTCACAGTAGTTTACTTTTCTGGGAAAAATTCGGCAGAGTTTCCCCTGTAAACTGACCTCTGAACCAATATCAACCTGTCAAATGAACCAAGAAAGCTTCAGATTCTGCAGAAATTTTGGCAGAGACTCCTTTGTAAAATGGCTCTAGTGTACTAAAAACAGACCAAAAAACAGCTCAAAAAACACTGTCTCTCTGACATTGTAAGCTGCGGGTAAACTTGTCCTGCACCTGTACTGTCTCTCACTGTCCTGTCACTGTCCTATAAGCATAGATTGTGACAATGCCTCAACGGCAGTAAAGCAAAGATGCAATCCCAAATGTCTACCTCACAGTCAATACATCCTAGCTGCCTATCTAAGGGTGCTCGAGGGATCGCTCCAAGACCTGTATCACCGAAAGGATCTCAACATTCGAGAATCCCCCAGCTCAATAAAACCTCACTCAACCCTCAACAAAGGCTGCAGTAAATCTGACAGTACATAGAATTCCCACAAAGTCATACATCCACAAATTTCCCACTATATGCTGTAACCGCTGCGGCGGTTGTTTGCTGCGTGACTCACAGCCAGCAAACCCTCAACAAACATACATCATCTCTGACAATACATCCCATGTGGAAGTACCTGCAATGTCAGGATGAAATCTGGAATATCAAGCAGCAAACACAAGCTACCTGATGAGCTAGTGGATGTCGCCTACAGTCTGTGTGTAGATGCGCTCGTGTCGTATGGGACACGCCTCCAAGAGCTGTAAGCCGTCCTTCAATGTGTAGACAGGCACAAATCAACACTCTGGGAGTGTCGATATCCTTAGCACCTACAGTCATAGGCCGAAAACCCCAAATTTGCAGAGTCGGATCTGCACCCGCTGAGACCACGTAGTCGAAAATGGCCTGCGCAGACCTTTGTCGAAGCCGAACGGTGGCCGAGATGACCTCAGAATGAAATTCTGACGACACCCAGCCCTTTGGGTTATCCCACAAGATTTGGGGCCGTGTCTTCGCCTGTCGAATTTCACTCCAATCTGAGCTGGTGACTCTAGCCTCCTGCAGTGCTGCCCTGAGCCTTGATCTGAGCTCTGATACTAGTTGAAGGAGTACGAGCGGAAGTGCGATGCGAGAGAGAGTGCGAGAAGAAGAGCACGACGATATGGTGAATTCGCTCTCTACTGTAATGTGTAGACCATAGTGAGTTCTTATTAGGTTTTAACAAAAGAATATTTGTACATACCTGGCGGCCCGCCGACTTACCTGGGCGACCACATTGGGCTTTATACCCCAACACTATTTAACAACAAGCGGAGCAAAGATGTTTTAATAAGTTAACCCATTGTTCGCTACTAGTGTAGTGTTCAACACTAATAGATGGTGATATTTATGTTGGTTCTGTCCTTGCAGTCTTGGTGTCCCGCTATTTAACAACAAGCGGAGCAAAGATGTTTTAATAAGTTAACCCATTGTAGATATACACACAACTCTTTTCACTCAGAGGATATCAATGATAATTTATTAGTGGAAAGAAACCAAAAATTACCAAATCACTTCTAGGCCATGCGACAAAATTGTTCTCTGCCTTCTTCAAAGTCGTCATCTCCTCATTTCTAAAAGGAACGTGAGACAGAGGAGTGTCCTTCCCTTCATATACCTCTACGAACAACAAAGAAGCATCTTGGCAGAAATCTACTTTCATGAAGCTTGGACAAATTTGAAGTCTTGTCTATTTTTCCAACACTAATAGGTTCTCCATTGTAAATGAATTCAACATATGCACCAACATTAGTTTTCTTGGCCATCTTCCGCTTTATACGTTAATGCAAAGATAGAAAACTCTGGAGAATCAACCAAAACAAAAAACCATAATTGTACCTGTAAACATTCTATTACTCTGCTTTTTTATCATTATCTCAATAAAGAGGCAAAGGGGAGGGAGGTATGTCAGAGAGAGAGGGATAGTGGGAAATTCATTGGTAAAGAGTGTATACATTGAAGCTACCTTGTTAATAGACGCTCGATACTTACTCAGATGACTCAAGAATTTTTTAGGCCATACCCCTCTCTATAAAAAATTTAACCTCCCTCTATCACACTCTTCTCTAGAGTCCTTCTCTCTCTCTCTCTCTCTCTCTCTCTCTCTCTCTCTCTCCCCCCCCCCCCCCCCCCCCCCCCCCCCCGCTCTACCTGAAGGTTGAGTCCTTCCTCAAGCTCTACCTGAAGGTTGAGAGCTCAACCTTCATGTAGAGCTTGAGGAAGGACTCAACCTTCATGTAGAGCGGGGGAGAGAGAGCGGAGAGAGAGAGAGAGAGAGAGAGAGAGAGAGAGAGAGAGAGAGAGAGAGAGAGAGAGAGAGAGAGAGAGAGAGAGAGAGAGAGAGAGAGAGAGAGAGAGAGGGACTCTAGAGAGAGTGTGATAGAGGCATTGTTGGCACAAGTGACTGAATTCCCTTGAGGGACAGACTCGAGAGAGGTAAACAATTCACGATGTGAGGTAATGTGCTTTGTAGCACCACTGTCGAAATACCACACATGTGAATCTGCAGCAACTGACAAGCATGCATCATGGACAGTAGGATTGTAAGTTCACTCTGCACTAAAAGCCCATTCTGCATCAACATCAGCATTACAGTCTCCTTTCACAGAAGACTCAACAATGGCTGCATTTGTAGTGGAACCAGCATTTGCAATGGAACCACCCTCTTTCTTCTTAGCCTCTTTGGCCTTCAACTTAGGACACGACTTGATCAAGTGATCATTGGCTTTACAATAATGGCAACGCATCTTCTTTTTGCCCTTATCACCAGAATTACCAGACGAAGTTCTGCCAACAGAAGCATTAGGAACATAATTTTTGCCACTCGCAACAGAACCATAAGAAGTGGCTGCATTACTGTTACCACCCTTTCTTTGAGAAGCAATAAAAGCCTGTTCAACTGCACGCTGCCTAGTCCTGTTTTTTCTAGAAAGTGACTCTTGCAACAGCAATGTGCATAATGCATCAAACTTGACAACTTCAGGATTTCCTTGGGTCATCAGTCTCCAAGTACTAGAAAACGTTTGGTAGGAATCTGGTAAGGCATCAAGAACAGTCTGCACAAGGGAACTGTCTGAAATGACTTCACTTGCAGAAATAAGCTGCTCATTGATATCCTTGACACTAGCAAGGAAAGTGTCCATATCATCTTCCTCATGCATAATCTTCGAATCCAGCTCTTTACGGTGCAAAGAAATTTTAGCCTCATTGCGGCTTGCATAAAGACCTGCTAGAATATCCCAAGCCCGTTTTGCAGATTTTGCTGAACGGATGTGAGGAACAATGGTGCGCTTCACAGAAAACGCAATCAATGCATGAGCCTGCGCATCCTTAACATCCCAACGAGCTTGTTTTGCTGTAGGCAAAACAAATCTAACAGCTGCAATCCTTGCAGCAAGACCTGCAACATCCTCAACATCGCCTACATCCTCAGAACCAGGACGTACGTCAATGCCCTGCACAATGTTCCAGACACCCTTTGACACAAGAACATTTTGCATCATATAAGCCCACATAGGGTAGTTGTCCCCATCCAACTTGTCCTCAGCAGCAAACATCTTGAACACATCTGTGTTGTTGTTGTCAGCCATGGTAAATGCTGCACCTGATGTGAAAACTGCCCAAAAATAGGAGAAACGGAGCGGGAACAACCTGTGCTATATAGCACAAACCATAGAAGACTGTAAGCCACCTGTTATGCAAAAAACGGCACTGACAGAAATTCTGCACAAAATGACGAAATAGCCTGTGCAGTACTGCCTGTAGTGAAAACGGAGGCCGAAATGAGCCCAAATCAAAATTCTGAGCAGACGAAGCTCTTTGAGCTGACCCAAAATTTTTGTCAACCTGCGAACGCTCGCCAAATCTCAGTGAAATCGGAGAAAGTGAGCAGGCGTGTGCTGGAGCAGCTGGCGAATAAGCTCGGGAGGACGTGACCTGCTCTGATACCAATTGTTGGAATTAGGGTTGCAGAGAAACACACACAGCTTGGAGAAGACGAAGGAAGCTCAAGGCACACAATAGAGAGTGTGTTACTTAGTGTGCAATGGAAAGATAGATAGCCCTAGAGTGATGGGCGTATATACAATGCATGGGCGAAAAAACCTCCTAAAGAGGGAAAAAATGCCCCGGCGGTCCTAGTGTGTTCACACACATCACTACCACATGTATATGGTAACAAGAGTTAGGGTGGAAAATAGTCAGAGGTAGAAGAAAATGATAGACAAAGTGAAGGAGGTAGATAGAGAGAAAGTAAAGGATGGTCAAAGTAGAAGGAGGAGAGTTAATGAGCACTAGTTGAATACAGACATAAAACTTAGAGAAAAAGGGAAGAGGTGTTTAAGGTAGAAATTTAGGGGTAGGGGAAATGAAAGATAGAGAACGGGTGTAGAAAAATGGGATGAATGAAGAATTGGACTTGGAGAGATTGAGATAAAATTTAGGAGATTGAGGTTAAGAGAGCAGGAAAGAGGGAGAAAAAACCAGAATATAGGTGGGGGTAGACTAACTTATATGTATATAGGAGAAATTGATACTAATATGGTCTTTGATTTCCAAGTCTAATTTATGATATGATAGATTGAGCTTCCTAATCTTTGTATGAGTGACTCAAATGCCTATAAATATATGGTAAGGGGAAAGCTCAAAAATTCATAGAAATCCATTTGCATCTACTAGTTTATTGAGCAATGGATTCATCCTCATAAAAAAAGGTGAGTTTGTTTTTGAATAATGTTGGTGATGTCCTTTGTTACTTATGATTTCCTAGCAAGATATTCGATGGTGAATCCTGGGGACTACGGGGGTTGTGGTGACAGTAAGATGTTTGCCATCATTTCAACTCCGGATGGTGACATTCAAGAAGAGGTGAAAGATTGTGTGCAAGTAGGTCAACAGTTTCAATTTGTGTTGGATTCAACCTTGTCTTCAAAGTTTTGGTTGGTCACATACGACAGTATGAAAATGTCCTCAACACTGAAGGTGGCTATAGTAGAGTTGTCTAACAGCTCCATTACAAGGATAAAGGTCTACCAAAATTTCATTTGTTAAGACTAAATATTCCTTTTATGCCTGTAATGAAGGAACAACAAACAAATTTAGAGAGAAAGATACCAAAACAAAAAGGGCAGGTTTTGACCATGTGGAAAAAACGTAGAGTACATTACAGTATATTGCATTAAATAGCCACAAGTATCCCAAATTAAGCCAAATGATCTCTAGATGTTCAATTAAGAAGCGTATTGATGAAGTTCCTGAAATATACAATGGGGACTGCGTTTATGAGCTCCACGTTGTGCCGGATGGCATTCCCAAAATGTTGGGGATGGATCAAAAGTATGATGGCCATTGTTGGGTTAAGCATGTCTATTCTATAATGAAATATCCAGCTTTGATCAAGAGAAGTAAATTTGGTGGGCATCTCATTTGGAAGAATATCTCATGCTCTAAACGCAATGAACGGGCTTCCAAAGAAGACTTCTTGCATGGGGAAATTGCTTACATCAATTGCTTCACTTGGTATGTTTAGCTCTAAAAATGGAACACTATGTTGCTTTCATTGTGGTAGTTGTCCAATTCTTCTTCAAGAGTGTCCATGGACTGTCTATTACTTACTAGCTAATTACAATTGGACCTTGTTGTTTATCCACCTCAAAAGGCATAATCATCCCGTGGAAAAGGCAGTTTTGTGATCAGCGATTAGACAAACTTGAGAGATTGTGCCACGTGTCTTGTCTGAAAACCTAGTGAATGGCCCTAGGAATTTTCAATTAGATATTGCAAGCAAATGGTAATGGGGACCGTGGTTTGAGAAAATGGGGAGAAGCTGAGTATGCAACCATTGATTCATACACAGAGGTATTAATTTTCTATCTGATATATATGTATTGATTTTTGTTCCTCTGTGAGTTTTTACCTGCATCTTTGTCCTTTGTACCTCAGATTCAAACATTGGATGCAAGAAGCTACAACTACACGAATTGGTGTTAGTGCAAAGTCCCAATTGATTCGGCTAAAAAATAGTTGCGGCTACAAGTATTTCCACGGTTTTCTTTCTTTGGGACAATCCATAGATCATAACAAAAGATGTCATGTGTTCAAAATGTGAGTCAATGGCCCAGGATCTGGTGTCGAGCTTGTAAATAGAATGTGACAAGACGGCAATGGAGACCTAGAAAAAGATGGGTTTGCTTTGATAATGTTTGTAGAGTAATAGGGTGGAAAACAATGGCAGCCTATGTCTACAACCTTGTGTTAGACCTACTGACATAGCATCCCTCTTCTTTTTCTTTTTTCCTTAACAATGGTTAATCAATGTACTTTGCAGGATCTAAGAAATGCAAACAATAGCCATCTGTGAGATGAAGGAAGAGGACACACATATGCAAACCATGATCTGGGAAATGATGAATTATGTGCTTTTGGAAAGTGGGCACCATCCAACAGATTTTAGAGGATTCATGGCACATGATGCTGGGGAAAATTGGAGAGCTATTCAAACTGTATTCAATGGAGGACCCAACAATATCATGGAATGCAGAGAACATTCTTGCTTGTTTCATTGGGAGAAAAGGTTGCACATTCAGACCATGCAATACGTGCATAAAAATTTACAAGATGAGCACAAGCATTTGTGTGAACTTTGGTGATGTGCAAGGAGCGAGAAGGAGGCAACAAGCTTGCACATGACTATTCGAGATGGTGAGCAACTAGAAACGTATTCGACAGTAACTTGTCGTAGATGGATTGTTGGCTTAGTTGGTGGCACGTGTGTTACCCTCGCTGGAGAAAGCACTTTGTTGGGGTAAGACTATGTGGGATGCTATCTTAGTGGCATGATTAATTATTTTCTTCAATACATATACAAGGTTTCTTTATGTTGCAGGAAGTAGATGACTTTTCGTACATTCCAAGTACAAACCTTGCAGAAACAAAGCACGCAAGTTGGCTTGTTGGTGAGGGAAACAAAGAATATTGAGCTTGTATGATGCATGCATTTTCGATCTATCAAATGCATGTTGCAAAGTATGAAGATTCTTGCTTGTGTGGAGGGTCCATATCATGCAGCAGGCCCTTCGGCCAAAAAACTTGGTTGTCGCACACAACAAGGAAGAGAACCACGTCGAATAGCTATTGCTAAAGAGATTGAAGATGGGCTGGGAAGCACACCCCTCTATCAAAGACCGGCAATGGAGGGAGATAATATTAGAATAGCTAGAAGACACAAAAATGTTGGGATAGTAGACTGTGAGAAAGAGAATGCATTGCACTGACCTAAATATATTACACAAAATGTTTTTTGCAATTGACAAGGACCACAAACAACATTTATAAGGGCAGGTCATGAGGCTGAAGAGCACGACGGTGGTATGATGGTAGAGGAGACGGATATTCATAAGGCAATGTGGGCAATCCGTTGTATACCAAAGGGTAGTAGGGCTCAATGTCAAAGATGGTTGGGATCTAGATTTGGTAGATACAAGAAAAACGTAAGGAACACAAGTGCAAGTGCGGTTGCACCTTCCTTCTGGGAAATTTTTACATGGGAAATATGGGATAACACCGGTCAAGGTAGCGCTTTGAATGCACAATTCAGGTGGTTCTGCAATAATAGTGTGGATCACACATGGAAAATTTGTAACACAATCACTCAATGTCCTACAAGAGCGCCCAAAACTTGGCATGTGGAGAAGGGAACAAACATAAATTCCTTGGAGCTATTGGATGTGAAGACAGGGGGCTTCACTGTAAATAAGATCACAGCAAGGGAAACCAACAATGTGCGTTATCGGCCAGGAGTACCAATTCATGACTCTAAGAGAATTGAATCGATTGTAACCACCTACTCGCCATGTGACCATTCGGGTATTTCCAACTACCTAGGCATTAGGAACTTGTGTAAACATGCCTCTGAGGCTTAAAAGGTAAGACCTTAGTTAAAAGTCCAAAAAGATAAGTACCCTGACACATCAGGCACTAACACCTACTGTCCATGCATTTAGCAAAGACATATCCAGATCTGCATACCTATAATCGTACTACCTTTTAATGCTTATAAATAATTTTATTATCATGGCTCACGTAAAAAGAATTAAATCTTTGGCTTACAACTACGTGAAAATTGTGGAAACTTAGTTGGACCATAATAGAATGTGAAATTAAGCCCATCTTTTGCCAACAATACAATGTATTCATGACGAGAACCAAAATAAACTACATGTATTTAAACAACCATGCATTAAAATCATTTAACAACTTGTAAACTTAATAAATCTTACTAGGTATCTGATAATTTTTGGCCACATAAATTGTTCTGATCCGACGTGCTCAAAATGGTCTAATCAACAAATTGACCAGCACGACCTAGGGACTTTTTCACAACACCTAATTGAAATAATGGGCACCGATATCACTCCCATAGTCTCATATTCTCCACATGTGGAATATGTCTTAGATAAGGATGTTCAAAGGAAGAACATCCTAGAAGTATGAGATGTACTTGTGTGTGGAGGTAACTGTAAACACTTTGCGACGTGAGTGACAGGGACCCTTGTTATCCTTGCTCCACATCGGCTAAACCAAACTCCATGAGTTCCTAGACCATATTGCTCCTCTTGTGACAACATGTGCCAAATAATACTCTAGTTATGTAGGTCCTTAAATGTATAATGCAGAAATGTATTTAGGACACTACATCCAAAAAATCTTTACTCCTACATGACCTTGTCATGTCTCCGAAGAGCAAAGTGGATGAAATCATTGAATCTTATACATCCTACTTGGAAAATATTAATCAAAGAATATTAAAAAAGGACATTAAAAAAAAGTGTATTCATACCTGGAGGTTGAACATAATGTTCACTTACCCATAGTCAAATGCACATGCCCAAATATCCTACCTGGAAAGACCTAGTAACACTAATTGAAAGGTTAGTGAAAAGCAAGTACTACTGCACTGATAACCCTTGGTGTTGCCCTTGTAAAACAAACCCCTTGGTTAAAATCTATAATGTCAAACTCCTTGGTTATATTCTGGATAAAAAATGATCAAACTAGCAGCCAACGGTAACCACACAGCCTATTGTGTGTAATATCGATTGGAATCAACTTGAAAAGTTGAAATTTTTCACTATCCCTTGGTGGATTACAAAACTCTTTCCTTGAACGTACAACTATGATAGGATCAAACTGTGACCCTCAACAATGATGGAGTGATTGTGTATTAGTTGGGCCATACCCTTGAAAATACCACTCCTAGAGACATAATCAATGATAGAACTAAGCAACAACTCTTCTCAAGTTGGAATCTTATTCACAACTCGATTTATCCACGAACATGAGAGAATGATTCCTAGCACCCAAAAGAAAGTAGTCATACTAGATTTTCTTGGGTTTGCAACAAGAGATTACCTACTTTAAGTCTCTCTTAGTCTATTCATGTCATCCCATGAATTATTTTCTTGATAGGGAGGCCATGACTATGTGCTATCCATAGAAAACATTATTTATATTGTCGGCACCTGGTGAATAGAAATTGCCCACCACTGTAGTCATATACAACGATCACAAGAAAATATACTAGCCTTGACTCTTTTTGAACACAATATTTGATGTTATAGTAGAAGTGTAAACCATGCTTTAGCACAATGAGTCCATAATTTTGGCATGCCATGCATGCATATAAACAAATAGTGTGATAAGCCCTTGGCTTCAAATAATCTTCTCAAATCCCAACATTTTTCTGTTGAGGTGGATTACCTACATAAAGTCCTTGAATCCTAAATTTAAGCATATTGGAGGGAAAGATTATACAGTCTCAAATATGCTTTCTAGAGGAAGATATGAAAATCAAGAAGAAATGATTGTTGAGGGTGATGATGTAGGCACAAGGTTTTATCATAGCTCTCATATGAAGGGTGATCATGCTTGTCTATCAAATGCACTTGAGTCATTTACAAAGGACCTGTATCAAGGAGATTGGTTGCTCATTGGATGTTATCTAAGCACTTTGACAAGACAAGAAGGATGGACTGATCAAGAGTTCAAAAGAATACACAAAAAATCTTATGGATAATTTTTGACAGATGGATACTTGTGGAAGCATCCTAAACAAAGAAATGAGATGCCATTGAGGGTTGTAAATAATGATGACACTTAAAATTACCTTATCAAAAAGTTTCATGAGAGTCTTTATGCTTGGCATAGAGGTGTATGGGCCACCTTTGCTAAAATCAAAGAAAGGTATTGGTGGAAAGGTATGTATAAAGATGAAGTGGATTCTTGACAAATGTATTCAAATGTATGCCATCCTAATAGATTGCACCCTACATACCCACTAGCTATGCATTATAAGTGGGTAGTAGATTTGGTTACAATGCCATTGGGTTTATCGCAAATGAGATACATAATTCTTGCATAATAAGACTTAACTAGTCAGGCTAAAGGTCGTGCTTTAAGAACAAAAAGCACAAAAGGGATATGTAAGTTCCTCTTAGACAATGTGATTAGCCATTATGGCTGTGCTGGAAAAATAACAGCTAGCAGAGGTGAGTTGGATGCCAACAAAGCCAAGGAGTTTTTCTCTAGATTTGGCATTAAACTCTCTCTCAGTACTGCATACAATCCTGAATGGAATGGTAAATCACAATGCAGACATCCTCCTATCATTAAAGTTTTGGCTAAGGCTTACAAAGGAAATTTGAGACTATTGCCTTATGCTATATGGGTTAATCGTACAACTCATAGCTCAGTTACTGGTTAATTCCTTTTGAGTTGATGTATGGTTTGAGACCTATAATGCCAATTGAGGATGTAATTCCCACATGGAATGTATTGCCTTGGGAAGAGGGAATGAGTAGGGAAGAAATTATTGCTTTGTGCATACATCAATTAGAAATAAGGCCTCAAGGTATTGAGATTACAGTAGCCCGATAAACACATGCCAGGTTGAAAAATAAGGACAGAGTTTGATAAAAGGCACAAGCTCAAACCTAGAGCTATTGAGGCAGGTGATTGGTGTTGGTGTATGACAGTAGTCTTGATAACCAACATTCAACAATAAAAAAGCTTTCAAAAAGATGGTTTGGTCCTTATGTGGTTAAGCATGTACATGGGAATGCAACTTATACCTTGCATGAGTTGGATGGCACAAAAATGACAATTCCCATTGCAAGCAAAAGAATCAAGTTGTTCAAAAGAAACGGTGATACAAATCTCTGTTTCACAAGAAAGTCAAAATGAAGTCTCTGATAAACATGCTATTAATGAGGATGAAGAAAGAGATCATGATGCATTGGAATTCATTGGGAGTGATGACAAAATTGATATGTATGTAGACTTAAACAAAGACTGAACTTGCAAAAAATATATGTGGCACATGTTGGAGGATGTGAAGGTTTAAAGGGGGTGGTGTAGTTCCGTAGCATGTGCATAATGTGAAACTAAAATATCTACCTCACTCTCAATGATTTTGTTATGTGGGACCAAATGCTATGATGTACATTGTGTGATATATGGAAAAACAGATGCCACGGTTGCAGTTCCATATATTCCTTGCCAGGACAATGAGGCCCTGGACGTGGAACTATGGAATGTTTTGTCACATAAAAATATGCTTAGTTTGATTTAGAAATGTACCACTGTCAATTGTTGCGAAGTGGCACACTCGTTTTTCCTAGGAAGTTCAATGCGGGCGATCTAGGCCAGAAATAACAGGTTCCATGCACGGACGTAAGAGATGCATCTGTTACCATATACATGTGGTAGTGATGTGTGTGAACACACTTAGGAACACTGAGGTATTTTTTCCCTCAGTAGCACGTTTTCCCCATTGTGCATTGTATGTACGCCCATCATTCTAGGGCTATCTATCTTTCCATTGCACACCAAGTAATACACTCTTTGTTGTGTGCCTTGAGATTCCTTTGTCTTCTCCAAGCTATGTGTTTTTTTTGCAACCCTAATTCCAACAATTGGTATCAGAGCAGGTTGCATCCTCCCGAGCTTAGTTGCTAGTAGATCTAGCACCCGCCTGCTCACTTTCTCCGATTTCAATGAGCTTTGGCGAGCATTCACATGTGAACAAATATTATGGGAAAGCTCGTGGAGCTTAGACTGCTCAAATTTTTTAATCGGGCTCATTTCGGCCTCCGTTTCCACTACAAGAAGTACTACGCATGCTATTTCATCATTTTGTGCAAAAATTTTGTCGGTGCCGTTTTTTCATAACATGTACTTACAATCTTCTATGGCTTGTTCTGTATAGCACGTGTTGTTCTCGCTTTTCTTCTCCTCTTTTCAGGCAATTTTCACATCTGGTGCATCATTTACCATGGCTGAGTCTGATGTGAAAGGAGACTGTGATGTTGATGTTGATGTTGATGCAGAATGGGCTTTTAGTGTAGAGTGCACTTATAATCCTAATATCCATGATGCATATTTGTCAGTTTTTGCGATGCTCAATTGTGATACTTTGATAGTGGTGATACAAAGCACATTATCTCTCATAGTGAATTGTTTACCTCTCTCAAGGATGTCCCTCATGGGAATTCAATCACTTGTGCCAACAATGCCTCTTATCGAGTCAAGGGAGTTAGAAATATTGTGCTTACCACTGCAAATGGTAGTTCTTTCACACTGGTTGATGCATTGTATGTACTTGGGATCAAGAAGAATCTTTTGTATGTATCTGCACTTGCTAGACTTGGTCTGGTAATCAAATTTGTGGATGATAGATGTACAATACATGATCTCAACTTTGGTGGTGAAATTATTGCATCTTGCATTTTATGCCACTGATTGTATAAGCTCACTTTGTATGACAAGTGTGGGTAGAATTTTACAGATGCAGTTGTGGATTTTAAGGCTATTTCAGATGCAAGCCTTGACATGCACATTTTGGGCATCTGAATTTTGCCAATTTGTTGTGTTTACAGAAATATGATATGGTTGCTTCTTTGTGACCTCTTGAAGCACTTAAGTTTCAAACATGTTTGTGAAGGCTGTATTTTGGATAAGATGTAGATTGAAGCTTGTACATAGTGATGTTTGTGGGCCCATGCAAACTTCATCCTTGGAAAAATATTGTTACTTTGTGACTTTCATTGATGATTACTCTAGGCATGCATGGGTATATCCGCTTAAAGCGAAGTCTGAAGTTTTTATGTGCTTCAAATAGTTTTTGGCTACGACTAAAAATGTCTCGAAATGTATGGGCACCCTCCGTTCCGATCGAGGGGGAGAGTATATGTCTCATAAATTTGATGCATTTCATGCTAGTCGTGGGATAAACACCAATCCACTGAATGCCTTATATGCCTCAACAAAATGGTGTTGATGAGAGAAAAAATAGGTCACTTACAAAAATGCCACGATGTATGGTTAAAAGTCAAGCTTTGTCGCATTCGTTTTGTCTTGAGGCCATCATCTGACTCACTTATGTAGTAAACATGTATCCTACGAAAGCTTCATTCTATGACTCCATATGAAGCATGGCATGATAGAAAGCCTTCTATTGAGCACATGCGTGTTTTTCATTGTTTTGCATATGCTTTAGTGCCACAAACATAGCACAAAAAATTGGATGATAAGTCTATAAAATATATTTTTGTTGATTATAGTGCTGATAGCAAAGGTTACAGGTTGTATCATCTGCAAACAAAGCTATTCTGGTTTCATGAGAGGTTGTGTTTGTGCTCGCATGACATTTATGACACTTTGTTGCCTCTTTTGAGTGGTGGAAGTTCCAATGAGACAAATGTACAGCCAATGGGCCTTTTTGAAAATGTTACAGATCAGCCTATTACTGATGTAGATGTACATGATGTACTTGATGAGGAAAGGGCTGAGAATGAGCAGGCTAGGGGTATGCCTAAATGACTGGTGCATACTTTTCTTGACAGTAAATTGGATGCACCTCTGTCTAGTAGTACTCGTTTAGGTTCTCGCCATGCATCTTATGCATCAGATTGTTATGCTTTCACTGTGTCTAGCTTACATGATGTTGAGGAACCTCTATCTATTGATGAAGCACAGAATTGAAAAAATTGGATGATTGCCATGCAATCAGAATATAATGCACTTATAGACAATGACACTTGGACTTTATGTGATTTTCCTCCTGGCAAAAAGGCCATTGGCACAAAGTGGGTTTACAAGTTGAAACGCAAGCCGGATGGTGAGATTGATTGCTATAAGGCTCGACTTGTTGCAAAAGGTTATGCACAAAAGAAAGGTATATATTATGAAGAGACTTTTGCTTCCACTTTTCATATGACTAATGTTCATTTTCTATGTGCATTGATAGCTCATTTTGATTGGGATGTACATCAATCAACATTGTCACTGCTTTCTTGAATGGTGACATATTTGAGTAAGTTTATGTAACGCAGCCTCGCGATTTTGTCAAGAAAGGACAGCAGGATAAAGTGTGCAGATATAAGAAAGCTTTGTACGGGTTGAAGCAATATCCTTGTGCTTGGTATGACAAGGCTTACACTCATTTGGTCAAACGAAGCTTTTGTAATAGTCCAACAGAAAGCACATTGTATGTAAGCGTGAGGCTGATGTCATTGTGGTTTTCTATGTGGATGATGTACTTCACTAAACCAAATGAGAGACATATTGATGAATTTAAGGCTGATTTGAATGCTACTTTCAAGATGAAAGCTTTGGGATTGTTGCATCATTACTTGGGTATATAGTTTAAACAATGTGATGGTTGTATTGCCTTGTGTCAGAAACATTACATAGAGACATTGACAGGCTGTAAAGAGGATATTCCTCTACTTGAGTGGCAGTTTACATCTTGACTTGTTTTATGGCAAGGGGGGATCATTGCCGCCAGACTTACATGCTTTTTCACACTTAATTTGGGTTGTTTTGACACGTAGTCGGAATGTGTGCGGTCTAGCTGGGCAGGTGCAAAACCTCTGGCTATGAGAGTTCGTGATGAGAGTCACAAACACTTTGTGAAAAAGCGTTTTGTGGAGAATCACTAACACTCTTTCTAAGGGTGACAGAAAATCTAAGAGCATTCATGACAGCAAAGTCACAAACCCTCTTTCCTATCGTGCTTGGAGTCTGCTTGTTTTTGTAGTCGAGATTATGATGAGAGGATCACCAAATCACATTCAATTTTACTTTACAACACCATATAAAAAACACTAAAGTTTCACCCATGAAACCTCAATGCTCATACAAGCACAATTCTCAATCAAAACCCAAACCTCTTTCATGGTATTATGTAGCCTCGCCCCTAATTACATAGTCGTAACATCAAACAATTGAAAGGAATGCTCGAGCTTCCACCTTAACGACGATAATTTTTTGATTTTGCAGAGATTTATGAGCTTCTAAAGTGAAGCCCACACACCATTTTGATAAGGGGAAACCCTAATTCACTCCCTCACGAGCTCAAATGCAAGATTGCGAAGAGGCGGGACTGCCCTACACATAGATTGAGCAACCATGGAAGCTATTGCACAGTAGTGCAAAATTGCTGGTCTTTTCTATAAAAAGCAGACCTCTCTCTCTCTTACACACGGTATTTTCAGATAATGTGTCAATTTTTAGGCCATTTTTCCATTTTGGACCAAACTAGGCCATTTTCAGCTCATTTTTTACCCAAAAAAAATGTCATTTTTGATGCGAAAAATCCCAAACGGAGTCAGAAAAATCCCTAAATTTATGGGATCACTCGCATAAGCTTAAAAAGAATAGATAAGCATATTTTTCCATCAATATACCATTTTCGATCACTTTCCATGCAATTCTGCAACGGCGCCTGTTAGTTGCTATTTTTGGCATTTTTTGCCCGCATCAATCTTTATAGGAGAGATGAGTGCACCACCATGAAACACTTGGCATATATACATTGTAAAACCAAATTAAGAATCTTATCAAGTGGAAAAGCACGCAAATGCACCACATCCAGGGCCACGACTCCCCCGATAGGTATGTACATGATAATGACCGCAGTAGACGCTTCAACATATATAACAATATGTACATGATTGCTTTTATTTGCATACATCGAGAAGTGTCAAGAGTGAGGTGAATGTTTTTATTTCACACTATGTACGTGCCATGGCACGACATCCATCCCCTTTGAAATTGCACATCCTCTGGTATGTGCCACAACAACATTTGTAGAGCATTAAAACTGATGGTCAAACGCCATATTCTCACTTTCATCCTCAGTTTGCATATAGTTGGCTTCATCATCCTCTTCACTTGGTTGTACATCAAATGGATCAACATTCCCTCTTCTTTTGAATAATTTAATTATTTTTCTTGCAATGGGAATTTTCAATTCTGTCCCATCTAGTTCACGCAAGGTGTAAGTTGCATTTCCATGCACATGTTTGACAACATAAGGACCAAACCATCTCTTTGCAAGATTTCTTATTATAGAGTGCTAGTTTTCAAGGCTACTATCGTACACCAACACCCAATCACCTTCTTCAATGTCTTTTGGTCTGTGCCTATGCATCTTGTCAAATCTGTCTTTGTTTTTTAACCTTGCATTCTTTAGTCGAGCTTTTGCAAGCTCAATGTCTTCAAGCCTTCTTTCTCATTTCCGTATCTGCAATGAAAGAAGGCCTTCTCTACTCATTCCATCTTCCCATGGCAATACATTCCATGTAAGAACTACATCTTCAATTGGCATTATAGGTTTTTGACCATACATCAATTCAACAGGCATATAGCCAGTGACTGAACTATGCGTTGTACGGTCAGCCCACAATGCAAACGGCAGTAACCTTGGCCACTCTCCAAGCTTACCTTCACAAGCCTTAGCTAAACCTTTGATTATTGGAGGATGTCCTCTTTCACTTTTGTCATTTCCCTCTGGGTTATAAGCACAAGTTAAAGCTGGTTTGATGCCCATTCTAGAGAAGAATTCCCTTGCTTCATTAGCATCCAATTCTCCTCTATCTGCAGTTATCTTTCCCACACACCCATAGCGATAGATCACATCTTCAAGAATAAATTTACATACAGCTTGTGTACTCTTTGTCCTCGATGCACGCCCTTCAACCTGATTAGACAAATCTTCTCTTGCAAGCACCAAATACCTCATTTGCCAAAGTCCCAAAGGCATTGTAACCAAGTCCACAACCCATTTGTAATGCATGGCTAATGGATAAGTAGAATGTAGTCCATCACGATGCCGTACATTTGAATACATTTGGCATGTCACACAAGACTCCACAAACTCAGCCACATCCTTATACATCCCTTTCCAACAATACCTTTCTTTTGCCTTGGCAAAGGTTTCCCATACACCTCGATGTCCTGCCCATAAACTTTCATGGAACTCCTTGATAATTTGTTGTTGAGTGTGGCACCAAAGCATATGCCAAACAACCAAAAACACACATGTGCTCAATAAAAGGCTTTCTATCATGCCATGCTTCATATGGAGTAATAGACTGCAAAGCTTTTGTAGGACAACTGTTTAGTACATAAGTGGCACACATGATGGCCTCAAGCCAAAAAGAATGCGGCAAAGCTTGACTTTTGACCACACATTGTGCCATTTTCGTAAGTGACTTTTTTTTCCTCTCAGCAACATCATTTTGATGAGGTGTATAAGGCACTATACATTGGTGTTTTATCCCACGACTAGCCAAAAATGCATTAAATTCATGAGACACATACTCCCCCCCTCGATCGGAATGGAGGGTGCCCACATTTGGAGACATTTTCAGCCATAGCTAGAAATTGTTTGAAGCACATAAAAACTTCGGGCTTCTCTTTAAGCGGAAATACCCATGCATGACTGGAGTATTCATCCTTGCAGCAAGACGTGTCACATCCTTAGAACCAGGACGTACATCAATGTCCAGTACAATATTCCAGACGCCCTTTGACACAAGAACATGTTGCATCATGTAAGCCCACATAGGGTAATTGTCCCCATCCAACCTGTCCTCAGCAGCAAACATCTTAAACACATCTGTGTTGTTGTCAGCCATGGTAAATGCTGCACCTTATGTGAAAACTACCCGAAAAGAGGAGAAACAAAGTGGGAACAACACATGCTATATAGCACAAACCGTAGAAGACTGTAAGGCACCTGTTATGCAAAAAACGACACTGATAGAAATTTTGCACAAAATGACGAAATAGCCTATGCAGTATTGCCTGTAGTGGAAACAGAGGTCGAAATGAGCCCGAATCAAAAATCCGAGCAGACTAAGCTCTACGAGGTATCCCACAATTTTTGGCGACCTGCGAACGCTCACCAAAGCTTACAAAAATCGAAGAAAGTGAGCAGACGTGTGCTGGAGCTGTTGGCGACTGAGCCCATTAGGGATGCAACCTTCTCTGATACCAATTGTTGGAATTAAGTTGCAAGGAAACGCACACAGCTTGGAGAAGATGAAGGAAGCTCAAGGCACACAATAGAGAGTATGTTACTTAGTGTGGAATGGAAAGATAGATAGCCCTAGAGTGATGGGCATATATACAATGCACGGGGGAAAAACCTCCTAAAGAGGGAAAAAATGCCTTGGTGGTCCTAACGTATTCACACACATCACTACCACATGTATATGGTAACACATCCCCCTCCCTTTTTCCCTCAAAGCCACACTAGCATCTCTTAAGATTCCCTCAAATAAACCCAAAAGAAAAATTTGCAGGACCTACTTCCTCTACTATGTGTGAGGATTTAGTGGCTTGGCTCCTTGTTTCCTTAGTGAGAACATAGTTTGTATTGATTTTGATAAGGCAGAAGCATTATCACTCAAAGATGTGGAGTTGACAAATGAAGATTAAGGCTTGTATTTTATGGAGAATGGACATTTATTTGAAACTTATATATGCATGTTTGAAGAATGACATAATCTTGTCTAACTTTTATATCTTGGTACAATTTTATTTTGTTTGGTAAGTTGATTAAAACATCTTACTAGATTACTTGCTACTTTGGACGTACTAGATACCTTACTAGTTTTGATTTACTATGTGTCCTACTAGTTTAGACTTGCTATCTCACTAGTTTGGACTTACTAGGTGGTTTTCTACTTTGGGGACATGCTATGTGCTTTGCTAGTTTGGGCTTGCTAGGTGATTTACTTGTTTGACACACTAAGATCAACCCAGCAAGTGTAGACACTTCCTAGCTACATGTAGCAACTTAATCACCATACGGTAGTGTCAATTTCCATATAGTAACAAACTTGCTAGATTGAGCAAATAGGAAGAGTCTCACACTTGTTAGTTTACACTTTTACTAGTTGTGTGTATTTAAACTAGTAAATCTTCTAGCAAGTCTATATTTTTTCCTATATGGTAACATGTCAAAAGCTCCTTGTGCTTAGTTTTTCATTATCTAAGTTTATGGAGAAGTAATGAAGCAATGCAAAAATTTCAAGTCTCTTTTGGAAGTAATCTTGGTTGGGGAGGCAATTGATAAACCTTGGAGAAGTCAGTATCAACGTGTTAGTTTTAGGTCAACCTCTTTTCTTGTGCTATTAAGGGCTCTTTAAAGAGAGAGAGAATTTTGACACTAAGTATGACTTAATCTCCTTATGTAGTTCAAAGGAAGACTCTTCAATTTAACTTCCATTTCCTCTTTCAACCTTGCAACTTTCAACATTCCATCTTTCGTTTATTTGTCACGCGAACATTTTTTGTGTTTACGGTTGGGCACCCTTCACTTCTAGGCTCCAAGGTTGAAAATTGAAGGCTCATGTATGCCTTCTACTTCTACGGAGGTCCTCTTACTAGGTAAGGGCTACAGTTGGGAAGCCTATTGAACAATATCAACTTTCCAGAAACGGTCAATACTCTGGTTGCTCAGGTGGAACCTTCAAGATGTCATACTTGTTTAAGACTTTTCCTCAAAAGAAATTTCTGGGCTATTGTCAAAAAAAATCTATCTAATTTGCAACAATTGAAGAATTGGAGGTGAATAAGAGGCTAAAGGTAACAGGTTTTAGTCAATCTGACTCTCATAAGCTTGGCAGACAATTTTTTCTTGAAGATTGCTTCCGTGGTCATTTTCGGGAATAGAAATACAGGTCCAAGCAAGACTAGCAAACATATAACTAACCATATCTAAACGACATGATTATCTTAAAACAACACATTTATAGTTCTAAAGAGTTCCTTAGGTGGCTGTCACTACCCTTCTTGTGTCTTCTAACAATTGCTAGAGTTTTAGAGGAGGAAGCTTCGGTAACTGCAATAGGCAGTGCACCTTGTGTGTCCTCACAAGAGTCTACAAAGTAAGACGATGGCTGAGAGTTGTGTGCTAGAGATTCCTTGAGTAAAAACCATGAGTGAAATTACCGTACAAATTCAAAAGAGAAGCAATTGTCTCTCAGAGACAGCGAATTTCACAATTGGTAAGTTATGAGAACAAATCATCCTCTACATCAATGCTATTGTATGCATTGTATTCCTTCCCGCGTTTAGCCATTTATCATCATAGGTGTCAAAGATTTCACATCCATGGGCTAAGATGTCATTAGGAACTCTTTGGGGTCTTCTTGGGCCTTTTAATTTTCCCCTAGTCTAATCAACATGATTAAAGGGTAGGCAAATGGGGACGTGCCAAGTGGACAAAAAGCTGGGTCTATCAACCCCTAAAAGTAGGGATCAAACTTGGTTGCTAGGCTTAAAAGAAGCTTCTCTACTTTTAAAATGGGGAAAAAATGTGCAAATATGCAATTATATGAGATTTTCTCCCATTTTTAAAAGGATAATCTTGCTATTGCAATGAATGGGCCACCCTCAAAAAGTGGGCTAGGCCCAAAACCTCCCCCCTCATCATTATTCCTCATTGAAGGCCGCTTTTTCCTCCCTCCACCCACTCTCTCACTCACAAACAAATGCAGATCTAGTCCCTCCTCTCTCTAGAGCTCCCAAGCTTGGTTCTCTCTCTCTCTCTCTCTCTCTCTCTCTCACCTTTTTGCCCTCTCACATGTATTCACCTTTACCTTTCCTCCCAAGCCTAGATCTAAGTTGTTGCACCATTCTTGGCTATAGAGAGCTTCATTTATAGCCTCTTTTTCCCCTCCTGATCCTCCTCCCTTTGAGCACCCCTTTCTCCACTCTCACACAATCTTCCCTATAGGGAAAGCGCCGCCCCTTCATTTCCCTCTGACACTTGCACAATCTCTACAGTGGTGGTCACGATCTTTAGAGTCTAGGGAGAAAGAATCCCAATGTTGCACACGTTTCCCAACGGTTTCTTATCCCCCTTGCTCAAGAGGCTCTCCTTGATGACAACCATGAGCCATAGATCTCACTCGAGAATAGAGTCCTTTTGCACCGGCAATGACCAAGATAAAATTGGTCACTGGATGACGACAAGGGAATGTGGGTGACAATGTGCCCCAGCACTCGTTGATTCCACAGTTTCTCATCATCACATCGCATTGCAATACCATCATTGGAAGGGGTGCATGATGAACCTTAAGAAACCCGCATACAAAAGTACGATGGTGAAGGTTCAAAATGTCTACAAGGTCACTCAACTAAGAATCGATTAGGAAGATTGAGAGGGCTCTCCTACAAATTGCATCTCTCTCTTCTTGGTGTTGCTACAATTTTTTATGAGCTTGTTCGTCAATTTTAATTCACTAATGTCGTGTTACACTTTTTGGCTTGTTTTGATGTTGTGCAAACATTTTTCCTTCGACATTTGAGGAATGGGAACCCTTGGAGGCGCTAACGGGACTTTTGAGGCACACCACTATTGAGTTTGGGGAGTTGGTGTATGCTGGCTGCTCAGCATCAGACCTTGTCGACCACAATGTCTTTCTTTATGAAATGTACATAGGACCAACATCCAACAATGCTTGTGGAAGGCTCCAAGCAATTCCTCCACAAATCCTAGCTAACACGGATTGGTCAATTTCCAAAACTATCCTTGTGAAATTGACCACACTAAAGATTGAAATTGTCATCTACAATGCAGTGAAGTGCACATTTGGATCGCATAGAACAACCTTCACATTCTTCATGCCCTTACACTTGTTTGTTTAATTTTTCAAGATGGTTGAAGTGCATCATGGACACTAACCATGTGGATTGTCAAGGGAGGGACGTCTCTTCATCACTTTCTTCCACATTCATGGGAGTCAAGGGTCATCGAGCACAACGGGGATACGATCAAGTGTGCACTCGTGGTTGACAAGGTGGTTATTTGCCACCAAACTGCAAAGCAATAGTTTTCCAACGTATTCCTTTATTGAAGATGGAACTGCATGAGGGGAGAATGGGAAGCATTGGACTCAAACATGACAAACGTGGAGCAAGCACACATGCTCATATGTGAACTAGATGATGATTGGGACTAGTTGTGAACGAGGATTGACACTTGTAGAATCTAAGGGAATACTTGGCAATTAGGTTTGCTTTGAAAAGCGATTACAAGGAGACAACCCCATGCATAAAATGAAGAAAGAATCTAAATAGGTAGGCCAAACGGTTGGATTGGACGGAATCTAAGGAGATCCCTTCGGTTGGGGCTCAGGAGGAAAAGGGAAGGCAGAAAAAAATAAAATTTCTTGCTTTCCACGTGTTGTGGATCGGATAGATATTTAAGGTCTTTTCGGATAGTTTCCTGCGACGTTAAAACTCTCTTCTTCTTCTTCTTCTTTCTCTCTCTGCGCTGCTCGTGGGATAGAGTCCTCTCTCTCTCTCTCTCTTCTTTAGCAGGCAGATATTTCTGCGTTGGGTTTGGGCACCTCTCGCTCTCTGTGCGCCCTGCAGCCAGCAGCAGAAATTCTCTCTCTCTCTCTCTCTCGTGCGGCATCAACGGAGAGCAACGAGCGTGTGTGTGTGTGTGTGCTCTCCGCGTGTGTGTGTGTGTCTCCAGGACATGATTAGGCAGGCCGACATGCAATGTGGGGGTGTGTGGGGACACAATGGGATGGATCGAGAGGACGATGCAAGTGCAATACGAGCGAACGGACAAGACCAGGAGCAACGAGCACGATGCGTGCAGGAGCAAGGTAAGGTGAAGGGCATGAAGCGGGGCGAGATGGTCCACCCTGCAATCTGGTCCACGTCACGAAAAACCCTACGTGTGCAACCTCGAGTAATTTTAGGATGGTGCATATAAAAGAGTAGGAGGAATCTTGTAAGATTCTAGCTAATAAAATGAAGAAAGAATCTATTTGTGTATGGATACCCTCTTCCCTGGTGTATCTATGTCAAGCAAGCCATCCCTCTCTAAACGTTACTTTTTGGTTAATCAATGGAAGCAATTTTTGGCATAAGCTTACCTCTTAGTCTTTTCAAATTTGTGGTTTGTGCTATTTTTTTGGTGTTTAATATGAAGTTGTGGGGATTGGAGCTTTAAACTTCATTCTACATAGTGATACTCACTGCAAATAGTGTTAGGTAGGTTCCCTACACATTCTCACAAAAAAACTAACCCTATGTTTACCATTTTATCTTTAAAAGATTTTTTTAATGAAAAATATTCTTTATAAGTAACTTTCTTAATTTCCAAATTTCACTTGCTATCGCAACTCTCTCCACTCCCAACTTGCCCTACCCATCCCCCTTGTATCCTCCCTTGCAATATGCTGCAAAAATTGGTTGCAACAAATCGAAATCTCGTTAACACTGGTTTGGTAACCTAACATGACATAAAAGTGTCCTTTCAGGGTTTTGAAAAAAAGTTCCAAAACCATAGTAGATCCACTTAATTTGAAAAACTCTTTCATGAGCTTATAGTTCAAAGACTACTACATATGGCAAAAGTGAGAAATTTGTAAAATTTCTCATGCCTTGATCACAACAAACCTCCAAAGTTGATGGACTAGTACATTTTCCCAAAACAACCATTTCTTACGGTTGATTGCATATAAATAAGAGTGGAGATTTTTTAAGGGCATGAGATAAAATTCCCTATTAACTTCAATGGGTTGGTGATCAAAAGATATGGTTACTTTTGTCTTACAATTTTTTTTGGGGGCAAAAAAAAAGGTACAAAAGATTGCATTTTCCCCATTCTGCAGACCTACCATTAAAGCTTCTATAGTCACTCTCAATACAGATACTATATACATGTTTTCTTAGTCCCCTTTGGGTCTTTGGATCCAAAAGGATCCATGGAGCATGTCAAAAGAATAATGGATCTCTTACTAAGTGGAACCTTGGGGACAATGATGAAGTGCTAAATACAGCAAACATGACAAAATTGTGGTTTAACATTATTACTTTTAGAATCCCATAGAAACTACTCAATATCTAGCCAAATTTATAGTTTATGCTTAGATATGGTTCTACCTACAAAATACACACACTTGGCCTACAAAACTAGCAATATTGAGAAAGCTACACTTGCTACACTAAAATGTATCGTATTCTTTAGCAATCAAAAAACTCAACCATCAGCATATACTATGCTATACGGCATATTTGTTGGGGTATAAAGCCCAATGTGGTCGCCCCGGTAAGTGGGCGAGCCGCCAGGTATGTACACATATTCTTTTGTAAAAACCTAATAAGAACTCACTATGCTCTACACATTACAGTAGAGCGAGTTCACCATATCGTCGTGCTCTTCTTCTCGCACTCTCTCTCGCGTCACACTTCCGCTAGTACTCCTTCAACTGGTATCAGAGCTCAGATCGAGGCTCGAGGCAGCACTGCAGGAGGCTAGAGTCACCAGCTCAGATTGGAGTGAAATTCGACAGGCAAAGACACGGCCCCAAATCCTGTGGGGTAGCCCGAAGGTCTAGGTGTTCTCAGAATTTCATTCTGAGGTCATCTCTGCCATCGTTCGGCTTCGACAAAGTTCTGCGCAGGCCATTGTCGACTACGTGGTCTCAGCGGGTGCAGATCCGACTCTGCAAATTTGGCGTTTCGGCCTACGTCTGCAGGTGCTGAGGATATCGGCACTCCCAGAGTGCTGATTTGTGGCTGTCTACACATCGAAGGACGGCTCACAGTTCTTGGAGGCGTGTCACATACAACACGGGCGCATCTACACACAGACTATAGGCGACATCCACTAGTTCATCAGGTAGCTTGTGTTTGCTGCTTGATATTCCAGATTTCATCCTGATATTGCAGGTACTTCCACATGGGATGTATTGTCAGAGATGATGTATGTCTGTTGAGGGTTTGCTAGCTGTGAGTCATGCAGCAAACAAGCGCCGCAGCGGTTACAACATATAGTGGGAAATTTGTGGATGTATGATTTTGTGGGAAGTCTATGTACTGTCAGATTTACTGCAGCCTTTGTTGAGGGTCGAGTGAGGTTTTATTGAGCTGGGGGATTCTCGAATGTTGAGATCCTTTCGGTGATACAGGTCTTGGAGCGATCCCTCGAGCACCCTTAGATAGGCAGCTAGGATGTATTGACTGTGAGTTAGACAGTTGGGATTGCATCTTTGCTTTACTGCCGTTGAGGCATTGTCGCAGTCTATTCTTACAGGACAGTGAGAGACAGTACAGGTGCAGGACAGGTTTACCCACAGCTTACAGTGTTAGAGAGACAGTGGTTTTTTGAGCTGTTTTTTGGTCTGTTTTCTGAGTACACCAGAGACATTTTACAAAGGAGACTCTGCCAAAATTTATGCAGAATCTGAAGCTCTCTTGGTTCATTTGACAGGTTGATATTGGTTCAGAGGTCAGTTTATAGGGGAAACTCTGCCGAATTTTTCCCAGGAAAGTAAACTACTGTGAAGCGTAGCTATGGCTGGATCACAGGACAGTGCTCTTTACAATATCAAGAAGCTGGATGGAACGAATTTCCCATTGTGGAAGAAGCAGATTTGGCACGTGTTGGTACAAAAGAAGCAGATAAAACCTATAAAGCTCAAGGGGATAAAACCAGAAGATATGGACGAAGATGAATGGAGCGAAATGGATGAATTGGCACTTTCTACCATTATGCTGACTTTGGCAGAAAGCGTTTACTTCAATGTAGCAGACGAGATGTCGGCTTATCAAGCATGGAAAAAGCTGAGTGATCTTTATGAGAAGCAGAGTGCAGCTTCACAGGTATACTGGCTTAAGAAGCTTGTTGACTTGAAGATGAAAGAAGGGACCCCTATGTCCAATCATCTGAATGAATTCAACACCATCTACAGTCTCTTGTCATCTCAAGGTGTCAAGTTTGATAACCCTGTTAGAGCTATGTTCCTGTTGATCACATTGTCGGAAAGTTGGGACACTTTTCGCACAGCTTTGAGTAATTCTGCACCTCCAGATGGTTTGAACATAGCAGGTGTAGAAGGAAGTCTTCTTACTGAAGAAACCAATAGAAAGACAATGGACAAAGGCAAAGGAATAGCCTTAGTTGTCAGGGGAAGGACCAAAGAAAAGTACAAAGGTGGAAAGAGGAATCAGTCTCGTAGCAAGTCCCGCAGTGCTAAAGGCAAGAGTGACATAGAATGCTACCATTGTGGCAAGAAGGGTCACATGAAAAGAGACTGCAGAGAATGGAAAGCAGAAAAAGGCAAAGAGAAAGCTGAAGACCATGGTGAGAAGAACAAGTCCTCAGTGAAAATTCAAGAAATAAATGTGACAAACACTGTTGCATAGGATGACAGTCTAGTGTCAGGAGACATCTACTTCTTGAAGAATACAATGGACTCAACTCTTCTTACAGAATTTGATGGAAATGCACTGAGTGACTAGATTATAGACTCAGGGGCATCACTTCATGTGTCTCCAAACAAGGAGTGGTTTACCTCTTATGTGACCACTAAAGATCATGTTCGGCTAGGCAATGGGCAGACATGTGAGATCTTAGGTGTTGGAGATGTTCAATTGAAGTTTCAGAATGGCTCTTCTTTCCCGCAATTACAAAGAGCTTGATCATCACAGGTTTACTTGATGATGCTGGCTACGTCACCACTTTTGGACAGAACATGTGGAAGATATCCAAGGGTTCTATGACAGTAGCACATGGAGTAAAGTCTGGAGGACTTTACATGATTTATGTATCAAATGTCTCTAAAAATGTAATCAATGTAACCGAGCAGCCGAACGTTTCTTTGTGGCATAGCCTGTTACGACATATGTCCAAGAAGGGAATGGAAATCTTGTCTCGTTCTGGTTATTTGCCTCGCTTTTCATTTAATGATTTTGAATTCTGTGAACATTGTCTGTATGGTAAGCAAACACAGCATCCACATAAGCATAGAAGTAGTAGAAGAGATACACAGTTGGCACTTGTTCATAGTGATTTGTGTGGACCTAGGCCTAACCTATCTCTAGGGGGAGCTTCTTACTTTATGACATTTATAGATGATTACTCGAGGTACTTTCTCAAGCACAAGGATGAAGCGTTTAGTGTTTTCAAAACGTTTGTGACACTTGTGGAGAATCAGAGTAGCAAGAAGCTTAAATGCTTACGCACTGACAATGGTGGAGAGTATGTTTCAAAGGCCTTTCAAGACTTTTGTGAGTCAAAAGGTATAAAACGTGAACTTACTGCTCCTTACAATCCTCCTCAAATGGTGTTGCTGAGAGGATGAATAGGACCATACAAGAGAAGGTCAGAAGTATGTTGTCTAATGCACAACTGCCAAATGGATTTTGGGCTGAAGCTGTATCAACAGCTGTTCATCTTATAAATAGATCTCCTAGCAAGGTTTTGCAGAAGTATTCAGTGTCAGAGATGGTATGGTCAGGCAAAATTCCCTCATACAAGCATCTCAGAGTCTTTGGCTGTAAGGCATATACTCACGTTCCAAAGGAATTTAGGAACAAACTTGAGCCAAAGAGTAGAAAGTGTATCTTTCTAGGCTATGGTAATTCTGGTGAGATGGGGTACAGACTTTGGGATCCCGAATCCAGAAAGGTTATCCGCAGCAATGATGTTCACTTTAATGAATCCAAATATCATTCTAAACCAGAGAGGATTGAGGAGATTAGAAGAGTTGTCTTCGAAGAAGATGGACCTGCACGTGCAAGACAAAATGTTAGTGCTCAAGAGGAGCAAGGACAGGATAGATTGGAACCACAGGTTGTGGCTGAGCCTGAGCCACCTATTGTGCGTAGATCTAGACGTGTCACGCGACCTCCTGATAGGTTTGTTCCATCTATGAACTATGTCATGTTGTCTGATTGCAATGAGCCTTCATGTTACAAGGAAGCAGTGCAAATGAAGGACTCCGGGAATTGGCAATTGGCCATGTAGTCAGAGATGACAGCTCTGCATAAAAACCAGACATGGAAGCTAGTTAAATTACCACAGGGCAAAAAGGCTCTACCTTGTAAATGGGTTTACAGGTATAAGATCACCGCTCATGATAGTCAGCCAAAGTACAAAGCAAGGCTTGTTGCCAAGGGCTTTAAGCAAGAACAAGGCATTGAATTTGATGAAGTCTTCTCTCCGGTGGTCAAGATG
Source organism: Adiantum capillus-veneris (assembly GCF_014529385.1). Lineage (NCBI taxonomy): Eukaryota > Viridiplantae > Streptophyta > Polypodiopsida > Polypodiales > Pteridaceae > Adiantum > Adiantum capillus-veneris. Next base: position 152,602,226 of record NC_140942.1, on the reverse strand, counting down.
ACTATTGAGATGCTTTCTTGCATTGGTTGCCATATTAGATTTGGTGTTGCACCAAATGGATGTCAAGAAAGCGTTCTTGCATAGTGATTTAGATGTGGAAATTTACATGCAGCAGCCAGAAGGGTTTGTTGAGAAAGGCAAGGAAGATTTGGTATGCCAGTTGTTAAAGAGTCTTTATGGCTTAAAACAATCACCGAGGGCATGGTACCATAAGTTCCACAAGTTTATGCTTTCTCAAGGCTACAAACGTAGTGAGTTCAATGGCTACAAACGTAGTGAGTTCAATCACTGTCTATATACAAAGAAGGCTAAGGGTGGCAGTTGGCTGATCCTTATTTTGTATGTGGATGACATGTTGATTGCTGGCAAGCACTTGGAAGAAATTTCAGCTTTGAAGTCAAAGATGGCAAAATCGTTTGACATGAAAGACATGGGTGAGGAAAGTCATATACTTGGTATGTGCGCTGAGAGAGACAGATCAAAGAAGTTGATTTGGTTATCTCAAACAGAGTATATTGACAAGGTTTTTCAACGTTTCAATATGGAGAAGAGAAAGGCATTGAGTGTTCCATTGCCACCATATGTGAAACTTAGCAAACGAGATTGTCCTGTGTCTGAGGAAGAACATGCTGAAATGGATAAGATTCCATATGCGTCTGCAGTGGGTAGTTTAATGTATGCAATGATTGCTACTCGACCAGACATTGCATTTGCAGTGGGAGTAGTAAGTCGATACATGTCAAACCGAGGCAAGAAACATTGGGAGGCAGTGAAAGGAATATTGAGATACCTGAAAGCTACAAAGAGTATGCGTATATGCGATGGGAGTCAAGAGCTAAGTGTAAAGGGTTTTACAGACTCAGATTATGCAGGTGACTTAGACAACCGAAGGTCTACGTCAGGGTATGTCTTTACATTGGCTGGTGGAGCAGTATCATGGCGTTCTAGATTACAAGATTGTGTTACTCAGTCTACTACAGAGGCTGAATATGCTGTAGCATCAGAGGCATGCAAAGAATCAATTTGGCTTAATCGACTAGTAACAGATTTGGGAATCAAAGAAGAGATGCCTGTGTTATATTGTGATAGTCAAAGTGCTATACAATTGGCTCGCAATCCAGTTTATCACTCAAAGACAAAGCATGTGGATGTGAAGTATCATTTCATCAGGGAAATGCTCGAGGATAAGCAACTTCAGCCTGTCAAAGTTCACACCACAAAAAATCCTGCTGATCTACTTACAAAAGGACTTCCCTCAGAGAGCTTTGCGCATTTTCGCAAGCAGTTAGGTGTAGGGTAGTACATCACTTCTCTACATCTCTTGTATATTAGCTTGTATAGTAGCTTCTCTCACACTTAAAGTATCACATTGGACTTTAAGTGGGAGGTTGTTGGGGTATAAAGCCCAATGTGGTCGCCCAGGTAGGTGGGCGGGCCGCCAGGTATGTACACATATTCTTTTTGTAAAAACCTAATAAGAACTCACTATGCTCTACACATTACAGTAGAGCGAGTTCACCATATCGTCGTGCTCTTCTTCTCGCACTCTCTCTCGCGTCACACTTCCGCTCGTACTCCTTCAATATTAGGTTCCCAAAAACTCAAGGAAGATTAGATTTATGTTGTAAATGACACTTACACAATTAAAATTGCATTTGGATATCAAGAAAGCCACCAAAAAAATCATAAAAGTGTTAATTTTGGCCAAAAAACAGGATTAGACAATTTCTTGTAATTTGGTCATAACTTTCAATTTTAACACTTAGTTCTCCCTAAAATCATCAAAACATGTTGAAAACTACAAAGGCTTATCTTCTAGAAATCTAAACCTCACAAACATGAAGTTTAGAGTGGTATAGTTGCAAAAATTTGAAAAAAAACCAAAAATAGGATCCTTTTTTTACACAATTTAGGTTCAAAAATGTTATGCAACAGTAAGGTTAACAGTGCGATTGATATTCCAAAAAAAATATCAAGTTTTTTTCAGCGCATAAGGTAGCTTTGTGGATATATAGAACCTAGAAATTCATTTTCATACTCTTCAAATAATTCAAGCAAAATGGTCACTTAACAGGACACAAAAGTGTCCAAGGACATAAAAGTGTCCTGTTACCACTCTAGTGTTAACCAACTTATTGCACATGACCTTGGACACAAGATCACAAAGCATAGTGCAGTTTTACATATCTCTATTGACATGGAGGCCACAATGTAGCTCCATAGTGATGTCTTGGCTACTTTGACATCTTACATCGACATCTACATTGTAGAGTACTCCATTAAATTTTGAAGATGAGAAGGTGGTGTGGGTGCCTATCGATCTCCTCAAATGCACGTTTAGTATTGCCAAAAAATTCCACTTTAGAATAGCTAGGGTTATCAAAGAGCCCAACAGCAAAGAGCTATTGGGTTTGTTTATCACTTGAAAAACTATATTCACCAGAACTTGGCAAGTTAAGCAATTAAAAGAGATCCTTTGAGTATATCGAGAAAGTGTGGTGATAATATCTCTAGTGGATGCAAAAAAAATATTTTCTCAAAGAGAAAAACAAAATTCAGATAATACATTGGTACTCGGACCAAGCTACAATATTTGTCCACATCAAATATGTTCATGTTGCATTTGTGGTCAAAAAATACTATCATTTTTATATATCAGATGACATGACTCATGATACCTTTTTGTTTAGCATTATTTCATGCTACATTATGAATGGTTACAACAACTTGTCATAGCATTCCAAGAACATTGGGTGTGGTCAAATGGTGCAGCTTCCCAATTCAAAGCTAGGAGACTATTTTTATTTGTTCGTAGGTATACTTCACTTATAGGTATTAAAATGACTTGGAATTTTTCAAATCCAGGTCATGAAAAAGGTGAGCACGATGGAGGAGGGGCTATCATTAAAGATCATCTCACTATGAGCAATTGAAGCCAAATGGAGAAAACTCCAATGTGCAGCGAGGACGTGGCACTCTTGAGAGAGACCATGCCACAAGTGTTGAAGCATCAAATGCATTGAAGGCAAGATTTGTTTTGTGAGTGTTTTGAGGGATTAGAAAAGATGATGTTGATCAAATCTAGAGGTGGGATCGTAAAGTTGTCCCTAATGTGTGGGCCGTTCATTGTGTGTATGGATAGAGAGCTCTAAAATGCAAAAGACTTTCATGTTTAGGGCATGTATGCAAGACAAATGGAGGAGGTACTCCAATTCAGTGCATGTGTGTGGCACCTTGGGATTACGTTCTTCTTGAGCCTATAGATGACTTTGACAAAGAGGAAGACACAAATGGTCTAGTCTATGAAGGGAATTAAGATGCCTTAACAAATCTACTGCATGCCGATGATAATTTTGTTGGTGTGGCAAGTGCCGAGAATGAAGACCTTGTGGACTTCTATTTACTAAAGTGTATAGGAGAGAAGACGTTTGTGGAATCTCCAATAATTTATCCATGGGACAATGAATCCCCAAGAGGTTCTTATGTGGTGAAAGGTGTTTGGTATCATCAGTGAACAAGAAATCCACATGAATATAGGCTATTGTGCACAAAGCTAGAATTCTACATGTTATCCCACCTTGTGAAATCTATCAAGTTTCCCATGGAGAAAATTGGATGCAAATAATTTAGCATGTCCCTTGATGTGTGTAAGTCTATTTACAACAGCCGTACTCTATAATAAGTAGCGTCTTCTAGAACTTCTACTTTATACGATGAATATAGTATCTTACTTGTATACCAAATACAAGTGTTCTAGGAAATACTTCTATGTTCTTCTTGTGCTCTAGTTGCTAGAATATAGTGTAAGTTCTAGGCACACTTAAACTGTTGAGGGAGTACAAGTCTCATTGCAGTCTACCCAACTTAATCAGTCAGATAGCTTTCCCGAGGCCTGTAAGTGTCATGCTTGTAGACTCTACACAAGTTAGTTATGTTTGGAGGGATTCTCGGAGAGAGTGTATCTTGTCCACTCTGCATCTCTTACAATGTGTCAGTGTACCCTTCAAGATCATACTATTTCATTGCATGTAGAGGATCTCTTAAAACTGTATCATCATTGTAAAATTTAATGGCCTAGTAACTTGTGTGTAGTGGAAAATAACCTGAACTAGTGAGCATTTCTTTAGAATAGGTTCCTAATGAGCATAACAAGAGTGCTGGGGTGGAGAGACCAACAAAAAGCATAACACCTAGTTGGATAAGCATGAAAAATACTTCAAAAGAGAGAGAAATTAAGCTATTGACAACAATTGAGGACCGGATTTACATGGAGCTGGCCCCCCTCCAAAAGGCTTTGTATTATAGGTCTTCCCGATCAAGAGAGACATTTTACAATACATTTATTTGTGTTCGTTCAATAACTAGCTAGTGCAATGAAGATGGAAGCTTCAAGCACTAAGCAAAACACTTATAAAACACAACATCAATTTCCTCACGGTCTTAGACCCAAGACTTCACACACCTTCAAAGATGGTGAGAGCTAGCGGGGTATGAGAGTAGATTGAGAGAAAGGAGTAGTATTACAAGAAAGATGTACATCTCCTCACATAATCACTCATATTAGCATAGCATAGCTTAGTGATTAGCATGGTAGAGGAGATGAGCATGCATTGAAGCTTGGCTCTTGGTTGGATTTGCATCACAAATCCAAGAGTTGTTGGTGTAGGCCTCCCTTCTCACAAGCTTGGAGTAGGTGATAAGCTTTCCATTAAATCTTGATAAGGAGAGAGAGACTCTTCTTGCTTCACACATGAGCTAGTGTGAGTGTGTGTGAAATAATGCCTTGAGAAATTCAGCCTCCTCTCTCTCTTGGTCGACCCCTCATGCTATTTCCTCTTGCTGGCTTCCCATTGGACCCCTCTAGGCTTAGCCAACATGATTTAAGAAGCATAAGTGATAGTCTTCTGACATGTTTCCCCCTTTCCCCTTTTGTGAGAGCTTTAGGTAATTAATTAATGCAACTGAACTCTCATTGGACCCCTTTGTCTTCTGGCCAATAGGATCAGGCAAGCCATTGGGCTGTTGAATGCTCATTGGACCCCTTGGGAGACTGTCCAATAGTCTTCTAGAGAGCTTAATTATTATTGGTTCTTTTATTAAGTGTTTTTAAATTAATTAAACTAGATTTACTCTGACCTAATTCTCATTGGTCCACCTCCATGGCCATCCAATAGGATTTGAGTGCACCTTGTGGGCATCTGGGCTAGGGAGCTGACATGTGTCCCTCATTCCCTTTGTGTAAAGGAAGCTTGTGATTGTGTGTGTGTTTCTCTCTCATCCCCTACTTGCAAGGATCGCCCCCTCCTTTGTAGGAGTTTTGAAGACTTTTTGGTATACACACAAAGCATCCAATTTCCCTAGTGTTTGACCTTTGGACACAACCTTTCAATTTTGGAACCTTAGCATTTTGGAAGTCTTAATGGGTTGAACCTTAGAGTCCTAAAGCCCATTGTTGCACATTTCTCTTTTGCAGATGCCCCCCCCCCCTTTGGATCCTTATTTTCCCTCCTTTGGATCCCTATTGTGGCCAGTCTGCGAGCTTAATTAATATTCTAGCTTTTTTTCCCCTGGAACTTCCCCATATTAAATGACCAGTTTAACATGAGAAAATCATTTAGGAGAATTAGATATTAGTTATTATGACATTACCTCTCTCTTGAAATCATAGTTGTCCTCGACTATGAGTAGAGAAGATAAAGCCTATTCATTAGTCCTTTTTCTAGCGGGTAGAGGGTCCCTATCTTACCCTACGACATCATTCCAGAATGGATGACTAATCCATTTGGCGCTTGAGAGCCTAAGCTGCCACAAGCATGTCTGCACATTAGTCCTATCAACCTTCCATAGTAGAGTGACAAGCTCTACTTGGTGTTTGGAAGAGGTCGTCTCTGCAAACTTGATTCTAAGCATGTATACTACTTCACATTTGTGCACAATAAAGAAAAAGAGAGTCTTATAAGACAAAAACTTTGTTCATTTTAAACATTTGTACATTTGCTTACTCTAGGGAAACATTGTAAGCATTGACAAGTTTTAGGTTATCCTTTAATTGTATGCCTTGCATCCATTTAGCATCTTCAAAAGGATAATTATTAATCTTAATAATATATCATCGGATAGTCTTACCACCTCTTAATACCTTGTCTTCATGTCAAAGAATGGACTCGGGCTGTAGCACCTCTTCTTGGTCCTCGATATCCGATGGGTCTTCAATAGTTGGTTCTCCTTTATAAGGCTTTAGTAGGCTCACATGAAAAGCATTGTGTATGAGCCAATGGCTCGGCAACTTGAGTTGATAGGCCATCTCATTGGTAGGTCTAAGAATCTGGAAGGGACCATAGTACCTTTTTGCTAACTTAGCATAGTACTTTTGGTGTCCCGTAGGATTCTCGCCCGTTGTGTGCCTTATTTGAGCCTTGAAGAATTTAAGTAATACCCAATCATTTTCTTTAAAGGCTTGGGCTCTTTTGTGCTTATCAGCATCAGCCTTTTGCCTTTGCTATGAGATAGATATATCATCCTTAATCTTTTGAAACAATTCTTGTAGGTCTCGGCTATACTAATCTGCAGCGAAGATCTTCCCATGTACCTTAAGTAGCAGGGGACTTTTTGATCTTCCCTCAATTACCTTGAAAGGTGCTTCTCCCGTGGAAGCATGTACAGTGTTATTGTAGGCATACTTCACAAAGGGTAAGTACTTCTCCCATTGGGACCTTTGATCTACTTCCGTTACATAGGTGTTTAGTACGGTCAAGAATTGTTAGGTTAGCTATTTCACTTTGGCCATCCGTTTGCGGGTGATAGGTCAAAGAGAAATTTAGCCTCGTCCCTAAATTCTCAACGAGACCCTTCCAAAAATTACTGGTCATTCTAGGATCTCTATCCGACACTATGGACATTGGCAAGCCATGGTACTTGAAGATTTGTGATATGAAGAGGGTTTCCATTTGATGGGCTTTGATAGTCTTTTTGACAAGTATAAAATGAGCTTGTTTGCTAAACTTGTCTACTATCATCCATATTCCCATATTCCCATGGATAGACTTAGGCAATCCGAATATAAAATCCACGGATATGCTCTCCCATGGTGAATTAGGGATTGGCAAGGGTTGAAGCAATCCAGGTTGCTTCCCTCTATTAGACTTTGTCTTTTGGCATACCACACATTTAGAAACATACTCTTGTATGTTTGCTTTCATGGTAGGCCAATAGAAATATGTTTCAATCCCTTTTAGGGTAGACTGAATCCCTCTATGCCCCGCATAAGGAGGAGCATGAGATTCATACATTACTTTCTCATGTAGTGAGTTAGTAATGCATAGTTTAATGCCATAGAAAAGATAACCATCTTGTAAAGTAAAAGGTTCCTTTTTCTTCCCTAATGCAAGGGCTGAAATCACATCTCTAAAATTGGGATCAATAGCATACTCATCTATCATGGAAGATAGCTCATTGTGAGTTGCTATGGAAACCGCATTCACTCTCAGCCGTCTTGAGAGTGCATCGGCTACTTGATTATGCTTGCCAGCAATGTGAGAAAATATGAAAATGAAATTGTGAAAGGAAATTTGCCCACCTCATTTGTTTGTCAGAGAGCTTGGTCTACATCATGAAGTACTTAAGATTTTGGTGATCTGTCCGCAGAATGAAAGGAGTCCCCAATAAATAGTGCTTCCATGAGTTTAAGGCATGTAGAACTACAAGGAGTTCCTTTTCACATATGCCTAGAGCTTGCTCAACAGGGTCGAGCCTTCGACTTTCATAGGCTATGGCGTGCCCTTCTTGGATCAAAACATCTCTAAGGCTATCACCACAAGCGTCACATTGGACCTCAAATGGCTTTGAGAGATCCGGCAGTGTAAGCACAGGTTGGGAGATAAGCTTTTCTTTAAGCTTTTCAAAAGCATTGTTCTCCTTGGCAGACCATGTATACCTAGAGTTTTTCTTTGTTAGGTCATGTAATGGTCCCGCGATTTGTGAGAACATTTCTATGAAGCGTCTATAGTTTGCACACATACCTAAAAAGCTTCTTATTTCATGAAGATTCCTTGGTTTAGGCCATCCTTTTATTACCTCTCACTTTGATGGATCCATTTGGATGCCATCTTGAGACATAATGTGACCTAAATACTGAATCTCTTGTAAGAAAAACTCACTTTTCTTTCAATTAACATAAAGTTCATTCTCTCTTAAGACTTGAAATATTACCTGGAGGTGTTGCTTGTGTTCGTCTAGTGAATTAGAGTAGATGATAATATCATCAAAGAGCACTCCAGTAAAGGTTCAGTGAGGCCTGAATAGCTTCTCCATGAAGCGATTGAATGTGACTGGTGCATTGGTCAAGCCAAAAGGCATGATAGTATATTTGTAAAGACCAAACATAGTGCGAAATGCGGTCTTTACAATGTCTTGATGAACTATCCTTATTTGATGGTAGACACTATTTAGGTCAATCCTACTAAAGTAGGTGGACCCTTGTAGCTTATCAAATAGGTCTTCTACCCGTGAACGAGGAACCTATTTTTGATAGTGATCCTATTTAAATCTCTATAGTTGACACACATATGATATGTGCCATCTTTCTTTTGCACTAATAACACTAGTGAGCAAAATGGACATGAGCTAGGCCTAACCATGCCTTTCTCAACTAACTCATGCACTTGGCACATAATCTCCTCTTGTTGAGCTTGAGAAACTCTATAAAGAGGTTTATTAGGTGGTGAAATTCTTGGAAGAAGTTCAATTGCATGGTCATCATTGCCTCGTTTAGGAGGTAGTTCACAAGGGATGTTGTCAATAAAGACATCTTGAAACCCCTTGAGAAAATTGGATTACTCTAATTCCTTGTGATTGTTTATATTTTCTTTTGCTAAAGCATTAGGTTCATTTTGAGAATCTTCAACAAAAATCACGTACACGGAACTCTTTATTGACTTATTGAAAGCTTGCGTATGTACAATGGGTATAATGTTACCCATCTCTTTGGCATCTATGTACATATCTTTTTCCCTGTACTTAAACTAGATTTTCCAGGGAATTTAACATTGGTAGCCATGCAATCAAACCATGGTGCCCCTAGGATTACATCCTCGTGCTTTCTTGAGAGGAGAGATAAAGAAGTCCTCTTCGTCCACATAGCTTTGGACATGGAGCCTCAATTTGCCAATTAAGGGAGTGACTGAAGCTTCTTGCCCCTTGAAAGCACCATCTGCAGGTAGGACATCTCCCATCTCATAGGCTTGGATGCCTAGCTTGGTGGCCAACTCTGTGGATATGAAATTGTGAGTAGAACCTGGGTCAAAGAGAATAATAGCATCATGTTTTCTTACCTTTTCCCAAGCAAGGCATAGAGGATATCCTTTGTGGTGAGCTTCCTCTTCTTGGATTTCGATCAAGGTAGCTCTAGGAGGCTCATGGCGGGTGTTCTTTTGGAGACAATTGCAGTACGCATGCCCTTGGTCGCCGCACTTGAAACATCGGTTATCCTTGCGATAATGCTCAAGCTCTTCAGGAGAGAGTTTGTTTTTTCCTTTGTAAACTCCCTTCTCCCTAGCTTTGTTGTTATTGGAATTGCTCTTAGGAGACTTTTGGACATTGTCCTTACCCTTAGGCTCATTGGAACCCTTGTTTTCCGTGGGCTTAGAATTTCTCTTAGCCCTTGTTTGGAAATTGATTCGAGAAGCCACCATAGTACGGTGTATAACCACGGATATGGTACGTGGCCTTCTGGAGTTAACATACTCCACCATTTCTTCAGTTAAGCCCGCACAAAATTGTTGTTTTTTCTCTCCAAAATCCATCTTTTTGAAGACATTGGCTTTGAGATGTAAGTCCCAAAACATGTCTACATATTTGTGAATGGATTCGTAGGGAGAGAGCTTCAAGCTTTGCCATTCGGTGAGTACTTTGTCTTTGGCATTGGTGGCCAAAAACTGCTTCATGATGGAATCTCTTAAAGCTTTCCATGTTCTTGGAGCTTCTCCATTGGCCCGTAGGCTAGACCACCATTGCCTGGTGTACTTTTGAAAGTGTATAACTACATGGCATAGCTTAGAGGACTCCATGAAGCCCTCATCTTCAAACGCCGCATCGAATTGTTGGATAAAGGCCAAGACTTTGTCCGTAGCACCAAAGGTTCCATCGTAGGTAAGGAAAGAGATGCTCTTTCCTCCCTCCTTTGAACTTCTTGAGCTAGGATGACCTCTTCCACGTGGCATAGGATTTCCTATGGCCTCTTCTTTTTGATGGTTCAAAAGTTGCACCATCGCTTTCTTTAGAAGATGAAGAATTTGAGGAAGACGGGGAAGAGCGTGACCTCTTTCTTGCCTTGGTTCTCGTTGTCCGCACCATCATTTTCTTCATAAGAGGAAGAGGATGAAGAAGATGGAGAAGAGGGTGACCTCTTTCTCTCCTTTTTCTTCTCTTGCTTTTTGTCATCCCTCTTTGAATTATGGTGTGGAGAAGTGTGCAATGGTCTTCTCCGTTTAGGAGGTGATGGAGAGCGTTTAGCCCGCCGTCTTCATGGAGCCATCTCCACCGAAGTGGCAAGAGACTCACTTCTTTCTCATTCCTTTGGTGGGGGCTCTTGAGTTCTTCTTTAGGAAGGAGATGCATCATCAAGAAGTAAATTTTTGAGCCCTTCGTATGGATCCTCTTCTTCTTCCCGAATCGAAGAGAGGCCTCTTTTGGAAGTCTCTCAAGGAGGCTTCCTAGGTACTCTCTCATCATGGTGGGGAGTGAAGGAGTACGAGCGGAAGTGCGACGCGAGAGAGAGTGCGAGAAGAAGAGCACGATGATATGGTGAACTCGCTCTACTGTAATGTGTAGAGCATAGTGAGTTCTTATTAGGTTTTTACAAAAAGAATATGTGTACATACCTGGCGGCCCGCCCACTTACCTGGGCGACCACATTGGGCTTTATACCCCAACAACCTCCCACTTAAAGTCCAATGTGGTACTTTAAGTGTGAGAGAAGCTACTATACAAGCTAATATACAAGAGATGTAGAGAAGTGATGTACTACCCTACACCTAACTGCTTGCGAAAATGCGCAAAGCTCTCTGAGGGAAGTCCTTTTGTAAATAGATCAGCAGGATTTTTTGTGGTGTGAAATTTGACAAGCTGAAGTTGCTTATCCTCGAGCATTTCCCTGATGAAATGATACTTCACATCCACATGCTTTGTCTTTGAGTGATAAACTGGATTGCGAGCCAATTGTATAACACTTTGACTATCACAATATAACACAGGAATCTCTTCTTTGATTCCCAAATCTGTTACTAGTCGATTAAGCCAAATTGATTCTTTGCATGCCTCTGATGCTGCAACATATTCAGCCTCTGTAGTAGACTGAGTAACACAATCTTGTAATCTAGAACGCCATGATACTGCTCCACCAGCCAATGTAAAGACATACCCTGACGTAGACCTTCGGTTGTCTAAGTCACCTGCATAATCTGAGTCTGTAAAACCCTTTACACTTAGCTCCTGACTCCCATAGCATATACGCATACTCTTTGTAGCTTTCAGGTATCTCAATATTCCTTTCACTGCCTCCCAATGTTTCTTGCCTGGGTTTGACATGTATCGACTTACTACTCCCACTGCAAATGCAATGTCTGGTCGAGTAGCAATCATTGCATACATCAAACTACCCACTACAGACACATATGGAATCTTATCCATTTCAGCCTATTCTTCCTCAGACACAGGAAAATCTCGTTTGCTAAGTTTCACATATGGTGGCAATGGAACACTCAGTGCCTTTCCCTTCTCCATATTGAAACGTTGCAAAACCTTGTCAATATACTCTGTTTGAGATAACCAAATCAACTTCTTTGATATGTCTCTCTCAATGCGCATACCAAGTATATGACTTGCCTCACCCATGTCTTTCATGTCAAACGATTTTGACATCTTTGACTTCAAAGCTGAAATTTCTTCCAAGTGCTTGCCAGAAATCAACATGTCATCCACATAGAAAATAAGGATCAGCCAACTGCCATCCTTAGCCTTCTTTGTATATAGACAGTGATCGAACTCACTAAGTTTGTAGCCTTGAGAAAGCATAAACTTGTGGAATTTATGGTACCATGCCCTCGGTGATTGATTTAAGCCATAAAGACTCTTTAACAACTGGCATACCCAATCTTCCTTGCCTTTCTCAACAAACCCTTCTGGCTGCTGCATGTAAATTTCCACATCTAAATCACCATGCAAGAACGCTGTCTTGACATCCATTTGGTGCAACACCAAATCTAATATGGCAACCAATGCAAGAAAGCATCTCAATGTAGTCATCTTGATCACCAGAGAGAAGACTTCCTCAAAGTCAATGCCTTGTTCTTGCTTAAAGCCCTTGGCAACAAGCCTTGCTTTGTACTTTGGCTGACTATCATGAGCGGTGATCTTATACCTGTAAACCCATTTACAGGGTAGAGCCTTTTTGCCCTGTGGTAATTTAACTAGCTTCCATGTCTTATTTTTATGCAGAACTGTCATCTCTGACTGCATGGACAATTGCCAATTCCCGAAGTCCTTCATTTGCACTGCTTCCTTGTAACATGAAGGCTCATTGCAATCAGTCAACATGACATAGTTCATAGATGGAACAAACCTATCAAGAGGTCGCGTGACACGTCCAGATCTACGAACAATAGGTGGCTCAGGCTCAGCCACAACTTGTGGTTCCACTCTATCCTGTCCTTGCTCCTCTTGAGCCCTGACATTTTTTCTTGCACGTGCAGGTCGATCTTCTTGGAAGACAACTCTTCTAATCTCCTCAACCCTCTCTGGTTTAGATTGATATTTGGATTCATTAAAGTGAACATCATTGTTGCGGACAACCTTTCTAGATTCGGGATCCCAAAGTCTATACCCCATCTCACCAGAATTACTATAGCCTAGAAAGATGTACTTTCTACTCTTTGGCTCAAGTTTGTTCCTAAATTCCTTTGGAACGTGAGTATATGCCTTACAGCCAAAGACTCTGAGATTCTTGTATGAGGGCATTTTGCCTGACCATACCATCTCTGGCACTGAATCCTTCTGCAAAACCTTGCTAGGAGATCTATTTACAAGATGAACAGATGTTGATACAGGTTCAGCCCAAAACCCATTTGGCAGCTGTGCATTAGACAACATTCCTATGACCTTCTCTTGTATGGTCCTATTCATCCTCTTAGCAACACCATTTGAGGAGGATTGTAAGGAGCAGTAAGTTCACGTTTTATACCTTTTGACTCACAAAAGTCCTGAAAGGCCTTTGAAACATACTCTCCACCATTGTCAGTGCGTAAGCATTTAAGCTTCTTGCCACTCTGATTCTCCACAAGTATCACAAACGTTTTGAAAACACTAAACGCTTCATCCTTGTGCTTGAGAAAGTAAACCCATACTTTCCTCGAGTAATCATCTATAAATTTCATAAAGTAAGAAGCTCCCCCTAGAGATAGGTTAGGCATAGGTCCACACAAATCACTATGAACAAGTGCCAACTGTGTATCTCTTCTACTGCTTCTATGCTTATGTGGCTGCTGTGTTTGCTTACCATACAGACAATGTTCACAGAATTCAAAATCATTAAATGAAAAGCCAGGCAAATAACCAGAACGAGACAAGATTTCCATTCCCTTCTTGGACATATGTCCTAACCGGCTATGCCACAAAGAAACGTTCGGCTACTCGGTTACATTGATTACATTTTTCGAGACATTTGATACATAAATCATGTAAAGTTCTCCAGACTTTACTCCATGTGCTACTGTCATAGAACCCTTGGATATCTTCCACATGTTCTGTCCAAAAGTGGTGATGTAGCCAGCATCATCAAGTAAACCTGTGCTGATCAAACTCTTTGTAATTGCGGGAACATGTCTCACATTCTTCAGCGTGAAAGAAGAGCCATTCTGAAACTTCCATTGAACATCTCCAACACCTAAGATCTCACATGTCTGCCCATTGCCTAGCCGAACATGATCTTTAGTGGTCACATAAGAGGTAAACCACTCCTTGTTTGGAGACACATGAAGTGATGCCCCTGAGTCTATAATCCAGTCACTCAGTGCATTTCCATCAGATGCTGTAAGAAGAGCTGAGTCCATTGTATTCTTCAAGAAGTAGATGTCTCCTGACACTAGACTGTCATCCTCTGCAACAGTGTTTGTCACATTTATTTCTTGAATCTTCACTGAGGACTTGTTCTTCTCACCATGGTCTTCAGCTTTCTCTTTGCCTTTTTCTGCTTTCCATTCTCTGCAGTCTCTTTTCATGTGACCCTTCTTTCCACAATGGTAGCATTCTATGTCACTCTTGCCTTTAGCACTGCGGGACTTGCTACGAGACTGATTCCTCTTTCCACCTTTGTACTTTTCTTTGGTCCTTTCCCTGACAACTAAGGCTATTCCTTTGCCTTTGTCCATTGTCTTTCTATTGGTTTCTTCAATAAGCAGACTTCCTTCTACACCTGCTATGTTCAAACCATCTGGAGGTGCAGAATTACTCAAAGCTATGCGAAAAGTGTCCCAACTTTTCGGCAATGTGATCAACAGGAACATAGCTCTAACAGGTTCATCAAACTTGACACCTTGAGCTGACAACTGACTATAGATTGTGTTGAATTCATTCAGATGATTGGACATATGTGTCCCTTCTTTCATCTTCAAGTCAACAAGCTTCTTAAGCCAGTATACCTGTGAAGCTGCACTCTGCTTCTCATAAAGATCACTCAGCTTTAACCATGCTTGATAAGCCCACATCTCGTCTGCTACATTGAAGAAAACGCTTTCTGCCAAAGTCAGCATAATGGTAGAAAGTGCCAATTCATCCATTTCGCTCCATTCATCTTCGTCCATATCTTCTGGTTTTATCCCCTTGAGCTTTATAGGTTTTATCTGCTTGTTTTGTACCAACACGTGCCAAATCCACTTCTTCCACAATGGGAAATTGGTTCCATCCAGCTTCTTGATATTGTAAAGAGCAGTGTCCTGTGATCCGACCATAGCTACGCTTCACAGTAGTTTACTTTTCTGGGAAAAATTCGGCAGAGTTTTCCCTGTAAACTGACCTCTGAACCAATATCAACCTGTCAAATGAACCAAGAAAGCTTCAGATTCTGCATAAATTTTGGCAGAGTCTCCTTTGTAAAATGGCTCTGGTGTACTCAAAAACAGACCAAAAAAACAGCTCAAAAAACACTGTCTCTCTGACACTGTAAGCTGCGGGTAAACCTGTCCTGCACCTGTACTGTCTCTCACTGTCCTGTAAGCATAGACTATGACAATGCCTCAACGGCAGTAAAGCAAAGATGCAATCCCAACTGTCTAACTCACAGTCAATACATCCTAGCTGCCTATCTAAGGGTGCTCGAGGGATCACTCCAAGACCTGTATCACCGAAAGGATCTCAACATTCGAGAATCCCCCAGCTTAATAAAACCTCACTCGACCCTCAAAAAAGGCTGCAGTAAATCTGACAGTACATAGACTTCCCACAAAGTCATACATCCACAAATTTCCCACTATATGCTGTAACCGCTGTGGCGGTTGTTTGCTGTTTGACTCATAGCCAGCAAACCCTCAACAAACATACATCATCTCTGACAATACATCCCATGTGGAAGTACCTGCAATGTCAGGATGAAATATGGAATATCAAGAAGCAAACACAAGCTACCTGATGAAGTAGTGGATGTCACCTACAGTCTGTGTGTAGATGCGTCCGTGTCGTATGTGACACGCCTCCAAGAACTGTGAGCCGTCCTTCGATGTGTAGACAGCCACAAATCAACACTCTGGGAGTGTCGATATCCTCAGCACCTGCAATCGTAGGCCGAAAACCCCAAATTTGTAGAGTCGGATATGCACCCGCCGAGACCAGGTAGTCGAAAATGGCCTGCGCAGACCTTTGTCGAAGCCGAACGGTGGTCGAGATGACCTCAGAATGAAATTCTAAGAACACCAAGCCCTTCGGGCTTGCCCACAGGATTTGGGGCCGTCTCTTCGCCTATCGAATTTCACTCCAATCTGAGCTGGTGACTCTAGCCTCCTGCAGTGCTGCCCCGAGCCTCGATCTGAGCTCTGATACCAGTTGAAGGAGTACGAGCAGAAGTGCGACGCGAGAGAGAGTGCGAGAAGAAGAGCACGACGATATGGTGAACTCGCTCTACTGTAATGTGTAGAGCATAGTGAGTTCTTATTAGGTTTTTACAAAAAGAATATGTGTACATACCTGGCGGCCCGCCCACTTACCTGGGCGACCACATTGGGCTTTATACCCCAACAGGGAGCTTGGAGAATCCCATGAGCACAAAGCTACCATTGCACTTCACTTTGGAGGGATGGATTGACCATGGCTTGTTGAAGCCTAGAAACAAGGTAGTTAACAAGCATAGGGGCATCTTTAGTAGCTTGCTCATTAGCAAAATCAAAGCTATCAACATTACTTTCACTCGCTTTACTATTGTCAACCATTCTAACAACTTTTAGGTGTAAACTTTTTTAGGCATATTTTGGCACTTCAAGCCCTAGTTGCTACTCCTCTTTACCCCTTTAGAAAAACACTCAAGATAGTATACCTATGGCTCAAATATCATAATTTGCAAGGAATAGAGGAGAGGGTCTTTCAACACCAAAACAGCACCAGCTCCTGTCAAGCTTCTAATAGCTCAATAGTGGTTAAGCCGTATGCAATCCCCTTAGGACTCCACTATTAAGACCATAGCTCTCGACGGTGATGCCCCATTATCTTCACGAAGGCACGCGTATTGCAAGGCTAAAAAATCCCTATGCTACTTACTCAATTGCAATTAATAATAACAACCATTTATAGCTAGCTTGAGGACCTCCCTTCTTGAGTAAGAAAATAGAAACCTTGTGCTTTGATACCAAAGTAACATTTAATGGCCCAGTAACTTGTGTGTAGCGGAAAATAACATGAACCTAGTGAGCATTTCTTTAGAATAGGTTCTTAATGAGCATAACAAGAGTGCTTGGGTGGAGAGAGCAACAAAAAGCATAACACCTAGTTAGATAGGCATGAACAATACTTCAAAAGAGAGAGAAATTAAGCTATTGATAACAGTTGAGGACCAGATTTACATGGAGCCGGTCCCCCCTCCAAAAGTCTTTGTATTATAGGTTTCTCCCATCAAGAGAGACATTTTACAATACAATCCTTTGTGCTCCTTCAATAACTATCTAGTGCAATGAAGGTGGAAGCTTCAAGAACTAAGCAAAACACTTATAAAACACAACATCAATTCCCTCATGGTCTCAGACCCAAGACCTCCCACACCTTCGAAGATGGTGAGAGCTAGTGGGGTATGAGAGTAGATTGAGAGGAAGAAGGAGTAGTCTTATAAGAAAGACGTATATCTCCTCACATAATCACTCATATTAGCATAGCATAGCTTAGTAATTAGCATGGTAGAGGAGATGAGCATGCATTGAAGCTTGTCTCTTGGTTGGATTTGCATCACAAAGCCAAGAGTTGTTGGTGTAGGGCTCCCTTCTCACAAGCTTGAAGTAGGTGATAAGATTTTCATTAAATCTTGAGAAGGAGAGAGAGAGTCTTCATGCTTCACACATGAGCTAGTGTGAGTGTGTGCGGAAAAATTTCTTGAGAAATTCAGTCCCCCTCTCTCTGTCTCTTTGTCGACCCCTCGTGCTATTTCCTGTTGCTGGCTTCCCATTGGACCCCTCTAGGCTTAGCCAATAGGATTTAAGAATCATAAGTGATAGTCTTCTCACATGTGTCCCCCTTTCCCCTTCTGTGAGAGCTTTAGGCAATTAATTAATGCAACTAAACTCTCATCGGACCCCTTTGTCTTCTGGCCAATAGGAAACAGGCAAGCCATTGGGCTCTTGAATGCTTATTGGACCCCTTGGGAGACTGTCCAATAGTCTTCCAGAGAGCTTAATTCTTATTGCTTCTTTTCTTAAGTGTTTTTAAATTAATTAAACTAGATTTACTCTGACCTAATTCTCATTGGTCCACCTCCATGGACATCCAATAGGATTTGAGTGCACCTTGTGGACATCTGGGCTAGGGAGCTGACATGTGTCCCTCATTCCCTTTGTGTAAAGGAAGCTTGTGATTGTGTGTGTGCGTTTCTCTCTCATCCCCTACTTGCAAGGCTCGCCCCCTCCTTTGTAGGAGTTTATAAGACTTTTTTGTATACACACAAAGCATCCAATTTCCCTAGTGTTTGACCTTTGGACACAACCTTTGAATTTGGGAACCTTAACATTGTGGAAGTCTTAATGGGCTGAACCTTAGGGTCTTTAAAGCCCATTGTTGCACATTCGTCTTTTGCAGATGCCCCCCCCTTTGGATCCCTACTGTGGCCAATCCGCCAGCATAACCAATATTCTAGCTTTTTTTCCCCTGGCACTTCCCCATGTCTTGTTTGTCCTATCGAATGTACATAGACTTCGCATGATTCAAGAAAATCATAATTGATGACAAACTTTATGTCCTTCATATCCATGCTCAAGTGCAACATTTGTTTATGTCATTATAGGTCTATTGCTAGATCTAAATTCAGAAAGAACCCAATCTCGTTTAGCTTGACTCTTATCATCATGGATAGAGAACGCTCCATTTATCATTTGCTCCAGCAAATCTGTCAATTCTGAGTATTTGTGATTCTCAGAAACAACTTCTACAATCTGTAGAATTGAATGATTGGCTTTCAGATCTTGTTATCCAATGACAACTTTGTAAGGATTCTGTAGAAATTGTTTATCTAAACCTTCAACTTTTTAAGGACAAGTTGTACTTCAATATAAAGTCTGTCTATCATGTTCAAAACCCATGTCTAGCATTCGATCCGCCTCAGCAAGGACAAGTTATGTAACCCTGTGATGGTTGGTTTGTCTACCACTTGTGTTTGCTCTTCTTTGTTGGTGACTCCTTTGTTCCTGCATCAAGGTGATCAAAGTTGCATTTCCCACTGTTAGGTTTTGTGTGTTGTGTAAATCATTATACTACTTCTACTTGATTTATGACTGAATTAAATCCCGACAAACCCCAGTTAATTTTCCAAGTTAGTAACTTGCTTCAAAAATGGGTTTTTCCAACATCATGCGTGATAGATGACCATCAATGGCTATCATTGTTTTTCATTTACCCCCAAAACTCATATACATGATGTACATGGTATGCAAATGTCTATCATGGTCTCAAATTTGAACATATTTCATCTTTGGCTAGCTAGGGTTTTCTAAAAAAACCCTTAGCTTGTATCCTCTATTCATAGCCTCTTGACAAAGTTTGGCTTCATTTGGACTTGCATTTGGCGTTCTAAGCTCACTGTTTGGATTTCAGTCTCGAAAATGGCCGATGGGCATTGCTATCACCTTCTGTCATCCAATCACATGTAGAACCAATGATGATGACCAGAATTTGGATTGATCCCTGGCTGCTCTTGCAGGTATGTATCACAAAAGATGACTGAATTGTCATTTCGACCCCGTTTGTGCTTGTCAGAATTGTTAGTCTCTTTTGTTTGTTAGGCTTCATTAAGTCACATACAAGATAGAATATTTACAGTATAAAGATCTACTTCCTATATACGGCCTTGTAGTCGAATGAAGTCTCTGATAGGAAACTTTACACTTGATGGTTGCTTTCGTTTAGTCGCATCACCAACTTCATTTGTCCTTGATGTCCACCCCGGATTTTTATGACCGTTCTATTACAGTCGAAGGTTGATCAACGTTCTTTTCTTCCCTTTGACATTACCCATTGTGCATATGGCTTTTGAGACATGCTTCGTGAAGTTTTGTCATTTTCTTGGACCTTCTTTGCTTTGTACAGCTCAACATCTCTTCAGTCTTTTCTTCATCTGGATTATGTATTTTTCCTGCCTTTTTTTTTTAAATCTCAAAAATAAAAAATAAACTCAAATCAAAAATCAAAATCATTCTAATAGAATACTAAATGCTATGTACATTGTACACATGTTCCTCGGGGCTCATATATGGCTTTTGTCCACGTACTCCTCTTGTAACTCTACTATGAGGGCATATACTTTGAATTTATCAAAACATTATCACAATCAAAACGCAAAAATTCAATACAACTCACAAAACATTTCCCTTGAATATTCATAATAGTAGGCCCGTAGTTATAATGCCTCCCCCCTCCTATTTGGAGTCCTCCTTGACGATAGGGTATCACCAATGGTATGTGTTGTGCTTGGGCAATAAAAAAATGTGCATATGAAGGCCTTGCAATGTGGCCTACATATTGATTCCTTTGGGATCCACTTCTTTGTGATTACTGGCTATTTTGTTGACGTTGCTCGTTTGGGAACCCATACTTGTCCCTACTTCGTTTGTGTTTAAAGAGACTTCTTTGGGATCCACCTTGTCTTTGTGTGAGTCTTAAGCCGTCTTTGCTTCAACTCTTGTACTCTTCTTTGAGGATGAATTTCAGACTTTGGGAGTTGACAATTTAATTTTTTTAGAATCCAAATGAACTCCTGAATTCTTTGTGCTTGAGTCAACTTCTTTGGAACCCAAATCTAATTTACAAAAGCTTGCGAATTTGTATTTTCATAGTTGTTCTTGCACACTTTGATTGTTTTTCTTTTGGCATTTGATCTTGTGATTTTTCTTCAGAGATCTTCATCTTCTTGATCCATATCTTCTTTTGGCCAATCTGGCTCTTTGGTATCCAAATTTGTCAAACTTTTTGGTTCTGACTTGTTGTTCTTTTCTTTTGGCCTTCTTTGGTTGTTACGAAAGCTGCTAGTGATCGTGATGACCTAAGTTTCTGGTAAGGGATGTCATAAGAATCATCACGATCATTGTTCTCCTCAACAAGGTTGTATTCTAGAACTTTTCCTTTGTGGCTTAGCTTGTTATGGAAAGTTACTGTTTGTTTGCTCTTGGATTACTGTTTTTGGGATGACTTTGGTATCCACTTGATTAGAGCATTGGTAGTCTGTTGACATGGTTGTGTTCTTCTTGCTTGAGTTTGTTCTTCATGTATAGGAGCCATCTGTGAGGATGCTTGTTGCAGTTGCGTTTCCACTAAGGATCCACTTTTGATGCACTCTATTCTTGTAGCGGTGACATTGGTTCCTAGGTCTTTGATTTGGACAATTATAAAACCGTGCATCTGTTAAAGTGTTTTTCACGTCACCTATTGGGTTGTTTGAATTTTTGATGTTTGCATCTTCTTGAAGCTCCAAGTGTTCTACAGAGTCATAGAACACTCACTACAAAGTAAGGAACAACATCGTAGCCATTTTCATCACAAAACTTTGTTGTTGGATCGTCTTGAATAGCACACACATCGAGAGTAGCCAAGATGTGTTCCCAATCAAGTGGCTCTAAAGCTTCCTCGGAAAAGGGTTCTGGGATGTAATCTGTATCTTCAATTTCCCTTTCTAGGACGCCTTCCTCTCGCTTTAAGCTTATACATTGCGATGCTCCACATCTCCATAGTTCTTTAGCTTACCCAACCATGCTAAATTTTTTGATCTTGCGATGGTAGTGGAATCAAACTCTTCTATTGGGGTTCTTGTCAGATCCTTGTAGCTATGGTCCTTAAGATTTATTTTTGTCGCGGTTTCCATATGTCTCAGGTAGATAAAGTCATCACCCTAGTCTTGAACTATTTTCAATTGTCGCATGAATGGCCTTCCTAGAATGATATCATAGTTGTTCTTCTTGCCAAAGTCAACAATATCAAAGGTTTGCTCATATTCAATGCCATAGGAAGAAACAAATGCTTTTTCTAGCAGTCCTATGGGCCTTTCCATGTGTCCCTTTGCAAGATGCAGTGTCATCCTAGTAGCCCTCATTGCTGGTTTTCCCCATTTTTTCCAAACCTCTTTTGTTGCGATGTCAACACCAGCTCCACTTTCAAGGATTGCCATGGTTTTTACACCTTGGAACTCCACAAGAAGAGTTGTGTTCCCATATTCTCCCTCATAGTACTTGCCTACCTTGTTTAGTGGCACCGGCCGAGTGTTTAGCTGAGGCATTTCCAACTCTTTGATCCCTTCCTCGATTTGAGTCATTGGTTTTTGAACACCAAATTTCTCTAGGAATTTTTCCACAGTAGCCCACATGTTTGGTCATATTCTGAGCAACTCGGCTAATGTTATCCTATAGGTGATTGGTGTCGACAAAATGTCTATCAATCCTTTTGAATCAATGACCTTGTTGGGAGACAGTCTCTATGATGGGACTGCAACAACCTCTGGCTTGGCCTTGTACTCTCCCATATAGTATGGTAGTGTTCTTAGCAAATGGGGTTGACTGTCCATAGACTGTAAAGACCCTTTGTCTCCCCAATACGATTCCACTTCTAGACTCATTTGAGATCCAACCTCAAATTCCTCTACTGGTGGAAGAGGCAATCCTCTTTTATCACCCGTTTGGTTATTGGCTTCTCTGACTTGTTTCCATAATTTTTCAAGACCATCTATTTCTTTATAGTTGTAAGGTATAGCTATGTGAAATCCCTCAGAAGAGTTATCCATGATATTCAGCACTATCCTTGGTTCTAATGTGGGATTCTTGAGCTTTTGTCCGTGCTCATGACTGGAATCTAGCTCTTTTTGTTCTTGGTTAGGTGGGATTACTGGTGTCACTAGGTGGACAAGGATCACACCCTCGGGTTTTCCAACTTGTGGTTCCAGTAAAGCTTGGGCTCCTTGAATAATTTTCTTGCACATTTCAAGCCTATCCTTTTCTAGTTTCGCATATGGATATGTCATCCATATATGTTCTTGGGTTTGGTTGTTTTTGAGTTGCAATTCAAAGGCTTTTAGGATGGTGTCTAAACTCATTAACCTTCTCAACCATTATTGATCCTCCCGAACTAGCACTTCTCGGTTTTCCATCTGTGGATGGTTCTTCTAGAGGTTGAGTCGCCTCTATAAGAGAAGGTGCGACCTTTTCCTCATGTTGTCTTATCTTGTCTTCAGCTTGGGTAAGCTTCTCAACTAGGGATTTTTGCTCTCGTTCCCTACGTGCTTTCATCCTAGCCTTTCTAGCTTTTCAACTATTTCGTTTGCTATTGGTTTTTTGACTAGGTGCGTCGGTCTTTGGCTCACCCATCTCTGGACTCACGTCAATTTCCATTTTCTATGTCTCTCGATTCTCATCAGCTTCCTTTTGAGCTTGTGCTCTTGTAACTACTTGAAATGGTACAACGTTTTCATTTTTTGAGCTATTGGGTAGCTGAACAATTCCTGCGACATTTGTCGTGATCTTTCGACTTGATTTGGGTTTTTTGGACAGTCGAGGATCAAGTGAATGACACCACAATCAAGACAATAGGCATTTACTTATATGATCTCCGCCTGAGGACATTATTTGACCAAGTGGTTGCCACGGTTTTTGTGACTTGATCTATCTCTGGTTGAGGAGCTTCTTCTTGCAATTCCTCTTGGCTATAAACAGGCTCTGACCTAGCTAAGCCTCTATTCACAATGAACCGCAATGTCCTTTCGTCCATCTCATACCTTCTTTCTTCAGGTCAAAATGCAGGAGGTGGAGGTTGTACCCGCCTCACCACTCCACGTGTTTCTCTCATCTTCTGTCACTTTGAACGGAAGTACCCACTTTGGTTGTTATAAAACATTGCAGCTGGTACTATCTCTTGTTTATTAGATTCTTCCATCATCAGCATGTATCTCATATCTACATGGATTCTAGCACCTGGCAGTAGAGGATGTTGTCCTAAGACAAGCTATGGCCTTGAAACTCCTACTGGACCTGGTGCATTCCCCATAATGTATTTAGGTGGAGTAGGTGCTATTGGACTAGGTTGTACATACCTCTCCTTAGCATATTTCATGCTATAATAACACTCTTCTCTCGTATGGTTTGTCCATTTTCTCTCTATTTTGCACCACTTAAGCTCCGTTGGATCAACATTTACAAGATGAGCTAACCTCTTGACCATTTCGTTAATAAATGTTTCTTGATCGATAGGTGCCACTGGTTTTGCAATGGACTCACTCATATGTGAATCAATATTCTGAGAGCATGTGTTGTTCTCTTGACTCTTACATTTGTTTTCTTTATATTCCTCACAGTTATCCAATAGATAAAGAGCTTCTTTGATCAATTCATTGAGGGTCAGGCTACTTATCATGTACAGGTCTTTTTAAAGACACACATTTCTCATCCCTTGGATAAAGATTAACATTAACCGTGCTTGATTAGGAAGTTTTGCTCTTGGATAGAACTTGACATATCTCTTGAGCCATAATGCCACTTTGCGTATTGATTCACTCTCTTTTTGTTTGAATATGTGAATTTGCAACATCCTATTATGAGCTATGTCTTTTTGCGAGAATTCTTTGATGAATTTATCAAACAACTCGTTTAGAGTCTCAAAATCACGTCTTTCCACTGAGTCGCACCATGTAGCCGCGTCAAACTCCAGAGTCAGTCCAAATACCGCAAATTGTGTTGCAAAATCTAAAACTTTATCTGATTTTATTACTCTTTTGAAATCCGCTACGTGATCCCACAAATTGTGTCCCAAAATCTAAAAATCCCTCTGCTTTTATTACTCTTTTGATCTCGGATCTTTATCTCCAGTGTATTTCTTGTTTACCCATTTCTGGATTTGGGATGGTCTAAATCGCCAATTGTCCTACAAGTCTAACCATAGACTCTCCCAATCCTTCTCTCGCTTTAGGCCTTCTACCATGCCTAGGTTCTTCTTCGAAGGGATTAGTCGTTCTGTTGGAAATTGGTCCTTTAGGTAGATTCACTTGAGGAGGCATGTCTGCCATCTCTGTGATCATTTGATCTCTTGTTATCTCTCTAAAAGGAAATCCAGGTGGCTCCCTTCTTAGGATTCTCTTAGGAATTCTCGTGTTTGGTGGAGATATCTGTGGTTCTTCATTGACCAGATATCCACCTATGTCTAATTAAGTCCATGGATTTGTGCTTTGTACAACTCTATATTCTCATCCATACTTGTCAATACCTATAGACTTCCATTGATAGTCGACTCTATATGTATAGACATATAAGAGCTTGTAATCTGTCAGCTCTTCTGGGTATGGCTCTGAGCACCTATAAAGATTGACCTCTCTGTTGTCAACATATCTATATAGTCCTTCACTCTTGTGATTTTTCATCCAAAATCTCTCAAAAAGATTGGTCTTTATCAACTTCAAGTTTGGAAGATCCATTGAGGACGGATGCTCCTCTATCGCTGAGATTTCAAGGCTTGTATAAGCTGAGTTTGACTCTAAAGAGAACATGATCTCTGGGCTTAACACCTCTAACTTAATGTAAGTAGATTTAGTCCACTGTTTTCAAGTGCTTTGGTTAGGAAAAAGTCGAAACTATGTCCAATACCGTGATCGTTTTCTCACAATTCTCTCAAACTGTTGGTTTTAGACACCCCTAACTTTTGGATTAATTTTGAGGCCTTAAACGACGTTTTTTTGAGCGTTGACCAACACTAAATGACCTCGTAGAGGTCTTTGATTGTTGTTCATGCTTTACACAGAAAGTTGTAGAGCTACTCTGGAGCTTTGTTTTGATAAAAAAGTTTTTGAATCCGATACCAGAAGCTCAAGTTATGGCCAAAACAGTTTTTTTCTGACTCAACCTATGCATGGAGACTTTATACACGTATATTGTCTCCTGACTCAGATTTGCTCCAAACTTAAACTGTAGACTCCACATGCATCTCCAAGTCTCTAGCACTGGCTTTCAAGCACTTCTACCAATTTTCATGCAAAAATGTGCTCAGAATCACAACTTTTCCTTTTTTCCCGTTTCCGACACTCCGTCTTTTGTCTTTTGGGTGTCATGAGTTGGTCAAAACTCTAGTCTCAATGTATACTTAGGGTAAAACCCCCTTTTTTAACACTCTGGCGTAGTCAAGTTTTCAAATTTGGTCTCCAGATGCCCCTGAGACATCATACGCTTATGATGTCCAAGTTTACAGAATTTCAGTTTTTGTACACAGAATCCTTGCACATGCCCTTTTATAAGCACATCACCAATTAGCCATGCAAAAATGTCAACAAAACTCTTTTTATTGCATTTTTTTCTCAAAAGCAGAATTTTCAGAGATTTTAAATGCAAACAAGCACTTTAGCAATTAATTCAGTGATGAATAGCTCTAGATCAGAATCAGATCACTTACCTAAAGCTACTCCTACATATCATATGGGGTTTTGCAGCTATGAGTAGAAAAACGCTTCAATGCCATAGACGGACTAGCAAACGCTTTTATCACCTTACAAATCACTCGACCACTAACAATTACTCTAATCTATAGTAATCCTAACTAAACCTACCTAGTCGTAGACGCTCGACAAGACACATGCCTCTGGCTATCCACTTGATCTCGGAATAAACTCTTACGAATCCACTAAAAAATTTTTATTTCTTTAGTCCAAACTAAAGCAAGAAACCATCACACGGGTGTTAGTAGGAAAGCCTACCTACGGCTTTATATCCCCGACAGCGGCGCCAATGTTGCGGGAGAGAATCACACCACCCATAAAGTGCATGCAACACAACCTAGATCAACATAATGTCAATCGAGGACGCAGATGACACGATAGGAACACAAAGAAAATCTCTTTAGCTTGTCAGGCTGAGAGCATCCTACACATACAGCACTCTGGAAGGCCAACTAAACCACAATCTAGAATCTCACTACTCTCAACTACACCACCCAACCCACATACACACAAACGAAAGGAAACTCACTAAACCATATCCGAATCATAAGAAACTTATAGAACACCATCCCCTCACTATGACACACCTGTCCTAAAGCCTCTACACTCAAAACCCTCACTCTAGACTCATTTGCAAAACACGCGTATAAAGACAGCCAGATTTCAAAAGTTCCTGAAACTGAAGTCTATCAGTACCTATGCGTAGCTTATGTCGCCAAGATTCTAATGACTACTTGGATGCAAAAAACAGACACAGTTTGATATACTTACAACCGCAAATAGCTCGTAGATGCATGAGCGCGTTTGCTCCGTTTTGCGAGGAATGCTTGGAGTTGTAGCGTAGCTCTTGCTGAGGCTAGCATGATGGTGCAATCGGATCTACAATGTGATGAACAAGCGGAGAGTAGCGCCAGGATGAAGCTCACACTCTCTCCCTTCCTCTGTCACACAAAGTAGACGGCAGCGCTAAACTTCAATTATGCTTGAGCCTTTTACAGAAGTGACCTAGGTACCTTATATACTAAGGCTACCTTAGGTTAACCAAAAATAGAGTTTGAGGGGTCAAATGGCTTGGTATTTACAATCTGGAAGTGCCATTGCAACCTGGCTTTTGCAACTAGACTACCTACTTATTACAAATGATGTTTATACCCATAATCCTCAACATTCCATAACTCTCAAAGAATAAGGCTTTGTTGAGTTATGTCATGCTGTTGACCAGGCGGTCAACAAAGCCCGAGTAGAAGGGCCACCGAGGAGGCTGTTCCTTAAAACAAGTAGTGGAGGGAGAGAAAGTGGTGATTGGTTGAAAGGAGTGTGGCATAGCTCCATGGTATTTGTGCCGTATTAAAGTATGGCTCTCTCTACCCCATGGGGCCATGGATGGCAAGAGGTCCATGGTCGTCGATGCTGAGCATGTTAGTGTCGAAGGACTTAGATGGTCCTATAGCAACTAGCTCGGTAGCGGGTACGTGCTAAGAATTGCTTGAATCCTTAAGTTCTCGCATAAGGAGATTTCATTAAAAGAGTCATTTTCATTGGTCCCAAGAGCACCTCCCGCACCTCGTCCCATCCATTGTCGTCATCTCCACCATTTCGGTCATTCACTCTATGTAATAGTACTATATCTCAAATGATCTCTGGGAATTATATTAAGATCCCTTGGAGCTTACTGCGGCGGCTTCTTCTCCCCTCCATTTTTGTGCGCGGGGGTCTGGCGACGACCGTTTGCCTGGCCTTGGTGATCTTCTGTTCGACGGCATGCTGTTCTGCGGCTTCAGTGGGTTTCTATGGTACCTTGGTGGTGGCTTCTCTCTAGCGTGCTTGACCCACCCCTGTTACTCGGTGGTAGATTTTGGTCTTGGTGCGTTTCGTCCTGCGACTCTTGGGAACTTCTCGGGACCTGGTTTGGCTCCGACTGATGTGTTCTCGTGAGGTTTGGTTATGGTTGGGGTTCAGAGATCCTGTTTCTTTTTTGGCTTGATGATCTGCGATGGAGGTTGTGATGATGTTATCAGAGGCCGGTTCGGTGGTCGGTCCGTGTGAGGTGACATCCTGTTCGGCCTGGTGGCAACTCCGTGTGGCCTTTTTCTTGTTTTCCCTTGGAGGGGTGGCTCCCAGATCAGCTTACACTGTTGTCAGGGTGGCTCCCTTGTCAGCCGTCTGTCTTTACGGTCGGGTAGCTCCCGGATCAGCCAATGCATTGGGTGGGATGTCTATTGTGTACTGTTGATGTCTTGGCTCGGTTTTAGCAAGGTTATGCCATGGTTTGTAATTCTTTTTGAGGCTATATAATCTACCACTCACTATTGCTATTGCGAGTTTTGCAAAAAAAAAGAACAAAGAATGCCACCAAGAAATATACAAAGCGGCCTCAAGCTCATGCCTAGCCTAGCCTTCAGGGGAAGATGGTTACATATGAGCCTAGTTCAAAGTACTTGTATTCTTATCGGGTTAAATTAATTTAACTCACAATTGTGAGTATGCTGTGTCCACATTCTGGTAACTTCCAACTTTTATTCGTTTATCACCGAGATTCCTCAGCTCCCAACCTTTCCTCTTTGCAAATTCCCCACATCAACCGCCTCAAGTTAATCAAAAGTGGTGGCCGAGTTGGGAGCGTAAACGCGTGCTCTAACCGTCAAGTCAGGCCGCCATCTGTGCGAGAACCAACAGGATATTAGTATTACAAAAAACAACCATGTCTCGAAAACGAGCAGGGCATGTCCACTCCTCAACTATCGCGCCTCTCCTCCTAAGTCCTGGCCTTGCACTCGCTACCTGCCCACGCTTGCGCACTCCTTAGCTGCTGCATCCTCGCTCTCGCCACCTGCGCCCATCTTGCTGTTGAATTGCATCTTCCATGATTCGGCTTAATAACTCTTTTCTAAAATGTGTGCAACATACTTGCATCTTTGTTATTTTTCTTAATACAACATCCCAATGTAATGTGGGAATTGCCAAAAAAAAAAAAAAGGTTTCCTTGATTATGTTTACATGGAAAGCGCTACGTGGAGCCATTTTCATTGGGAATAAAAATCTCACCAAAAGGATCTGCACTGGAACTTCCTCTGGATGCACAACGACTTTGAACAATTGAGGAGATAATGGTCGCAAAATCTGCAAATGGATACGGAAGACCTGGAAAATTCTTTTCCTTACAAACGACCTAGCCTTGAGAGCGAGTAGATCACAGAACCAAGTATTCTGGTATGCACCTAAATTACCAGATACTCTTGTCTAAAACTGTTATGGAAAGCTCAAAACATTCAGTTCTTTGAGGGAAAACATTTTGTGGCTGCAATCAATGATGTTGTGAGTATCTAAAAAATTATGGAAAGATCAAAACGTTCAGTTCTTTGAGGGAAAATATGTTGTGGCTGCATTCAATGATGATGTGAGTGAGAGCACTGAGCTTAATTATGTAGTAGGATCAAAGAGAGGGGTAGCTCCTAATTCCAAAGAATGGAAACATGCACTTCATTGCATCGGCTACTCAAGTGGTAATACTTAGAAGCTATGTGTCAATCTCATGTTCTGTATTTGTACAACTCTTCTTGGAAACAATATGCTATGGAGGCACATATATTGCTTAAGGTTGTTTGTATATTTTTTTCTAAATCAAAATAACATCTCCACTAACAATTATGGATATGGCAAAAAAAAATCCCTTGTTTGTGAAATTTACTAATAGAAAACGTTTTTCTTATATGCACTCTATAGATTTTCTTTCCAAACTCCTTAAATGATACCACTCTATAAACATAAATGTGTGTGTGTGTGTTTTTTTTTGCAGAACTCAAAATTGTGAGTGAATTATATTAACATGACCAAAAATTTAGAAATTCTAGTCATGCTTGTGCCAAGCCATGACATCTCCCAACACCCAAATATACATTGGCTGACATGAGAGCCACCTTATGACACTGAAAAGGCCCCCATAGAGAAGCTTGCCTACATCCTGGAGCAAAACCCTGTTCCATTCCTCATATCTCAACCGTTTCACAAAGGAGAAAGTTGCTTCCCTGCTTTCCTGTATAATCTCTGAGAACTTAGCTATTTGGAAGGCGCTCTTGAAGACTCGTAGTTTCTGGCGTTCCACACGTGTTTGAAGTAATAGTGTTGGAATTAGGGTTGCAGAGAAACGCACACAGTTTGGAGAAGACGAAGGAAGCTCAAGGCACACGATAGAGAGTGTGTTACTTAGTGTGCAATGGAAAGATAGCTAGCCCTAGAGTGATGGGCGTATGTACAATGCACGGGGGAAAAAACCTCCTAAAGAGGGAAAAAATGCCCCGGCGGTCCTAGTGTGTTCACACACATCACTACCACATGTATATGGTACCAAATGCCCCCTGGAGTGATGCGGTGAACGAGAGCTGGCACATGAGTAAAGGGAAGTGACATGCCCTGAGGACAGGATCAGTCCACAAAGGGGAGTAAGCCCAAAGCTTTGCAGAAAGCTTCAAGCTTCTCATGAGACAATGCCTTTGTGAAAATATTTGCAAGGTTGTCCTGTGTTGGCACATAAGCCAAGTTGATCTCTCCTGCTGAGAGCCTCTCCCTGACATAGTGGTAATGCACCTCAATGTGCTTTGTGCGAGCATAAAAAACTGGGTTCCTCGCAACTGCCAATGCGCTCTGATTGTCAGTGTAGATAGTGTTGGTAGTGTCCTGTCCAACACCCAAATCAGCCATAAGGCGTCTGAGCCATACACACTTAACCGTAGATGTGAAGATTGCCCTGTACTCAGCCTCACAACTCGAAGTGGCCACAATAGGTTGCTTCTTGCTCAACCATGATATACATGAACTGCCAAGCATGAAACAAAAACCACTTGTGGACACTCGCGTGTCAAAATAACCAGCCCAATCTGAGTCCGAAAAAGCATGTAAGTCTGGCGGCAATGATTCCCCCTTGGGATAAAACAAGCCAAGATGTAAAGTGTCACTAAGGTAGCGGAAAATTCTCTTGACAGCCTGCCAATGCTTAGACCCTGGGCTATGCATAAATCTGCTGACCTGTGAGACAGCAAACTAAATATCCGGCCTCAAGTTGCATACATAAATGAGCCAGCCAACAGCGGTTTGGTAAAGAGTGACATCAGCAGGATCGCCAGCATCATGTAGACTTAACTTCAAACCTGTTTCCATGGGAGTGGCAATAGGTTTGCAATCCTCAAGTCCAAACTTACATAGCAATGTCTCTATATAACTTTTCTGACACAAGGCAATACCACCATCACACTGCTTAAACTGTATACCCAAGTAATGATGCAACAGCCCCAAATCTTTCATTTTGAAAGTAGCATTCAAATCAGCCTTAAATTCAGCAATATGTCTCTCATTTGGTCCAGTGATCAACAAATCATCAACATAAAGAACCACAATGAGAAATACATCACCCTCACGCTTTACATACAATGTGCTTTCTGTTGGACTGTTACGAAAGCCTTGTTTGACCAAATGAGTTTCAGCTTTCTCATACCAAGCACGAGGAGATTGCTTCAACCCATACAAAGCCTTGTTACATTTGCACACTTTGTCCTCTTGTCCTTTTATGAAAAAACCGCGAGGCTGCGTTACATAAAATTCCTCAAATATGTCACCATTCAAGAAAGAAATAACAATGTCTGATTGATGTACATCCCAACCAAACTGAGCTGCCAATGCACATAGAAAATGCACAGTAGTCATACGACAAGTGGGAGCAAAAGTCTCTTCATAATCTATGCCTTTTTGATGTGCATAACCCTTTGCAACAAGTCGAGCCTTATGGCGATCGATCTCACCATCCGGTTTGCGTTTCAACTTGTAAACCCACTTCGTACCAATGGCCTTTTTGCCAGGAGGCAAATCACATAAAGTCCATGTGTCATTCTCTTTAAGTGAATCATATTCTGATTGCATGGCAGCCATCCAATTTTCTGAATTCTGTGCTTCATCAAAAGACAGAGGCTCCTCAACATCATGTAAGCTAGACACAGCCAAAGCATAACAATTTGATGCATAAGATGCATGGCGAGAGCCTGAACGAGTACGACTAGACAAAGGTGCATCCAATTTACTGTCACGCAAAGTGTGCACCAGCCATTTTGGCATACCTCTAGCATGCTCCATTTTCAGCCCTTTCCTCATCAAGTACATCATGTACATCTACATCAGTAATAGGATGATCTAAAACATTTTCAGAAACCCCGTTAGGCTGTACATTTTCCTCATTGGAACTTACATTCGTATTTCCACCACTGAAAAGAGGCAACAAAGTGTCATAAATGTCCTGTGAGCTTACATTACTGTCTCTAGTACATGACAGCAAGGGCTGAACAGAATCTTCCACAAACACTACATCCCGAGAAACCAGAATACGGTTTGTTTGCGGATGATACAACCTGTAACCTTTGCTTTCACCACTATAACCAACAAAAATACATTTGACAGCCTTATCATCCAATTTTCTGCACTGCACATGTGGCACCAAAGCATATGCCAAACAGCCAAAAACATGCATGTGCTCAATAGATGGTTTTCTATCATGCCATGCTTCATATGGAGTAATAGCTTGCAAAGATTTCGTAGGACACCTGTTAAGTACATAAGTGGCACACATAATGGCCTCAAGCCAAAAAGAATGCGGCAAAGCTTGACTTTTGACCATACATCGTGCCATTTCCGTTAGTGACCTGTTTTTCCTCTCAGCAACACCATTTTGCTGAGGTGTATAAGGCACTGTACATTGGTGTTTTATCCCACGACTAGCCAGAAATGCATTAAATTCATGAGACATATACTCCCCCCCTCGATCGGAATGGAGGGTGCCCATAATACATTTCGAGACATTTTCAACCATAGCCAGAAATTGTTTGAAGCACATAAAAACTTCGGACTTCTCTTTAAGCGGAAATACCCATGCATGCATGGAGTAGTCATCAATGAAAGTCACGAAGTACAGGTAATTGCCCAAGGACGGAGTTTGCATGGGCCCACAAACATCACTATGCACAAGCTGCAACCTGCATGTGGCCCGAATTGAACCATCCTTTGGAAACTTAGAAAGCTGCATCTTACCCAAAATACAGCCTTCACAAACATGTTTGACAGGTGCTTCAAGAGGCGGCAAAGAAGCAACCATATCATATTTTTGCAAACGCAGTAAACTGGCAAAATTCAGATGACCAAAACGTGCATGCCAAAGTTTTGCATCTGAAATAGCCCTTGAATCTGCAACAGAATTTGCAAAATTTTGTCCACACTTGTCATACAAAGTGAGCTTATACAGCCCACGGCACAAAAGGCCAGATGCAACAATTTCATCACCAAAACTGAGATCATGAACTGTACATCTGTCATCCACAAATTTGACTACAAGTCCAAGTCTAGCAAGTGCGGATACAAAGAAGAGATTCTTCTTGATCCCAGGTACATAAAGTGCATCAACAAGTGTGAAGGAACTGCCATTAGCAGCAGTGAGCACAATCTTTCCAACTCCCTGAACTGGATAAGAGGTATTGTTGGCACAAGTGACTGAATTCCCATGAGGGACAGACTCGAGAGAGGTAAAAAATTCACGATGTGAGGTAATGTGCTTTGTAGCACCACTGTTGAAATACCACACATGTGAATCTGCAGCAACTGACAAGCATGCATCATGGACAGCAGGATTGTAAGTGCACTCTACGCTAAAAGCCCATTCTGCATCAACATCAGCAACACAGTCTCCTTTCACAGAAGACTCAACAATGGCTGCATTTGTAGTGGAACCAGCATTTGCAGTGGAACCACCCTCTTTCTTCTTAGCCTCTTTGGCCTTCAACTTAGGACACGACTTGATCAAGTGATCATTGGCTTTACAATAATGGCAACGCATCTTCTTTTTGCCCTTATCACCAGAATTGCCAGACGAAGTACTGCCAGCAGAAGCATTAGGAACAAAATTTTTTCCACTCGCAGCAGAACCATAAGAAGTGGCTGCATTACTGTTACCACCCTTTCTTTGAGAAGTAATAAAAGCCTGTTCAACTGCACGCTGCCTAGTCCTGTTTTTTCTAGAAAGTGACTCTTGCAAGAGCAATGTGCATAATGCCTCAAACTTGAGAACTTCATGATTTCCTTGGGTCATCAGTCTCCAAGTACTAGCAAAAGTCTGGTAGGAATCTGGTAAGGCATCAAGAACAATCTGCACAAGGGAACTGTCTGAAATGGCTTCACCTGCAGAAATAAGCTGTTCATTGATATCCTTGACACTAGCAAGGAAAGTGTCCATATCATCTTCCTCATGCATAATCTTCAACTCCAACTCTTTACGCAGCAAAGCAATTTTAGCCTCATTGCGGCTTGCATAAAGACCTGCTAAAATATCCCAAGCCTGTTTTGCAGATTTTGTTGAACAGATGTGAGGAACAATGGTGCGCTTCACAGACAACGCAATCAATGCATGAGCCTGCGCATCCTTAACATCCCAACGAGCTTGTTCTGCTGTAGGCAAAACAACTCTAACAACTGCAGTTCTTGCAGCAAGACCTGCAACATCCTCAACATCGCCTACATCCTCAGAACCAGGACGTACATCAATGCCCTGCACAATGTTCCAGACACCCTTTGACACAAGAACATCTTGCATCATATAAGCCCACATAGGGTAGTTGTCCCCATCCAACCTGCCCTCAACAACAAACATCTTGAACACATCTGTGTTGTTGTTGTCAGCCATGGTAAATGCTGCACCTGATGTGAAAACTGCCCGAAAATAGGAGAAATGGAGCGGGAACAACCTATGCTATATAGCACAAATCGTAGAAGACTATAAGGCACCTGTTATGCTAAAAACGGCAATGACAGAAATTTTGCACAAAATGACGAAATAGCCTGTGCAGTACTGCCTGTAGTGGAAACGCAGGCCAAAATGAGCCCAAATCAAAATTCTGAGCAGATCGAGCTCTTTGAGCTCATCCCAAAATATTTGTCGACCTGCGAACGCTTGCCAAAGCTCACTGAAATCGGAGAAAGTGAGCTAGCGTGTGCTGGAGCAGCTGGCGACTAAGCCCGGGAGGACGTGACCTGCTCTGATACCAATTGTTGGAATTAGGGTTGCAGAGAAACGCACACAGCTTGGAGAAGACGAAGGAAGCTCAAGGCACACAATAGAGAGTGTGTTACTTAGTGTGCAATGGAAAGATAGATAGCCCTAGAGTGATGGGCGTATGTACAATGCACGGGGGAAAAAACCTCCTAAAGAGGGAAAAAATGCCCCGACGGTCCTAGTGTGTTCACACACATCACTACCACATGTATATGGTAACAAATAGAATCTAATAATTTGCATGCCGATAAGTAGCGCTTGACCCTTAAACACCTTCCTACCCAGACAGAGATTTTTTTAAAAGAACTCTATCTTCCACATCTTTTGCACCCATATGTAGATATTCCTTGCATAAAGGTCCTCACAATCCGTTCTGCATTGTGTACATCTATGTGGGCCTATGCCTCTGGATATAACCTTCACCCGAATAGGTAATAGTCCCCATAGACCTTCCATAGAAAGAAATTCATCAAAAGCGGCCATCTTGCGTACCAAATGTTCTTTGCAATTGTCACCCTACTTAATTCCAGGCATTGCTTTCCCCACTGCTTGTTCAGGGGGAAGAACCAATCTAGTGAGACCATAAGGGTGTTGTACACTCCTTGGCTAATAGTTTAAGGAAATGTCTATCCATGGGCCACTGGCATGCTTTCCACTCCGAATATGGATTCGGAGGTAGGCAGCCAAC
The DNA here is from genome assembly GCF_014529385.1 of Adiantum capillus-veneris. NCBI lineage: Eukaryota > Viridiplantae > Streptophyta > Polypodiopsida > Polypodiales > Pteridaceae > Adiantum > Adiantum capillus-veneris. The sequence goes on along the minus strand of NC_140942.1, from coordinate 152,566,274 downwards.
ATCCATCTAGCTGTTCCAAAGCTCTATTGACCAGTAGTTCTTCAGTCCCACTGAGGTGGAGCTAGGAGGCTAGCTAGTCTGTTCCATTCCAGCTTTTGTTGTTGTTGTCCCAAGTTTTTGAAGACCTTTTAGTATTGATTTTTATGGCGACTTCCCTCTAGAATGGGTTCAGCAAGATGCTGGCCCCTTTAGCTAGCCAAGGGAGTAGTGAGATCCTTCGTATGAATCCACATGATAGGCACATAGTGTTTATAAGCGATCTCCTTCATCTCCACCTCTAGTAACCACTTCATACATTCCCCCTTTCACTCTTCTAGTTCATGAAACTCCAAACATAACCTGTAATCCCCTCCCCCCCTTTTCTCCTCCAAATAAATAAATAAAAATAAAATATTTGTAGTCCCTTACAACCTCCCTCTTCATCTCACCTAGCTATTGAATCCCTCTTTCTATCTCTTTGCTCAATGGGATCGGGGAGTGCACTATGTAATCATTTAATGTACCACATGAGTTAAACAGGAGGGGTTTTAAAATCCAAAAAATATAGATACATTAAAATAAAGGGTTTTTATATTTCATTTTGAAAAAAAAATCCTAAAATAAGAGGTCATTTTGTTCATCAAACATGTTAAAAAATGGGTTTTTTTATTACCCCGTGAACGCATGTTATATAGGGGGATATTGAGTAGTGAACCCGCCGAGTCAATGGCTAGTATTGGGCACCTAGGAGACCTCTTTAAGTGCATCATTTGTCATAAAATCTAATATCTAACCAACCCAAATGATTTCTCATATTAAATTGATCATTTAATGTGGGAGAATAAACGGGAACAAGGGTTAGAATATAGACATGTGCTTACAGATCTATCTCAACACGAGGCCAAAGAGCAAGGCTAACCAATGGAGCTTAAAATACCTTAGGGTTAGCTTCATTAAAGACCTCCAAAGGTTAAGTGTTAAAAGTCCTTTGACCTTAGGTAAGCTAGGGTTGAGCTTGAGGTGGGAACCCGGACCAAGCTTGAGGTGCTTGTTGTGCTTGATGACTAAGGTGCTTGAAGTGCTTGTCGTGCTTGCCGACTAAGATGCTTTAGGGTTTTGTCGTGCTTGCCGACTAGGAAGCTTGAGGTGCTTGTGGGAACACTACCCAAGATTGAGGTGCTTTGTCATGTTTGTTGATTAAGGTGTTTGAGGGTAAGGTGGTGTGCAAAAGTCAAATCCTATCCCTACAAGGAGGGGGCAAGCCCTACAAGAGGGGGGTAGAGAGAGAGCACACACACCCTCACACAAGACCGTAATCTTGGTACAAAGAAGGAATTTATGACACTTGTTAAGTTTCTCCTCATGTTGCCCTCATGGTGGGCCTAAAGCCTATTGGTTAGCCTCCCAAGGAGTCCAATGATAAATTAATATGTTTATTTAATTGCTTTTGCATTTATCAAGTCCTCTCTTTTAAAGGGGAAAGGGGGACCCTTGTCCCAAGCCTACCCTTGTTGCTTGATATACTTCTTGTAAGTGATTGGCTAGGCCTGGGAAGGTCCAATGAGCTTCAAGCTTGTGCTAGAAGAGCGGGTCGACCAAAGCAAGTAGGGGGCATGCTTGAGGGGTATACTCTTTTACAGACACACTCACAAAGCACTCTCATTGTGTGAAGTGCAAAGCGCAAGAGCTCCATCTCCTTCTCCAAGCTAGTAGAGAAGTGGAGAGCCTACATCAACACTCTTGGCTATGGAATGCAAATCCAACCAAGAGCCATGTTTCAATGCTTAAGCTTTCTATCTTCTCCATCTTCATTACTATGCTATCATGTATGCTGGCAAGAAGAGTGATGATAAGTGGGGAACTAATTCTTTCTCCTATGAAATGTTTCTTCTTCCTCTTCCCTGCCCTCATTCCCCGCTAGCTCTCTCCACCTTCGAAGGTGATTGAGGCCTTGGGACTGAGGCTTGGGATAGTTAATGCTTTTTGCAAAGTTTATGTTATGCTTGTGATGAACGAAGCTTTCCATATTCATTGCATCACCTAGGTCACAAGGAGCATGAAGATTGTAATGTTCCAAGTCTCTCTTGATGGGAGAAACTATAATACAAATGCCTATTGGAGGGGGGACCGGCTTGACATAAATCCGTTCCTCAATTTTTGTCATGAGGAGATCATGAGGCAAGTACAAGAATTTGTTGACAAAGGGATGGTGAGGCCTATCTCCTCTCCCTTTTGTTCTCCAGTCCTTTTAGTGCAAAAGAAAGATGGTACATACCATATGTGTGTGGACTATCGAGCACTAAACAACATCACTATCAAAAACAAATTTCACGTACCTCGGGTAGAAGATCTGTTTGATAAGCTACAAGGCTCTACCTAATTCAGTAGAATTGACCTTAGGAGTGGTTATCATCAAATAAGGATAGTGGATGAAGCTATCCTAAAGACCGCGTTTCGTACAACGTTTGGTCTTTATGAATATCTAGTCATGCCTTTTGGCTTGCCTGATGCACCGGCCATGTTTAATCAATTAATGGAGAAAATCTATAGACCCTACCGCAAATTCACTAGAGTGTTCTTTGATGATATCATCATCTACTCCAAGTCCTTGGAGGAACATAAGCAACATCTCCAAGTGATTTTTCAAGCATTGAGGGAGAACAAGCTTTTTCTCAACCATAAGAAAAGCAAAATTTTCTTTCAAGAGATTCAATACTTAGGTCATATTATCTCTCAAGATGGTATCCGTATGGATCCATCAAAGTTAGAGGTAATAAAAGCATGGCCTAATCCAAGGAATCTACATGAGCTAAGAAGCTTTATTGGTATGTGTGCATACTATAGACGCTTCATAGCAAAATTTTCTCGACTAGCAGGACCATTATTGTTAACCCTCACTAACACTCTATACCTTTTACGGATGCCTTATTATTTATTTGATTGCGTCATGGACCGGGATTGTCGGTTCAATAGGTGTGTAGGTGATTGCCAATGAAAGACGCACCACTTATCTTATTTTTACAATAGTTTTGCAACTATCGGTCATTGTGGGGACCCGTGTGTGAATGGGTCGAACTCTTATAAAAGGTTCATTTGACCTAAAAATCCTCATTCTTGGAGGTGTAAGCTAAGAAGTGCTCTTGCTCCATCTCTGTCTCTTTCTCTTATGTGTGTATGCGTGTGTGTGTGTATGCTTGAGAGAGAGAGAGAGAGAGAGAGAGAGAGAGAGAGAGAGAGAGAGAGAGAGAGAGAGAGAGAGAGAGAGAGAGAGAGAGAGTGATCAAGCATTGCGGCGGCATCGACAGTAGTGAGGCGATTAGCGTAACATCGATGGCGGCTCTTTCTTCTTTGCAACATAGGATCCTTCACGACGGAAGCATTGAGCGGTGAGTGATACACCATTGTTTTTTTGAGCTTGTTAGGATTGTCTAGTTGTGTGCTTGCAGCTTTCGAGACTCGCACACAGTGCATAGGCAAGTTCTCAACCTACGACACGTGCGACAAAGCGCATATTTTTGGCACCGCTGCCGGGGATTGCCTTTTATTAAGCTTGAGGAGCACTTAGTTCTACCTCTGGAAGCCTTTCTTCCATTTGTTTTCATACTTTTGTCTAAGTTTGTGTGAGAACTGTTAAGTGGTTGCAATGGGTAGATTAGCAAGTTCTTGTTAGCTTTGGTTAGTGACTGTAACCTTTTGTTATAGTTTTTGTTAGTTTTGCAAGATCTATAATGTGCAGGTGTTAGTGAATCTGTTAGTGAGTATAGACAGTGAAGAGCAGTAGAGTTGACTGTCTATAAGTGTGGAGTGTACTAGACAGTGTGTTAGTAGAGGTAGTTAGTGTTAATTAGCTACAAGAAGGTTAGACAGAGCTCCTAGGAGCTATTGTGTGCGCATGGAAGCTCGACGTCCACGCAGCCACATTATCCTTAGAAAAAGGTTTCTTGATTTTTTTTTATAAAAAAACTTTTAAATTTCTTTTTGGAAAAAAACACTCGAAAATATTGATACCAAAAACAAAAAAATAGATTTATTTTAAAAGGAAGGGATCGGGATCGGGATCTTTCCCCAAGCCTAAGTCCTATGATATACTATACACACTACTTTATATATAGAGACTAGGACCTCAAGTAAAGGGAGGGCATGTGGGACAAGTTTCTCAAGTCTTCCACCATCCCCTTCACACTCACCCTTTGGACTTACTAAATCTAGCCCTCTCCCCACCTAGGAAAAGACTAGTTTTAGGATTTCAAGGGCTATACGTAACCGAATCGGGGCTATAAAGCATGGCACGTCCTTCTAACCCAAACGCTCATTTTGAGCTATCACACGCAATATTCCGTGTCTTGGTTTGAAAAAGAGACAATAAAAACAAAAAAATTGAGGATAAATTTGGATTGTAAACACCTAAAAAACTAGGTGAGCGGCCTCCACATGCACTCACCAACACTTCTAGAGTGTTGAGGTCACATGCACGTATGTTGTGGTCGTGTGCTAGAGGATGATCACATAGAGAGTGTCTCCATTTATGTGGGCACTCATTATTTCTCCATCTTAGGCTCTAGGCCCTCAGTGGGAACCCAAGGTAGCACCACTCCGGACCCACATATTGCGTCTAGTGACTCTTCCTTTGACTACGACGTCATGGAAGGTTACCCGTTGTCTAATCTCGATAGTTCAAGCCAAGACATGCATGCCATGGGCCCACGGTTCGGGCCAAGTGTGCTTAGCCTTGAAGGAAACTTTTAGTAGAGCCACTCGCTCCGAACATGGAGCTAACAAGGTAAATGAAGGGGGTGGGAAAGTAAAGTTTCCATTCATGACCAACGGAGATCCCATGCTCCCGGAGAGTGTAAATGTGAATACTCCATTTACTACACCACCTGACTCTTAAGAGCTGTTATATTACCTGATGGTAGAAGCCTTTTGAAGTGCAAGAGTTTGAGCGATATATCCTTGCAGGCAGCGAGGGAAAAGTAAATCGAGAGCTTACGTAAGGTGGAGCAATGGAGAGAGCTTAAGGCAAAGGCCCCTATGTCTACATCCATGCTAGGAGAGCAATCGATTGCTTCTGAATTAGCGACCACTAAGGGTCAACCCATAGAGAGCTACATTGCATCTAGTTCAAAGGACACCCCTAGCTAGATGGAGCGTTCCTAAATGAGAATTGGGAGTATGAATTACAAGCAGAAACTCTAACTGACCTATACATAGGTCACACCTATCACGTGGGGGGTTAGATGTCCTACAATCCAAAATGGGTGCTACTAGCATAGAGGATCAACAACAAAGAGTTTGTGATGTCATCCATAGGGTTATTGAGCTGGAGAGGCAAAACAAAGGGATCCACATGCCTTCAACGGACGGGTATCATGAGATTCTTGGATACAGGGAAGGCTAAGCAACCAACCTTATCGCAAATGAAGACTCCCTTGGTAAGTCTGATGGATCCTCCATATGTTGTTTCTCCAGGGATCTTTGTACAATTTGAGCCCACAAGTGATAGATTTAAAGCTTTCCAAGTCTAGCTCACCTCTCTCTTTATGACACCACAGCTAGCATGCCTACCCTAGTGATGGGCTTGACAAAAAACACGCCATAGACCTCATTTGTTAGTAAAGCACCGCTACATGGTAGCTCAATGCCTGCAACAGTACCTACAAGTGTGTACCAGTCATATACACCTATGGGTCCTCGTACTCATGTAGATCCTACCCCTCCCATTGTTTCAACAATTTATGCTCCACAACCACAACATCCAAGCTCTTATTTCAATGGGACCATACCAAGAACCACGTCTACTATGCCTAGGGACACACATATGAACTTTGGGCCACCACATGGCACAACACAGTACCAAACTTGGAACCCAAGGGCTACATATATTCCAAGCCTAATGCCAACCCCCATTCCACATGTGAGCCTGTCCCCACTATACCTGCTCACTTAGGTGACTTGGAAACCTTTACTCAAGCTATTGGTCAATCCATTGCTGAAAATATGTATAAAATGCCTGATAGAGAGCCTAGAAGTAAGGCAGTACAAATAGCCAAGCTCACACAAAAATTTAGTGGGGATCGGGATGTGAGAAAGCATATTGAAGTATTTGAACAAATATGTGATTCCCTAGGAGAACATAATGACCTGCATAAGAGTAATGCTTTAAGCCTGACCTTAAGTGGAAAGGCTGGGGAATGGTATAGAACCCTAAGAGTGGAAGAAAAAATGATTTACCCTACTCTTAGGCGACTGTTCTTGAAAGAGTACATACAAGAGGGAGTACTTTGGGGTGTAGCATCTCAGCTCCAGAAAGCCCAATGAGAGGAAGGAGATCCGATGAGAGACTTTATTAGTCGCTTGAAGCATTTGAATTCTCGTTGTAATCCAAATGAGCGCTTCAACAATAACCAATTTCTTGATAGATTCATTAGGGGACTACGACATGAGGATATCTACAATGGCCTATTCATTAGAGGAATCACCACTTGGGAAGCAGCCACCACCAATGCGATCCAATTGGAGGATAACTTAATGATTCAAGGAGAAAGAGTGTCTGTTGATCCTGAATCTACTAGCTCGCAAGCATCCAGGCATGAGCCAATGACCATAAAGCCTATTGCAAAGGAGCCAAATATATCTGAGATGACTTTCGTAGATCTCACCAAGGCCATTCAAGAGAGTCTTAGAGACAATCATGCTTCACAAAACAACCATATGTATCCAAGAAGGGAGCAACAATGGTGCTAATTTTTCTATGGTCCGCATAGTACCAGTGAATGCCCTAATTTTAGAGTAAAATTTAATGGGAATTGCAATGCTTGTGGGAGGTATGGTCAACAAGCTAAGGATTGCATAGTATTTAAGTGCACGATGGCTAATAGAACAACCTTAGCATGGACGGACACACCTCGAGTGCTTGCATTTATGCCGGCCCCACCTCCTGAACAAACGTCACAACACATGGTCCCTAGGGCCCAAAATGATGTTCAAACGACATTCTTACCACCTCCAGTGCTAGGACCGCAACCACCACATATGAGAATCACTTCTATGAATCAAGTGGGTTGTGAGTCATCTATTGCTTGTTTGGAAGACTGTAAGGAAGATATAGACCCTATTATTGCCTATGGGATTGATGCACTTGAAGAAAGTCCACAATACTACATGGATGACTATTGAAACAAGTCAAACCTGTCTACTATCAAGTAGCTGCTCTTGTTGCAAGAGGCCAAAATATCAATTACACTTCCAAGAGACCACCTCTTCAATGCTATGAGTGTGGAGATCCACATTGTGTAGCCGAGTGTCCTATTAGGCTACAAAAGAATTCTACACTAATGCAAATCAATCAAGCAAGCACGTGTACAATGCCGATACTCATGTGTAATTAATGTGGCATAGATCACTTGATTGCCCAATGTTCAAATGATCCAAATGCACCAAAGATAATGCCATTAAATTCGATTGAGGTTGCTGAGGAGCCAACACTTGATCCCACGAAGGAAGAGATCGCAAAAAGTAGCGAAGTCAAAACCCAGTTTAAAAACCAACATAGGGGCTCGTGACAACCTCATATATTTGAATGATACTGAAGAGGATTCTAATTTAGGTGAAACCATGGAGACTAAAATGACCAAGAAGAAGATAGGAACTTACTCAAACCCTACAGAGGAGATCGAGTGAGTCAAGCAATTAAGGAGTTTGGTAGAAGAGACCCAAAGAGATCTAGAGCCATACCTAGGCAGATCCAGATTAGTGTTCCCTACACATCAGCAACCTCACAAAGTCCATAGATCCCTAGCCATACCCAGTGTCATCCAAGAAGAAAGTGACTTAAAGTCATGGGAAAGTGGAGGTACTCCCTTCTTGTTGGAGAGAATGTTTACAGAGGGACTACCTGACCCTATCGAAGAAATGGAAATCCCATCTTCCCCACGTCAAGGGACTGAATTATGGGAAGATGGCATCTCTTGAAATATTGCCAAATTAATGGATTTCATGTCTTTAGAAGTTAGAACCACCATCATGTCCAAACTATGGAGACCCCGAGCTATTCTTAGCTCTTCAAGCTTTCCTCAATGGAGAACTAAAAGTTGGGCTACCACAATTTTCACAAATGGATGGAGCTAGGGAGATGCCTATGGAGGAGGAACACTTAAATATCCACAACCCAACCTAGATGAGAACTCTGTTGTTGAAATACCCGTTAACAAGTTGGGACAATACTTTGAAGGTGATGAATCAAATGCGACCATACCAATCACTACCAAAAAGGGATTAACTGTGAATGGAATCTTTGATGGTGGCGTTGGGGTTAGCATTGTGACTAAAAATTGCTAGGAAACTATGGGAAGACCTCACCTTGGGACCGCAAACATAGTGGATGGCCAATGGGACTATTGTTAAGCCTATTGGGATGCTAGAAGATCTCAAGATCAAGGTCTTTGGACAAAAAATAATAAAAAAATTCATTGTTATGGTTTTTTCCAAGCACACTATGTCATCTGAGATGATCTTTGGACGTCCTTTCATGAGGGAAGAAAAAATGGTGCATGACTGGTCTAAAAACTATGTCTACTTGCAGTTCCAAGATTCTTTTATTCAAGTTGATCTTGTAACTGATCGAGCACATCCTTTATGAAACAGATTTATAATTTATCATAGATTTGACATCACAGTTCACTCGAACCCATTGCAATATTGTCACACATGTAAAATGGACATTGATGTTGGGGAAGATTCTCCTTATATGGATGTTCTACCTGGGATGATTCAGTCTGACAATGTGGATTGGGTCCACCTAGCAGCAACCATAGACACTTGGGAAAATAGGGGGACGACTTGGCTAACACCTGAGTGGGATGAAATGCCACGACTTGTACCCTTAAATATGATAGGAGCAATGCATATAGCTTCTGATGACCTATAAGATGAAGACTCGACTGACATTGGAACCAGTAGCGTCTCACAAGACTATAGCCCACACAATTTGGAGTCACAATCATCAATTGGATTTGACTCTAAAACCTTGGTGCAAATGTGGGGACAAACCATTCAGGGCTGAGTGGTACCCTAGATGACAATCTATCTAGGAGAGCAGAAGACACAAGTAGCAATTCATCTAGTGACTATTCACTAGAGATCTGGCATAATAAAAACTTAGACAAGAAGAGTAAGAGATATAAGAGGTGATGTTATTGAGCAAATGTGCGTGTAGCATAAATGAAAAGAAATCTATCGTAAAATATAATTATATAGGGGCATGTGATGCTCATCGGAAGTTGGTAGATAATTGGGGTGAATACCTTCAAAGCGTCATGTGGTGTAGTCCACAACCCATTGACATCGCACAATTAGAGGCTACAGAGAAGCCAAAGTTGAGCCGTACTGTAAGGAGATGACAAAATCAAGAGTTAGCTCAACAAAAAAAGGAAACAAAAGACAAATCACAGTCCATAGAGAAACAAGACCCCGCATACTTACACCTTGCACCTGCTCATTTCAAATCCTACACCACAGAGGAACGTTGTCGTGTTGTGGCACGTATATAGTGGGAACGGGCATTAAACGATTTATCTTGTGACTTTTTGACGCATAAGTATACTTCATATAATACTCATATACATAAATAAAAGCTTTCTACCATACCTTAGTATTACCTTTGAAGTAATATAAATGTACATTACTATTAGAAAGTACTGCAAGAGAAGTATCAATAATTGTGTCTCTTTTTGTCTGGGGGAAAAGCATTTGTATATTTCTTCTAATATCTCAGCTATACCCTACCATATATAAATTATTTTCTTCTTTTCACATTTATGTAATAATATAACCCTTCAATAATGCATACCTTCTTGGATACATACAAGAGGGAAGGGCCTACTAGAAGACTTTATGAAAAGGAAGATCCAAAGCTTCTTGGACCATCCCAATTTGAAACTCCCAACCTAGGGGCTTGGAGAAAAGGCCAAAAACAATTCAAGCTCTTTTAGTAGGCCAATTTTGCCTTTTGAAGCATGTCAATCCGAGTTACAGGTCAAAAGTTACAAGGAAACCAGTGAAAAACCCTCTCACAACTACATTGCAAGAAGAGATGGTAAACAGGTGAATCAAGTGAAAAGAGGTAATCTTGGTCTTTTTCCATAAAATAAGATATTTGGAGAGTAAAAGACATAAGCATGTGAATGTGACACCTCAAAGATGCCTTGAAGGACAAGACACACAAGTTGGGACCCCCTGCTGGAGCCACACAAAAGATGCCTAGATGGAGCCCACATACATCATGCACCCACATAGAGCCTCAACGACCAAAAATGATGAATTTCATGATATTTTGAGTCCTAATATTGCCCATTTTAATAAATATCAAAAGAACATTTGCTTTGGGTTAACTCTTTAGCCTAATCAAGTGATTATGTAAAACATGGCTCCCTCACCTATAAAAAGGGCAACCTTCTCTTCATTGAGAAAAGTTATGAGTGACTGAGAATAGCTCAATTCCATAGTGACACCCTCATCTTAGTGCCACACTTTCTCTTGAAGAAAGGCTGAAGTCTTGCCTCATCATCTCTCTACATTAAGGTGGTGGCGATTGCTCTCATGTCAGATATATGTTGCTAGTTTTACTTTCATTTGCATATCTAATCCAATACTTGTCTCTAACTCTATCTCTATCCCTCATTATCTATCTTTAATACCACCACCACACTTAGATATATCTCTAATTCTATCTTTACTACTCCTTTGATCTCTCTTGTTGTGTCCTAATTGTTTCATTGGAAGGTAATCAAGCAGCAACCTTGTCAATGTAATGGGTACAACCTTCTTGCGGGAAACAATTATGTGCACAAGGTTAGTAACCATATCTTCATCTTCCACAAGCATCTCTCTCTCTTAAGGTTCTCATTCTCTTCCACAAACTCTAGAATCTCCTTGCTACAGGTACTTCTCTCCCCGCAGTATCCTTATTGCCTAAGGGCAACAATAGGGCTTGGGAGAGAAACTCTCTTCTTCTTCTCCTTTCACTTCTTTCACACCTTTATCTTTGAACATAGTAAGTATATCATTGATGAATAACCATAATCTACATAGAGGTAATTTCTTTCAATTCCATTCAGTGCAATCTATTAGGGTCAACATTTGGATTAGTGGAAAGATTCACTTTCAGCATCGCATAGTGTTTCTATTTGGTCCTGAAAGGTTCAACGAAGTACTTCTCTGACCAAATCCCATCATACTACCTATTATTGACTATGAATTCTCTTTTCATGTGAATGTGATTATTTTATTATGAATCAAGAGGATTTGTACTCATAACTAATCCCAATCGCTAGACAAAACATATACATTACAGTAAGCACAAAGCTACAGTTCCAAAGAGCAATCTGTAGCTTATTTGGAAAACAAAGATTAAATATCATTAACTCATCCATTAACCTTTTTATCCTACCCATGATACAATATGATCATAATCTCGATGTTTTCATTTTTGTTTTTTTCTGACTATCTTTCATGAGTTCTCTCCATCACGTGTGTTTTTGTAAGGAAAAGTGAGTGGCTTCTTTGGATCTTTTTAGCTTTAGAAGCTATGTTATCTACATCTTAGCTCCTTCTCATAACCCTTGATCTTCCTCACAACTCTCACAGCAAGAGGCCCGGTGCCTTCCTAGCAAGACCGCCAACTTCTTGACATTTTTTTGGTGAACCGTACGCGAATCTGCCAGGGTGAGAGTTTGTGGGTAACCATGGGTGATCATGTTGAGCCACAGGGTATGCATTTTGAACTAGCAACAATGCAAATGTTTCAAGCATTTGCAATGTTCATGCAACAATAACATGCTACTGAAAGAAGGGAGATTTCAGCAACGAGGGCCATACAAGTAGTCGTCAACAGAATGGATCAGTTCAATGGAAAAGATGTAACCAAGTACTTACGCGAGTATGTGAAGGAGATGGAGCTGCATCGTGTGTTAGAAGGTGAGATGATTCAAAGCTTTGAGCTAGTTGTTGCTCCAGAAATTAGGGAACATGTTAGGGGAATTAAAGATGGGCATGGGAGAAATTGGGAAGAACTCAAAGTAGCTTTAAAGGAGGAACATTTCATGGAGGACTCGGAGAGAGTGACAAAAAGGACGCTCTTAGAATGGGTAGTCAAGTCAAAGCAAGGACTATCAATAACAAAGCTACTTAGGGAATTTGAGCGACGCTATGCACAACTCACCAGGACAGAAAGGGCCACACTAGATGCAGAGAAGACATATATTTTCTTACAATCCGCAGGTAAAGAGTTTCAAGAAAATTTGGAGCTTCTTCTTGAAGATAAAGATGCTGAGTAAGGACTAAAGACCGATTGGAATGAAGTTGAAGGTGCTGTCTCGTTGCTTGCCAAACGACAAAGAAGAAGGGACAAGATGGTAGTAAACACTACAAGTTCTTCAACCTCAAGTTCTGACAAAATGGTAAAGCCTACTTTTATCGCTCCTAAGTTTGATGAGTCCATGCTAGATGAGCTTGTGAAGGTAATGCGTGACTTGAAGGTGAAGCTTGCAAAGCTTGAAGAAAAAGGCCAATCATCAGGGCCACTTCCTAGGCAAAGGCAACAACCCAAAGAAGGGTTTTTTAATAGATGTATTTGGTGTGATAGTACAGACCATGTAAGAAGGGATTGTGATGATTTTAGTGATGCTTTATCAAAAGATGTTGTCTTTTTTAAGGATGGTAAAATCCACTTAAGAGAGATAGGTCTACCCTTGAGAACTAACTTTGGGAAGGGGGGGATGCAAACCTTAGTTGAAGATATGGAAACTAACCATGCCACCTCTTCAGTTGAGGCAGCTACTTATGGAGTAAAAATTGAGCATCTTAGTGATGAAGAGGTGAATGACCATCATGGTCAAATTTGGCCAAATGTCATGCAATTAGCTAAAAAGGGAAAGCTTACAAAAGAGATTCTACATGAAGCAGGTGATTGCATATGTCTAGAAACAGGATGGAATGATCCAGTGGACTCATTGTCAGTGCATGCTTACACTAAAAAATGCCAACAAAATGAGGCTATTGCAGAAGAGAAGCGCAGACGTGAGAATGCTGATGAAGGACCATCAAAAAGAGCTTCTAGAAGTGGTGGAAGAAGGGACTCAATGCCTTCTCAAACACCCTCAACACAAGGAGCATCTCCACCTGAAGTACTCATGGAGGAGTCTACAACAGGAAAGAAGAAAGAGCCAGCAAAAGGTAAGACAAAAGGCCCAACTTATAAACTACAATCTGATATTGAGGTTGCTACAAATTTAAAGAAAGTCTTGGACGAAAGGATCTTAAATAGCAAGATTGAGTTTACTCTGGGAGAAGTTCTTGGCATTGCAAAGCGTGAATTCCATGAGGAGATCATTGACATCATCAAGAGGAAGAGGCAAACCCTTGCTGAAGTTTCTCGTCCACAGGTTGAAGGGGAAACATCAAAGACACAAGGGATGCAGCTGCAAAATAAGGATGATGATGGAGCTATGGTAGGATGCTACCAATCTAGTGGGAGAGTGAAGTAAGTGCATTTCTCAAATGATGATGAAGAAGTTGAAGATATTCCTAGGAGCTACTATTCACGAAGTCACTGGGCAAGGGCTACTACAGAAACTTTGGTCAAGGTAGGTGATCTTGAAGAGCCATTTGTTGCCTTGATTGACCATGGTTCCATGGTTCAGAAATAAACATAATGTCAAAGAGTCTCTACAACAAGTGCAAATGGACAATGGACACAGATCATGGCTGGATGGTAAAAGTGGCAAACAATTCATCCTGTGAATTGTATGCAGCATGTCCAGGTGTGAAGGTGACAATAGGTGATGTAAAGATTGACCAAAACTTCTTTGTACAGGATACATCTTCATATCATCTCATCCTTGGACAGCCCTACATTGTGGGAGTTCGAATGGAAACAAAGGTAATGGAAGATGGTTCTGCATATGCTAGGATACGTAGCAAAGATGGTAAACGTGTTGTCCAATTCCTCACAGTTTGTGTGAACCATGAAAGAAATCATGACAACCTCAGAGAACATCCTCTACCAAAGGTGAGCAAAGAGTTTCATGACCATAGGGAAATGATGGGTTTTGGCCAAGTACCATTGTAAAGCGGGATTGCAGTGGTACAGAAAGAAAAAGGTTCTCGTCTGATCCAAAAATAGGTACAACTTTCTCAACGGGCTCCTTGGTAACAAGGAATGGATCAGTATGTTTTACAAAACTTGAAGATTTGAAGAGATGTGAGAGGCAATATGTACATAATGTACAAATGGGCATGAAAGAAAGTGGGTTGCTAGAGCCTACTGAAAATGTTTTGGGTTTGTGTGAACAAGTTTCTTTTGTAGATACTATGGGTGAGCTTGATGCTATAATGGGGTCTAGTTTGCATCTTGAAAATGAAGTTGTGGAAGTTTGCTCTATGGAAATGTATCAAGTAATAGAAGCCTTTAAAGAAAACCAAACAGTTGGCCCAGAAGTCCATGTTGAAACTAAGTACAAGAGCGTAGCAAAGAAGGTGAAACCAGTAGCTTCACCCTTACCACCCAACAATAGGGAAAAAATTGAGCAGGCTTCTTTACAACCAAGTTTGAGGAATCCTAAGAATATTGGGCATATCTTCACAAAGGAGTCTTTCCAAGAGTTGCAGATTGGTCGTGAGGAGTTTCTAACACAGGAGGAGACAAAGTGCTTCAAAGAAATGCTTTCAAAGCATGGTAAGGCTTTTGCATTTGAGCCACATGAGATAGGATGTGTTGATCCTTTTATTGTAGCTCCTATGGTAATTTTCACAATACCTCATGTGCCTTGGAATCTGCGGCCTATTCCAGTTCCAAAGGCTCATTTGCCAAAGTTAGTAGAGCTATTGAATGAGAAAATCAAAATGGGAATCTTGGAGCCTTCTTGTGCTCCATACTCAAACAGGTGGTTCACAGTTCCAAAGAAGAATGGTTCTCTACGCTTCATCCAAGATATGCAACCAGTAAACAAGGTGACGATTAGAAATGTAGGTATAGGTCCAATTGTGGATGAGTTTGCAGAGGCATTTGCAGGGAGGGCAATCTACTCAATGGGGGATCTCTACTCAAGGTATGATCAATTTCAGCTTGCAATCGAAAGCAGAGACTTGACAACCATGAGGACACCTTTGGGTTTGGTAAGGATGTGTACCTTGCCACATGGAGCAACCAACTCGGTTGCACATATGATGAATGGGATGAATAAGGTCTTACGTGACTTTATTCCTCAAATCATAATGCATTTCATTGATGATTTGCCTATCAAAGGATGTGAAGAAAGTGACAAAGATGAAGCTTTGGATCTCAAGGGATGTCGCAGGTTTGTGGTAAATCACATAAATGATTGTGATAAAAAAATTTCTAAGTTGGAAGAAGTGAATCTTACATTGTCATGGAAAAAGTCTATGTTTGGTGTCAATGAAGTGCTCATTGTGGGGCACATGTGCGGGCCATATGGTAGGAAATCTTGTCTAGCAAAGGTAGATGCCATCCAAAGAATGAAAGAAACATGCACTAGCATCACTGAGGTTAGAAGGTTTCTGGGAGCATGTGTCTTCTATGTTATTTGGATTCCACATTATACACATGTAGTTGATCCTCTTTATCAGCTACTTAGAAAGAATCAGAAGTTTAAATGGACAGAAGCACATGTAAAATCCATGAAAAAGCTAAAGGAGTTGCTCCAGTCAGCAACAACTTTGAGAAAGGTAGACTATGAGTGTCAAAGGCCAGTAATTGTGACAGTAGACACCAGTCCTACAGGGATTGGATGGGCAATAGGGAAAGATGACAAAGAAGGACACAGGTTTGTGGTAAGATTTGGAGCAAAGGTACTAAGTGCTCGCCAAAGAAACTATCCACAGATAAAGAGAGAGTTATGGGGTATGGTTACAGCCTTGAAAAGTGGGAAAGAGTACCTAATTGGTGCATGTGTGGTTGTAGAAACAGATTGTCTACCACTTCTTGGGATGATTACAAGCTGCTCAACGCCAGACATTGCTATGTTGCGCTGGATTGCCTACATTAAGTCCTTAAATCCCGAGATTAAGCACATTGCAGGTAAAGACAATACAATGGCAGATATGCTATCAAGGGCAAGGTATGAAAATAGTCACAAATCATTGACGAGGGAGATGATGTAGGCACAAAGTTCTATTCTATTATTGGAAGCTACTTGAGTACTCTAACAAAACAGGATGATTGGTCTCAACAAGAATTCAAGAGGATACCCAGGAAAGCATATGGGTACTTTTTGAGGGATGGTTACTTGTGAAAGCATCCTAAACAAAAGGATGCTACACCACAACGGGTTATATGTAAAAAAGAGACTCAAGTAAAGCTCATGCAAGAGTTTCATGAGAGTCTATGGGCTAGACACAGGGGTGTGTGGGCAACCTTCTCCAAGTTGAAAGAAAAATACTGGTGGAAGGGTATGTATAAAGATGTATCTCAATTTGTAGAGTCATGTGTAACTTGTCAAATGTATTCAAATGTCCGACATCGTGATGGATTGCACCCTACATATCCACTAGCCGTGCACTATAAATGGGTTGTGGATCTAGTCACAATGCCTTTAGGACTCTGGCAGATGAGATTCTTGGTTCTTGCACGAGAGGACCTAACTAACCAGGTTGAAGGAAGAGCATTAAGAGCTAAAACCACAGAAGCTGTGTGCAAATTCCTTCTTGATGAGGTGATTTGCCGTTATGGTTGTGTGGGAAAAACCACTGCAGATAGAGGTGAACTGGATGCCAAAGAAGAAAGGGAGTTCTTTTCTAGATTAGGAATCAAGCTTTCTCTTACTACAGCTTACAACCCTGAAGGCAATGGAAAGAGTGAAAGAGGGCATCCTCCTATCATCAAAACTTTGGCCAAGGCTTGCGAAGGAAGAGTTGGTGAGTGGCCAAAATTGTTGCCATATGCTTTATGGGCTGATCGTACAACACATAGCTTAGTAACTGGCTATATGCCTGCGGAGCTAATGTATGGTCAAAAGCCAGTGATGCCGATTGAAGATACAATTCCCACATGGAATGTACTACCTTGGCAAGAGGGGCTTAGCAGGGAAGATCTCCTTGCATTGCGTATAAGGCAACTAGAGAGAAGACCTGGAGACATTGAAGCTGCAAAAGAACGACTCAAAAATGCAAGGTTGAAAAATAAGGACTACTTTGATAAACGACATCGACTCAGGAGCAAAACAATTGACAAAGGTGACTGGGTTTTAGTGTATGATAGTAGCCTTGATAACCAACACACAATCATGCGTAAGTTCTCAAAAAGATGGTTTGGACCGTATGTTGTGAAACATGTGCATGAAAATGCTACTTACATCTTGTCTGAACTAGATGGTACAGAAGTAAAGATTCCCTTTGCAGGAAAAAGGATTAAAATGTTTAAGAGAAGAGAAGACAATGATCTAGAAGATGTTGATGAGGAAGAAGAGCAAAACATAAGTGAAGATCAAAGTGAACATGAGGCTCTGGAATCATCCAGTGAAGAAGAAATCAAGGAAGATGTACAAAAGGTTTGATCTTACAAAGAGACAATGTGGCACATACCGGAGGATGTGCAGGATTAGAGGAGGTGGTTGTCCTGTTGTGGCACGTATATAGTGGGAACGGGCATTAAAAGATTTATCTTGTGACTTTTTGACGCATAATTATACTTCATATAATACTCATATACATATATAAAAGCTTTCTACCATACCTTAGTATTACCTTTGAAGTAATATAAATGTACATTACTATTAGAAAGTACTGCAAGAGAAGTATCAATAATTGTGTCTCTTTTTGTATGGGGGAAAAGCATTTGTATATTTCTTCTAATATCTCAGCTATACCCTACCATATATAAATTATTTTCTTCTTTTCACATTTATGTAATAATATAACCCTTCAATAATGCATACCTTCTTGGATACATACAAGAGGGAAGGGCCTACTAGAAGACTTTATGAAAAGGAAGATCCAAAGCTTCTTGGACCATCCCAATTTGAAACTCCCGACCTAAGGGCTTTGAGAAAAGGCCAAAAACAATTCAAGCTCTTTTAGTAGGCCAATTTTGCCTTTTGGAGCATGTCAATCCGAGTTACAGGTCAAAAGTTACAAGGAAACCAGTGAAAAACCCTCTCACAACTACATTGCAAGAAGAGATGGTAAACAGGTGAATCAAGTGAAAAGAGGTAATCTTGGTCTTTTTCCATAAAATAAGATATTTGGAGAGTAAAAGACATAAGCATGTGAATGTGACACCTCAAAGATGCCTTGAAGGACAAGACACACAAGTTGGGACCCCCTGCTGGAGCCACACAAAAGATGCCTAGATGGAGCCCACATACATCATGCACCCACATAGAGCCTCAACGACCAAAAATGATGAATTTCATGATATTTTGAGTCCTAATATTGCCCATTTTAATAAATATCAAAAGAACATTTGCTTTGGGTTAACTCTTTAGCCTAATCAAGTGATTATGTAAAACATGGCTCCCTCACCTATAAAAAGGGCAACCTTCTCTTCATTGAGAAAAGTTATGAGTGACTGAGAATAGCTCAATTCCATAGTGACACCCTCATCTTAGTGCCACACTTTCTCTTGAAGAAAGGCTGAAGTCTTGCCTCATCATCTCTCTACATTAAGGTGGTGGCGATTGCTCTCATGTCAGATATATGTTGCTAGTTTTACTTTCATTTGCATATCTAATCCAATACTTGTCTCTAACTCTATCTCTATCCCTCATTATCTATCTTTAATACCACCACCACACTTAGATATATCTCTAATTCTATCTTTACTACTCCTTTGATCTCTCTTGTTGTGTCCTAATTGTTTCATTGGAAGGTAATCAAGTAGCAACCTTGTCAATGTAATGGGTACAACCTTCTTGCGGGAAACAATTATGTGCACAAGGTTAGTAACCATATCTTCATCTTCCACAAGCATCTCTCTCTCTTAAGGTTCTCATTCTCTTCCACAAACTCTAGAATCTCCTTGCTACAGGTACTTCTCTCCCCGCAGTATCCTTATTGCCTAAGGGCAACAATAGGGCTTGGGAGAGAAACTCTCTTCTTCTTCTCCTTTCACTTCTTTCACACCTTTATCTTTGAACATAGTAAGTATATCATTGATGAATAACCATAATCTACATAGAGGTAATTTCTTTCAATTCCATTCAGTGCAATCTATTAGGGTCAACATTTGGATTAGTGGAAAGATTCACTTTCAGCAACGCATAGTGTTTCTATTTGGTCCTGAAAGGTTCAACGAAGTACTTCTCTCACCAAATCCCATCATACTACCTATTATTGACTATGAATTCTCTTTTGATGTGAATGTGGTTATTTTATTATGAATCAAGAGGATTTGTACTCACAACTAATCCCAATCGCTAGACAAAACATATACATTATAGTAAGCAAAAAGCTACAGTTCCAAAGAGCAATCCGTAGCTTATTTGGAAAACAAAGATTAAATATCATTAACTCATCCATTAACCTTTTTATCCTACCCATGATACAATATGATCGTAATCTCGATGTTTTCATTTTTGTTTTTTTCTGACTATCTTTCATGAGTTCTCTCCATCACGTGTGTGTTTGTAAGGAAAAGTGAGCGGCTTCTTTGGCTACATTTCTTCTTTAGCTTTAGAAGCTATGTTATCTACATCTTAGCTCCTTCTCATAACCCTTGAGCTTCCTCACAAACTCTCACAGCAAGAGGCCCGGTGCCTTCCTAGCAAGACCGCCAACTTCTTGACAACATAAGGTTGTGTATACAAAGGCACAAAGGACACCTATCGATGGAAGTATTTGAGTCTATGATGGTCTAGTGATAGTTAAGGAAATAGAGTTAGCAGACCCTGGTGAGGAGTCCAAACCTATTTTCATTGACCAAGATCTGACAGAGTCTAAGGAGTATGTACTTAAGGAACTTCTCAACGAATTCAAGGATATACTTGCTTGGACATATCATGATATGAAAGGTGTTCCACCTTCCGTGGTGCAACACACAATTCCCATGAATAGCATGGCTAAATTAGTCCAACAACGATCCTACCCAATGAATTCTAAGTATGCAAAGATTGTTCAAGAAGAGATTAAAAAGCTTATCAAATGTGGATTCATATACCCTATTGAGCACTCAGACTGGGTGTCTCCAATATTTACTGTGTCAAAAAAGAATAGGAAACTCAGAGTATGCGTGGATCTCAATAAGGTCAATGCCGCCACTAAGAGGGACCATTATCCCTTGCCATATTCAGAACATGTGCTTGAAAGAGTCGCAGGGAAGGAAGCTTATAGCTTTTTAGATGGCTACTCTCGCTACTATCAAACTCACAGTTTCACTAAAGGACCAAGCTAAAATTGCTTTTATAACTGAGTTTGGAGTGTTTGCATTTCATCTTATGGCTTTTGGCTTAACCAATGCCCCTGCTACCTTCCAAAGATCAATAAATTCTGCTTTTAGAGAATATTTGAGAGAGTTTTTTGAAGCTTTCTTAGATGACCTTTGTGTTTATTCCTCTTGGAAAGAATATCTATCATGTTTACAAATAGTCTTTGAGAAGTACAAATTGTATCGCATCTCCTTAAACCATTTCAAATGCCAATTTTAGGTTAGACATATAGTCATTTTAGGGCATATAGTGTCCAAAAATGGGATTTCCACAGATGAGAGAAAAATTAAAGTCATTGTTGATTTTCCACCACCTACGAACTATAAAGGAGTTCAAAGATTCATGGGCCATGTTGGTTATTATCGGCGGTTTATTTTAAACTTTGCCGAGATAGCTCGCCCAATGTACAAACTTATTATTGAGGTTCCACTAGACCAGGGAGTGTGACCATGCTTATGAGTCATTGAAAAAGACCTTGGCAAGCGCTCTCATTTATGTGTGCCAGATTGGTATCTAGTTTTCCATGTGTATATTGATGCATTGAACTTTGCTATTGGGTGTGTTCTAGCTCAACTAAGAGAACATAAACTAGACTACCCCATTAGCTTTGCAAGTCGTCAATTAAATGATGCTGAGAGAAACTACACCACTACAGAGAGGGAAGGTTTAGCTATGATTTATGCAGTGAAGAAATTTTTCTACTACCTTCTTGCCAACGAGTCTGTTTTCTATGTGTATCATCAAGCGTTGTTGTATCTAGTAAATAAACCTTGTTTCATGGAAAGAATTACACGATGGTTGTTAATTCTTCTTGATTGATTTTACCGTTGTGGTGAGAGCCAGTAAAATACATGTCATGGCCGATCATTTGTCTCGCATACCCAATGGTGAAGCCCCTATTTAGAATTTATGATAAATTGCCCAATACTTCCCTTTTCCTAGTGGAGATCATGCCTGAATGGAATGAGAATATTGTGAACTTTCTTGTTAACGGTTTTCCACCCAAAGAGCTTCATAAGGATATAGCTCAAAAACTATTAAAAGAATGTGAACCTTATTCTCTAATTGCAGGAACTGTCTACAAGATAGGGAAGGACAAAATTCTTAGATGTTGTGCTTGTGAGGATGAGTATTTATGCATACTACAAGAAGCCCGCATGGATATAGCTGGAGGATATTTTTTAGGGGAGCTAACTGCTAGAAAGGTGTTGCAATCAGGCTATTGATGGCCTACCTTATTAAAAGATGCATCACTTTTTGCAAAAGGTTGTGATGAATGCCAACGTTACAAGATTACACAATGAAAGGATAAGATGCCCTTACATCATATTAAAGTGACTCAATCATTTGAAAAATGGGGTTTAGACTTTGTAGACCCAATTAGTCCAGTAGCTCGTAACACTCAATCTCAAAAATGATCTCATTGCTGACTATGTGACAAAGTGGATGGAAGCTAGGACGACATGCAAGGCTGATGCAACGTCAACTACCAAGTTTCTCTTTGAGAATGTTATTACAAGATTTGGTTGTCCCTTTGAAATTGTGAGTGACAATGGTACTCATTTTATAAATGGAGTGATAAAGGAACTCACAACCAACTTCATGATAGATCACCATAAGTCTACACCATATTACCCACAAGAAAATAGCTAAGCTGAGAGCACTAACAAGACCTTTATTTCTATCTTGACCAAAACTGTGGAAGCTCATCGCACAGATTGGGATTTGAAGCTGACATCAACTCTATGGGCTTACCCTACTTCTTACAAAGTGGCTATTAATGGTACACCATTCAAAATGGTATATAGCCAAGAAGCAGTTATGCCATGGGAGTTTGTAATTCCTAGTCTGCATGTAGCTTCACAAGAAGGTTGGGATGGTATCCCTTTAGTTGAGCGTTTATATATGCTTAAAAGGTTAGATGAAGAAATACAATTGGCTGTGCAAAATGCATTTGTGGAAAAAGATAGGAAGAAGAAATGGTTTGACCGTCATCTAAAGAACAAAGATATCAATGTTGGTGATAAAGTCTTTATGTATAGAGTATGTAACAAAAAGAAAAAAAGTTGAAATATGCAGGTGAAATCACCCCACAAGGTATCATTCGTGTGGAGACTCTTGATGGAGTTGAAACCATTGGATTCCTCAATAGATATTATGATCCTTTAAGCTAGAGGAGCTACATGCTATCCATAAAAAAAAGGTAGCCAGGAACAAACAAAATTGAAGAAGATACAAGTGCAAGGTGAGGCTAAGGAGCGACAACAACACTTAAGACGCCAACGAAAGGCCAACCTTCAAGTTACACATGCATTCCACGTTGAAACAAAGGATGATTTGTTGGACTTGGAGACACCTCTACGATACCCTATTAAACTAAATAGCACCTGTGGAAAAGTGCTATATAACACCTTATTAGACACGAGTGCAAAATATAATATGTTGTCATATGGGGTGTGGTGTCAGTTAGGAAATACACTCTATCTGAGAGGACTATCCAAGTCAAGGGTGTCAACAAGAAAAAAACCACGGTTTTTGGAATCTGACACACTTCTGTCAGTTATGACAACAGGGTTGTAGCTGAATAATTTTTTGTCATGCCTGCTGGAACTATGGAGGCTAATATAAACCTAGGTTGCACGTGGATAATAGCCACCAAATTCATCATTGATTGGGGGACTAGGAGTGTCACAACCCAAAAACCAACTCTTAGCCGTGCCAGTCAAGCCATAGTCCCTAAGATATTGCCTCTTGATGAAAAAAAAACCCAAAACATTGCATGTCCAGGAGGTTGAACCATATGTCCCTATAGCCCAACTCTCTAGAGCTTCAACATCTGGAGTTGAAACAAAGCTTGAGACACACAAGACCCATCCTAATATAACAAAGAAAACATACAACTGAGTCCCTAAAGCTTCTTTAGCACCAATTTTTGATGCTAAAAAACAAGAACCTTGTAAGAAACGTCCCACTCGCTCCAAGAAATGTAAGCAAACGTTGCGTTGGATTTATACACAACTATTGGAAGCCCAAGGCTACTATCAAGGGAATGATCAAATCAGGGTGCCAAAATGTAAATTGTGTTCTTACCTGTCACCTGATCCATGTGAGTCAAATCCTATGACGAGCCAATTGAAGATCGTGGAAAAGGAAAGATCACAGAACACTATACACCTGATCCGGAGCTATTTTGGGTACCTAAGCGAGAAGGTCTTGTTTCTCTAAGCTCAACCATAGAAAAAAAAAATGAAGATTTTTGCTCTTCATGTAGTTCATATACGGAAATAGAAGCTTCGACACAACCTCCACCTACCATTGCACATATCCATACAAACAAGAAAGGGTTTGCACCTCCTGTTGTAAGTTTACCACCTACAACAATGTTGCAAATAAAATCATGGGAGAGTACCTTACCACCCTTGCAAAACTAGATGAAATGCCTAGGGTGATAAAAAACTATTGGTCAAAGTCTTCACCCATAACAACTTGAAACAATTGGTTTCAAAAGGTGATGACATCATTCCAAAAGGTATGATCTACCCAAGGAAGGGGGGAGTGTTTTTTGACATCCATTATTCACTAACTCCCCTCTTAACCTTCCTCCTTGACCTCTCCATCTCCCAATCTTAGGGAATGTGTGTACAAATATGGCTAGTACGCTAGAGTCATCCACTTCTACCTTGGGTGAGAGGCACCCTCTTTACTGTTCACAAGTGTTTCACATAGTCTACCCGGTGCTTACATGTGAATGGGATTTGGTGGATACGCTAGTGTGTGATAGGAATTTTGAGGAGTTAGAATGGTTGATACGTCTCTTGACCACGACTGATCCATACTTAGTAGAGGATGTCTCTCCAATTGCACAAGCTTACCCTCTTGACCAAGATGACTATAGACGCCTGGTGATGTTCTTAGAGAACATTTGTGCCTCTAATGATGAAGAAGAGTTACATGATTACACACATGGAACGTATGGTCTCACGGATGATGACTTTGTTTTTCTCGATGATGACGAGGATAGGGGGTTTAGCCTTAGGGTTACCTTCTCATCTCTACAATATCATGTTCCCTTGAATCTCTTGGGAGGAGGGGGGAGGGGGCGGGGGGTGCAAATAATTAGGTTAGGGTTCCTTATGTTGTTTGATTGTGTTCAATAAAGGTTGGTGTCTCTTCCCATTGATGTGTCTCCTAAAGGTATTCCTTGTGTTTTCTAGTGTGTACATGAACGTGTTTCTATTGTTAGGATTTGGAAATTCATGGAATATTTCTCTCGTTCACTCTTCAAATCAAGCATGATCATGAACACAAACATGTATCTCTTGACCATTAGCATTGCCCCTTGTCTTTGTTTTTGCATCCATGTTTGTCTACTTTAAATGTGATTGGTAGCATGATATTCATCACATTTGCTTAGTATTGAAAATTAGATTCTATATAATTTTTTGTCATAATCCCTTGTCTAGGTTTAAGAATCAAGCAGTCTGACTAAGCTAGTTTGACCAAGTTAGGCGTTAGAGAACTTCTCTTAAAACCATGGGAAATGCCTTCGTATTAATCAATGGTTACTTTAGGCTCTTAATCCGATTTAGGCAGCATTGTGTGCAATGTACTAGGACTTTCTAGTGGGCTTAGTAAGTACTACAAAGGGAGTTTACTAGTGTGATGAGCCTGGGAGGGTAATAGTGTTATATGACCCCCCAAAGTTACAAAATTAAAATGCTAAAAATGAACAAACAAAAAAATCAAAAGTGCCACAATGTAAAATCTTAAGCTGGAGGAGAAATCCAGCTTGATTTGGTACTTCACTCACATGTATTGCCTATGGTACTAGAGCCTACAGGTTCCCAGTATGGACACTTTTCCTTGAAAAGCAAAAATCCCAAGGCATACAAAATAAGCACACACATCAAAATTGATCAAGGTGAAAAGACTTTGGGGGCTCAAAGAAAAGGGAGTAAGTCAGGCGATGATTTCATGAGCAATTCCTTTTATCGTAGCTTAACTACAAGGTCTTTTAGGTATAGCCTCTACTCAGCCCTTGAACATGAAATACTTGGATATCGCGATTAAATAGCTTAATTGACCAGAGAAAATTGAGAAGCTTGCTCATGGTATTAATAGTTGATCTGTAGTGCCTTTCGATCGTTAAATTAGCGACCCCAAACTTGTTTACTTTTTGACCTTTACAACTACTTATGCGTTTGATTATATTACAGTTTAATGTTTACTATCAACAAATTAGTTAATATTCTATTACCAATCAATTTGTGTGCTTAGTACTACATATGCTTTTTAATTGTATATGAGAATGTAGTTACTGTGCCAATTTTGATTGATTTTGCAGTGATTGAAGAAGGCTAAGGACATTCAATCTCGGATACTCTTCCACCTCAACGAATGGGCTTCATCTCAATAGCTTCCGAGGATGGAATCTACATCAGGAAGGGGGGCATGTTAACCCTCACGAACGACTCCTTTGATTTCTCCTCGGTGCTCGCTAAGGAATGCCGAGAACCAAACCATAGTGATAGCATCCAGCATTTGCCTACGACCATTCCACTCCTAGCCGACAAACCTTCAACCCTTCAAACTTATGAGGTACCCGCAACCGACCCCCTTTCCAATGAAGTGATGCTTCCACATCTCAAACAACCACGAGAATTTGAGGTGATCATTTCCAACTCCCTCTTGGAATATAAGAAGCTACATAGTAAACTAGGAAAATCTAGAAGCTTCCTTAATCACCTCAATGATTTACTAGGTAATCAAAGAGCACCTAATAGCTTATGTATGAAGCCACCCAAGCTTACCCTAGAGGATACACAAGCTGATCAAGCCCTTCTCAATGCTAGGTTTGCCGCACTCAACATTAGATACCAACTGGATTGCACAAAGGCGCTTGTACAAGCACAAACTCTCCTCATAAATAATCTACAAACCTATCTGGATGGCTATCACGCCTTGGTAGACGAACGGCTTAATGATCTCATACTTAAGCTCCTCCTAGTCTCTATCCCCTTAGTATCCAAGCATGCTTGGGGCATTAAGCTACAACAATGGAAATCCTCATCCCTCCAAGGATTCCTCTTGGATATTCAAAACCATGTGGTAAATGAACACCTCACCACCACAAAAGAAGATGCAGCTCAACTCGCCCGCAAGAAGGCCATCAACAACATTGAAGAAGAAGTGCTCTCACTCCCCAAGGAACAAACCATCAAAGAACTTGTCGAAAAAGTTGTCACATAAAAATTCAATTAAAAAAAGGCCATGTTTCAAGTCTCCTCCGCCGGCTCCCCATCTAAGCCAAGCTTGTCGCCCCCTAAAAATTCCGCCCATCCCATTTCTAAAAAACCTTTTTTGCCTCCTAGAACCTTTTTCCCCCCCTCAAAACACCACCACCCCCGACCCCCACCCTCCAACGTAACTTCTAATAAACAATCTCTTCAACCACCCTCCAAACCCCCCTTTGAAAAGCCTTTCCCTATTTTTAAAAAACCAAAATCTTCCCCTTCCCCAAACACCCCCGCCTATCCTTTGTACCCTCTTAAAACCCGCAATCTCTCACCCCTCTTCCTTGGAGCCTCCGCTTCATTACCCCCACAGAAACCCCACAACCACCCTTACCCACACCCACACAATATAGAACACTCCCATAATGTTACCACCTACCACAAAGAAAACCACTCGGGAAACAACAAAGGGAGGAGGGATTAGGGTTTAGCCACCCACACACTTGGGTACACCTCTAATTCTCTAAGCCCCCCTCCTCCCATCCCATATATTTGAATTCCAAAAGCCACTCCCGAGTCACCACTGCAAAAAGGAAGAAAAAGAAGAAAATGGTGGCTCCCACTCACAAACCCACAAGGCTACAAACTCTTGCTCTTTGGCAAATGTCAAGTTTCAACTTTGGAGCACGATATCTCTAACTTTAAAATTCACAATTTGGAACCTCGAGCTCTCTCTCTCTCTCTCGGAAATGCGATGCTTGGTCTTAGGCTCAAAATACATCCCTCCCCCACTAAACCCTTCCCCTACCTTACTCCTCAACTCACACTACAATCTATCAAGAAATCTCAACCTTAAGATTTTCTTTAAAGATTGTAAACCTTCCACCCTCTCCTTTTAAGGAACCCAACCCCCTTGGAAACCACCCCTAATAAATCCCCATCTTAGCCAAATTTTGTCTACTAATCGGCATAACTTCAACCTCATTCTGAATGCTTGCAATTTCCCCCTCTCCAAGCGACCTTGTTTTGTCATTGAAGCTTTACCTAGCCTCTCCTTAGACCCTTCAATAATCATAAAACCCGCTGACAAAAACTTGGGTATAGTAATCCTACCATTAGATTGGTATGAGAAAGATACCCTCTCACATCTCAATGACCACTCCACCTATGAGACTTGCCTTAACATTCCCTTTACCTTCTTAGCTTCCCTTCTTTTCTCTATCACCCTCTGCTACTCTGCTCTTCCCTCTTTGGAACACAACTTTATCCTCTCCCCCCTTAACAAACCCCCTAAACCTTGTCATATCTACTTCATTCCTATAAGGGTTACCTCTTTGAGAAGTCTTCTATTTAGCTCCATTTGGAACTTTATCCAATTCTCTTTCGCCCAAAACAACACCTACAAAGATCCCATACCCTCATCCAAGACTTGGAAAAACTTCCCCTTCCACCTAACACCCTCCTTTTTACCTTTGACATTGAAGCCTTATACCCTAGCATTCCTATTAATCAAGGCCTCATTGCTCTCAAATCTACCATTACTAACTTTTTTGACTCTCACAAACCCCATTTTGTCCTCTCCCTTATCCTTTTGCATCATTACATCACCTTCAAAGGAAAATTCTCGAAACAAACCAAAGGCACAACCATGGGTTCAAACTTTGCTGTGGTTTATGCTGGTCTCTTCCTTTGTCACTTGGAAGCCTCTTGCCCTCTCTTACTCAACCCTAACCTCCTCTACTTCAAGCATTACGTGGATGATGCTTTTGGACTATGGAAGGGATCCTTCAATACCCTTACCCACCTCTTAAACTCTTATGGTGAACCTCTGCAAGAGCACATTAAAATATCGAGTACCATCTCCCATACCCATGCCATATACTTGACATTGAATTTTTTAAAGGGGCCTGCTTCACTTCATCTGGTCTCTTGGAATCCCATTGCTATCAATAACTCTTAAATGCCTACAACTATATCCCTTGGATCTCATGGCATCCTACACATCAAAAGGTTGCTTTCATCATCTCAGAGCTCAAAAGGTATAGTATTAGAGAATCAACCTTGAAGGCATACCTCGACCTCCGCAACCTCTTCTACTTACGCCTTCGAGCGAAGGGCTACCCACCCAGCTTCCTCCTAAAAGTTTTCAGCAAGGTCTCTTACCTTAATCACACCTCTCTCCTCCTTCCCTTGCAGAAGATAACAAAAAATCCACCCACCGTGTTCAAAATTCCCTTCACACCTACCTCTAGAAAATTACTACCCTCTCAATGTATTAGTAATCACATTTCAAAAGCTTGCTAGCTTGATGCTAACCTTTCCCACCTCCCTAGGCCTACTATTTGTTGGAATTTAGATCCCAACATCCACAGCGTTCTGGTGCATAGTTCACACCCCCCTTGACTCGCTTTTTCACCTCACACACCCTCTCTTTCTTAAGCTCCCAAGCCAACCCCAAACCATTTTTGTGCATCTATCCTATACAATCTTTAATAAATTTTAGTTTACTGATATTCCCCCCTTTTTTTTATGCTAGAACCATACCATCTAGAGCTTACTTTTTTGGAGAAAATTTCCTCCCTCCCCTTGAATTATCCTTGGGACACTTCATTACACCTTTACCAAATCCTTATTGAGCTTACTTTTAACCTCTCCCTCTCCTTTTTCTTTCTTTTTAGCCTCCCTTTTATTCACACCTCTACCCCAACCTCTCATTCCCAAAAATTGTACTCTAGAACTTGGTCTCTTAGCTTACATCCACACCTAACTCACCATAACTCCTCTCCATGTACCCTAGTACTTGGCCTTTAATTCCACTCCTCCCAAAAAATGATGTCCCCCAAGATATAAACCTCAAAAATAATCCTCCAAGCTCCCTTTATAAACCCCTACCTCCTCCTCTTTTACAAGCACAATCCGCTAACACCACCACTGATGAGCTCACAAGAGCAAAACACGTTTGGTGCTACTCCCCCTATTATTGCCAGCTGATTTTGACATCCATCATTTTCAGGCTAATCTTATAGTGTAGGTTCGCATGCTTGAATATTTGTTATCTTTTAGAAAAAAGAGTCATGGACCGGGCTTGTTGGTCCAATAGGTGTGTAGGTGATCGCCGTTGAGAGGCGCCCATGTGTGACTTATCTTATTTTTACAGTAGTTTTGCAACGATCGACCATTGTGGACGCCCATGTGTGAATGGATCAAACTATTATAAAAGGTCCATTTGACCTAAAAATCCTCATTCTTGGAGGTGTAAGCTAAGAAGTGCTCTTGCTCCATCTTGTCTCCTTCTCTCATGTGTGTGTGTGTGTGTGTGTGTATGCTTGAGAGAGAGAGAGAGAGAGAGAGAAATAGAGAGTGTGTGATCGAGCATTGCGGCGGCATCGACGACCGCGAGGCGGTTAGTGCGACATCGACAACGGCTCCTTGTTCTTCGCAGCACAAGATCCTTCATGATAGAAGCATTGAGCGATGAGTGACACACAATTGTTTCTTTGAGACTGCTAGGACTGTGTAGTTGTGTGCTTGCAGCCTTTCAAGGCTCGCTCACAATGCACATGCAAGTTCCCAACCTTTGACACATGCGGCAAAGCGCACAATTACATGACTTAACAAAGAAGAACGTTAAGTATTCATGGAATGCTAAGGACAAAAATGATTTTGACAAGCTCAAAGAGAAGCTTACCTCCCAATCAGTGCTCATGCTTGAGGATCTCTCAAAGCCATTTGAGGTCCAATGTGATGCTTGTGGTGATTGCCTTGGAGAAGTCTTGCTTCAAGAAGGGCATGCCATAGCATATGAGAGCCAAAGGCTCAATATGGATAAATAAGTCTTGGTGATTTATTAGAAAGAGCTTTTAGCTGTTCTACATGCCCTAGACACATGGAAGCACTATTTATTGGGGACTCCATTCATTTTACAAACAGACCACCAAAGTCTCAAGTACTTCATGACGTAAACCAAGCTTTCTGACAAACAAACGAGGTGGGAAAACTTTCTCTCACAATTTAATTTTTATATTGCTCACATTGTGGGTAAGCACAGTCAAGTGGCCGATGCACTTTCATGATGACCAAAAGTTAATGTGGTGTCTATAGCAACTCACAATGATCTATCTTCTATGATAGATGAGTATGCTACTGACCCTGACTTTAGAGATATAATGTCAGCCCTTGCTTTGGGGAAGAAACAGGAACCATTAACCTTGTAGGATGGTTATCTTCTCCACAGAAATAGGCTATGTGTTACCCACACCCTTCATGAGAAAGTCATGTATGAATCCCATGCTCCTCCCTGCGTGGGGCATAGATGCACTCAACCTACTCTCAGAGGAGTAGAGACATATTTCTATTGGCCTACCATGAAAGTGGACATACAAGAGTATGTTTTAAAATGTGTGATATGCTAAAAGACCAAGTATGATAGAGGAAAGCATCCTGGATTACTCCAGTCATTGCCTATCCCAAATTCACCATGGGAGAGTATATTCATGGATTTTATCTTTGGATTATCCAAGTCTATCTATAGGAATATGGGAACATGAACAATAGTCGACACGTTTAGCAAGCAAGCACACTTTATTCATGTCAGAAAGACTATTAAGGCACACCAAATGGAAACTCTCTTCATATCTCAAATTTTTAAACACCATGGATTACCAACATCCACCGTGTCAGAGAGAGATCCTAGAATGACCAGAAATTTCTAGAAAGGTCTCTTTAGAAATCTAGGTATAACATTGAATTTCTCTTCAGTCTATCACCCACAAATGAATGGCCACACTGAGCCCGGGGAGGTCACCTAATAAAATTGTAACCTATCATGTGAGTTCAACAGAAGGGTATTTAAAGTTCTTGAAACTTACAGAAAAATATATACAGAAGGGCATTAATTTTTCAAATTTGAAAAAAACTTATAAATTTTAAAAGAAAATAGTACATTATATTCTTAACAAAATTCACAGATAAGGGGTTTTACAAACATGTCTTGAACACACGTGATATGATAGTTTTACACATAGTGAACCCCTCAAGATAGTGAAATAGCCAATCTTATGATACTTGATCTACTAAAGATTATGTTACTGAAGTAGATCAATGATCACAATGGAAAATGTACTTACCCCTTGTAGAGTATGCATATAATAATATTGTACATACTTCTACAGGAAAAGCATCTTTTGAAATAATTGAGGGAAGACCTAAAAGTCCCTTGCTACTTAAAGTACATGGGAAGATCTTCTATGCCAATGAGTATAGCCATGACCTACAAGAATCTTTTCAAAAGATTAAGGAGTCTATATACATCTCTCAAAAAAGGAAAAAAGATGCTGCTGACAAGCACAGAAGGGCCTTACCGTTCAAAGAAACTGATTGGGTCTTTTTTAAGTTTCCTAAGGCTTGATTGAGGCAATCGACAGGCAAAAATCCTACGGGCCATCAAAAGTATTATGCTAAGCTAGCAAAAAGATACTATGGTCCTTTACAAATCTTGAAGCCCATCAATGAGATGGCTTATCAGCTCAAGTTGCCCAACCAATGGCTCATATACAATGCTTTTCATGTGAGTCTACTTCAGCCCTACAAAGGAGATCCACCAATTGAACCAATTATTGAAGACCCTTGCAAAATCAAAGATGAAGAGGAGGTGCTACAACCCAAAGCTATCCTTTTGCATGAAGACAAGGTACTACGACATGGTAAGATTATCCGACGATATCTTATAAGTTCAAAAATTATCCTTTTGAAGATGCTAGATGGATGCAAGGAATAGAGTTTAAGAATAGTATGAACCTTGTCAATGCTTACAATATTGCATTAGAGTAAGAAAATGTACAAATTTATTTTAAATGACCCATTAGGGAGGGAATGGGGTCTAACGGGGCCTCTTTATTTGCCATGGGATTAAAAAGGAGATTATGGAAGGGGCAAATGGGTGGATACCATGTGGACTAAAATGGTGGGTATGGCAGGGCCTAAAAGTAAGTGGTCAAACTTGTACTCTCTTATAAAATATAAAGAGAAAATCTCTTTTAAATTCAAAAACCTCAACTTTTCTCAAAATAGTTGAGTAAAAACCAATCCTTTCTCTCTCTACTGGCTGCCAGTTTCTCCCTCCCTCTCTCCTAAAAGGGAGTCCCTCCAAAAACGTGCTGATCATTTCCTCCCTCTCTCTCTCTATTGTACCATCTCTCACTTCTTTGCACTTCATCTTGTTTCTCTTTCAATCCTTTTAGTTTTCCCTCCCAAAAGTTCTGCAGCAGAAGTTTGAACCCTGCTTTCCCTCCTCAAGCTTACTGCATTCTTGAGGGCTGCATTCTCCTCAAGCTAAAGTTATCCATTTCTCCATGGGCTTCACTAAACACCTCTAGCTAAAGCTGAAGTCTACAAAATATCCTTCTGCTAGATCATCCCTCTTTCTTTCTTCAACAGGTTTTTTGCTCCTTCTCCATTAAGCTCTCTAGAGAGGATCTACTTTCCTCTCAAGCTTTACAACATTATCTTCCACATTAAGCCAACAAGTAGGTGGAGCAGTATAGCAGTACATGGCATCCTTCACCTTTGTGTACCATCAAGAATCTTTCTCTTTATACAGATGAGAACATGGATGTGCAATGTCTAATCATAAGTGTTTGTGTGCAGGTTGTGCCACTATTCCCCATGGAGTCATCAGGTACTCGACAACCTAGTAGTGTCATTGACTCCATTTCATGCAGCAATGTACAAGACGAAAATGGATATTGGGTGACAATGGAGTTAAGACGAATGATGTGGGTGACAATGCAGCCCAACTCAAGAGGTGCACACAAGGTCTGAAGGAGACACATGGCTTCTCGAGCACACCATTGGAAGGGAAGAATCATGGAGTTCAAGCAAACACAAGACGGCAAGAGGCTTGTGAAGGTGCAACATGTGTATGTTGCTTCACAACTGAAGCTAGAGACAGCAGTGGCTACATCGAGGTTTTTTGCAAATTGTAATTTTTACTTCTCTTTCAAGTTTTTTGGTTATCTATTTAGTATTTTTGCCTTGTGTGTTTCTTTTGATGACTATAAGATTTCCATTGCTGTTTGTTCATGTTTACAGATGTTTTTCCATCCGATTTTGTAGAGTGGGAGCCAATAGAGTCCTTCACAGGAACTTTTGAGGCCATCCACACTGAGCTTGGAAAGTTGCTCTATGCTGGTTTGTCAGTCCTCTGAGCTTGCCTCACGTGATTTTTTTTTTTATAATCATACTTAAGACACACCTAGGTGAAATGGATATGGTAATCTGTGTTTGGTTTAACGCCAACCTTGGAGAGTTTGGAATGGCCTAAGCCAGACAGTGCCTTGATTGTAGCAACCAAAAGGAGAATCGTGGTGGATATGCAAGCAACAATGAAGTGCACCTATGGTTCCCATTAAGCCACGATAACATGGTTTATGTCTCTTCATGTGTTTGTGTTTATATTTCAACTTCAGAGTGTTCACAGGACACCAACAATGTGAACTTGAAAAGAGGGAAGTGCGATCAACAGGTTTCTTATAGCTGGATGGGAAACTAAGGTGGTCAACCACCAGGGAGATAGAATCAAGTGCTCTATAGTTGCTAACAATGTGGTGTTCAGATACCATATTGTGAATCAAAGCTTGTCGATGGTCTTTCCCTATAGAAGATGAAAGCTGATGATGGGAGAATGGGAGGCACTAGACTCAAAAGTTGCTGCTAGAGAATCAGTTGACCTGGAAATACGTCTTCATGACGATGCATTGCACCACATTACAGTGAACGATGACTGGCGTCTCAGTCACCTTCGCGAGTATCTTAATCTCAGATATACCTTGCCCAAGCAATATCTCTTTGTAATCAATGAAAAGATTGTTCGCTCCTAAAAAGAGAAGATCTTTTTGTGTGAGAACGTTTTGTTTCCGCGATGTATTTCTGTAAAAGCTTGTAACTGATAGGGATTTTGTCCACATTAATACATACAGTGTTTTGAATCTCGTTTCTATGCATACTTGTTTATTCTCAATTTGTTCAAGTTTTCAATTGAAACGTGCAATTTATTTGATGTGGAGCACAAATGTTTTCAATGTTGGTGTCTTTCAATGCTTTGTCGTGTGATTTTGTTTAAAATTAAAGTTTTAAGTTATTTTGACATTAATTTAAGTGCTTTTTAAAAAGTGACTTTGGGTATATAAGTGACATTCTAGTTTTTAAACTTCATTTCTCACAGTCATAAAACTCTACCTCTAAGCTCTCTTCGCATCTTCTTCACGAAAAAACCCATGGAAACGTCTACTGATGCACTTTTCACACAATTAGAAAAGGTAGGAATTACAGATCGAGCACATGAGCTACTCAGTGTGTTTGAGGGGACAATTGACATACAGGCCACTGCCAACCTTCGTGCAGAGGCATTTGGAATCTTTCTTGACTACATAGCACATCACATGGAAGAATATGCCATAATTTTTGAGGGACCCAACATGGCGTGGTTGCTAGTGGATTTCTTGAAGCATCTCTATACGGCTGACAAAAACCGGTTTCGCTTGTTGAGAGACCTCACGGAACGGGACTACAGGATAGAGGATGAGGGTGATCTCATGGATTTGGGCATGGGGTGCATAGGCACCCAATTTATTTCATGGTACATGGTTTTGGCATTACTTGTGCTTGAGGGCATGGATAAGGGGAAATCAAAGGAAAAGGTCAACCAAAGACCTCTTGTGACCATTGTGGAGGAATCAAATAAAGTTATTGAAGAGATTGATGAACAGACCAAAGCATCTATGGCACTCGTACTCTTGCAAGATCCCAGGTCCATGGGGAGAAAGATCGAATGATAGAGGGAGATGAGGTACTGGAAGAGGTCCCAGACCTCCAAATTATCACTTTGCATCTAGTTGTGGTGGATGATCATCAGTTTCTATTCCTGGACGAAATTTCCAAAACATTATGACTCAGAGAAGATGAGTCGCTCACAGTGCTTGCTATCTATGTGGGCATGAAGGATCCCAGTGAAAAGGAAGAGAAAGTCAATTTTCAAATTGACTTCGAAGAACAAAATATCCCAGCAAGCCTCTCTTTCCTCCCCAATGAAAATGAACAATAGTTGGTGCAAACAATAGCAAGTACACTAGTGGAAAGAAAATCATGTGCCTCTTTCTACAAAAGCGTATCGGAGAGTGCATTTCATCCACACAAACCACTGATCACGATTGGTAGAGATGATTGATCTAGCATCGATCTTATAAAGAAAAATCTTGAAGAGAAGGATGAAGAAACCGAGGTAAACAAATCTTAACCCGGTTGAATTTCTATTATTCCTTACTACAAGTGTTAAAATCAATTAGAATGCTTTGTAGACAGCATATCATGTAAATAAGTTTGCAATGCGTACTGGAGGTTCCCGCAATGTCTCCATGGGTAGGGATAGCTCGCTTTGGTACTATCTGAGCTACCTAGGGCCATCGATTCTTAGAGTTTCTCATATAAAGTTCTCCAAGAATGGTTCTATAGAGTTGCTAAAGTGTAAAGCATTAAGTGGCATACTCGCTGAAGATTCTCTCACCCTAAACGATCACAAATGTATATTAGTGGACCGAGAGGCAGCATTGTATGTCTTTACAGGCAAGCACCGAGGCTCAGTCCTCTCCCACTGCGCCTTGAGCCTAGGTCAAGGGTTGACAAACCCAGAGGAAATTGAAAAATCCCTCGGTGTCAAGTCAACCATTTGTCTCATACCTGCAGATGTAATTCATAGAAAAATTAATTGACCATGATGTAATATCCAAATGAATAAAGAATAAATTTTTTTGTCAATGATTTTTGTCACCATTCAGTACTTTCTCTTTTATTCATATTGTTCAATAATATTCATTTCTGCACCCAATGCACACACATTTACAAAACCTCAAACATGCAGCCACCGGGCGACGGGGGGGCACGTCTCAGTGATTCTTTTGCGAAACGGGACAAGCGGGGGAATGTACGGGGTCAACAAGACCAGGTAACGCATTGGCGGTGCTCGACAACCCCGTACGTCCTGCTGTTTTCCCCGTTTTGCAAAAGAATCACTGAGACGCGCCCCCCCGTCGCCCAGTGATGACTGCATGTTCGAGTTCTATGCATGTGTGTGCATCGGGTGATGAGCCGAGAGCTATGGTGGTCAACTTAAATTTAATATATCCATCAATTCAAATACTTATAAAAACAATGTACAAATTAAATTTGAACATTTGCACGAAATGGTAGAAATTCGCCAATTGATATTATAGAGAAAGATTACAAATCTCATTGAAGAGAGAGTACATGGGATAAACTACATCTTATGAAGGCATTCTTTATTTCTTAAATCGATTGCCAAGGTTGAATCTGTATTTTTTAATGTTACACGCTTTACATGTGCCATACAGGAGATGCCATCTTGAAAGAAAATATCTTCGACGGCTTTCTGTAGGGCCAATAGGGCTGCGCGTTGTATTCTTGTATAGGAGTCGATATATTCATCTATCATCTCTCTCACCACCCAAGAGAAGGACGCTTTGGGTATGATTGGCTCAGTGCTCTTTTGATATTTTTTGATCTCACGCAAAGCCACTGTGCATGGCCTCCATCTCCGCTTTTTTTGTGTTGTTGGTGGTGGTGGAGGAGCCGCCTGCCAGGCCCATTGAGGAGGATCATCTTTATATTTTTTCCTCCTCTCCTCTTGGGTTTGTTGCTCTTCTCGTCTCACCTTGTCCCTTTTTCTCTTTGCACATTGCTTGGCTCTCTGAGGGATTTTTGAAGGCCTTGAGCTCCGAGCCTTTTCTTGTTGGGTGGCTTGAACTCTATCTTGTGCCGCCTTTCTCTCTGTGTCTACTCGTGCTTGTAAGTTTTCCAAATGAGCTCTCTTGGACTCAGCTCTTTGCCTTTCCTCTTGCTCTCTCTGTATTCTTTGCTCTTCTTGTACTCTCAACGCTTCCTTCTCAATTGCCTCTCTTTTCTTAGTTGCCTCTTTCTTTTAATTCTCCCTTTTCCTTTTCATCCTCTTGGCCTCTCGTGCTTTAGAAACATGGTCGCCTGGTATAACTTTGATTACTCTTTCTTTGATTCGCGGTGGAAACTTTTGCGGCGTAGTTTTTGGGGTGGCTTGAGCACCTGTGGTCACAAGGGCAGGAGATTTTCAAGAGAACGTGAGTATTCTTCTTCTCTTTCTCTAGTTTCTTGCGTTGCTCTGTGAAGAGGTAAAATCGGTGGGGGATCAGGAAGAGGTGTGCAATTGGCATGGGTTATATCGCCGAG
Source organism: Adiantum capillus-veneris (assembly GCF_014529385.1). Taxonomy (NCBI): domain Eukaryota; kingdom Viridiplantae; phylum Streptophyta; class Polypodiopsida; order Polypodiales; family Pteridaceae; genus Adiantum; species Adiantum capillus-veneris. Next base: position 152,528,356 of record NC_140942.1, on the reverse strand, counting down.
ATCTTCAAAAATATATCGCATGCTGCTTAGATCATCTGGATTCGATGGTTGGGGAGGCTCTTGGGTGTTTGGAGCGAGCTGGGGCGCTGGGTTATCCACTTGTGGTTGAGGATGTGGATTTGAAGCCGTAGATTTTGCATGGGGTTCCGACTGCGGATTTTCTGCCGTGTGAGTGGTTGCGGTGGTATTGTTGTGCGTAGTGCCAATCTGCTCGTGTGAATCATCCATGTGGTGTAAGATGTGAGTGCGTGTGCGTTTGTGCTTGAGTGGATCTTCTAGAATTTGCAAACAAGAAATGAAGTGCAAGTTGTGAGTTTTGACTTATAAAGTACTAATTTTAAAAAAAACTTAAAAACTCAATAATACCATTAAAAATAAAAAACAACTCCAAAATTGTCAAAATTTGTTACATGGAACCACTAATTGGGGCATCACCCAAATCACGTGTGACATTACAATGTATTCTTAATATAGAAATGGTTAGTATCAAAAATTTATTGGTTTTCCACCCAACGCCTACCATTTTGTCGCCTTGTCACCAACCACCGTCAGAATCAATCTTTTGCACTAGAAGCATGATATGATTGTGATCGCGTCACGCTAACCACTTTCTCTATTTTGCATTTCAAGATTCTTTACACTCTAGTCTTCTTCTTTCTCTCCTCGCTAAAACTCTGTAGAACCAATTAAACATTTCATAAAGGGCATTGCTCTTTTTCCTCTCACCTCCATGCCTTGTATTTTTAAAATACACTGCCTTTGCTTGATAGTGTGAGCGCTCCATTCCTTGGGTACCCCAGATGCACAATGAACCGAATGTATCGAGAAAAAATGAGGTATGAGAAAAAAGAATGTGCTGCAAAAATATAAAACTTTAGTTCAAACACTGATGTTTCTTTTACTACAAAGATAATGTGTTCAACCCACCATGTAATGAGTTACGTGCGTCTATCCCCAAGCATCCTCTATTTGTGCTGTGAAACTTTCGATTACAAACTTTAAGGTGGATATCTCAGTAGTATTTAGATTTTCCTTTTCAAGAAAACAGAAAAATATCATCTACATACTACCACACACGAGTAGGCTTAATTCCTAGGGCTACTTCATTACCTCTGTAGGTGGTAATGTTACACACGTTTTTCCACAATTGAAACTCATTGTGACTTTGGGAGTTAGAATAGTCTAAAAGCATATGCTTAGCTTTACTACCACCCATACATATTTTATTAGGACGATCCTGTGTACTTCCAGATGCCTTCTTGTTCTTTGATAACTCTATTGCACCCGCATGCACGCCAACGCTTTGATAGAATAGATTCGAGTTCTCTGCTACACTCTTCCCTTCTTTCTACAGGCTCCATATTCCAAGCATAATTAATATGGAGCATAAGCAACTTTCCAAGAACTCGTAGATGAGCATGAAGAGTGCACACATGCACATTTATCAAAGGAATCGGTACAATAGGATCCCAATTTGGATCGTCCGTGTCTCGATTAGGGGTACACTTTGGTTACAATTGAGGATACCTTGAAACCATTGTTGTAGTGCTTTACCCACTGTTTGTGTAGTGGTCACACATTTTGCAGAATTCAGTGCAGCTTTGTCACCCTTACCCTTACCCTTACCCTTATCTTTCACAGAGTTGATTGCAGCTTTGCCACCCTTACCCTTACCCTTGTCCTCAATTCCTAATGAGACTTTACTATGGCAACAATAAATACATGGAAAGAGGTTCATTGCACCTTGCTTGCATCCTTACATACACTTGAGAGTTTTCAAGTCTCCTGCCAAATGCCACTCCACTTGGAAGGTACCCAGACCTGAAACGTTCAATTGTTGTCCTTCTTGTTGTTGCCGAATGTTGTCAATTATTGGGGTGGTGTTTTGTCTAGTGATTAGGATTAATTGTGTGTATAAATCCTCTTGATTCATAGAAAGATAACTACATTTATGTCAAAAGAAAAGTTATAGTCTATAAGGGGAAGTATGACGGGATCTGGTGAAAGAAGTATTTCATTGAGCCTTTCTAGGACAAACAGAAATATTGTAGTTGAACGTGTATTTTTAGGCTAATCCATACGTTAGTTATAATAGATCGTATAGAGCGGAAGAAATAGAATTTCACATCGTATGGATTATTCATCTAGTATGTGTAAAATGTGCATGTGAGAGAAGTGAAGAAAAGATAATTTTCCCTCCCAAGCCCTATTCTTTCCCGTAGGCAATAAGGATACTACGGAGCGAGATGTACTTGTAGCAAGTAGAACCTATAATTTATAGAGAGAATGGCTTTCTAAGAGTGAGAGAGATAGATTTGGTTAGGGAGGGAGATGAAATTAGAGATATATGTTGGATAAGAGATAAAAAAGAAAACAACAAGAAACCAACAAAATATCAAAGTAAAACACATCTTACTTAACAAAATCTTCGGGAGTTATTCACCATTTTGATGGAGAGAGAAGAAGAGTGAAGACTTCAAGATTTGAATGATGCACCAAATCAAAACCTTCTTTGATTAGAGTTGATCTTCCAAGGATAGCTTAGAAGATTGGCTAGTCTTCCTCTAGGAGCAAGTGTAGGCTTAGGCTTATATTTATGGTTAAGTACAATTAAGCATCAATCCTCTCACTCCCTCATGAATGATTTTCAAGAAAGAAGAGGTCCCCTTTTATAGGTGCAGGGAACCCCCAAGGGTTACACAAGAAAGAGAAGAGCCAGTGTGAACAGGAACTGACAACGTTTGAAATGAGCTGTCTCTGCATGATATGGGAAGACTGGGGTCCATCATTTTCATTATATCTCCTCAAACATGGCTCCAAATATAGAAATAAAAATAGGGAAAAAAAATTCAGCTCATAAGCTACGACTTTCATTTAATATACGTTTTCCAATTCGAATTGGAATCTTGTGTAAAAAATTCGCCAGAATAGGATATCTTTTTAGCAGAAAAAGTCTTCTTGTGGTCCCCTTAGCTTAGACTTCCACTTGATTCCAATGGATACTTCATGCAATATGAAAGCATGACATTGCTCTTAACAAAGGTTTTTAAGTATCCTCTTAATAATTCAGTAAAATGAGTGCATCATTGAAAATCATGCAAGCTAGTACGCACTACGATTTGATTCTTTTCTAGTAGCTATTAAAAAGAAATATAAAAAATATATGAAAGATATATAACATATATATATTGGAAGTTACCCTAGATATAGGATCTATCTAGTGTGTGATATGACAATGAGATAGTAGAAAGAAAGAACCAATGTTTCTTGTCTTAAGTTAAAGAGGTGAAGCTATTGATGTTTTTTCCCATAGTACTTTCTAACGGTAAAGTAAGAATATGTTACCTTTCAGATAAATAATAGGATGAGATAGAAAGCTTATTATTATACTTAGATATGCATATGTACATTATAGAAAATATACTTATGTATCTAAAACGTTGCAAGATAGATCTTGTAGTATTCGTTTCCACTATGTACGTGTTAGAACACGACACCGTTGGATCATTATGTGCCATAATTGGCTGTAACTCATGCCTAACCATAATTAGAACACCAAAAAATCCCAACAAACTAGCATATGCTATCCAATTTCCCACAAAATACAACGATTGCCCAGCATATTCATGCTTATTATATTCTTGCAAAACCAGAATGTATGTCTTATATGTATGTACATAGTGCGAGGTTAATCTCCACTTATTCGGGTTACATAACCCTTGCACATTATATAAAATGCATTTAATACAACTATGCATTCAAGAGATATTTACAGAGACAAATTAAGGAAGGAATTAAGTTGATGTGCCCATAAGCACGTCAACATCAACAGCCCACAACTCAGCCAGAACATTCTGCATGCATGTCTCAGAGGCAACAAAGCCTATAGGCGCTTGAGAAGTCCCATGAACCACTGCATCCCTGTAAGTGTGCAACACCTTATTCCATGCATCCGCAAGAGTGCGATTATCATTACAAGGAAGAGGTTTTTGCCCCCATAGATTTTACTTCAAGAGGTACATAATTGCAATAAGAAATCTGCAAATGCATCTTAATAGTCTTCTTGGGGGTTACCCACCAAGGAGATCCTCTCGTCAAGTTCAAAATTTTTTCCTTGTTTTTGGTTTCAAGAGTAGATACAGACTTTCCTTTACTCGGAGGATTTGGGGAAGCAACATGTTTAACTTTGCCTTTATCCATAGACAAGGTATCAGGCAACATAGAAACCGCAACAACAACAGATCTGTGATTATGGACTTTTCTCTCCTTAGAAATGGCAAGCTGAGGGAGAGCTAAAGAAGGGGGTTGCAAAATACGCTCAATATATTCAAATTGCATATGTCCAAATTTTCCACAACAAAAATATGAATTTTCAAATTTTCCTATCTGAGCTTGAAAGGCGTTTCCTAATGAGTGGGTCCCCTGAATTGACAGTAATACCTTCAGGGATGGGAACATCTATGCCCCAAAGCACACAGAAGCGATTTGTATTGGCATCAAGGTTGGGAGGACAAATCACTTTTCCCAAATAAGAGGTGAACATAAGAAGAAAGTGGTGCCAAGTGCGCGGAAAATCAAGGATTTCCACCCATATCGGGTACTTATGAAGGATTAGTCTTTGATAGTCCTTGGTAAGTGCCCACGGCAATTTGAGTACTAAAAAACAGAGGAGACAACTCAAGCAACATATTACAGGCATCACTGTATGCTAGCAAAACCTCACAAAATCCTCTAGCACCAAAGTAAATTCCTCGAACCGCTTGGCGTTTAAGAAGGAAGTCTACCCATTGACCCACGTCTTGTGTAGTGGGCATCTTTCCCGAGAAGTGTAGAATAATTGCATTTAAAGCATATTGCACCACTGGGTCCATTAATGCTTGAACATGAATGAGCACTTTAGTAGCGGGTTCCTTCCCGTCCCAAGGATTCTTTGCACCTTCAAAATCCTCTAACAAATAGGCTCAGATTTCACCCATTTTCGAAGACTCAGGTCCCATCTGTTTTCTGTGTTTGTATGAGTTAATAAAGGCGTTTATGTACTGCTGACTACTGAAAACCAAAGAAACAAATTTCTATACACTGTCCACAATACTTCACTAAAAAAACTCTTTTGTACACAAGCCTACTTACTGAAAATAATCTACGACTAAGCTGGAGAGATTAACAAACACTCTTTGTCTCACACGTGAACACCAAACCTAAACAGACAATCTGTAGAAAAAATGTGACACTGACAAATAGGGTAAGGCCGAACCCTGCTCACGTAAAGAAGAACGGGACACCAACGTGCATGCACACACACCCCCTTGTTGGCACACACAGCCTGCAGCAGGAATGCGAGATGTAAACAGGTAGGCGAAGGCTGGTCTGCAGGGCGCATTGCTGTAGCATAACACGACGTGCACATGAGTTTAAATGGGCTACTCCACTAAAGAAAACTTCTAGTGAATGGTGAACACCATATGAATTGTCATAAAATCTAATATCTAGCTTTACCGAAATGATTTTCTCATGTTTAACTGAACATTGAATATGGGAAGATAAAAAGGGAAAAAAGAGCTAGAATATAGATATGTGTTTTTAGGCCAAGCTCAACACCGGGCCAAAAGGAGATGGTTTCATCTCAGCCAGGGCCCACAAGGAGATGGTCTAGAGAAGATTGAATGTGTGCATAATGGAGCTTAAAAGACATTAGGATTATCTTATTAAGACCTCCAAATATTAGTGTAAAAGTCTTTATATCTTAGGTTAAGCTAGGCCTATGCTTGAGATTCTTGATGACAAGGTGCTTGGTCAAGCTAGGCATGTGCTTGAAGTAAAAACCAAACCCTACAAGGAGGGGGTGAGCACTTGAAGCTAGGGGCATGAGAGTGAGAGAGAGAGAGAGAGAGAGAGAGAGAGAGAGAGAGAGAGAGAGAGAGTCCATGCTCTTGCTAAACCCATGTATGATGACTAAGATGCTTGAGGTGCTTAAGATACTAGAGGGCCAAGATGCTTGAGGTGATTGAAAGTCAACAAGTGGCCTACAAAGATGGGGACGATCTCGAAGAGTAGGGGAGTGGGTTGAATGGCTCCTCCTTAACCAAAGGGCACCCCTTGCTCAAAGAGGCAAATGGGACACATGTCAAGCCCCTAGATAGTTTGCCTTCATAGTGTGCCTAAAGCCTTTCAAGGGACAACAAGCCTCTGTTACTCCCTTGATTGGGAAGTTGGGGCTTCATGTACAAAGCTACATTGACAAAGAAGAGTTTTTTATCTCTCCTCTCCAGCATGAGTATGTTATCCTAGGGGTACCATGGTTCAATTGCATGGCTGCCAACATGAAGTTCCCTAAAAGGAGAATCTACTTCACCTATCGGGAAAAGAACATGTATATAGATGCTAATGAGTCCAGTCGTACTATACCACTTGTAAATTCACTTGGTTTTGATAAGTCAATGAAAAGCTCAGTTTCCTCGTCGTACATGATTTTTTGTCAAATCTTGTCATAAAATATAATACCTAATTTTACCAAAAAAATTTATCGTATTAAACTGATCATTAAATATGGAAAGATAAAAGGGGAACAAGAGTTAGGATATAGATATGTGCTTCTAGACCTATCTCAATAGGGGACCAAAAAACGAAATGGTTGCATAGGGGTACAAAAGGAGACGGTCTACCCAAAGAGAAATGTGCAATAAATGCTTCTAGATTTACTTCAGCAAGGAACCAAGAGGAGAGATGGGTACATCTCATTAGGGGTCCAAAAGAAGGTAGTCTATCAAAAAGAAATGTGCACCTAATGTGGCTTAAAAGAATTTAGGGTTAGCTTCATTAAAGACCTCCAAAAGTTAGTGTTAAAAAGTACTTTGACCTTAGGCAAGCTAGGGATGACCTTGAGGTGGAAATCCTGCCCAAGCATGAGGTGCTTGTCGGCTTGCTAACTAAAACTTCTAACAGTGTTTGTGGGAACCTTTTCCAAGATTGAGGTGATTCTCATGCTTAAAGTGTTTGTGGGAACCTTGCCCAAAATTGCTAACTAAAGTGCTTAAAATGTTTGTAGGAACCTTGCCCAAAGCTTGAGGTGATTTTTATGCTTAAAATGACTAAGGTTCTTGAAGTGTTCAATTCAAAGATAAACTCTCAAGAGACATCACCATGCTTGATTGACTAAGTGCTTGAAGTATTCAATTCAAACCAAATGACTTAAGAAGCATAAAACACACATGCTTGAAGTATTCAACTCAAACCAAATGACTTAAGAAGAAGCATAAAAGAAACATGTTCAAAAATATTTCCACATGTGGCCCTCGTGATGTGCTTGAATCCTATTGGATAGGCTTTAAAGGGGTCCAATGAAAATTTAGATGCATAGAAATTAATAATTAAGTTCTTTCTCTCAAAGAGGAAAAAGAAGACACATGTCCCAAATGATATAATTAAATATTGAGAGAGAGAGAGAGAGAGAGAGAGAGAGAGAGAGAGAGAGAGAGAGAAAGGTGGACCAAGCATAAGAGGGGGGTATACTCTCCCCCCCCCCACACACACACACACATTCTCTCATTTGTGGAGTGCAAAGGCAAGAGCTCCATCTCCTTATCCAAGCCTGTTGAGAAGTAGAGAGTGTAATATTTAATGGTCTACTAACTTGTGTGTAGCGGAAAATATCATGAACATAGTGAGCATTTCATTAGAATAGCTTCCTAATGAGAATAACAAGAGTGCTTGGGTGGAGAGAGAAACAAAAAGCATAACACCTATTTAGATAGCACGAACAATACTTCAAAAGAGAGAGAAATTAAGCAATTCACAACAGTTGAGGATCAGATTTTCACGGAGCTGGTCCCCCCTCCAAAAGGCTTTGTATTATGGTTTCTCCCATCAAGAGAGACATTTTACAATACAATTTATTGCATTCCTTCAATACTAGCTAGTGCAATGAAGATGGAAACTTCATGTAATAAGAAAAACTCTTATCAAACACAACATCAATACCCTCACGGTCTTAGACCCAAGACCTCACACACCTTCGAAGATGTTGAGAGATAGCGGGGTATGAGAGTAGATTGAGAGGAAGAAGGAGTATTCTTACGAGAAAGATGTACATCTCCTCACATAATCACTCATATTAGCATAGCTTAGCTTAGTAATTAGCATGGTAGAGGATATGAGCATGTATTGAATCTTGGCTCTTGGTTGGATTTGCATCACAAAGCCAAGAGTTGTTGGTGTAGGCCTCCCTTTTCACAAGCTTGGAGTAGGTGGTAAGCTTTCCATTAAATCTTGAGAAGGAGAGAGAGTCTTCTTTACTTCACACATGAGATTGTGTGAATGTGTGTGTGGTAATGCCTTGCAAAAATCAGCCCCCTCTCTCTCTTGGTCGACCCCTCTTGCTTTTTGCTCTTGCTGGCATCCTATTGGACCTCCCCAGGCTTAGCCAATGGTAAATAAGCAGCATAAGTGATAGCCTTCTGACATGTGTCCCCCTTTCCCCTTTTGTGAGAGCTTTAGGTAATTATTTAGTTCAACTAAACTATCATTGGACCCCTTTGCCTCTTGGCCAATAGGAATCAGGCAAGCCATTGGGCTGCTGAATGCTCATTGGTCCCCTTGGGAGACTGTCCAATAGTCTTCTAGAGAGCTTAATTCTTATTGGTTCTTTTAATAAGTGTTTTTAAATTAATTAAACTAGATTTACTCTAGACTAATTCTCATTGGTCCACCTCGAAGGCCATCCAATAGGAATTGGATACACCTTGTGGACATCTGGGCTAGGGAGCTGACATGTGTCCCTCATTCCCTTTGTGCAAAGGGAGCTTGTGTGTGTGTGTGTGTTTCTGTCTCATCCCCTACTTGCAAGGCTCACCCCCTCCTATGGAGGGATTGACAAAGACTTTTTGTGACACACACTAAGCATCCAATTTCCCTAGTGTTTGGCCTTTGGACACAACCTTTGAATTTTCAAACCTTAGCATTTTGGAAGTCTTAATGGGCTGGACCTTAGGGTCTTTTGAGGCCATTGTTGCACATAGATCTTTTGTAGATGCCCCCCCCTTTGGATCCCTATTTTCCCTCCTTTGGATCCCTACCGTGGCCGGTCTGCTAGCTTAACCAATATTCTAGCTTTTTCTCCCCTGTCACTTCCTTGTATTAAATGACTAGTTCAACATGAGAAAATCATTTAGGAGAATTAGGTGTTGATTATTATGACATTACCTCTCTCTTGAAATCATAGTCGTCCGCGACTATGGGGTAGAGAAGATAAAGCATATTCATTAGTCCTTTTCCCTAGCGGGTAGAGGATCCCTATGTTACCCTACGACATCATTCCACAATGGATGACTAGTCCATTTGGCGCTTAAGAGCCTAAGGCTGCCGTAAGCATGTCTGTGACATTAGTCCTATCATCTTCCATAGTAGACTGACAAACTCTACTTGATGTTCGGGAGACGTCATCTTAGGAAACTTGATCTAAGCATGCATACTAATTCATTTTTGTGCAGAATAAAGAAAAAGAGAGTCTTATAATACAAAAACTTTGTTCATTTTAAACATTTGTACATTTGCTTACCCTAGGGAAGATTGTAAGCATTGACAAGGTTTCGGTTATCCTTTAATTGATTGCCTTGCATCCATCTAGCATGCATCCATCTAGCATCTTCAAAAGGATAATTCTTGAACTTAATCAGATATCGTCGGATAGTCTTACCGCCTCTTAGTACCTTGTCTTCATGTTGGAGAATGGACTCGGGCTGCAGCACCTCTTCTTGGTCCTCGATCTCCGGTGGGTCTTCAATAGTTGGTTCTTGAGGTGGATCTCCTTTGTAAGGCTTTAATAGGCTCACATGGAATCCGACACTATGGAAATTGGCAATCCATGGTACTTGAATATTTGTGAAATGAAGATGGTTGCCATTTGATGGGCTTTGATAGTCTTTTTGACAGGTATAAAATGAGCTTGTTTACTGAACCTGTCTACTATCGTCCATATTCTCGTATTCCCATGGATAGACTTAGGCAATACAAAGATAAAATCCATGGATATGCTCTCCCATGGTGAATTGGGGATTGGCAAAGGTTGAAGAAATCCAAGTTGCTTCCCTCTATCAAACTTCGTCTTTTGGTATACCATACATTTAGAAACATACTCTTGTATGTTTGCTTTCATGGTAGGCCAATAGAAATATGTTTCAATCCCCTTTAGGCTAGAATGAATCCCTCTATGTCCTGCATAAGGAGGAGCATGAGATTCATACATTACTTTCTCACGTAGTGAGCTAGTAACACATAGTCTATTGCCATAGAGAAGATAACCATCTTGTAAAGTAAATGGTTCCTCTTTCTTCCCTAGTGCAAGGGCTGAAATCACATCTCTAAAATCGGGATCAATAGCATACTCATCTATCATAGAAGATAGACCATTGTGAGTTGCTATGGAAACCGCATTCACTCTCGGCCGTCTTGAGAGTGCATCGGCTACTTGATTATGCTTGCGAGCAATGTGAGCAATATGAAAATGAAATTGCGAAAGAAAGTTTTCCCACCTCATTTGTTTGTCTGAGAGCTTGGTTTGCGTCATGCGGTACTTAACTTTGGTGATCCGTTCGCAGAATGAAAGGAGTCCCCAATAAATAGTGCTTCCATGAGTCTAAGGCATGTAGAACTGCAAGAAGTTCCTTTTTATATATGCCTAGAGCTTGCTCAACAGGGTCAAGCCTTCAACTTTCATAGCCTATGGTGTGCCCTTCTTGAAGAAAAACAGCTCCAAGGCAATCACCACAAGCATCACATTGGACCTCAAATGGCTTTGAGAGATCCGGTAGTGTAATCACAGGTTGAGAGATAAGCTTTTTTAAAGATTTTCAAAAGCATTGTTCTCCTTGGCAGACCATGTGTACCTAACGTTTTTCTTTGTTAGGTCATGTAACGGTCCTGTTATTAGTGAGAAATTTTCTATGAAGCATCTATAGTATGCACACATACCTATAAAGCCTCTTAGTCATGAAGAGTCCTTGGTTTAGGGCATCCTTTTATTACCTCTAACTTTGATGGATCCATTTGGATGCCATCTTGAGAGAAAAGGTGACCTAAATACTGAATTTCTTGTAAGAAAAATTCTTTTTCCTTTCGATCAGCATAAAGTTTATTCTCTCTTAGAACTTGAAATATTACCTGGAGGTGTTGCTTGTGCTTGTCTAGTGAATTAGAGTAGACGATGATATCATCAAAGAACACTCTAGTAAAGGTTCGGTGAGACCTGAATAACTTTTCCATCAAGCGGTTGAATGTGGCTGGTGCATTGGTCAAACCAAAAGGCATGAAAATGTATTTGTAAAGACCAAACATAGTGCGAAATGCGGTCTTTACAATGTCTTGATCAACTATCCTTATTTGATGATAGCCACTTTTTAGGTCAATCCTACTAAAGTAGGTAGACCCTTGTAGCTTATCAAATAGGTCTTCTACCCGTGGAACGGCAAACCTATTCTTGATAGTGATCCTATTTAGTGCTCTATAGTCGACACACATACGATATGTGCCGTCTTTCTTTTGCACTAGTAGCACAGGAGAACAAAATGGAGACGAGCTAGTCCTAACCATGCCTTTCTCAATTAACTCATGCACTTGCCGCATACTCTCTTCTTGTTGAGCTTGAGAAACTCTATAAGGAGGTTTGTTAGGCGGTGAACTTACTAGAAGAAGTTCAATTGCATGGTCATCATTGCCTCGTTTAGGAGGTAGCTCACAAGGGATGTCGTCAATAAAGACATCTTAAAACCCCTTGAGAAAATTGGATAACTCTAATTCCTTTTGATTGTGTATATTTTCTTTTGCTGAAAGATTCGGTTCATTATGAGAATCTTTAACAAAAATCATGTACACGGAAATAGAGCTCTTTATTGACTTGGTGAAAGCTTGTGTATGTACAATGGGTATAGTGTTACACATTTCCTTAGCATCTATATACATATCTTTTTCCCTGAACTTAAAGGAGATTCTCCTTTCAGGGAATTTAACATTGGCAGCCATGCGATCAAACCATGGTGCCCCTAGGATTACATCCTCATGCTTGAGAGGAGAGATAAAGAAGTCCTCTTTGTCCACATAGATTTGTACATGGAGCCCCAATTTCTCGATTAAGGGAGTGACTGAAGCTTCTTGCCCCTTGAAAGCACCATCTGCGGGTAGGACATCTCCCATCTCGTAGGTTTGTATGCCTAGCTTGGTGGCCAACTCTATGGATATAGAATTATGAGTAGAACCGCGGTCAAAGAGAATAAAAGCATCATGTTCTCTTACCTTTCCCAAAGCATGGCATAAAGGAGATCCATTGTGGTGAGTTTCCTCCTCTTGGATTTCGACCAAGGTAGCTCTAGGAGGATCAAGGCGGTTGTTCTCTTGGGGACAAGCGCGGTACGCATGCCCTTGTTCGCCGCACTTGAAACACCGGTTATCCTTGCAATAACGCTCAAGCTCTTCATGAGAGAGTTTATTTTTGCCTTTGTAAACTCCCGTCTCCTTTGCTTTGTTGGAATTGCCCTTAGGAGACTTTTGGACATTGTCCTTCCCCTTAGGCTCATCGGAACCCTTGTTTTCAGGGGGCTTAGAATTCCTCTTAGCCCCTGTTTGGAAATTGATGTGAGAGGCCACCATAGTATGATGTATTACTGCCGATATGGTGCATGGCCTTTGGGAGTTGACATACTCCACTATTTCTTCGGTTAAGCCCGCACAAAATTGCTGCTTTTGCTCTCCAAAATCCAACTTTTTGAAGACAATGGCTTTGAGTTGTAGGTCCCAAAACTTGTCCACATATTTGTGGATGGATTCATAAGGAGAGAGCTTCAAGATTCGCCATTCGGTGAGTACTTTGTCTTTTGCATTGGTGGCCAAAACTGCTTCAAAATGGAAGCTCTTAAAGCTTTCCATGTTCGTGGAGCTTCATCATTGACCCGTAGGCTAGACCACCATTGTCTGGCATACTTTTGAAAGTGTATAGCTACATGGCGTAGCTTAGAGGACTCCCTGAAGCCCTCATCTCCGAATGCCACATCAAATTGTTGGATAAATGCCAAGACTTTTCCCGTAGCACCAAAAGTGTCATCATAGATAAGGAAAGACATGCGCTTCCCGCCCTCTTTGAATTTCTTGACCTTGGATGACCTCTTCCACACGGCATAGGATTTCCTATTGCCTCTTCTTTTTGATGGTTCAAAGGTTGCACCATCGCTTTCTTTAGAAGATGAAGAATTTGAGGAAGATGGAGAAGAGGGTGACCTCTTTCTCGCCTTTTTCTTTCCTTGATCTTCTTTGTCTTCACCATCACTTTCATAAGAGGAAGAGGATAAAGAAGGTGGAGAAGAGGGTGCCCTCTTTCTCGCCTTTTTCTTCTCTTGATTTTTGTCATCCCTCTTTGAAGTATGGTGTGGAGAATTATGTGATGGTCTTCTCCATTTTGAAGGCGATGGAGAGCCTTTAGCCCACCGTCTTCGTGGAGCCATCTCCGCCGAGGTGATAGGAGACTCACTTCTTTCTGGTTCCTTCGGTGGAGGCTCTTGAATTATCCTTTGAGAAGGAGATGCATCATCAAGGAGAAAATTCATGTTCCCTTCATAGGGATCCTCTTCTTCTTCCCGAATCGGAGAGAGACCTCTTTTGGAAGTCTCACAAGGCTTCCTAGGTGTTCTCTCGTCATGGTGGGGAGCTTGGAGAATCCCATGAGCATGAAGCTGCCGTTGCACTTCACTTTGGAGGGATGGATTGCCCATGCCTTGTTGAAGCCTAGAAACAAGATAGTTAACAAGCATCGGGGCATCATTAGTAGCTTGCTCGTTAGCAAAATCAAAGTTATCAACATTAATTTCACTCTGTTTACTATTGTCAGCCATTCTAACAACTTTTAGATGTAAAGTTTTAGGTGTACTTTGGCACTTCAAGCCCTAGTTTCTACTCCTCTTTACCCCTTTATAAAAATCACTCAAGCTACTGTACCCGTGGCTCGAATACCATTAATTACAAGGAATAGAAGAGAGGGTCGTTCAACACCAAAATAGCACCGGCTCCTGTCAAGCTTCTAATAGCTCAATAGTGGTTAAGCCATAGGCAAGCCCCATAGGACTCCACTATTAAGACCATAGCTCTCAACGGTAATGCCCCGCTAGCTGCACAAAGGCAGGCACACTGCAAGGCTGAAAAATCCCTATTCTACTTACTCACATGCAATTAATAGTACCAACCATTTATAGCTAGCTTGAGGATCTCCCTTCTTGAGCAAGAAAAGAGAAACCTTGTGCTCTAATACCAATGTAACATTTAATGGTCTAGTAACTTGTGTGTAGTGGAAATTAGCATGAACATAGTGGGCATTTCATTAGAATAGATTCCTAATGAGAATTACAAGAGTGCTTGGGTGGAGAGAGCAACAAAAAGCATAACACCTAGTTAGATAGCATGAACAATACTTTCAAAAGAGAGAGAAATTAAGCTATTGACAACAGCTGAGGACCGGATTTACATGGAGCCGGTCCCCCCTCCAAAAGGCTTTGTATTATGGTTTCTCCCATCAAGAGAGACATTGTACAATACAATTATTTGTGTTCCTTCAAGACTAGCTAGTGCAATGAAGATGAAAGCTTCATGCACTAAGAAAAACACTTATCAAACAAAACATTAATTCTCTCCGGTCTTAGACCCAAGACCTCACACACCTTCGAAGATGGTGAGAGCTAGCGGGGTATGAGAGTAGATTGAGAGAAAGAAGGAGTATTCTTACGAGAAATATGTACATCTCCTCACATAATCACTCATGTTAGCATAGCTTATCTTAGTAATTATCATGGTAGAGGAGATGAGCATGCATTGAAGCTTGGCTCTTGGTTGGATTTGCATCACAAAGCCAAGAGTTGTTGGTGTAGGCGTCCCTTCTCACAAGCTTGGAGTAGGTGGTAAGCTTTCCATTAAAGCTTGAGAAGGAGAGAGAGTCTTCTTTACTTCAAACATGAGATTGTGTGAGTGTGTGTGTGATAATGCCTTGCAAAAGTCAGCCCCCTCTCTCTCTTGGTCGACCCCTCTTGCTTTTTTCTCTTGCTAGCATCCTATTGGACCTCCCAGGCTTAGCCAATGGTAATTAAGCAACATAGGTGATAGCCTTCTGACATGTGTCTCCCTTTCCCCTTTTTGAGAGCTTTAGATAATTATTTAATTCAACTAATCTCTCATTGGACCCCTTTGTCTCCTGGCCAATAGGAATCAGGCAAGCCATTGGGCTGCCGAATGCTCATTGGTCCCCTTCGAAGACTGTCCAATAGTCTTCTAGAGAGCTTAATTCTTATTGGATCTTTTATTAAGTGTTTTTAAATTAATTAAACTAGATTTACTCTAGACTAATTCTCATTGCTCCACCTCCAAGGCCATCCAATAGGAATTGGGTACACCTTGTGGGCATCTGCGATAGGGAGCTGACATGTGTCCCTCATTACCTTTGTGTAAAGGGAGCTTGTGTGTGTGTGTGTGTGTGTTTCTCTCTCATCCCCTACTTGCAAGGCTCGCCCCCTCCTATGTAGGTATTGACAAAGAATTTTTGTGACACACACTAAGCATCCAATTTCCCTAGTGTTTGGCCTTTGGACACAATCTTTGAATTTTGGAACCTTAGCATTTTGGAAGTCTTAATGGGCTGAACCTTAGGGTCTTTTGAGCCCATTGTTGCACATAGATCTTTTGCAGATGGATCCCTATTTTCCCTCCTTTGGATCCCTATTGTGGCCGGTCTGCTAGCTTAACCAATATTCTAGCTTTTTCTCCCCTGTCACTTTCCCATATTAAATGACCAGTTTAACATGAGAAAATCATTTAGGAGAATAAGACATTGATTATTATGATAGAGATCCTACCCCAACACTCTTGGCTATGGAATGAAAATCCAACCAAGAGAAATGCTTCAATGCGTAAGCCCCGGGGGATTCACCATGGAAAACTTATTGCACCACGTAAGTGCAGGGGAGGGGGGTTTTTTTACAAGTTACATAAGTGCATAAGTTAGGGGCAGGCCCCCAATAATTTGTCTCTCAAGCTTAAAAATAAGGGAGGGGGGTATCATATTTGAGGGGGGGTGGATTGACTTGGGTTGATTACTTGTAAAATGATTGGTCATCGATCTACACTAGAACTTGGAAAAATTTTGGGGAATTTTATAATCAAGTCACACATCAAATTTTGCATCAAGCCGGTCGGTCATAGATAAGGGCTGATTTGGAGCAGTTCCAGGGTTGATTTACACTAGCTTTGGATGGGTCAAAATTGGATGAGTAGACTGAGTGTAGGCTGATTGGGCACATAGTTTGAAAGTCAAACTAAGACACATTGAGGGTACATCTAGTTATTATCAATAGAAGTGGTTCCTTAGTACGTGCCAGCCACTATGCTACACACTCTTTGACTAGTTTTACTCAGCTAGATCACGTGAGACCTAAATTTTATATGTAATATAGGGGTATGATAGTTTTCTTCATTGATTGTCGTATAAGTGTAGAAAGGGGGGTCATGTTCCCTAATACGAGTTGTATATAGGGGTTTTATCAAAGTTGTCTGCTCGCAGCTGGCGTCCCGTTTTGTATATAGAGTGAATCCCCCGGGGCGTAAGCTTGCCATCTTCTTCATCTTCATTACTATGCTATTATTCATACTAAGCAAGAAGAGTGATGATAAGTGAGAAACTATTTCTTTCTCATATGAATGATTCTTCTTCCTCTTCCCTACCCTCATTCCCCGCTAGCTCTCTCCAACTTCGAAGGTGTTTGAGGCCTTGGGACTGAGGCTTGGGATAATTAATGCTTTTTGCAAAGTTTATGTTATTCTCGTGATGCATGAAGCTTTCCATCTTCATAGCATCACCAAGGTCACAATGGACACAAAGATTGTATTGTACCAAGTCTCTCTTGATGGGAGAATCTATAATACAAACGCCTTTTGAAGGGGGGACCGGCTCCAAGTAAATCTGGTCCTCAACTATTGTCATGTTTTCTAATACTCTCTCTCTCTCTCTCTTGAAAAAGTATTGTTCATTCCAAGTTAATTAAGTACTATGTTCATGTTGCTACCATCAATTAAGCTCACCCTCTATGTTCTCCAAGTAATCTCACAAAAAAATCACTCTAATTCTCTTAATTCCGCTATTCTCAAAGTTTATAGGCCATTCCCATTAGAAAGATTCTCTAAATGATGCTAGTGTTTGAACAAAACAAAGTGGTAGGAATTAAAAAAAATTAAACTTGTCTAAGTTTCTAAATAGATTGCAAGAAGTATTTATCGATTGCATCCCTATGGAGTTACCTCCAAAGCGAAGGGAAGATGACCATACAATAGAGCTTCTACCCGAGAGCTCACCGCCTAATAAACCTCCTTATACGGTTTCTCAAGCACAACAAGAGGAGATTATGAGGCAAGTACATGAGCTAGTAGACAAGGGGATGGTGAGGCCTAGCTCCTCTCCCTTTTGTTCTCCAGTCCTTTTAGTATAAAAGAAAGATGGTACATATCGCATGTGTGTGAACTATCGAGCACTAAATCATATCACTATCAAAAACAGATTTCTCGTACTGCGGGCAGAAGATCTGTTGGATAAACTATAAGGTTTGAACTAATTCAGTAGGATTGACCTTAAAAGTGGCTATCATCAAATAAGGATAGTGAATGAAGATATCGTAAAGACCGCGCTTCGTACAACATTTGGTCTTTATGAATATCTTGTAATGCCTTTTGGTTTGACAAATGCTTCATTCACGTTCAATTGTTTAATGGAGAAAATTTTTAAACCACACTGCAAGCTTATTGGAGTGTTCTTTGATGATATCATCATCTACTCCAAGTCCTTGGAGAAGCACAAGAAACATCTCCATGTAATTTTTCAAGCTTTAAGGGAGAACAAGCTTTTTATCAATCAAAAGAAGAGTGAATTTTTCCTTCAAAATATTCAATACTTAGGTCATATTATCTCTCAAGCCATATGGATCCATCAAAGTTGGAGGTAATAAAAGCATGGCCTAATCCAAGGAATCTATATGAGCTACTAAGATTATTGGTATGTGTGGATATTATAGACGCTTCATAGAAAAATTCTCCCAAATAGCAGGACCATTACATGACTTAACAAAGAAGAACGTTAAGTACTCATGGATTGCTAAAGAAAAAAATGCTTTTGACAATCTCAAAGAGAATCTTACCTCCCAACCAGTGCTTATGCTTCCGAATCTCTCAAAGCCATTTGAGGTCCAATGTGATGCTTGTGGTGATTGCCCTGGAGCAGTATTTCTTCAAGAAGGGCATGCCATAGCATATGAGAGCCGAAGGCTCAATGCCAATGAATGGGTCTTGAGCATATATGGAAAAGAGCTATTAGTTGTTCTACATGCCCTAGACACATGGAAGCACTATCTATTGGGGAATCCATTTATTTTGCAAACAGACCACCAAAGTCTCAAGTACTTCATGACACAAACAAAGCTTTCTAACAAGAAAATGAGGTGGAAAATTTTTCTTTGACAATTTAATTTTCATATTGCTCACGTTGTTGGTAAGCATAATCAAGTGGCAAATGCACTATGTGAAGACCGAGGGTAAATGTGGTGTCTATAGCAACTCACAATGACCTTCCATGATAGATGAGTACGGTATTGACCCTAATTTTAAAGACATAATTAGGAATTTAATATTTACGTAATTACGTCAAATTTTGTGTGATCACAAGGTCTTATTGACACATTTACATGATCACAGTAAACATGATCACACAAAAACGGGTTTAGGGTGACTTGCAAACCCACAAAATTCGCGTCGGGCTTTTCAGTTTCCTCGGCGGGTCCGCCGGGGTTTATTATTTTCCCTGCGGGCCTGCTGGGGAAACTGAAAAGCCCGGCAGGCTATTAGCATTATATATACACAGGCCCGATCGGTCCCGCTGGGTGTGTTAGCGCTTTCGTCTTCTGAGAGAGAGAGAGAGAGAGAGAGAGAGAGAGAGAGAGAGAGAGAGAGAGAGAGAGAGAGAGAGAGAGAGAGAGAGAGAGAGAGAGAGAGAGAGAGAGAGAGAGCGCTTGCGCCACCTTTGCAGGTACATCGAGAGGAGAGAGGAGAGAGGGAGAGAGGGTGTCATGTGGGAGCATGCTCTGCGGCGCAGTGCACGGCAGCAACAGAGTACCTGGCCACACGATCTGGGTATGTGTTGTGTGTGTGTGTGTATGCGTTGTGTGGTAGCGTGCCTTTTGTCGTAGTGCGTGGAGTCGGCAACGCGGCTGTGAAGAGTATTTCATATACAAAATGTATGAATTGTTTTATTTTGTTGTTTTTAACTGTCCATTTGAAATTATATACTAGCTAATCATATTCAAAAGAATACTTTATTCATCAATCATCGCTATTTTAAATGTTCCATTTATATAGAATACTTTATTCATCAATCATCACTATTTTAAATGTTCCATTTATATAGAATACTTTATTCATCAATCATCGCTTTTTTAAATGTTTCATTTATATAGAATACTTTATTTATCAATCATCACTATTTTAAATGTTCCATTTATATAAATTACATGTAAAAAAATATTTGCACACAAATTGCATGTTTATTATTCGTTTTTAATCTTTTTAAAGGGATCTCAAGAATTATCGCTAGTTTTAATGCTTCATTTACATAAATTCTCTGCAAAAAATCTAAATACATACAATTTGCATGTTAAATATTCTTCTGTATCTTTTTAAAGAGCATCAATTATCATCGCTTTTTGATTGCTACATTTACATAAATTCTATGTAAAAAAGTGTGTGAACACAATTTGCTAGTCCAATTTGTATACTTCCAATGTTTTAAATGTTTTTGAAGATTTTAAGTTGGTGTGTGCTTTGTTTGAATTAGTATGTGCGCATGGAGAAAAATATAAGTTGAAAACTCAATATATGCTGAAATGTTAAAGACCCTTAACATGTATTGTTTGATCTGAATTAAGTTCTTATAAACCACTTGTTTGGAGTGCGTTTTACACGTGTAACAGATTGCAATTTTAAGTGAAGATTATATTCAATTTTTATCAATATTTCCTTGCACATTTGTTAACACTAGAATGGTAACAGGACACTTTTATGTCCTTGGACACTTTTGTGTCCTGTTAAGTGACCATTTTGCTTGAATTATTTGAAGAGTATGAAAATGAATTTCTAGGTGCTATATATCCACAAATTTGCCTTATGAGCTGAAAAAAACTTAGCATTTTTTTTGGAGTATCGATCTCACCATTAACCTTACTCTTGCACAACATTTTTGAACCTAAACTGTGTGAGAAAACGGGTCCTATTTTTGGCTTTTTTTCAATTTTTGGCAACTATACCACTCTAGACTTCATGTTTGTGAGGTTTAGATGGCTAGAGGTTAAGCCTTCATAGTTCTCAACATGTTTAGATGCTTGTAGGGAGAGCTAAGTGTTAAAATTGAAAGTTATGACCAATTTACAAGAATTGCATAATCCTATTTTTTTGGCCAAAATTAGCACTTTTATGATTTTTTTGGTGGCTTGCTCGATATCCAAATTCAATTTTGATTGTGTAAGTGTAATGTATAACATAAAGCTAATCTTCCTTGAGTTTTGGGGGACCTAATATGCTATATAGCATAGTATATGATGATGGTTGAGTTTTTTGATTGCTGAAGAATACGATACATTTTAGAGTAGCAAGTATAACTTTCTCAATATTGCTAGTTTCTTAGGCCAATTGTGTGTATTTTGTAGGTACTGACCATATCTAATCATAGACTACAAACTTGGCTAGATATTGAGTAGTTTCTATGGGTTTCTAGAGGTCATAATGCTAAACCCAGTTTTTTCATGTTTGCTATATTTAGCACTTTATCATTACCCCCAAGGTTCCAATTGTAAGAGATCCATTATCCTTTTGACATGATCTATGGATCCTTTTGAATCCAGAGGTCCAAAGGGAACTAAGAAAACATGTATATACTATCTGTATTGAGCGTGACTATAGAAACTTTGATGATAGCTCCACAGAATGGCAAAAATGCAACTTTTTTGTACCTTTTTTTTTGCCCAAAAAACATTAGTGAGGTAAAAGCAACCATATGTTTTGGTCACCAACCCATTGAAGTTAACGGGGCATTTTATCTCATGTCCTACAAAAATCCCCACTCTTATTTATATGCAATCAACTGTAAGAAATTGCTGTTTTGGGCAAAATGCACTGGTCCATCAACTTTGGAGGCTTGTAGTGACCAAGGGATGAGAAAAATTACAAGTTTCTCATTTTTTCCATATGTAGTAGTTATTGAACTATAAGCTCATGAAAGGATTTTTCAAAATGAGTGGATCTACTATGGTTTTGGAAATTTTTCCCAAAACCCTGAAAGGACACTTTTATGTCCTGTTAGGTTACCATTCTAGTGTTAAAGTCTTCAAGTGGTGGTTAAGAGTTTACTTGAGATAGTGTGAGAGTGGTAGTGTCATTCGCAACCATGAATTTGTATTTGATATGCTGTTTTTGTATTGTCCAATGCAAATATGACGCTAGATCAAAAGAAATGTATTATGCGTGCCATTCGTAAAGAATTTATTTTGGCAATCTCATCATGTGCAGCTGATCGCATACAGCAGATTAGTGAAAGAGATGTCTACATCAAAGACATCACTAGCGCTATATGGGAGAACACAGAGTGCAGGTTGTGAATTCAAGGCCAATACGAGTTGTTGAGTCCAGCTGGGATACGAGAATTTCATCCCCACCACAAGGTCAGGACAGTGTTGGGCAATATGAAAGTATGTTGCAGAGACTTAAAGGAAGATATCCCACCTGCTTGCGACATGTCAAAATTAGAACTCTGGAACAAATTGTGGGAAGAACAGAAGGTAAAGATGAAGCGTGTGAAAGCGCAAGACCAAGCAGCTTTACCCAAGAGATTGAAGATGGCCCAAGATGCGCAAGCAGCTTTGGGAGGTCGATCCGATGCCAGCGGCACCGGCACAATCATGCACACTATTTGAATGCAAAGTGCGCTCATCTTGTCGGAAAACCTCATGAAGCCTTGGTAGAAGGTATGAGGATTGGAGCAGGCTCCTTCGGTGTGTGCACATTGTACACTATCAAAGGTATCGCATTTTTTCCATACCACATTACATCTGTGGGAAAATGTTACAAGGGAGGGAGTGAGGCAAAATTTGACAGCCTTCAGACAAAGCAAGGAATGCAAATGCTTCACCCCTCCATTGTATGGTGCATTGGGTTTACTGCAGAAGCTCCTTGGATCACGATATTCCCATACTACAATGGGGGTACCGTGGGCGACATGATGTGCTACTTATTGTTCGCTCAGGGATTGTTCCGACAACACGGTTCGAGATCATTGCCTGTAGAAAACAACCCTGTAAGCGAGATAGACACGGTGCGGATCAAAGCAATGGTTGAGAAAATGCCGGAAATTTGTCATGCCTTAATCGACAGCATTGCGGCTGCCCACTCGACCGGTATAGTGCACAGTCACCTGCAACCGTTCAACGTAATGTTGGACTTTACTCGCGCCAATAAACCCCGCGTCGATATCATTGATTGGGGTATGATGCTGAGAACACTTGCTAAGTGCGTAACAATTAATTATTTGTCTCCAAGCGCACAGTTAGACGAAGTAGTTTTGAATGCACAGAGAGCAGCGAACGCTGAGATGGCTAAGCGGTCGTGGATTGCTCCCGAACTATACAATCCACGGTGGCAGATGCATACATAAAAGCGAGAGACATTTATGCATTGGGCTACATGTTCGACATGCTGGTAGATTTTTGGAGTGCAGCCAGAAAATTTTATTTTCCAGAAGAAGTTTTTCACCACCCGGACGAAGATGTTATGAGGGCTATTCGAATTAAAGTAGCTTGTTGGATGAAGTTAAAAGAGCGAGAGCAAAGAAGGAATGCTATTGACGTGTTGATATTTTTCAAAGAACACTTAAAGACAGACCCTAACCCTATGGTGCAACGTCCACTTGTTGAACTTGCACCATCATTTTATCCGATTTAATTATTTCTATGATATACATGTCTTGTCAAGTGTATTCTTTTTTTTATTTAAGTGTATTATCTGGTTTGAAGTGGTTCACCTAATGGAGTCAATTATCTTTAATCATTTCAAATTTTTCATTTAATTGTCAATATTTTAAATTTGCCTTGTGGTTCAATTAGTCGCGTTTGTTGTGGTTTGATTTAGTGGATTCCGTGCAATGTCCCAATGAGTGAGAATACATATTTGCCAATGATATTGAATATTTGCCACTCTATTGACTGCAGATCTAAGAGAAAATGGCCAATCAAGAACAAGATATTGGCACCCAATCATTGCCTCATGATCAACAACAAGCGGTAATTGTTAATGCATTTCAACGCATGAAGTCTCTGACACACGGCATGTTGACACAACAAGCGACGTGTACTGCTCGAAACCATATGCTTTCGAAAGAGATGAATAAAGAAGTGACAAAGGACATGATCAAGACAATATGGCCATGTGAGGATGCAGAGATCAAGAAAGGAAGGTCGAAGGTTTCGAAGTGCAACCATGATGGTATCAAAGATAACGCTAAGAGGATTTATTTGGAGGTTTATCGCCATCCTCTGCACAATGCAGATTGTGTGCTATATTTTTCCAAAATGTTATATGTTCACTTTGTGCAACAGCAACCAATAGACTTCTCATCAAAGGAGACAACTATTGCCACTCATGATTTAAGGGAGAGTTGTGTCACTTTCACTCGAGATGAGCTGGCATTGATAGTGGAAGGCGCCAACCTACAGTTAAAGAGAGAGAAGGATATTTACACGACACAGTTGGCAGAGAAAGATGCAAAAATAAGACGTCTTTCTATAGCCACCCAGACACCGCAACCCTCACAAGTCCAAATGGAGAAAAGCATTCACCGCTTAAGTCAGGAGGTTCAAAACCTAACACAACGAGTGAATCCAACACCTGTACAAGGGACACACATCAGCCACCTTGTCTTGCATCTGGAGTTGGTTCCCTCGTCTACTTCAGATGCATCCTCATCTTCCCAATGTCCAGTTTGCTACAAGAATTTTTATTGATGGAGTGGGTACTATACATTAACATGTGGTCACTATTATCATTTAGTTTCTTATTCGTTTGATGAAAAACAGTAGTCGATGTGCAATATGTTCACAAGATATTCCACAAGGAATATATATTATGTTTGGCATGGCAAACGAATATAAATTCAAGCAAGCACGCCTAGATACCCCTAGCACAATTCGAAATCTGTTTGATGAGCAAGATTCTGCTTCAGGGCAACACAATTGAGATCGAAAAACTATGTAATATCGTGACAAACTATGTAGTATCGAGAATATGAAGCATTGTAATTACTCAAAACACATTTGAATACAAGGTTTTTTACAATGGTTTTTGACATTTACTCATTCTACTCTCAAGCTATATTGAATCAGTTGAGTTGTTATTTGGTTCTAAGTCTGAGTGTTGTGCTTCTCCTTGTAATTCAACCTCCACATCTATTATCAAATTCTCTTCTATTTCGTCTACAGTGCATTGAGATACACCAACATTGAAATCTTCTTCATTTTCGTTTTGACAATCATACAATCAGGTTGGCATTTCCTCCTCATAGCCAGTACTTTCGATGTGAGTCAGTATCTTTTCGTTGCAATACATATACACTAACTTCTCTGCTCTGTCTGCTAATAGTCTATTGCGAATAGTGCTGTGAACATACTTGTACATACTCCAGTTTCTCTCTGAGCTTGAATTTGCTGCACATTGTGCGAGTACTTTCATTGCAAGAGGATGTAAGGTAGAGTAATGCTCTCCACCATTCATGATCCACCACTTCCATGCAGGTTGCTCTTTTGCCATTACCTATACAAAATCATTTGCAAAAGGACCTTCTTTTAATCTAAATGCACTCATTTCTTTGATGCAATCAATTCGGTCCTGAATGTTGGAGTAGAACGTGTTGACCACGTGATAGAAATTGCCTACCACCTTTGTATTGGAAATCAGATATAAATTCCAATACTCTGGATCGAGCATGTAAGCCACGCTGTTTGCCAAAGAATGGAAATCATCACTCCTTCTCTACTACAAACTCTTTCAGCTCTTCAGGATTTCAAGACTCTGTTGGACTGACCACCATGTCATCCACACTTTGCCCGAGTTTGGTGCCCTTTGATCAAGATTGCGGATCGCAAACATAACCGGCCTCATTACATGGTATGCACCCATTACACTCCTCCACCAAGTAACCTTGTTTACATTGCCACGTAGACATGTAATTTTATCTTTCACTGTTTCTTTCTGCTCAAGCTGCCATTCATCAAAGGCCGCGCGATTGAATGTGTCAATCACATCACATTTATTACGGAGAAGTGATTCCAAGGTATAAAAGTGTGTGCAGAACCGAGTTTCAGCAGGAAGTTTCAGCATCACTGACTTACGCATCCGATACAAATTGAGCACTCTTTGTCGTTTCAAGATAAATTTCACAACCTGACGTACTGTATCAATTATTTTGGCAAACCATGTGGTTTCTTCGCTAGTGTACCAATCTTTTAGCACCAAGTTCAACTGTGCGTATTACAACCATTGGCAAAAATGTGTGGAAAGCACTTCTTTATTAATTTATTGGCGTTTTTACAATTCTTTGCGTTGTCCATCACAACTTGAACGACATGTTCAACACCAATTTATTTAATTACATCAATCAAGACCTCAGAAATGTATTTGCCACTTTTAATTGCACTAGAACTATTAACCGCCTTTATAAACGTTTCTCCCCTTGGACAAACCAGCATTACATTGATCAACGGTCTTCTCTGAACATTTGACCATCCATCACTCACAATCGTACATCCTGAAAGAGAAATATTTCCAAGTATTGTTTTGCCAACACGCTCTTTGACTTCAATGTAACATTTGTCCAAGAGAACATTTCTTATCGTGTGATAAGAAGGAGCTGGAAATTTTGGACCAAACTCACTGATTTTCTTCCAAGCAGCTTTCAATGATTGCTGTCTACCATGACCAAAGCACTTCTAGTAAAGAATATAGCTTTGGAGAGTGCTGTTTGTGCTTCTTCTAGAGACTGCGCTCGCAATCTTTAATGTAATGATTTTTGACACATTCGACAAAGTCCACCTTCATTGTGACGTTTAAAAGGAACACTGCCTGGCATTTCGTCTCCTTGCGCAGGTTGTTCTCCAAGGTTAGTTGGCGTCACTACAGGATCTGCGGAGTTAATATTTGGCTCTGGGAACTCTTGATTTGAAGGCACAGAGCTATATATATGTCATATCTTGCCACCCTTTTTGGCGAGCTCTTCTCTCAAACGCTTTGCAACTGCAGGTGCCTGAGAATGTTCACATTTTCTACAATTGTTTTTAGCGCTACCCAAAAAATGATCCCTAATACGTGGTGCACCGCCAGATTTTTTTGTGTGACAAAATTTACATTGCCACTCCATATATCGGCCGCATATGTTGTGAGCATAATCCCACTCTTTGCCAGGAGCTTTTTTATTCTTTGGCTTCTTCGTACCACCTGTGCCCACATTTTGCTCCATTGCTTTTAAATTAAAACTGAAGAGAAAAGAATAAGATGTTCAGTTCTGAAAATATTTTTTTTATTTTCAATATATATTATAAATTAAAAACCATTCAATATGAAAGTAACCATGATGCACAATATGAGATTTTCAATGTACGCTAGTCAACCACATATCGATCACCTATATTGTGAGCAATCATACACATTGTAATGTAGTCTATACATGGCATAATAACCATAACAATGCTATGAATCTCTCTATACAATTATTATTATAATGATTATTTATATGTCCACTTTGATTTGCAAACAATAAGACACATCTAATTTCATTTACTACAAAAAAAAGCAATAAAATATATGATTGGTCAATTTCATGCACTAATAATCTATCGTAATAAATAATGCACTCTTTGTATAAACCAATGCATGAGCTAATGCAAATAAATCTTCAATATAATCACCCAATTGGGGACTACTTGTACCCAGTGATGGATTGTAGCCCACCCATGCAACCAATTCAATATATCAAAGCTATTTTAACCCAATCAAGGATTATAGCTCTTATATTGTAAATCAACTCAAATGTAAGACTTCAAGGATCTTTATATGCCCGATACACTAGTAGAGGACATCTGACCCTTGACTATCGACTCGTCATTTAAATCTTCAATATAATCACCCAATTGGAGACTACTTGTACCCAGTGATGGATTGTAGCCCACCCATGCAACCAATTCAATATATCAAAGCTATTTTAACCCAATCAAGGATTATAGCTCTTATATTGTAAATCAACTCAAATGTAAGACTTCAAGGATCTTTATATGCCCGGTACACTAGTAGAGGACATCCGACCCTTGACTATCGACTCGTCATTTACATATGCTCATCTTCTAAAACCAATTACACCCCTCATTTGGACCAATGGCTTCTTTGCAATGAGCATGATTCCCCAAGTTTTCAGTTGTTTTGGTTTTATACCTTTAGGTCGGTAAACGAATTAAAAATTTTTAGAAGTGGTTACCGAAGTAAGAATCACGTTCGGCCCAAGAAAAGGACCTGTGACTCTATAACCTTAGGTCAATTCACAAGGAGATGACAATACCCGGCACTCGGATACACTCCCCAAGGATTTGCCTAGCTAAAAGACCGGGGTTAGCTTACTATTTACTATATATAAATACGTCCGCCGGGCTTTTTCAATTTCCCGATGGGCCCGCGGAGAAAATGAAAGAGCCCGGCGGGTCCCACAGAGAAATTAAAAAAAGCCCAGCGGGCTAACCGGCTCTATATGTTTTTGCAGGTCAAAATCAAAATCACGTTAACAATTAACGTGATCACGCAATTTTTTTATGTAAATACTATAGTTATTTACGTAATCACCCGATCGTGATTACGTTAATGAAATCCCTGGACATAATGTCAGTCCTTGCCTTAGGGAACAAAGAGGAACCATTCACCTTGCAGGATGGTTATCTTCTCCATGACAACAGTCTATGTGTTACTCACTCCTTTTGTGAGAAATTCATGTATGAATCCCCTACTCCTCCCAATGCGAGGCATCGAGGGATTCAACCTACTCTTCGAGGAGTAGAAACTTACTTCTATTGGCCTACCATGAAAGTGGACATACAAGAGTATGTTTCAAACTGTGTGGTATGTCAAAAGACCAAGTATGATAGAGGGAAACAACCTGGATTACTCCAGCCATAATCAATCCCTAGTTCTCCATGGGAGAGTATATCCATGGATTTTTTCTTTGGATTATCCAAGTCTATCCATGGAAATACGTGAATATAGACAATAGTGGGTAGGTTTAAAAAGAAAGCATACTTTATTCATGTCAAAACGACTATTAAGGCACACCAAATGGCAACCTTTTCATATCACAGATTTTCAAACACCATCGATTTCCAACGTCCATTGTGCCAAATAGAGATCCTAAAATGACCAGTAATTTTTGGAAAGGTCTCTTTGAAAATCAAGGTATAAGGTTAAATTTCTCTTCGGCCTATCACCCACAAACGGATGGTGATTGGATCTTGAGGCAAACAACAAGAAAAATTCCTACATGCCATCAAAAGGATTATGCTAAACTAGCATAAAGATACTATGGTCCCTTTAAAATCTTGAAGCAAATCAATGACATGGATCATCAACTCAAGTTTCCCAACCATTGGCTCATACACAATGCTTTTCATGTGAGCCTACTCAAGGCTTACAAAGGAGAGCCACCAGCAATTCCAATTATTGAAGACCCCCCAAAAATCAAAGATCAAGAAGAGGTGCTACAACCTGAAGCTATCCTTAGATAGCAGGACAAGGTATTAGGACATCGTAAGATTATCCGACGGTATCTTATTAAGTTCAAAAATTATCCTTTTGAAGATGCTAGATGGATGCAAGGAATACAACTTAAGGATAGTATGAACCTTGTCAATGCTTACAATCCTACATTAGAGTAAGAAAATATAAATGATTCTTTTAAATGATCAATGTTTTTGTCTTATAAGACTAATTCTCTTTTATTGTGTAAAAACTTAGTAGTATGCATGTTTATAATCATGTTTGTGTTGACGACACTCTCAAACACCAAGTAGAAATTGTCACTCTACTTTGGAACTATGATATGGACTAAGGAGCAGACATGCTTGCAGCAGCTATGTCTCCCAAGCACCAAATGGATTAGTCATCTATTCTAGAATAATGCCGTAGGGTAAAAAGGGATCCTCTACTTGCTATGAAAAATGGACTAATGACCAAAACTTTATCTTTTCTACCTCATAGTCGAGGATGACTATGGTTTCAAGGGAGAGGTAATATCATAAAATCTAATATCTAGCTTTACCAAAATGAATTTCTCATGTTAAATTGATCATTTAATATGGGAACATAAAAGGGAAACGAGAGTTAGAATATTGATATGTGTTTTTAGACCAAGCTCAGCACGAAGCAAAAGGAGATGGTTTCATCTCAGCTAGGGCTCACAAGGAGATAGTCTACTGAAGAACAATGTGTGCATAATGGAGCTTAAAAGACCTTAGGGTTAGCTTCATTAAATACCTCCAAAGGTTAGTGTAAAAGTCCTTAGACATTAGGTTAAGCTAGGCCTATGCTTGAGATGCTTGATGACTAAGGTGCTTGGTTAAGCTAGGCATGTGCTTGAAGTAAAAACCAATGCCTACACGGAGGGGCCAAGCCCTTGAAGCTAGGGGCATGTGAGAGAGAGAGAGAGAGAGAGAGAGAGAGAGAGAGAGAGAGCCCATGCTCTTGCTAAACCCCATGCATGATGACTAAGATGCTTGAGGTGCTTAAGCCACTAGAGGGCCAAGATGCTTGAGGTGCTTGAAAGTCAACAAGTGGCCTACAAAGATGGGGGTGAGCCCCAAGAGTGGGGAGGGGGGTTGAATGGATCCTCCTTCACCCAAAGGGCACCCCTTGCTCAAAGAGGCAAATGGGACACATGTCAAACCCCTAGCTAGGTTGCCCTCATAGTGTGCCTAAAGCCTATTGGTTGATCCCTAGAGGGGTCCAATGATAATTTAGCTATTTAAATTAATTCTTTATGAATTATTCAAGTCCTCTCTCTCAAAGGTGAAAGACGTACACTTGTCCAAAGGCTTCCTCTATTGCTAGTTGTGACCAAGGCTTGTGCTTGAGAGAGCCAATGAGCCACAAGCATGAGCTAGAAGAGGGGGTCGACCATGCAAGTAGAGGGCTAGCTTGAGGGGTATACTCTCTCCCACACACTCACAAACACTCTCATTGTGTGAAGTGATAAGTGCAAGAACTTCATCTCCTTCTCCAAGCTTGTTGAGAAGTTGAGAGCCTACACCAACACTCTTGGATATGGAATGCAAATCCAACCAAGAGCCATGCTTCAATGCTTAAGCTTGTCATGTTCGTCATCATCATTACTATGCTATTATGATATGCTCATTGCTAAGTAACAAGAGTGATGATAAGTGAGGAACTATTTATTTATTGTAAGAATGCTTCTTCTTCCTCTTCCCTACCCTCGTTCCCTGCTAGCTCTCTCCACTTCGAAGGTGTTTGAGGTCTTGGGACTGAGACCAGGGACAAGGTAAAGCTTTCATTTAGCTAAGTTACGGGCATAATTGTGGTGCATGAAGCTCTTTATCTTCATTGCACCATCAAGGTTTCAAGGAACACAAAGCTTGTATTGTACCAAGTCTCTCTTTATGGGAGAAAATATGATGCAAAAGCCTTTTGGAGGAGGGACCGGCTCCTCATAAATCCGGTCGTCAACTGTTGTCAAGTTCTCTAATTTTCTCTCTAGCAAAGTACTGTTCATGCCAAGTTAATTAAGTATAATGGTTATGTTTCTACCTCTAATCAAGTTCACCCTCTATTTTCTCAAAGTAGTCTCATAAAAATGCTCCCTACAGTTTTCTTAATTCCACTATTCTCAATGTTCATAGGCCATTTCCATTACATGAACTCCTTGTGAACATGTTGTGAGCTACCAAATACCATGTGAATATACTTATTCCAAAGTGAACATGATGTACAGATACAATTGCAATTAAGAACACGAGGTGAGCATATGTGCAGTCCATTTTGATATTTTTACCAATTGATTTAATACTCCCGCTACCTTTTCAACGGACGTGCGGTAGCTTAATGGTGGAATAAGTGCCTTGTGAGTGAAATGTGGTGGGTTCAAAGCCCACGGGCATAATCAGTTGCTCATTTTCTTTTTTCCTTACCCTAATCGGACGGCGCATGTTATTCAGTGATTGTGCACCTTTGATCCCACCTCAAGAGAGGGTAAAATAGTCACGAGACATGCACAACGAAGCCAGGAGGGAGCTTGTATGAACCAATATGACCAAGTAACAGGTCTCAAGTTCAACACTCGTTGAAGACTCTTGAGTAGATCTATGAGGTCCCTTGCTAGCACATTAAAAACCTACTAGTGGTTCTAGACTGGCCTATCGATTGGGGTCCGGCCCCACTGCGGAAGATTGTGGATATAGAGGCCAAACCCACCCCAAAAAAAAGAAAAAAAGATGAAATGTTATTATGTAGATTCATTGTAGAGTTTTCTTTTAAGAAAACCAATGACTAAAACGTGGATGCTCTCTGAATGCTTGAAAATTTTAACCTCCATAAAGATGAATTAAATTTATACCTTGCGACAAGGTGTAGTCCGCTCAGTAAATATCGACCGATAATTCTTGTAGATGGTGGGCGTGAGAGTGGAGGGCAGAGGGAGGAGATGAAGGGTTCTCCGTCTGGGCTGCCACGCGCAACTCAAACGTCGATGCTGTCGCGTACATCTCCTGATACCACCCTCCCCTTTAAGTGTCACGGGGTCCCAAAGCATGGGATCAATGGTCCCAATTGAAAGGCGGGATGGAGATCGATCTGGATCGTTGATCGATTAAAATCTAAACTCGGGATCCCGAGTTTAGATTTCAAAAAACTAATCTCCGGAGGTCAGCCTAATCTCGGGACGCCTCGCTTTCCCAACCAGGTTTTGAACCCTCGTCATCAGTTTGGGGGGAGCACGCCTTGACCAACATGCCCGCGTGCGCCTCGTTGAAATAGATGTGAGTTCACATCTATTTGAAGGTAACTTGGGATCTCGACATAAAAACTAAACTCGGGATCCCGAGTTTAGTTTTTGTGGACCCCACCATAAAAACTAAACTCGGGATCCCGAGTTTAGTTTTTACCCGTCGACGGTTGAGATTTGCGCGCGCCTTTGATTTTGCACAAGAGCCATTGATCCCATGCTTTGGGACCCCGTGGCACTTAAAGGTGAGGTGATACCACCACGATGCATTGGCAAAGTAAGGCACCTCCACATCCGTCCACACATCATATATAGCTTGTCGTGCAGAGCCGTGCAAAGCAAGGCGTTCTTTCTGATGCAAGGCTCATTATGGCCGGGGACTTCTCCACTCTTCGTACCGCAGAGTGCGAATGGCGTGTACCGCTTCAAGCTGCTGATCGATGCGAGCAGTACTTGCTTGCATTGCCCGTAAACACTCACATGCTACTTAGTACTTGAATGGATGGGTTTTGCCCTACCCGCACAGCTTCTCCTTCCTTCATGCAGAAGCTCGTGTCTGCACACCAATTGAATTCCATTGGCGTCAGTGTACTAGCATAGCCTCATCACTATATGGCACGGTTCTAGGCCAAAGGGGATATAGGGCCCAAGTTTGGGGGCGTGAGGCGGCTTTAATCTCGGCCGTCAGATCACGCAGTGAACTGGGGGTGAACTAGGGGTGAACTAGGGGGTGAACTAGGGGTGAACTTGGGGCAAAAATGGCGCCCCAAGTTCACTCCTAGTTCACCCCCCTAGTTCACCCCTAGTTCACTGGCCTCGCGGGGTGTGGGTCGAACCTGGAACATCTCGGTTGCCACACGAATGCTCTACCACCACACTAGCGCGCGTCGATGTCCATGTTGGCATGACACATGATCACACCCTAGTTTAGGCGCCCCTAGTTCACCCACCCCTAGCTTATCCGCCCCTAGTTCACCGTTAGTTTACCCTCAGCTCACCCCTAGTTCACCCATCCCTACTTCACCTCTAGTTCACTTTGTGATCTGATGGCGGAGGTTAAAGCCGCCTCGCGCCCCCAAATTTTGGCCCTAGATCCCCTGTGGCCTAGAACCGTGCCATATAGTGACGAGGCTAGCGTAAGGCCGAGCTGTGGCCGAGAAATGTGCAAAACATTCACTCGGCGAATAAAAATATATACCATCTTGCGCGTTCACACAACAAGCCGTCCAAAGCAAGGCATGTAGAGAGATACTAGATATCGCGAATATTGAGTCGATTCTGCGGTGGACTAGGTAGGTGGTACGCATTTTGAAAAAGGCTTAATAAGGCGAATATTGCCAAATACTGCTTTGGATGCAGCCTGGAAAAATATTGCGCGACGAGCACAGGGGTGTTGCATTTGTGGGGTGAAGAGCAGGAGGTACAATGCGCGAACGAGCAGAGTTTTCCAGTGGCGCTGCACAGACACACACACACACACAGAGAGAGAGAGAGGATACTGCTTTTAATATTAAATGAATCGCTCTACCAACAAATATGTTATAGCCAAGTGGTAAGACAACTGTTGTTCCCACTGCTCGTCAAAGTTCAAATTGTATCTACTAGTCAGCATCGCAACTCGTTCGGCTGTGTAGCTGACGTGTAGGTGAGTTGCATTTTTGAAGGGTGGGCATAGTGAGCCTCGTCACTAATTGAACCTTCTTAGCGAGGTGGGATCAATGGCTCACATTAGGCATCACAACGAGGTTGCAATCCAGGCTGTCCGATCGTCGTTTGAACTAGGTGTGAACTAAGAGTGAACTAGGGAGGTATGTGCACCACACCGAATTTAGTGTAAACTCAGTGTGAACAAAGTGTGAACTTGGAAGGGTCTGCACACCACACCAAATTTAGTGTGAACTCAATGTTAACTCGGTGTGAACTTGATGTAAACTTGTTCGCCACTCCGTGATCTATAAATGTACCACACACATACCTTTCAACGAGCACATGTTAGCCTTGTGGTTAGAGTCAATGCTGTGGGAGAGAGGGTAACGGGTTCAAGCCTCCGATCCGGAAAAGTGGGAATCTTTTGCATTCCCTATGCAATCCAACGGTCACAATAAACCGGTGATCATGAGCCATTGATCCCACCTTCCGAAAGGAGGTGTCAATTAGTAACGAGGCATAGTGAGGTAGGAGGAATCTTGCGAAGTAATAGGCGATATGGACTAGTATGTATTGACTTGCGACGATTATATATAACAATGCTTTTATACGGGAGAGACCTTGCTGGGAGCAACTCCTCCTCGTCCAACAAGGATAGAAGAGGCCACCGTGTGCACCGCCGACGTCCACGAAACAAGAATAGGCCTATGGGGCTTTTTAATTCCAAGTGGCCCATCAAACTGACCTAAGAATTGACACCTATATTTTGTTCACGCTTAGCCTTGCCAACGTAACATTTTAGTGTTTTGAGTGTGTCCGTAGGTTGGAGTGCAACCAAAAACTAGTGATAAAATCACGAAACGTGCCTCCAATAACATATAAGAACATATTTTAAAAAGAACAATATAAATACACTACTTCTCCCTCCTCTCTCTCTCTCTCTCTCTCTCTCTCTCTCTCTCATAATACTCTTTATTTGTTGTGCATGATCTTTGCATAATTGTTAAGCTTAAAATAAGAAAAGAATCCACACCATGTGCGAACTCTAGCTCCAAGCTTGGGTAGAGTTTGCAAAGAACAAAGCATGCCCATTTCCCAAACTCCCACACCCGGTTATCATATGGAATGCTTCTTGAACTTGTTGAGATGCCCTCGTCTCAACTTCTACATCATATCATGAGTGCTACAAGATCCTCCTCAACCCTATGGGTGCTTATTGTCTCTTTCCTTGAGCACATCCCACGAGATCCCTTGTTCCCGCGGGGCGGGGGGGGGGGGGGGGGGGGGGGTTTCCCCCCCACTAGTACTATATGTAAAATTTATGTATTGTGTGCATTCAAGGAGTATTTATAATCCCCTTAGCTATGAAAGAGAGGGATGAGAGAAACAGAGACACTAGATAGCCATTGTCACTTGTGTGGAGAGCAGAAAGATAAAGAGAGCGATGAGAGAAAGAAGACACTTGACAACCCTCATCACATGCGTGGAACGATCCCTCCTCATCTGGCGAGGATAAACGAGGCTGGACAGTCAGCCCGTTGACGGCCACTTTTCACCGAACAAGAATAGGCCTATGGGCCATTTTAATTTTCCAAGTGGCCTTTTGAATTGACATTAGACTGACCTAAAAATTTACACCCTCACTACAAGAGGTTCTTCATATTAGCGACGCTAGCAGTGCGACCCTCAAATGTGAAAATCCAGGGCATCGCTATGTTATTTGTTGCTTAGCGACGCTTATATCAACGATCACAGTGACGCCGATAGGGTAAGAAAATATTCCATGAGAGCCAAAAACTTAGATATCAGATCTGAGTTTCGGCGCTCTAGCGAAACAGGTATACCTGCGTCTCTCTCTCTCTCTCTCCCCCCCCCCCCCCCCCCCCCCCACACACACACACACACACACACACACACACAGGAGGAGAGGAAGAAGAGCCAAGTATGCTCCTTCCCTCTCCTCCCTCTCATGTTCCCTTCTCCTCTTTCTCTCTCTCCCACACACACACACACACTGTGTATGAGAGAGAGAGAGAGATTAGATTAGATTTTGGATTTCGTTTTTATATTAAATTTTAGCTTCAGAATTACGGTTTAAATTTAGAGTTAGGTTTATGGTTATGTTTGCAATAGTTTGCATGTAGCTCACATGAGTTTAGGTATGTAGTTGTTTGCAAGCTCACAAGTGCAAACATCTCTCTCTTTCTCCCTCTCTTTCTCTCCAAACTAAACGCTGCGGATGTTGTATGAAAGTTCACAAGTGCTGTGAAGAGATGTGAAGCTGCTGTGAATTGCTACAGCTGAACAAGAGGCAAAGGGATTTTTTCCACTACATGCATTGTCATGTAAACGTGGGTGTGTAGATTTCTTGTACCCACAAATATAGGCATTGACCAATAAAGACGAGATTATAACCCAATGGTTCTGATCTCTGTGCACCTCTAGCCAAGGTGTGTGGGGATCGGACATGGCTAGAGAATTTGAGGTAGCTTACAGTGTGATCTATGGTTTCTTGATTGTGAGGGAGATTGAGAGAGAGAGAGAGAGAGATAAGAGACGGATGATTCCAATAGAAGATTAAATTTATGTTCAGGTTATAAGGTTTTTACATTCATTATGCGTAGTGACGATGATGTGGGGCCATCCAACCGAAACGCCTATCTCTCAACAAGGATCTTATGTCCTTGTAATCAATCAAAACATGCTGTGCAATGGACAAAACGCATTTGTTTGCAACACGTTCACGCATTTGACGAGTTAGACCCATCTATTATAGATAGAGTTGTTGCAAATTATAACTCATCGAGCTCTGATACTGGCTAACAGGAAGCAATCTTAAAACCCAATAGACATGTTCGCAAGTACTTCGGTCAAGTAACATGCGTGAGGCCACAAGATGCAACTCGGAGGGTGATCATGCAGACCACATTCCCAACGAGGCTATGTTTGAGCCCGAGATCGATGAAATGATTGAGACGATCATGGATTCAAAAAGGCTTATCTATGATGACATGAAAAGTGAAGCCGATACGCCATTGTATGGTGGAGCACGTGTTTCTAAATTGAAGGCCCTGATTCTTCTCAGCATGCAGACAAAGTTTGGATGGAGTGACACTAGTCGCACAACACTTTTCAGGTGATCTATTACAATGTGTTTACTTCAATAAAAAACTATAAATGTATAGTGTACCAAATTACTTACACAAGTGTACCGCATTTTTTTCGCTGTGTAGATTGCTCAAAGAGCACATACTACCAGCTCATAATGTGATGCCAGATTCCAACGAGGAAGCAAGAAAGATCTTGAAAAAGTTGGGGATGGATTAGAATTCTATTCATGCTTGTCCTAAGGACTGTATTCTTTTCAGAGGGGAATACATAGACATGGAGAAGTGCCTGAAATGTGATTCCGAGAGATATCGAGTAGATCTCCATGGACAAAAAATTTTGCAGAAGGTTTTGTGACACTTTCCTCTACTATCTCGCATCAATAATTTCTTCAAATGTAAGTCGATGCCCCCCCTAGCATATGGCACGAGGAGAATAGATCTTAGGATGGTGTGCTGTGGATTCTTGCAGATTGCACAACCTAGAAGCATATAGATGACACATGGCTGGATTTTTTCAGGGAAGCTGAAAATTTGCGCCTTGGCTTGTCTATGGATGGTGTAAATCCCTTTGGTCAGAGGTCAACATCTTACAGTGTATGGCCATTTGTTATTGTCAACTACAACATTCCCTCGTGGTTGACTACCAAAAAGGGGACCTGATTCTAAGCTTGATTGTGTCAGGGCTGTATAAAGTGAAGAATATGGATCTGTATTTTCGTCCACTATTGGAAGAGCTACAACAATTGTGGATTGGCATAGAAGTGGTGGATATGAGCCAACACAGAGGTCGACGCAATGCTTTGATCATAGGCATTCTAATGTGGACCATGCATGACTATCCCAGACTAACAGAATGCTCAGTTGATATATACTCAAACTCAAACACTATAAACCTTTATTTTTCTCAAGCTTATCTATTGTGATGTGTATATATGCAGGGCTTCAAACAAGCGAATACAGAGCATGTGTCACATGTGGACTTAGACTTAATGCACGTCGGGTGCCCTCATTGAAGAAGAAAATCTATGAAGGTCATCAAGCGCATCTTCGAGAGAATCATGAGTTACGCGACAGTTTCTTGGGAAGAGAGCCACCGAGGATATCTTCTCGAGCATGGTTAGAGAAAAAGGAGATGTGTGATGATGGTTTGTCCCCAGGGATGAAGAGACTCTCTCTATGGTATGAGTTACCATATTGGCCCAGACTCATGGTCAATACTTGCTTGATCCAATGCACATATTCAAGAATGTGGGTAATCTGATGTGGGACCATCTCATTGGCAAGAAAGATACTATGGGAGCCAAAATTAACCTTAGAAATGCGGATCGTATGGAGCAGTACTAGCTCAGACATCACCTGATGGATTAAAAAAACTACCTAAAGCACCATGGATTTTGACAAGAGGCCAAGAACGCAAAGTAAAAGAGATTATTTGATCCGTGCGGACGTCCACTAGCGTAATGCACTCGCTCCAAACATGTTTCACTAAAGAAGGGAAGCTTACTGGTTTGAAGTCACACAAATGGCATAAAATATGTCAGGTATGTTTCAAGTGGAATATATGATTGTGGGAATTGTGTAGCATATCCATGTGGGCTTTAACACTAGTTTGGTACCAAAACAAGACACGTAAGTGTCCTTTTTTTACAAATTTAAATTAAATTCTACTTGCATTAGACAATTTATTTAAGAAAACCCTCTTGATATTGTAAAACATGTTAGCTAGAGGGTCTTTTAAAAATATAACCTTGCTTTTAGAATCTACCATGATCAAGAACTATACTCATCAAGTTGACCCTCGTAAGGCTGCGATTGATGGTTTTAAGAAATCGACTTTATAAGCTCAAGAAAAAAATGAAGCGACCCTATAGAAAAATTTAGGCACCTTTTCCACAATTTTTCTATAGATAATTGAAAGTTTCATGTGCAAAAAATTTGACTTGGGAGTATATAAAATAATGGAAAGTTCTATGTGTTTTGATATAGCCATTTCAAGCATATAGTTGTATACAAAGAAAAATATGTTTTTGATGTATTTGTGAGTTTTAGAAAGTGATGCATTGCTTACCCTTTCCATCTAGGACTCGAGGTGGCAAATAGAAGGGCTTTGGTAGGCAACAATTATTGGATTATTTTAAAAATTTAAAACAGCATAAGAGAGAACTTTGATATTTTTAGTTTTGAGACATAAGCATTCAAAACCTCAAATAATATCAAACTTTCTATGTAGATCAACTAAATACATCAAAGTACAT
Organism: Adiantum capillus-veneris; assembly: GCF_014529385.1. NCBI lineage: Eukaryota > Viridiplantae > Streptophyta > Polypodiopsida > Polypodiales > Pteridaceae > Adiantum > Adiantum capillus-veneris. The sequence continues at coordinate 152,489,204 of NC_140942.1, read as the reverse complement.
GGTACATACACAATTGGGGTGCCCAAAACCTTGGTTTTAATGTTATTATGGAGAACTCAAGATTTTTAAGAGTTTTTCCAAGATAAAAAATTCAAGCAACAAGATTTAATTGAGTTAAGGAGCCCAAAAAATATTTCGTTTCTTGGTTTAAACAAATAAAGTCATTTATAGTTGTCAAATTGCACTACAATAGCCCCAATTCCACGAGGGGAGCTTTGGAAGACCAAAATTATGCTCTAATTCAGTAGGTGCTCAAGTATGAAATCATGTATATAACTTGCACGTGACTTGGAAACTTGTCTTTAAAGTGCATTCCATTGTTTTGTAACACTAAATGCTAACATTTGGATTTTATAAACACAAATAGAGCCATCTCTACAAAAAAATATAAGAATTTTATGATTTTTTTGGCAAAACAGCTAGAAATTTTACTAAAATTAATGACTTAGAACTTACCAAAATTCTATCCATACGGATTGTATTTTGACATGGAGAAAAATTGAGTGTTTTATTTCCCTCATAACCAACCTATGGTAGAAGCAAGGTATAAAAACCTTCTTTCTAACTTGACAATTAAATTTCCAAAACTTGGAAGGAAAACAGGACACTTTAGTGTCTCAAGACACTTAAATGTCCAATTACAGAACTAGTGTTAATACCATTGCTAGATGTGTTTTTCAGTTTATCTTACCGTTGGCCATCAAGGGTTGTTTGTCTCCTGACGTTCGTACCACAATCTACAAACTCGCGAAGTTGGTGCGATGGATCTCCCAAAAGGAGATCCATGTAGGTTCCATACCATCCGCCAAACTAAATGCTGTGGAGGTTGTATATGCATGTTCGAGAAACACTTTTCTACTACCATGCTAACCATTCTTGTGCATCTTCTTGTTCACATAGTTGATGAGGTGGAAATAGCAGGCATAGTGAATTCTAGATGGGTGTTCTTTTTAGAACGTTTCATGAAAACGTTCAAGGGATATGTGCGTCAGAAGGCCCATTTGGAGAGTAGCATGGCAGAGGGTTGGCTAGTATCAGAGTCCCTAGTTTACATTGGAGAGTGGCTAGATGGGATTGATCGTTCCCGAGACACGCTATGGTGAACCTTAGATGATGAGCGCATATCTAGGATTGTCATGTGCAATCTCGGTGTTGAAAAGAAAATGATGGAATATCTAGAGGCTAAGATCAATTGATTTTGCATGCTTCACAATCCAGTGATGCAAAAGTGAATTTCATAGTACGAGGATGCAAAGCAAGAGCGACAAAGAACACAAATTGAGTGGAGACGGGGAAGACGACCACCGATGCATTATCCGACGGGTCTTGAGAGCTTACTAACATTCATGAGCTTAAGATGGTTGCACATCCAATTAAAAAGTGCACAACAGTGTGGCGAACAAGTGACTGAAGAGGAGTGGGAGTACTCTCAGGGTTGCACGACCAAGGAAAGTTTGCAATGTACAACTCATGGCTTTCTAGATGTTTGGACGGCCACTGATAATCTTTGTTGGTTGGAGTATTAGTCATACACAGTAGCATGGTGTAAAGGTTGACATTTTAGGGTAGAACGGATTGACAAAAAGCGTTTTACACAAGATTATGGAATCATGGCAAAATTCAAACAATCTAGTCGATGACGATCCTCTGATGCAGATCCTGTGGTGGCGGAACTCACTTAATTCGGCACGCTACAAGAGATTTTGAGGATCAATTATAGAGGATTTTTTGTGGATTTGTTCGATGTGCAATGGTTCAAGATAAACATGGATGGTCGCAACACTATTGTGCGCACAGGAGAGTCAGGTTTCCTTGAGGTGGACTCAACCAAAAAATTGACCGACCTTTGAGACACTTTTGTACTACCCGAGCATTGTGAACAAGTAAATCTGTAAATTTTTAACATCCAACACTCATGTAAGTTATGTGGCTCTTGCAGGTGATATTTTGTCCTACAAAGTCTACACCAAACTGGTGGTATGTCATAGAGGTAGCCCCTCATAGTGCACGTACATATGAGGGCTACAATGTGCCAATCACAGCGGCATCAGTGGAGGAAATCGGGAGGATGCTGATTCCAAAGCCGCTGAGGTGGTGCCAGACAAGCCTAGCGTTGCTACTCTCTATGGGATGCATGTGGAGGACCTACAAAATGAAACGGAGGACATCTGCCGAAATGGAGAGCTCTTTATAGACATAGGGAGTTATGATGAGTCATGTGAGGATGAGAGAGAGACCTCTTAACACTAGGTTGGTAATGGGACACTTTTATGTCCTGGGACACTTTTATGTCCTGTTAAGTGACCATTTTCCTTGAATTATGTCAAGAGTTTCAAAATGGATGTTGAGGTTCTATCTATCTAGAAAGTTGTCTCGTGAGCTGAAAAACACTCGACATTTTTTTTGAATATCAATTCCATCTTTAACCTTGTCCTTGCACAACATTTCACAACCTAAACTGTGTGAAAAAACGAGTGCTGTTTTTGGCTTTTTTCAACTTTTTGCAACTATACTATTCTAGAATTCATTTTTGTGAGGTGTATAATGCTAGAGAACTATCTTTAGAAGTTCTCCATGTCCTGATGCTTCTAGGGAGAAATAAATATTAAAGTTGTAAGTTATGACCAAATTACAAAATTTGTCAAATCCTGTTTTTTAGCCAATTTTAGCTCTTCTATGATTTTTTTGGTGGATTTCATGATATCCAAATGCATTTTTTATTTTCTAAGTCGCATATTGTAACATAAAGCTAATATTCCTTGAGTTTTGGGGCACCTAATACCCTATTTTGCATAGTACACAACGATGGTTGATTTTTTCGATTATAGAAGAAAACGAAACATTCTAGTATATCAAGTATAGCCTTTTCAATATTGTTAGTTTCTTGTGACAACTACATGCATTTTGTAGGTAGTAACCATATCTAGCATAAGGATCAAATTTGGCTAGATATTGAATAGTTTCTATGGGATTATACAACTCATAATGTTGAACCCAGTTTTTTTTTCATGTTTGCTGTATTTAACACTTCATCTTTGTCCCCAAGATTCCCCTTGGTAAGAGATGTATTATTCTTTTGACATGCTCCATGAATCCTTATGAACATAAACAACAATAGGAAAGTAAGAAAACATGCATATATTATTTTTATTGAGCGTGGCTATAGAAACTTTGATGATAGGTCTGCAGAATGGTAAAAATTCAACTTTTTTGTACCTATTTATTTTGGAAAAACAAAAAATAGTGAGTGAGAAGCAATCATATGTTCTGATCACCAACCCATTGAAGTTAACTAGGGAATTTATCTCAAGTCCTACAAAAATCCCTAATCCTATTTTTATGCAACAAAACGTAAGAAATGACTATTTTGATGAAAATGCACTGGTCCATCAACTTTGGAGGCTTGGTGTGATCAAAAGATGAGAAATTTTACAAGTTTCTTATTTTTTCCATGTGTAGTAGGCCTTGAACTATAACCTCATGAAAGGATTTTACAAAATGAGTGGATCTACTATGGTTTTGGAGGTTTTTTTCAAAACCTTGAAAGGACACTTTTATGTCCTGTTAGGTTACCAACCTAGTGTTAAAGCCATAAACATTGTACCTAAGCAATTTTTCTCCTTTTTATAATATATATTGTATTCACGTAGAGTTTTGTCCATTCTTGTCTCTATGTTGTACTTCTGAAATTTAAATTTTGATTAATCAAATTATAACTTGTTCATATTTTCTTCTCCATTTATTCTTGAGATTTAATGTTTGTGTATTTAATGCAGGTATGGATGATAATTAGTTTCTTTCTTCCTTGGACCCCGAGTAGAGGAGGTGGTACAAGAAGCGCCATCGCTCTGGAGCACCATCGCCTCGTTCCACTGCTTCAGCGTCTCCTCTGCTTCGGAGCGATTAGCACGCTCTGAGAGTTCAGTGTCGACTAGACGATGTACACACTCTTCTAGGCACCGATGGTGGCGGCGGCGGCGGTTGCTGTGGAGGAGCCGCCACTGATGCTTTGACACTACCTTGTAGTCGTCGAGGCTCTTTACCTTCCCCTTCTTTGCATGACACCACACCAACCACGACATCACCCTCTACTCCAAGTTTTGCACGACTATTGGTCGTTCCTTGCTATGCACCACTCGCTACTCCTTCGGGAGTCAACCCAATCGACACTCCTTGCTTCGGGCCGAGACTCTAATGGAGACACCGATCGTACGTACCCCAAAGAGATGCCACTTGAGACCCTACCAATACACCTAGGTTCACAGGTCATAGGTGAGGGGGCTCACTGTACTTGGTCGACATCAGTGGTAGTATCATCTTGGATGATGACGGCAAGAAGGTGATCTCGAGCATGCGTGACATTTGCTCTCAGGTGTTTCGACACTATATACTAAACACTTGGAGTGAAGTGCCAAATGAATTAAAAGACCGAGTCAACAACATGTTGCATGACGAGTTTCCCAGGTCAAATCGGGATGAGCTCTGCAATGGAGGCCTGATGAAGGTACGGATGCGTGAATACTGCAAGCACAAGCATTTTGAAGTGCAAAAGGCAATAAAGCATGGGTGGAACAGGCTAGATTGGCTAGCCAAAGAAGATTGGAAGAATGCAAAGCGAGCAGCACACGAGAATCCTGACAAGTGGAAACAACAAAAGAAGGAAGCCAAAGCGCGAGCGCAGGTAGGGAGCTCGCACCACTTGGGAGTGACGGATGGGCATCATTTGAGGCCAACTTTGCAAGTGTTTTTGCATTACCCTTTAGGTTTGGTAGTTATGGGTAATTGTACTTTTAAATTTTAACATCACGTATTCTTTGTATGTTTTGTACAATGGTCAATGACAAGCCGTGACCCCATACTGTACGAGCGTGAGTATGCAGGCAAAAAGGGCTTAAACTCCCTTATGGACATTCTCAGTTCTCACTCCACCATGGTTAGTATTTATCTTTACTCTCTTACATTGTTGTATTTTAATGATAAGGTAAAAAATAGATTGTTTTGTCATTATATGTTTATACTTACAGAAAGTCTTATTGTTTCTTTTGTAGAATCCGACAGATACGCCATTTGGACATGATGAGATGTCAGATTAGACAACGTCAATCTAGCCGTAGCCAGATAGCACTAGTTTTCTTTTGTCATAGCATGTACAATGTGATGGCGTGTGTACGTCATTTTTGTAACTATTGGTCAATGATGTATTTTATCAGTAATGACAATTGTGTTGTAACTATTACATTTTGGTCAAAGCTTAACAATCAAGTGATTTTTCCTATAGTGTATAATTTTGTCATTGTATTACTTTTGTCAATTCACTTACGTCCAAATACTTTTGTTAGTTTTGCATCATTATTCTGAAAACTTTATGTTCAATATTGTTGATGGGTGCCAGGACATTCATTACCCTGCCACCCAAAAAAATTATTTTTGGACGTCTCTATTTAAGATTCTGCAGCGTCTCTATGAGGGTCGCTAAACTCGAAGCTGTATGCATCTCTATAATCATCGCTTTAAGCATTTCTATATCGATGCATATAGCCATGGTTATAGCGACGTTCTCTTTGCGACGCTTTTAGCAACACCGGGGGAAAAAATAACCCAATGTGTTTTCGTCGCTTGAGCCATCACAAGTGCAAATAACCTCTTGTAGTGCCTATATTCAGTTCATGCTTAGGAGATGCTCAGAAGCAGTAAGCCTTCCCAATAGAACTTTTTGGCTTGCATAAGAGAGCCTTCAAACATAGAGGAGAGTAGAGTTATTTTGTTCTCAACTATTTTGTTTTTATGTGAAATTTTCAAGCTGTGAAGACAAATGACCCTCGTCTCTTTCTCTAGCTTGAGCCTATGTCATCACCTACATCATCGCTAGAAGGCTCTAGAAGAATCTAGAAGGATCTAGAAGTTCTAAAAGTATCAAGGAGATTCTAGAAGTTTCTAGAAACATGGAGAAGATTCCGAAAGAATCTAGAAGTTTCAAGAAAGCTCTAGAAAATTGAAGAAGGATCTAGAAGGTTCTAGAAGAACTAGAAGGATCAAGAAGTTTCTAGAAGCTTGGAGAAGATTTCGGAAGAATCTAGAAGTTTTTGGAAATCTCTAGAAAGTTGAAGAAGGATCCAGAAGGTTCTAGAAGAACTAGAAGGATCAAGAAGGTTCTAGAAGATTCTAACCTCCTCAAGAAGAACCTAGAAAGTCCTAACCTCCTCAAGTAACCTCCTCAAGTAACCTCCTCAAGCACTAGTATTAATAGGGTCTTGGGCCACAAGCCCCTCAGTCTTGCCAACACCAGTTGTGAGGCTCCTATGAGGAAAAACCTCTTCTAGTTCTTGTCTTATGTTCAAGTCTTGTATCTAGCTCTCTTAATAAAGTATTAAGTCTTGTAATCAAGATTAAGCTTATCATCAAGTCCCAAGTTCTTGTATATTGTGAGTGCCTCCTCTCGCTCTCTTCTAGCTCTATACACGCTCATAACAGTTTGGCAAGACTACCATCTCTTAATCTTCTCAAGCCATCATGGAGCCGACGATGGAAGGTCTCATCAACGCATTGCAAAGCATCCAAGCTCAGTTACAAGAACTTCACGAGAGTCACGCTCAGCTTCAAGCAGGGAAACCCCTAATCTTGGGACCAACGTTGCAAGATCTTCAACGTCAAATTCAAGAGCAAGCTCCAAGATCCAAGCATTCTCAACAACATCAAGAACAAGCTCCATCAAGAACAAGCTCCAAGATCCTACCATTCTCAACAACATAAGAAGGAGCCGAAGGTCAGCATGCCTGAAAAATTTGATGTGACTAGATCAAAGTTTAGAGGTTTTCTCCAACAAGTGCGTCTCTTCATTCGAATGCAACGAGAGTGTTATCCAGATGATGACTCTCAAGTAGGCCTTATTGTGACCCTCCTCTCAGATACAACTCTCTCTTGGTTTGCTCCCTTACTTGAAAGAGAATCTCCTCTCCTTCATGACTTTGAAGCTTTTGTGCGGGAGTTCTCTACAACCTTTGTGGATAGTGATAGAGCAAGGGTTGCTGAAACCAAACTTAGAAATCTCCACCAAGGATCAATACTTGCTGACGGGAGCAAAGCGAACCCCGAACCCCGACGGCCTCTAAAACACCGGGGCCAAATGGCGCGCCTCGAGCCTGTCACGGTAAAGCGAACAGGGGGCACCACCTAGCTTTGAGCGGCTAGGACGCAAACAACATAGCACCATAACAAAGTTCTCATCCAAGAGAGATGGATTCTTGGGAGTAATGGTGAAGAGGAAGGGGGAATGAGATCAAGTTAGAAAGAGAGAGAGAGAGAGAGAGAGAGAGAGAGAGAGAGAGAGAGAGAGAGAGAGAGAGAGAGAGAGAGAGAGAGAGTATAGCGGCTTAGTACTTTGCACCACATAAGGATGGCGAATATGCACACCCTTCACACATACACAAGCTCACTCCAAACACCAGACTAGATGGAGATTCTGCACACCTCACATGGGCAAAACATTGCAAGAAACATACTCACAAAACCTCAAGCTTTATTTAGAGAATAAGGCGATGAAATGGGGACCATAGGGTAGGGGAAAGAGAAGGGAGAGAGTGGTAGAGCACATGGCGCATAGGTGGGAGCTGATGGCGAAGACTCGCACGAGGGTTATGGCCATCATCCTTCATTTAGCTGCCCTTCATCTTCCATAGCCCAAGGGTATAGAGGTCATGCTCAAGACGAGCATGGTGATTGCGGTGATGGTGATGGTGATGGTGTGGGTGTGTGTGTGTGCACTAGGCACACACAGTGCATAGTGTACTCTTTGGTGATGTTGTGTGTGTGTTTAGTGTGATGGTGACCCCTCTTTATTTACGGAAGGAGGGGGGAGAAATTCTAGAATTTAGAAATGAAGAAATCATTATCTACATAGGCCATGTGACTGTGGGCCCCACTTGTCTGGCTGTGTGTATATGCACCAAAACAGCAGTCTCATGAGAGAGAGACTAAGAGAGAGAGATGGGTTGATGAAAAAGGTAAGAGTTGACATGGAGAATAAAGTAATTACAAGAGGGGAGAGAGGGGAGTGTGTTCAGAGGTGAATCTGTGTGCAGATGTGTCTGAACACAAGAAAAATTAGGTAACCACCGGGTGGGGATGGATCTGTGGGCACCTTTTTCAGTGAAATGTGTGTGAGTGTGGGGAAGGTTATCTGGGTACACGACAAGAGACATGGAGCCCTTTAGAGAGAGAGGGGGATATTTGGGTCATGGGATATGATAGGAGAGAGAAAAGGGGGGTGGGGTATATTGTTTTGGAAGATAGGAGAGGTGGCATGTGATTTAGGGTGCATTATTGGTAAGGACAAGGGGTGGGGTAGCTTGAGGGGAGAGAAAAAGGAGAAAGGACAATGTGAAGAGAGAGGGGGTTGACCTTTTGAGTGGAGGAGAGGAAAAGGGACACACGATGGGACAACAATGAAGAAAAAGGAGGCAGGGTGGGGATGGGCTGCCCCGCAGGCCCAGGATGGCCCATTTTACCTTTCTCATATATTTACATAATCATACTTTATTTTTTTTCTTATTTTTCCAATGCCTTTTATCACTCCCTCCCTAAGAGGAGGTTTTCATGGGGTGGGGACGAGAGAAGAGGCGTATGGGAGCTTGGCTTGTGAAAAGCCCCCATCATTAGCCCTCCCCTTTTGGCTAGAGGCATTCATGTCTCTAGCTCATCTGTTTCTTCTTCCGCTTAGCTGTAGGATCCGATATCGAGTTGCCTTCTAAACTAGCCATTCCATTTGGCCATTGGTGAGATTTCTGGGATATTCATGAATCTGTAACAGGTCCGGGTGATAGCTTGTTCCTTGGAATAGTGTCGTCCATCTATGCATCCGAATTTCAACAGCTCACTTGTGATCTGACTTGGCATGAGGAATATTTCATTAGCCAATTTTGGTGGGGATTAAAGGATGACATAAAAGATCTTTTATTGACTATGCCAAAGGTTCACACACTAAGCGAGTTCATCTCTCAAGCAATAGAATGTGATAATCGACTATTTGAGAGGAGACAAGAGAGGCATCTTGGGACAACATTGCGACCCCAAACAGAAATGACACATAATGGCTACACACCTCAACAAGGCCATGAATGAAGCGCTGAGCCCATGCAAATTGATTCAGCATGGTTTCAACCTCTCTCAACCCAGGAGAAGCAAAGGCGACGCATTAATGGCTTATGTATGTATTGCGCAGAGCAGGGGCACATAGTTCAACAGTGTCCAAGGAAGAGAAGGATGAAGGTTCATGGTGCAATGGCCTCAACATGTTCGGAAAACATGGACGTCCAACCCCAATAGAGAACGACCGGTTGGACAAAAGACAAGCAAAAAAAGGTCTCTTTCTTCCCGCTGATTCCACTTCAAGTTTTATGCTACCAGTCAAGATCCATATGCCGGGTAGGCACATGGATTGTGAAGCATTACTAGATTCACGCGCAACGGCGTGCTTCATGGACAAAGAATTTGCAAAAGAACAAGGCATACCACTTGTGGAGAAGTCTAATCCAGCAACTGTAGAAGTCATTGATGGTCGTCCCCTCGCTTCAGAGGATGTCAGGTATGAAACTCGCCCCATAGAAGTAACATTGTAGGAGCACGTTTCAAGAATAGCGTTCAATGTTATACAAAGACCAAACAGTCCAATTATTATTGGGCTACTGTGGCTTGAATTACATAATCCTTGAAGGGGATCGGGGAGCACCACAGACGGAGAGTGAGAGAGAGAGAAGGAGACACACACACGATGAGGGTGGGGAGACTCTGAAGTGGAAGCTCCCCCTATACAGTATACTCACTATAAGTATAGGGTAACAGTTGGCGGGCGTCCATGACCTGGGCGACCGATCAAGGCACATAGGCCTTAACCCCAACAACCTCCCACTTAAAGGCCAATGTGCCTTTAAGCAAGATCTACTAGTGTACAACTAATAGAAGGTGAGAGATTCTCTCAACCTATGCCCACTGACTCTCGATGAGCTAGTGCATCTAGCTCTACTGATAGACAAACATCCCACTGCGGAAGCCACACAGAGCTAGCTCCAAGCTGTGAAAAGAGTCTACAAGAGCTCATGCACTCCTGCAAGTATCGGTCCAATACCTGCAAACCTTCCCAATGCTCTATGCCAAGATCAGTCATCGAAGAACTAATCAACCCTGCTGCAAATGCTCCCACTGCAGCTGCTATGTCGGGCCTCGAGATCAGCATCTCGTACATGAGGACACCGAACGTTGATGCAACCCTGGCAATCTCTGCCACCTCCAACTCAGAACTCAACTCATGGCAATCCTGTCCCCTATCATAGAGACCATGGCACTCTGACTCCGAGCTCTGGAGTGACTCCTTGTGCCCACCACATATCACATGTGTACCAAGAGTATCCATCTGTCTTGAATATGCATCAAGCTCTGGCATAAGCATATCAAGAAATGACTCCACAATAGCTGACATCTCAGCATCCATGTGAGTCATCTCTGTCATCACCTCTAATGACTCATCCTGCTGTGACTCACTAGAGCTGTCCCGCTCTACCTATGCATCCGTAGATGCAACCTGCACAACAAGGTCACTGCTCTGCACTCCATGCAAAGCATCCTGCAACCCACAAGCAAAAGAGACTCGCCTACTCTCTCGCTCTCTACCTGGATGCATGATCACAGGGACAACACCGTCTCTCCCATGATCCACATGCAATGGGTAACCTGTACCACTCTTGGCACCTCTCGCAATCACTAGCGAACCCAATTGCATCACAAAATCTCGCTCTCGTAGAGAAATCTGACATCCACAATCTCTAAGCTGACCAATCGAGATCAAACTCACTGTCAAATTTGGTACATAGCGCACATGTCGTAACAAGTAAGATGCACCACTCGGTAATGACAATCTCACATCTCCTACACCTACTATCTCATGCATCGATCCATCGGTAAAAAGTACACTGCCAAGCATCCCTCTAGAATAGCTACAAAACCATTCACGATGCGGTGTGACATGGAACATAGCATCTGTGTCTAGCAACCACTGCAAAGGGAGTGCACTATCCACATGTATAGAATCTCGTGCATAGCTCGAGGTAAAAGTGACATCCCCGTCACTAGTATACTCCGACACTATATCTGCCTCAACTGTCAAAGCAACTGAGTCCATGGCATCACTACATACATCCCTGAGACTGCCATGTCTCCTACGATGTCGCATACGACGAAAACAGCGCCGTCTAACGTGTCCAGAATGACCACAATACCAACATGTCACCTGTCGGCGTACTCGTGAAAGTACATGTCTCACACGAATCCTTGACGACTCAGATCTATCATACATATCATGTAATCTGCGCCAAAGTGCTCTCGAAGTAGTCTCATACATAACAAGAGCATATACAGATTCTGCAAGGTGCAAAGAGAGCGTAGATAGTGCCATCTCCTCTAGCTCTTGCCACTGATCGTCAGACATGTTTGAAGGTCTACCTACATCACCACTCAATGGTCGATGCAACCCTCGCTGTGTCAATGCATCAAGCATACAATCTCTCCATGCTGCAAAGTCTGACCCATCAAACATGCACATTTTGGAGAGATCATAATCTGAGTGATCACCTGTCTCTGCCATGAGCACAATGTAGCAAACTAGAAAGCAAAACCACCTCACCAACAACACCTGGAAACTGTCTACAAATATGGCCAAAAACACAATGTAAAACCTGTGAGACACACTCCAAAATAGAGCTCCCGCAATGTCAATACAAGCCTCGCATGCTCTAGTATCACACTGCAATCTGTGACCTAATCACCAAGCCCACATTGTGCGGTATCGATGCATACACACGCACAAATCTCCCACCTGCAGAGAACACAACACGCAAATGCTGAGTGCAATCCGCAATCTCTACCTAGATCACATAAATGATACGCATAAAAATCTTGGGAAAATTTTGCTAGAGTTTCGACGCACAATGGCTATCAACACAAAATAACCATTGTCCTGCAAGCTCAATACAATGAGCAATCAATGCGCATCAAACTACACTCAATATACATGCATAAGCTCTGCAAAACTATGGCAAACAATGCTCGAGATCACAAGACTCTCCCACCTGAGAGCAAACCTTTGTCTCAAGCAAAGAAAGATACACAACTCCTCACTCCTACGAGAGTGGGTACAAGAACACCAAACTGTGTCCAAACTGACAAAACCTGTCAATGTGAGAGCCAAGCTCGATCACAAACTATGGCGAGTAATCTCCAACCACTATCCCACAAAAAGCATACACAAAGCAAAAGCTCAAGACACCTCCTGTGTCAAAACCGGTATGCAAGCCAAAACACTACAGAAGATGTCCTCAATTGCAAATGGCAACACCTGTGGGAGTACTAGACTCAACCTGTAGCCGGGAGTCAAAACTGGAAGCTCCAAATGGCCAAGCACACACAACTCAAGACTAAAAAAGCAGAGCAAAACATGCTCGCAATGCACCAACCAAAAGGAAAAACACTGCACACAAATCCTGAGTGCTATAAGCAATCGCAATCTCCATCGCACTAACAATGCGCATAAAACTCCTCGGAAAATTTCGCCAGAGTTTTGTCAGTAAAATGGCCACAAAACCAGTAACCAAAATGACTGCACACTCAAAACCATGAGCAACCAAAGCGCATCAAACCGCACTCCAAATGCATGCACCAATCTCCACACTTTGCATACATCATTGCAAACACCTGCAAATCTAGTACACAAATATCTGCTCTACCTGTGACTGCCAAAAAACATGCTCAAGGCATACATTGTCGAGCTCAAAATGCAATCACATTAGTCTCCCTGAGCATCAAACCACATAAGGCATACATTGTATCCTCCCACCTGTGAGGAAACTTGCAGCAAATATCACTCTCACATTTGAGAGCAAACCATGTGTGGAATCCTCGACACACAATAAACAATTGCTGCTGCAGAAAATTCAGCGTTCAAAATTTTAAAATTCTGATATGACGAGCGCGTCCAGAGCGTGCCAAACCCCAAGGTAGACTCCTGGATCACATGCATCCGAGTCCGAGTGTGAAAGCTATGCCAAAAAACCTCCGTTTCGACCCAAAAACGCAGCATAAACTGCCGAAAGAGGGCTGAAACATGAAGCTCCTCAACCGTAGCTCGAATGAGGTTTCTGATGGCTCGAATGGCTTTGAAAGGGGGGTAAAACGCAGGATACCTGCAGGAACGCTCTCGAAAAGCTGAATTTGGTGATGCCGAAGTCGAAACCCTGTTTGCACTCTTGAAAGTGTGCGCGCGCGAAAACAGCAAGCACAAAACCTCGCTCTGATACCAATTGAAGGGGGTCTGGGAGCACCACAGACGGAGAGTGAGAGAGAGAGAGAAGGAGACACACACACGATGCGGGTGGGGAGACTGTGAAGTGGCAGCTCCCCCTAAATAGTATACTCACTATAAGTATGGCGTAACAGTGGGCAGGCGTCCATGACCTGGGCGACCGGTCAAGGCACATAGGCCTTAACCCCAACAATCCTGACATCGATTGGAGGGCTCAGAGAATTGAACCATGAAAAGTCCAAAAGAAGAAGGGAAAGCATAATAGGCCTATATATCTTGGAGCCAAGGTCTTCATGCGTGCAACCAAAAAGTATCCAACTTTCCTGATATTTGCAACACCAACCGACACGTCGACAACAAAAATCATGGAGGCATTGCCACGTAAATATCAAGATTACAATGATGTTTTTGAGAAGAAGAATGCAGACCTCTTACCGGAGCATCGACCCTATGGTTGTGCTATAGAGCTTCAGGAGGGAACCCAACCCCCTTTTGGCCCAATATACAAGCTATCTCAAGATAAATTGGTAGAATTACGGAAAAATATTGATGAGAATCTTTCTAAGGGGTTCATACGGCATTCAAAGTCCCAGCAGGAGCTTCAATACTTTTTGTAGAAAAGAAGGACGAAACTCTCCGGATGTGCGTGGATTATAGGGGCCTAAACAAGATCACTATTAAGAATTGTTATCCCCTTCCCTTGATCCCAGAGCTTCTTGAGCGCCTTGGCAAGGCAAGAATATTTACAAAAATAGATCTTCGTGGTGCTTACAACCTAGTCAGAATCAAAGAAGGTGATGAATGGAAAACAGCCTTTCGGACAAGGTATGGCCACTTTGAATATACCGTCATGCCATTTGGTCTCACAAATGCCCCAGTTGTTTTTCAACATTTAATGAACGATATCTTTCGTGAGTATTTGGATTATTTTGTGGTAATATATTTGGATGATATCTTGATATTTTCCAAGGATCAAGAAGAGCATGAGCACCATGTACGGTTAGTGCTTGAAAAGTTTCGTGCATCAGGGTTATATGCAAAGTTGGAAAAGTGCTCTTTTCATCAATCTAAGGTCGAATTTCTTGGCTACGTAATTTCTGAAAAAGGAATCTCCATGGATCCAAAGAAGGTTCAAACCATCCTTGATTGGGAGACACCCACCTTGGTAAGAGATGTTCAATGTTTTCTCTGATTTGCAAATTTTTATCGTATCTATACGTGATACTCTAAGGTGGTTACAACACTCACAAGGTTGACAGGCCATAGTAAGTTTTTATGGGACTCAGAGGCCGCAAAAGCATTTCAGACTCTCAAGCAAGCTTTCATGACCGCACCCATTCTAATTCACGCAGATCCTACAAAGCCTTTCATCCTAGAAACAGATGCTTCAAATTTTTCCCTTGGGGCGATTCTATCTCAAGTAGGAGAGGATGGTCGAGTACATCCAGTGGCTTTTCATTCCTGCAAGTTCTCAGCTACAGAAATCAATTATGAAATCCATGACAAAGAGCTCTTAGCAATCATCAACTCCTTTGACACTTGGCGTCACCTACTTGAAGGAGCTCCTCATAAGATCATTGTCTATATAGATCACAAGAATTTGTAATACTTCATGACATCCCACATCTTGAATCGTCGCCAAGCCAAGTGGAGTGGTATCCTATCAAGGTTTGATTTTCTTATCTCTTATAGACCTGGCTGTCAACAAGCTAAGCCAAATGCCTTATCAAGAAGATCCTACCTTGCACCTAGAGAAGGCGACGCAACATTTAATCAACAAGAGTCAGTGATTTTGAAACCTGGGCAGCTTAAGCTAAACGCCACCATGAGCCAAGCTCGTGAAGATTCTACTTTTCTTTCTAAGGTGAAGATGCAAATTGCCAAAGACCCACTTGCTCAGAATATTAGACAACAACTACAAGGACAAAAGGTTAATGAGGACTTTCAAGAAATTGATGGACTAATTTACTATAAGGGTCTTCTTTATATTCCACTAGGACCAACACGCTTGGAGGTACTTCAGCTGCCAACAGCATGATCTTCCATCAGCAGGGCATTTTGGGGTTAATAAGACAATTGAGCTTCTCTCCCGTGACTTTTGGTGGCCTCAAATGTGGAAGCTTTTCAAGGAGTATGTAGGCACTTGTGACACTTGCAATAGATCAAAGGCCTGTCGTCATCGTCCTCATGGGTTACTCCATCCCTTGCCCATTCCAACCAAACCATGGTCATCCATCTCCATGGATTTCATTGTAGAGCTACCCTTGTCACAAGGATTTGCCTTCATTTTAGTAGTCGTGGATCAGTTTACAAAAATGGCACACTTCATTCCAACCACTAAAACCATCACCAAAGGTATGGCCAAACTCTTTCTACAACATATCTATCATTATCACGGATTAGAGGATTACATAGTTTCTGATCGAGGCCCACAATTCATCTCTAGCTTTTGGAAAAGCTTATTCAAGCTACTCGGAGTACAAATCAACCTCTCCTCAGCCAATCACCCACAAAGTGATGGACAAACAGAGAGAGTAAATAAAGTTTTGGAACAGTATCTCCACTGTACTATCAATTATCACCAGGATAATTGGGTCGATCTCCTACCGCTAGCGGAATTCTCCTATAATAACAGTTTTCATGCCTCCACCCGTCACACTCCATTCTTTGCTAATTATGGTCAACATCCTAAACAGGATATCCACAGACACTACTAAGTCAAGAATCCAGCTATTCATCTTACACAACAATTATCTGCAATTCACAAAGAACTTACAATTCATATCAAAGAAGCTCAATCCAAGTATAAGGAGAGTGCATATCTCCATCGCATGCAGCATCCAAAATACAAAGGAGGGGATAAAGTGTGGCTCCTCTGACGTGATCTGCGTTCATCTCGTCCCTGTCAAAAGCTTGATTATCGAAGGCTTGGCCCGTTTAAAATTATATGTCAAGTCAATCCAGTCACCTATCGACTCCGATTGCCCTCATCCATGAAAATCCATCCGGTCTTTCATGTCTCAGTCCTAGAACCTTGTCACACATCTAAGATCCCAGGAAGATCCTTACAACCACCTCCCCCGGTTGAGATTCAAGGACATGACGAATATGAGGTCAAGAAAGTCCTAGATTCTTGAGTTTCGCGCGGCAGGTTACATTACTTGGTGCATTGGAAAGGCTATGATGTTAGTGAATGAACCTGGGAATCAGTGCACAATCTACAGCATGCATCTCTCAAAGTCCAAGAGTTCCATCAACAACATCCATGGAAGCCCAACTCAAGGAACACCACTGCTCCTCGTGGAACTCGTCGCTAGAGGAGGGGGTAATGTCATGGATTCTTGAGAGTCAGTCGTTGCCTACATTATCATCTATGTCATCGCCTACATCATTGCTAGAAGGCTCTAGAAGAATCTATAAGGATCTAGAAGATTCTAGAAGTTCTAAAAGTATTAAGGAGATTCTAGAAGTTTCTAGAAACATCGAGAAGATTCCGGAAGAATCTAGAAGTTTCAAGAAAGCTCTAGAAAATTGAAGAAGGATCTAGAAGGTTCTAGAAAAACTAGAAGGATCAAGAAGTTTCTAGAAGCTTGGAGAAGATTCCGAAAGAATCTAGAAGTTTTTGGAAAGCTCTAGAAAGTTGAAGAAGGATCAAGAAGGTTCTAGAAGAACTAGAAGGATCAAGAAGGTTCTAGAAGATTCTAACCTCCTCAAGAAGAACCTAGAAAGTCCTAACCTCCTCAAGCACTAGTATTAATAGGGTCTTGGGCCACAAGCCCCTCAGTCTTGCCAACACCAGTTGTGAGGCTCCTATGAGGAAAACCCTCTTCTAGTTCTTGTCTTATGTTCAAGTCTTGTCCTTGCAATCAAGCCTTGTCTTGTACTCAAGTCATGTAATCCAAGTCTTGTATCTAGCTCTCTTAATAAAGTATTAAGTCTTGTAATCAAGATTAAGCTTATCATCAAGTCCCAAGTTCTTGTATATTGTGAGCACCTCCTCTCGCTCTCTTCTAGCTCTATACACGCTCATAATAGAGGGTAATGATCGCTACTAGATGGCCTTGCATGAGGCCCTCCTCAATGGCATGGTTTAGGTGAGGTTGTTCTTGGTGTTTCTTCCCAACCTCCACCTGTCTCGCCCAAAGCTGGAGGAAATAGTCCTTCTCGCATCCTTATAACAGACAATCGGGGGTTGGTCTTCAACATCTTATCTCTAGGCCCCATCTCATACACGCATGCAATTCCAAATCAGTCCATGGCACTTCTAACCTCATATGATGAACTCTTTCTCACCATGCCCTGCTGATCTTGCTTTTAATGGGGCAATATACAACTTATTAGGCCAAAGGCCTTTCTAGGTAGGCCCTAATTCTCAGCTACACAATGGTCATTTTGCAGCCATCTCCAATGTATGGCAACATGAAGGAGAGTATGTTCAAAATAACCCCCACTCTCAAAATTATGCATTAGGAGAAATATGGACCTTGTAAGGAATCCTAATTTATAGGGATTAAGGCTAACGTTGTGTAGGTTTAATGGGACAAGGGCATCAAGAAACTTGTTTTGAGTAGGGTTTTCAATCTTTTTTTAAAGGCACATGTAGAATGTGGATCTAAGAGGTCACTTTCTCTCTTTAGTTTTTTAAAATTGAAGGGGGTAAAGGGGTGTGGCAACATCAGCAAAAACATGGGTCACTAAGGACCAAAATTTGACGTTTTTTCAAAATAATCATTTTTATTTATTTTTTACTTAAAACTCCCCTAACATATATACATATCAAAAAAATCATTTTTTGACATGTTTTTTAACCTACAAGCACTAAAATCCACTTTCTCAAAATCTTTTTTATAAAAAAAAAACCTTTGTTCTCTCCTCCTCCTCCCTCCTCTCTCCCTCTACTCTCTCCAACAACAAATGTAGAAAAAGAATGCTCACATTATGAAGCTTGCAAACACCATCACATATTTATAAGAAATGCCCCTTGGTGCAAGGGAACAATATACTTCTTACTTTTGGTTGTGTTCTTATCCTAGAATTTGAAGTTTAAGGTCTTGCCTCTGTTTGTTTTGCAGTGCTTGGCACAAAGGTAAAAATCGATGAGTGTCAAATAGTGAAAGATTGAAGGTTAGAGAGGTTAAGTGTCACCACTTTTTCTCTAAAACAACCTTGTTTGTTACATCTTGCAGGTAGGTGCTTCAAATCCATGCTTATTAGAGGTGGGTAATCTCATCACAATGTATATTTTAGGATTGTTTATTCCTAGTTGGAAATACTTGCAAATTTGTAAAACATATACTTAACAAGTTTCTTTATTTTACATCTTGCAAATATTGAATTCATACATGTTTCTGTTTGAAGAACAAGTGTCTAACTCGTCATGGTACAATTTGACCTTTTACAATGCTAGTTCCATGGTGGTGTTTGCAACAGTGGCTCAAGGAACATATATAATAAGAATCTTTTACTGTGGCACAAAGTTCTCCTCAAGCAATGTGGCTCCCACTACACCAAGAACCATTATGCTAACATGGAGATATCCCTCATAGGAAAATACAACAGCTTTCCATCAGTAACACCCCCTTTTCTAACATGAGGGTACTCCCACCAAAGATATTTTTATGTGATAGGTCACCCACAAGCATACCATGTCATGGAATGGATGCAAGAACTATGACCACACTACCCCTTGTAAGCTGTTCATGAATGTATGTTTATCAAAGTCAATGAGAAGAGATTTGAAAATTTTGTTTATTGATGTATAAGAGCACTCTAGATCTGCTATATTTTGAGATTGTTTGATAAGTTAAATAAGTTTTGTAGTCATTTAAAGTGTAAATTTGTTTATGTTTGGTATGAATGTGCATGACAAGACATAATAAAGTAAAAGAGATCTTGGTGAGATTCCTACCATGCACTTTTGACACCGTATCTCTCCTTAAATCCTTGGATTTCTATCGTTGTGGGGGGTCCAAGGGGGGGATATTTTCAAATTTTTAGCAATAACTTATGTTTGAAGGAAATTTTGGTTGTTTTAAAGTTTGTACATAGTCTAGGAGTTCATTTTGATTGTTTCCTACAATTTTAATTTTTGACGGAGGGCACTCCTTGGACGCCACTTTTGAAGGTGTTAGGGGAAGATTTTCAGGCACTTGGGAGCCTTGTTGGGGGTGGATGTTACTCACAAGCAGAAATTCTTGTGGGTTATGGAGAAAGGCAAGATTAAGATGCGAAGGTGGGAGTTCGTGCTTCTACATTTCCCAAGTAGAGTGAAAGTTATCAATTCCTTGATGCTGCCCTTTACAGCCTTCAATGGTTTGTTGCTTAAGCTAGTTAAATGCAATTGGAAAGAGTTCCTAAAACCAAAAAAGAGATTTCTTTGGAAGAACAACAGTGAAGGCCCTAGAAGTGGGCAAAATGGGAGACAGTTGCGAGACATAAGGAACAAGGTGGGCTTGGGATCCTTAACCCCAACACTCACATGAAGCCTCAATGTGCCAAGTTTGTGGTATCCCTCACTAATCAACACTAGGCTTGGGCTATTAAGGCTAAGGATAAGATGGAAAGCTCAAAAATATGCTTGCAAGGTGGGTAGTGGAAAGGGATCGAGGTGCATGACAAGTTGTTAGCCCCACAATGGGCCATCCTAAAACTGTGGGGTCTGACAGGAGAGCTTACTTGAAAATGCAACATAGAAATGGTGTCTTTTTGGATGTGGAGAGTTGTCAATGTACTTCCACGTCTCTTTATCTCAATGGTGCCCTTGGCTCTTGAAGGTTGGAGGCATCCTTCTGACCCCTTTTTGGAGGGAAGTTGCCCAAAGGTTAATAACAAAGGCATTAGGTGTATAGGCCAATTGTGGGACTAAAGGAGAATCTATTGGAAAGGAACAGATCGAGTGCCTTTTGACTTAAGCCTCACTGGGTTGGAAAGATTGCTAATCAGCAGAGCCCTAAACGGCTCACTAGGTGGTATTTGCCGGACTGTGAATCTAAGCTCGAGGGGAAAGCTTAGCACTGGCCTATGAATAGACACTTCCTTAAACCCCAAACAAATGATGTATATCTCGCCCTTATGGAATCACAAGATTCTTTCTCACCATTCAATAAACAATGGGGAAAAAATTGGCCAGAGTCAAGGTGGGAGACGTTCGTCAAGAACATATGGTGGCCTCAATGGCCGGATGGGATGAAGGTCTTCTTATGGAAGGTGCTATGGGGAGCCATGCCAACTGGAGTGAAGGTTCTTTCCAAGGGAATTGGTCCAGATAGATGCTCACAAGGAAGAATGTCCTTGTGAAGACCTCTTTCACCTATTCAACGAGTGTCCGACGATCTGTGGTCTTGCAGGCAAGATTTGCAAATGGGTCCAAAAGACTTGGCAAATAGGATTCTTCAAGAACGATCTCTTCTTGGGGGGGAAGATGTTCAAGAGCCATACACTGCTCATTGCTACACAAATCATGAGGTATTGCTACTTTAAACACATTTGGAAGACAAGGAACTGTCGGATCTTTGAGAACTCCCTAGAAGTAGCTAAGTTCGCTAAGATAGTCCAAGAAAGCAGGGTAATGATCATCGCCATTTGAAAGCAAAGGAATTTAGAGGATTGGAAGAGGACCCTGAGGGCCACAATTACGGATGTGCAAATGTGAAAGTGTGGTCTCATCTATGGTCATGGGGTGGATCCCCCTTAAGCCGATGTATATATGATCCATTGAACTCGGGGGGTGCACTATGTAATCATGTTAATGTATAACGTGAGTTCGAAAGGAGGGGTTTGAAAATGCAAAATTTTTAGGCAATTTAGCAGAGATACATAAAAATAAGGGATTTTTATATTTAATTTTGGAAAACTCCTAAAATAAGGGGTCATTTTATTCATTCAAACATACTAAAAGTGGGGTTTTTTTAATACCACGTGAACGCACGTTATATAGGGGGTATTGAACAGTGAACCCCTTGAGCCATTGAAGTGGTCATGGCTCGAATGGCAGGAGTATGTAATTTTTGGATCTATCAATATAATCCACTGACCATTGTGAGTTTGCAAAAAAAAAAAATCCCTTTGTAATCAATTCGCGTAGAATTGGAAAATTTTGGACTTTGAATATAATTTATCATTCAACAGTAATGGTCTTTTGTGAATTTTTTTATAGTACCATTTTATTGAGCTTTTTTTAAAATTTCTTTAAAAAAAAAGGCCACCATTATAAAAGGGGGAGTTTATAACTCATTCTCACGTTTTACTCTTCCCACTCTCTATCAACACTCCGAATAAGATATGGATGCATCCACAGCTTCTGCTTTTGTACCCACATCCAATCCTTTGTCATGCTTCACCCA
Organism: Adiantum capillus-veneris; assembly: GCF_014529385.1. NCBI lineage: Eukaryota > Viridiplantae > Streptophyta > Polypodiopsida > Polypodiales > Pteridaceae > Adiantum > Adiantum capillus-veneris. Next base: position 152,467,517 of record NC_140942.1, on the reverse strand, counting down.
ATTCGGCACAAACGGCTGGCAAGCGGACGACCTTCGGACCACATTTCTCCCTTGCATATTACATAGGAAAACTCCCCCCTGGAGATGTTGCCATTGTACACAATGAGTTCACTCCCCTAGGTCATTTCATGATGTGATCTTTGAAAACTTTAAGCAAAGTTTTAAGCTTTAAGCACCATTGCCCAAACTGCTCATGTTTTGTTCCTAGTGCATAGAAGTATGGCCAGCACTGCATTTGGCCATTTAAAAATAGCCCATCTTATAAGGGTCCGTTCACACTATAATTTTTACAAAAAGCTACTACTTTCTAAAAGGGTGCCCCAAACTTAAATAAAAAATATGTAAAGAAGATTTGGACCCTTCACTTTACATGTAATCACTGGCATTGAGTCCACCTTGATCCTTGCCGTACTTTGCATTGGCACCATGCAGCATGCTTGACAAGGCCTTGCAACATTCACCACATGTTGTTGTGCTCTTGATGACTCAAGTTTTGCACTTCGCTTGCAATCTTGGATTGTCGCGCACACTCCATAGTGAGCTTACAAGCAAATTTCATGCAAAAAAATTAGTTGAACGTCTCTTCCAAATAATTAGATTGCACCATACAAACACCATGTTGAGTATTTTCTCTCCATGCCTTGAGTGCTAAAAATCTCAAGTGAACCATACTTGTGCATAAAAAATGTAACATACACAAACAAGATATGTTGTTCACATGAGAAAATGATGTACATTATTAAATAAAAACAATCTCTTGTAAAAAGTTCACAATGTGACATGGCTTACCATGTAATGTGATGCTATTTTCACCCCAAGCAAGGGTAAAGACCTTGGTGAAATCTTCCAACAGTTCTTGAAATGATTGGTGTTGCTCTCTTGTTGTGCTAGCAAGATCCATAAGATTGACCATTTTATCAAAAGTTTCCCAAGCTTGCTTGCACTTGTTTGCAAGCTCGCCATTCAAGTCATTGTCAGTAGTAGATTTTCATAATTCCTTCCAGAGGTCCCAAAGGTTACCTACCTTGTGGTTGGAGCTGTTTTGAGTATCATATCAGCTTGGGTTTTCCTAGGTTGCTTTCTTCAAAAAGTGGATTTTTGTCCACTCATTGACACTTGTTGGGAGATTTCATGGACTCCCTCGAGTTCTTTGAAGCAAAATTGACACATTTTCACCATGACAACCGATGGAATTCAGAAGTGCCTCCACCCTTTTTATCGCTTCATGGGACTTTTCCAATGGCTTCATTGAAAGCATAGTCAATGTGGAGCTTCAATAGCCTGTAAAAAATGCACATAAATGTGTGTAATGTACAAAAATGTACATTAGATAGAGGAAATGGAACAAATGGATTCCAAGCCTTGTCCTTTTGTGCAGGATCTGGGGCATTAAGCATGGGATATCTCAAAATAGACTCTTCCCATTCTCTGCCTTCATCTCTGACATCAAGATTGTCCAGTCCTTTGTCTCCATCCTCTTGTCATGGAAGCATTGAACCGCCCTTTGCAGAGTTCTTGTGTGATTTTTGTTTGCTAGGTTTGTACCTTCGAGTGAAAAATGGACAAGGAAAGAGAGAAGAAGCCCCTTGTCTGCAGCCAAGCAAACACTTTATGGTCTTCAAGTCCCCGCCTAGGTGCCACTCCAGATCAAAGCTACCGAAACCCTCAACCTCCAACTTCTCGCCTACAAGTTGGGAGTGTATTACTTCTGTGATCCATGGAGTTCTCTAAAAAATCCATGAAAGTATTCCATTAGTCTCTTTGAGTACCTCAATAGCACCCAACCACCAAATGTCTTTCTCCAATTGCACACTGAAAGATGGGGTGGGAGATGAATTGTCAACATATCTTTCAACAAAGGCTCAAAACAAATAGTATTAAAAAATAAACTAACCTTGCAACATACCATATAGAATCTTGTAGAAAATCAAGCAACAAAGGCTCATACAAATAGTATTCAAAAATAAACTCGCCTTGCATGATGAAGAGGAAGCCATTGCTGTTATAAAGTTTTGAAGGGATATGGGTAAATTAAATTTCCTAGTCACACATAGCCCATATTTATAGACAATCAACATTACTTTTGTCTCCCAATCACTATCCACCTCTATCTAATCTCATATGAGAGAGAGAGAGAGAGAGAGAGAGAGAGAGAGAGAGAGAGAGAGAGGTAGGGAGAAACTTTGGGGATTATAGTGGTAAATGGTTTATTCAACAGTAAGAGACATTGAAGGTTGAGACTGTCAACATATCTTTCACCAAGAAGAATGGAATTAGAAAAATAATTTTGTTGAATATTCATATACATAGCTCTCCCTCTCTCTCTCTCTCTCTCTCTCTCTCTCTCTCTCTCTCTCTCTCTCTCAAAAAACGCAGCCGTTTTTTGACCTAGTAGACAGCAGTCCACTCTTTTGATCATAACTTCTTCATCCGAACTCCAATTTGGGTGATCTATAGCCTCAATCGAAGAGCACGAAGTCCTCTACGCATTGATGTAAAGACATAAATTTTCAGAGTTATGGAAGGCATTTCTGTAGCAGCATTTTCGAAGTGAACAGGTTCAACAAAATTGATTCTCATCTCCTATTTTACATACAATGTCTTCCGGCACTCGCAAGGGTTCTTCTTCTTCAACAAGGTCCACAACCATTGTAGAAAATGATCCAAAATCTCCTAAGTGTGGAGATAGCAGCACAACCACCCAACCAACGACATCGGAAACCATGATCATGGCGTACTTGGTATCATTGCAAGAGACCGTAAACAAACAAGGCGAAGACTTACGAGCACTTGCAATGGAAAATGGCACACTAAGGGTACTTGTGGTTGAGAATGAGAATCTCAACAGGACACTTGAGATGCAAACAACACGTTTGATGCAACTTGAAGAGGAAGTCAAGGAATGTAAACGCTCTCTTGTGGACTTGAATGCTTTGAAGGAGCGGATGAGCAAAGTAGAGCATGACCATGTATTGAAAGAAGAGAAATTTGACACTATGAGCCGGGATGTATGCGACATGAAAAATGTATGCACAAACAAGTCTTGGGCTGATGTATGTGGTAGCAATGTGGTTTCTAATTCCTCACTCATGCAAGCTATGGTTAAAACAAAGAATGTTGAGAATGTGGATATGGAGGAGTTGAAGGAACGGGAGCGACGTTCCAAGAACATTGTTATTCGTGGAATTCTCGAAGAGAAGTTAGAGACACCTCTTTCTCTTGCCATTGTTATTGAAGATTTCTTCAAAACTCACTTTGGCATGTCCGGAGTTATGGTCTATGGAGCACATAGAGTGGGGAAGCAAGGAGCTCCTCGCTCGGGAGAACGGCCAATTGTATGCACCATGCCGGATGAGACCAAGCGAAAGATTATCCTTGATAATAGTTGGATCTATTTGAGGGATACAAAATGTTTTGTATGTGAAGATCGCACTATTAAGCAACAAAATATGCGTCGCAAGGCATATGAGGAAAAGAATAATAAAAACAAGGAGATCTCTCATGAAGAAAATGTTCCCAAGGAGGAGGCAAGTCTCTCAAGGAAATAGGGATGCGTGACCTATGAGATCGAGTTATAATTGAAAATATGCTTTTGGAATTGTAATGGATACCCATGGAATGCGGAGGTTGGCATTGATGAACTAACAAGCAAAGCCGATGTTGTACTTCTTATTGAAACTTGGGAGCATGATACACAAAGGATTAACGGCTTGGAGGATTACAATGTACATTCATTGATGTGGTCAAAGAATCTCAAGCAACGAAGAGGATAAGGAGGGTTAGCATGTATGGTTAAGAAAGGATTGGAAGATTTTGTATCAATTGTGAAAGATGAAAAGTACAAACGTTATGTATGGCTGAAAATTATGACACCAAAAAGAGCACCCATTTTTGTAGCCGGTTGCTACATTCCTCATCATGATTCTCCCTTTTATGCTTGCATGGATAGAGATCAACCATTTTCTGATTTGGAAGAGGACATTGCTTATTTCAAAGGTGAAGGTGATGTTATTGTATTTGGGGATATGAATGCTCGCACAAAAACATTGCAACATGATACTCAACAATTTGATATGCCATACATTTCAAGGGAGTTGGAGGAAGTTCACTTGTATGATCGTACTTCAATGGATGAGAAAGAGCCGGATCACTATGGAAAGTTACTTTTACACATGTGTAATAGCACGGGTATGCTCATTGCCAATGGTGTATCTTTGTGGAGTGGAACCAATGGATTTACATGTAGAAGACATAATGGGGATAGTGTGATTGACTATATGCTACTCTCTGAAGCCATCATGTATCGCATAAAGAGTTTTATGTTTGGTCAATGGACCCCGGAATCCGACCATCACACCTTATGTATTGACCTTTCATGTGGAGAAGCAACTAAGCATGATAATCTCAGCCAAAGGAAAGAGAAGTTATCACTATGTATGGATTTCAAATGGGCACCAATGTACATTGAAATGGTTGAGCAAAAATTATGGATGACAAAGCTTCAATGTGATGCACCGTTGGAAACTAAATGGGAAGCTTTCAAAAAAGCTATTTGTTCTTGTGCGGAAGAATGCTTTGCCATAAAGCATCTCCATGGTATCAACAAAGATAGATCACGCAAAAGGTGGTTTGATAAAGAATGTCAAGATGCTCGAAAGTCCTTGATAAAGCTTGATGCAACTATGGACAAAGACAACTATCAAAGTCATTTGCATTCATACAAGGCATTGATTCAAAAGAAGATGGGAAGTAAAGCAACAAGAATTTCAAGTCCAAGAAAAGGCACATGCATGTGGAAGATTTTGGAGAAACTTGAGAGGCAAGCGGGTTGAGAATTTTGGTAACTTGAGTCTAGTGGATATGTACACACATTGTAGGCAATTATATGAGCAAGCAAATACTGAAAAAATGCCATTTTATGGTTCACTCCCATGTATGCCGTCTTTTTTTACTATTGAGGATGTATGCGGTGGGCTTGAAAAGTTGGCCACTCACAAAGCGGGAGATCTTCAAGGTATCAAGCCGAAGATGATCAAATGGACGGGAAATTTTACCCATGAGTGGATGTGTGATATGTTCAACCTTGCACTTCAACATGGTATGCCTTATGATTGGAGTACTAATTGGGTTGAGCCTTTGCATAAAGGAGGGGATGTAAAGAATGTAAGCAACTACCGGACTATAATGATTGGGTCTCTTATGGCAAAGTTGTTTGGGTGCATAATGGAAATGAAATTGAGTGATTGGGCTGAAGAGAATGACAAGCGTGCAAAGGGACAAGCGGGTTTTCGTCAATGCCATAGCACCATTGATCATCTTGTCACTCTTCGTGTTCTCATGGAGGAAAGTCGGTTGAAAGGCAAGCGATTGTATTGTTGTTTTGTGGACTTTAAGAAAGCCTTTGATATGATTCCACGTAACAATTTGTGGAGAAGGATGGAAGAACTCCAAGTGCCAAGTGAGTTTATGCTTGCGGTTTCTCGAATCTATGAGAAGGTGATTTGTCAATTGCGCATGGGAAGAGAAATTTCAGAAATTTTTGTAAGCACTATTGGGGTTAAACAAGGATGTCCATTGTCACCAACTCTCTTTGGTCTATGCATCGATCAATTGGAACAAATGGTACTTGACTTTATGCAAGAAGAAGGCATTGAAGAGGTCACTATTTGCAATGCGGTAATCATGCTTTTGTTGTATGCGGATTATGTAGTGCTTCTAGCACACACTTTAGAAGATGCACAAAAGCTTATGTTTGTCCTTGAGAACTTTTGCTTGCATAGTGGGCTGATTGTAAATGAATCCAAAACAAAGGTTATGCTTGTGAAAACCAACCATAAGGAGAAGCCATGCATTGTGTACAACAACGAGACACTTGAAGTTGTTGAGAGCTTTAAGTACCTTGGCCTTGAGGTTCCATCCAATCACAAGTGGCATGAATGTGCTATGCGTCATTTGGAAGCGGGAAAGAGAGCATATTATGCATTTGAGAACATGTGTAATGAGGGAAACATCAAGTGTTGGGTTCTCAAGAAGTATCTTTTTGATGCATTGGTGACACCGGTTCTTCTTTATGGAGTTGAAGTGTGAGGCGGGAGCATCTCAAAGTCTACTTGGAAAGAGTTTGAGAATGTCCAAAAGCGTTTTCTTACAAACTTTCTCCAAGTTAAGACACAAACACCATATATGCTCCTACTTCTTGAGTCGGGATCTCTTCTAATTGAGGTTATGCGCATGGAAAGGGTTGTGGAGTACATGATAAATATGCGTCAAAACCCCTCACATCGACTTCCTACAATTGCATGGGAAGCAAGCAAAAAAGTTCAAAAGACGCATAAAAGCAAGATCTTGAGCACGGGATGGATGCAAGACATAAAGAAGTGGTTTGGGAGATGGGATGCATTACACTTGCTACATGATGCTTCAATTGACTCTCAAGTGAATGAAGCTTTTCTACAACGCCAATGTATTACGGCTTGGGAGAAATCCGGTGGGTCACGCTTCATACATTACACCACCTATATTGCCCCCAACTAAAAAACCATGTTCTTCGCTGAGAGAGGAAACCGTACTCACACTTACATGCTTGAGCCTATTCCCTTGTCCGCGATACGCACTATCGCAGCAAAGCGGGTTAGCTCCCATTTCCTTCGATGCGAGATAGGGCGTTGGGGCTATGGAGAAGAGTCAAATCGATTGTGCACATTATGCTCACTGCAAGTTCGAGAGTCTGAGTACCACACACTACTAGAGTGCTCAGCTTTTGATCACATCCGAACTTGCTTCTCTCACATTTTCAGCCATAACTTAGACCTACACACTTTCCTCTCCCAGCCAAAGTGTGGGCTCTCCATTGCGAATCTCATCACTACAATTTTGGAGCATCGAGAGTCACTCATCAGCCATACACATACTACATCACAACTTTGGTCCCATAGGTCATATTTGACCTCCGAGGACAATAATAAAATCTATCTCTCTCTCTCTCTCTCTCTCTCTCTCTCTCTCTCTCTCTCTCTCTCTCTCTCTCTCTCTCTCTCTCTCTCTCTCTCTCTCTTTGTGTGTGTTTTTCCCTCTACCCCTCCCTCTCTCCATCTCTCTCCGTATACATGTCTCATTTCTCTCTCTCTCTCTCTCTCTCTCTCTCTCTCTCTCTCTCTCTCTCTCTCTCTCTTTCTCTCTCCCTCCATGTATCTCTCTCACCTCTCCATTGTCTCTCTCTCCCCCCATTTTCTCTCCTCTTATCTCTATTTCTCCCTTCTTCTCTCTACCCCTCTCTCTCTCTCTCTCTCTCTCTCTCTCCCTCATTTGATCTCTCTTCCGTCCCTCTCTTTCTCTTTATCTCCATATTTCTCCTCTCTCTCTCTCTCTCTCTCTCTCTCTTCTTCCCTCTCCACATCACTCTCTTTTCCTCTGTCTAATCTAACCTACAATATTTCTATACTTTTCCTTTCATTTTTTCTCTCTAATAATTAACGCTTTTGAAATTTCCTTTTTTCATTTCCTCTTTTTAATGTTTGATGCACTATAATGTTTATACTTTGTTTATTTTTTCCACTAAATTTTTTTTTCTTTCAAACTTAACATTAACATTTTTCAAACAATTTTTCACTCACTTAAACATTAATCTACATTAATCAAGAAATATTTTCCTCCCTCTCTTTTCCTCACCGTCTCACACTAATCTACACTAGTCACACATGGACTACAATCAAGATGCAAGAAAACAAGCGATGGGTCATGCAGCAAGAGGCAAGAAATCTCTACTTCTAATCTTTTCTTGTGTTTGTGTGTGTGTGTGTGTGTGTGTGTGTGTGTGTGTGTGTGTGTGTGTCTACAAAATTAGGGTAAGGGGGTGTGTGTGAATAAGCTTACCTCTTGCTTCCTTTCACTTGAGCCTCCTTACGGTCGAGCTTCCACTATGGTACATCTTGCCCGCTTCTTTGCAGTCCAACTCCAATGAGTGTCGATTTATGGTTCTCTTCCAAAGAGAGCTTTTGTGTGTGTGTGTGTGTGTGTGTGTGTGTGAGAGAGAGAGAGAGAGAAGGGGGGGGGGGGGGGGGGGGGGGTGATGTGAGCCTTAGTAGAGAGATATGGGGAAGGGTTCAGGTTTGCAAGTGCAATGGAGGAAGAAAGAAGAGAGCAAGATATGTCCAAACGTGGCATAGATTGCTTTGTTTTTTAAAGATCTTGTGTGCTTGCTACCGCCACCACTTTTTGTCTTTTTCAATGTCTTCTTGGTTACTTTGTGGATTTGTATTGATTATCTATTGTATTGTAGATTGATGGGAAAAAAGCTTCCTAGAGATCACCACATGCCTTTGGATCATCAAGGGTGAGATTGTATGTCACTGCACTTGGCATGGAGTATGAGTGCATACATGCATGTATCGACAATTGCACATGCCACCTCTTGTCTCATGTGCGAAGAATCAAGCTACAAGAGCGGCATGAACAAGGATCACTTAACCAGGTTCATGAATTTTCAACTTAGTCCTTGGATTTACCACATGTTTAAAAGTAGGTCTATGGTGGAGCTTCTCACATGGCATGCCAATGACCACTCAACTAATGGAATTATTTGTGTCCCTACCGATTCACTTGCATGGAGGCAAATTGAGACTCATTGGCCAAAGTTTCTGTCATAATAATCAATATTTTATTCTCCTAAATGATTTTCTCATATTAAACTGATCACTTAATGTGGGGAAGTGCCAGGGGAGAAAAAGCTAGAATATTGGTTAAACTAGCAGATCGGCCACAGTAGGGATCCAAAGGGGGGGCCATCTGCAAAAGAGCCATGTGCAACAATGGGCTAAAAAGACCCTAAGGTTCAGCCCATTAAGACTTCCAAAATGCTAAGGTTCCAAAATTCAAAGGTTGTGTCCAAAGGTCAACCCTAGGGGAAATTGGATGCTTTGTGTGTGACTAAAAAGTCTTTGCATATCCCTACATGGGAGGGGGCGAGCCCTTCTTTTAGAGGATGAGAGAGAAAGTCACACACACACACACACACAATGGCTCCCTTTACACAAAGGGAATTAGGGACACATGTCCGCTCCCTAGCCCAGATGCCCACAAGGTGTGCCCAATTCCTATTGGATGGCCTTGGAGGTGGACCAATGAGAATAAGGATAGAGTAAATCTAGTTTAATTAATTTAAAAACACTTAATAAAAGAACCAATGAGAATTAAGTCTCCTAGAAGACTATTGGATAGTCTCCCAAGGGGTCCAATGAGCATTCAGGAGCCCAATGGCTTTCCTAATTCCTATTGGCCAGGAGGTAAAAGGGTCCAATGAGAGTTTGGTTTAATTATTAAATTACCTAAACCTCTCACAAAAGGGGAAAGGGGGACACATGTCAGAAGGCTATCACTTATGCTGCTTAATTGTGATAGGCTTGACTTGGGGAGGTCCAATGAGGGCTGAGCAAGAGAAAATAGCAAGAGGGCTCGCCCAAGAGAGAGAGGGGGCTGATTTTTGCAAGGCATTGTCACACACATAGTCACACACAATCTCATGTGTGAAGAAAGAGAAGACTATCTCTTCCCAAGCTTTAATGGAGAGCTCATCACCTACTCCAAGCTTGTGAGATAGAAGCCTACATCGACACACTCTTGGCTTGTGGATGCAAATCCAACCAAGATCCAAGCTTCAATGCATACTCATCTCCTCTACCAAGCTAATTACTAAGTGTTTTGCTTAGTGCATGAAGCTTTCATCTTCATTGCACTAGCTAGTCTTGAAGGAACACAGAGAATTGTATTGTACAATGTCTCTCTTGATGGGAGAAACCATAATACAAAGCCTTTTGGAGGGGGGACCTGCTCCATGCAAATCCGGTCCTCAATTGTTGTCAATAGATTAATTTCTCTCTCTTTTGAAAGTATTGTTGATGCTATCTAACTAGGTCTTATGCTTTTTGTTGCTCTCTCTACCCAAGCACTCTTGTAATTCTCATTAGGAATCTATTCTAATGAAATGCCCACTATGTTCATGCTAATTTTTGCTGCACATAAGTTTTTAGGCCATTAAATGTTACATTGGTATCAGAGCACAAGGTTTCTCTTTTCTTGCTCAAGAAGGGAGGTCCTCAAGCTAGCTATAAATGGTTGGTATTATTAATTGCCTGTGAGTAAGTAGAATAGGGATTTTTCAGCCTTGCAGTGTGCCTGCCTTTCTGCAATTAACGGGCATCACCGTCGAGAGCTATGGTCTTAATAGTGGAGTCCTATGGGGCTTGCCTACGGCTTAACCACTATTGAGCTATTAGAAGCTTGACAGGAGCCGGTGCTGTTTTGGTGTCGAAAGACCCTCTCTTCTATTCCTTGTAAGTAATGGTATTTGAGCCGCGGGTACAGTAGCTTGAGTGCTTTTTCTAAAGGGGTAAAGAGGAGTAGCAACTAGGGCTTGAAGTGCCAAAGTACACCTAAAAGTTGTTAGAATGGCTGACAATAGTAAAGAGAGTGAAATTAATGTTGATAACTTTGATTTTTCTCATGAGCAAGCCACTAATGATGCTTCAATGCTTGTTAACTATCTTGTTTCTACGCTTCAACAAGCCATTGGCAATCCATCTCTCCAAAGTGAAGTGCAACAGCAGCTCCGTGCTCACGGGATTCTCCAAGCTCATCACCATGACGAGAGAACACCTAGGAAGCCTCCTTGTGAGACTACCAAAAGAGGTCTCTCTCCGATTTGGGAAGAAGAAGAGAATCCATATGAAGGGCTCAAGAATTTACTTCTTGATGATGCATCTCCTTCCCAAAGGAGAACTCAAGAGCCTCCACCGAAGGAAAGAGAAAGAAGTGAGTCTCCCGCCACCTCGGCGGAGATGGCTCCACGAAGACGGCGATCTAAACGCTCTCCATCACCACCAAAGCGGAGAAGACCATCACACTCTTCTCCACACCATAATTCAAAGAGGGATGATAAAAAGCAAGAGAAGAAAAAGGCGAGAAAGAGGACACCCTCTTCTCCATCTTCTCCATCCTCTTCCTCTTATGAAAGTGATGGTAAATACGACGAAGATCAAGACAAGAAAAAGGCGAGAAAGCGGTCACACTCTTCTCCACCTTCTTCAAATTCTTCACCTTCTGAAGAAAGTGATGGTGCAACCTTTGAACCATCAAAAAGAAGAGGCCATAGGAAATCCTATGCCGCATGGAAGAGGTCGTCCAAGCTGAAGAAATTCAAAGAGGGAGCGAAGAGCATCTCTTTCCTTACCTATGATGGTACCTTTGGTTCTACGGACAAAGTCTTGGCCTTTATCCAGCAATTCGATGCGGAGTTTGGAGATGAGGGATTCACGGAGTCCTCTAAGCTACGCCATGTAGCTATGCACTTTCAAAAGTCCGCCAGGCAATGGTGGTCTAGCCTACGAGCCAACGGTGAAGCTCCATGAACATGGAAAGCTTTAAGAGCTTCCATTATGACGCAGTTTTTGGCCACCAATGCCAAAGACAAAGTACTCACGGAATGGCGAAGCTTAAAGCTCTCTCCCAATGAATCCATCCACAAATATGTAGACAAGTTTTGGGACCTACAACTCAAAGCCACTGCCTTTAAAAAGTTGGATTTTGGAGAGCAAAAGCAACAATTTTGTCCGGGCTTAACCGAAGAAATGGCGGAGTATGTCAACTCCCAAAGGCCACGTACGATATCGGCGGTAATACACCATACTATGGTGGCCTCTCAAATCAATTTCCAGACAGGGGCTAAAAGAAATAATAAGCCCCCGGAAAACAAGGGTTCCAATGAGCCTAAGGGGAAGGACAATGTATAAAAGTCTCCTAAGGGCAACTCCAACAAAGCTAAAGAGAAGGGAGTTTACAAAGGTAAGAACAAACTCTCTCCTGAAGAGCTTGAGTGTTATCGCAAGGATAACCGGTGTTTCAAGTGCCGCGAACAAGGGCATGGGTACCCCGCTTGTCCCCAAAAGAACAACCGCCAAGATCCTCCTAGAGCTTCCTTGGTTGAAATCCAAGAGGAGGAGACTCACCTAACTCATCACAAAGGATCTCCTCTACGCCATGCTTGGGGAAAGGTAAGAGAACATGATGATTTTATTCTCTTTGACCCTGGTTCTACTCATAATTTTATATATATAGAGTTGGCCACCAAGCTAGGCATACAATCCTACGAGATGGGAGATGTCCTACCCGCAGACAGTGCCTTCAAGGGGCAAGAAGCTTCAGTCACTCCCTTAATCGGGAAATTGAGGCTTCATGTCCAAGGCAATGTGGACAAAGAGGACTTCTTTATCTCTCCTCTCAAGCATGAGGATGTAATCCTAGGGGCACCATGGTTTGATCGCCTGGCTGCCGATGTTAAATTTCCTGAAAGGAGAATCTCCTTTAAGTTCAGGGAAAAAGACATGTAAATAGATGCTAAGGAAATGGGTAACACAATCCCCATTGTACATAAACCAGCTTTCAACAAGTCAATAAGGAGCTCTATTTCCGTGTACATGATTTTTGTTAAAGATTCTCAAAATGAACCTAATGCTTTAGCAAAAGAAAATAAAAGCAACCAAAAAGAATTAGAGTTATCCAATTTTCTCAAAGGGTTTCAAGATGTTTTTATTGACGACATCCCTTGTGAGCTACCTCCTAAACGAGGTAATGATGACCATGCAATTGAACTTCTTCCAGGAAGTTCACCGCCTAACAAACCTCCTTATAGAGTTTCTCAAGCTCAACAAGAGGAGATTATACGGCAAGTGCATGAGTTAGTTGAGAAGGGCATGGTTAGGCCTAGCTCATCTCCATTTTGCTCACCCGTGCTATTAGTGCAAAAGAAAGACGGCACATATCGTATGTGTGTCGATTATAGAGCACTAAATCGGATCACTATCAAAAATAGGTTTCCCATTCCACGGGTAGAAGAACTATTTGATAAGCTACAAGGATCGACCTACTTCAGTAGGATTGACCTAAAAAGTGGCTATCATCAAATAAGGATAGTTGATCAAGACATTGTAAAGACCGCATTTCGCACCACATTTGGTCTTTACGAATACATTGTCATGCCTTTTGGCTTGACCAATGCACCAGCCACATTCAACCACTTGATGGAGAAGCTGTTCAGGCCTCATCGAATCTTCACTGGAGTGTTCTTTGATGATATTATCATCTACTCTAATGCATTAGACGAACACAAGAAACACCTCCAGGTAATATTTCAAGTTTTGAGAGAGGATAAACTTTATGTTAATCGAAAGAAAAGTGAATTTTTCTTGCAAGAGATTCAGTATTTAGGTCACATTATCTCTCAAGATGGCATCCAAATGGATCCATCAAAATTAGAGGTAATAAAAGGATGGCCTAAACCAAGGAATCTTCATGAACTAAGAAGCTTTATAGGTATGTGTGCATACTATAGACGCTTCATAGAAAAGTTCTCACAAATTGCGGGACCATTACATGAGCTAACAAAGAAAAGCGTTAGGTATACATGGTCTGGTAAGGAGAACAATGCTTTCAAAAAGCTTAAAGAAAATCTCATCTCTCAACGTGTGCTTACACTACCGGATCTCTCAAAACCATTTGAGGTCCAATGTGATGTTTGTGGTGATTTCCTTGGATCTGTTTTGCTCCAAGAAGGGCATGCCATAGGCTATGAGAGTCGAAGGCTCGACCCTGTTGAGCAAGCTCTAGGCATATATGAAAGGAACTCCTTGCAGTTCTACATGCCTTAGACTCATGGAAGCACTATTTATTGGGGACTCCTTTCGTTCTCTGAACGGATCACCAAAGTCTTAAGTACTTCATGACGCAGACCAAGCTCTCCGACAAACAAAAGAGGTGGGCAAATTTCCTTTTGCAATTCATATTGCTCACATTGCTGGCAAGCATAATCAAGTAGCTGATGCACTCTCAAGATGATCTAGAGTGAATGCGGTTTCCATAGCCACTCACAATGATCTATCTTGGAAAGCATTGTAAGCATTGACAAGGTTTAGGTTATCCTTTGATTGTATGCCTTGCATCCATCTAGCATCTTCAAAAGGATAATTCTTAAACTTAATAAGATATCGTCAGATAGTCTTCCCGCCTCTTAATACCTTGTCTTCATGTCGGAGAATGGACTCGGGCTGCAACACCTCCTCTTGGTCCTCGATCTCCGGTGGGTCTTCAATAGTTGGTTCTTGAGGTGGCTCTCCTTTGTAAGGCTTTAATAGGCTCACATGGAAAGCATTGTGTATGAGCCAATGATTGGGCAACTTGAGTTGATAGGCCATCTCATTGATTTGCCTAAGAATATGGAAGGGACCATAGTCCCTTTTTGCTAGTTTAGCATAGTACTTTTGGTGGCCCGTCGGATTCTTGCCCGTCGTGTGCCTTAATCGAGCCTTGGGAAACTTTAACAAGACCCAATTGTTTTCTTTAAAGGCTTGGGCTCTTCAGTGCTTGTCAGCAGCAGCCTTTTTCCCTTGCTGTGAGATAGAGATAGCATCCTTAATCTTTTGAAAAGATTCTTGTAGGTTTCGGCTATACTCATCTGTAGCGAAGATCTTCCCATGTACTTTAACTAGCAAGGCACTTTTTGATCTTCCCTCAATTACCTCGAAAGGTGATTTTCCCGTGGAAGTATGTACAATGTTATTGTAAGCATACTCCACTAAGGGTAAGTACTTCTCCCATTGGGATCTTTGATCTACTTCCGTTACATAGGCTTTTAGTAGATTGAGAATGGTTAGGTTAGCTATTTCACTTTGGCCATCCGTTTGTGGATGATAGACCGAAGAGAAGTTTAGCCTTGTCCCTAAATTCTCAAAGAGACCCTTCCAGAAATTACTGGTCATTCTAGGATCTCTATCCGACACTATGGACATTGGCAAGCCATGGTACTTGAAAATTTGTGAAATGAAGAGGGTTGCCATTTGATGGGCTTTGATAGTCTTTTTGACATGTATAAAATGAGCTTGTTTACTGAACCTGTCTACTGTAAAAAATGTTAAAAATGAACAAAGTTTTTTTGTCTTATAAGACTCTCTTTTTCTTTATTGTGCACAAAAATGAAGTAGTATGCATGCTTAGATCAAGTTTGTGGAGACCACGTCTCCCAAACACCAAGTAGAGCTTGTCACTCTACTATGGAAGATTGATAGGACTAATGTGCAGACATGCTTGCGGCAGCCTCAGGCTCTCAAGCGCCAAATGGAATGATGTCGTAGGGTAACCTAGGGATCCACTACCCTCTAAGAAAAGGACTCATGAATTAACTTTATCTTCTCTACACCATAGTCGAGGACGACTATGATTTCAAGAGAGAGGTAATGTCATAATAATCAATATCTAATTCTCCTAAATGATTTTCTCATATTAAACTGATCATTTAATGTGGGGAAGTGCCAGGGGAGAAAAAGCTAGAATATTGGTTAAGCTAGAAGACCGGCCACTGTAGGGATCCAAAGGAGGGAAAATAGAAATCCAAAGAGGGGGCCATCTGCAAAAGAGCCATGTGCAACAATGGGCTAAAAAGACCCTAAGGTTCAGCCCATTAAGACTTCCAAAATGCTCAGGTTCCAAAATTCAAAGGTTGTGTCCAAAGGTCAACCCTAGGGGAAATTGGATGCTTTGTGTGTGACTAAAAAGTCTTTGCATATCCCTACATGGGAGGGGGCGAGCCCTTCTTTTAGAGGATGAGAGAGAAAGTCACACACACACACACACACAATGGCTCCCTTTACACAAAGGGAATTAGGGACACATGTCCGCTCCCTAGCCCAGATGCCCACAAGGTGTGCCCAATTCCTATTGGATGGCCTTGGAGGTGGACCAATGAGAATAAGGATAGAGTAAATCTAGTTTAATTAATTTAAAAACACTTAATAAAAGATCCAATGAGAATTAAGTCTCCTAGAAGACTATTGGATAGTCTCCCAAGGGGTCCAATGAGCATTCAGGAGCCCAATGGCTTTCCTAATTCCTATTGGCCAGGAGGTAAAAGGGTCCAATGAGAGTTTGGTTTAATTATTAAATTACCTAAACCTCTCACAAAAGGGGAAAGGGGGACACATGTCAGAAGGCTATCACTTATGTTGCTTAATTGTGATAGGCTTGACTTGGGGAGGTCCAATGAGGGCTGAGCAAGAGCAAATAGAAAGAGGGCTCGCCCAAGAGAGAGAGGGGGCTGATTTTTGCAAGGCATTGTCACACACACAGTCACACACAATCTCATGTGTGAAGAAAGAGAAGACTATCTCTTCCCAAGCTTTAATGGAGAGCTCATCACCTACTCCAAGCTTGTGAGATAGAAGCCTACATCGACACACTCTTGGCTTGTGGATGCAAATCCAACCAAGAGCCAAGCTTCAATGCATGCTCATCTCCTCTACCAAGCTAGTATCTCTGTTGTTGATGTTTCACTTCCAAAGGAGAGGAAAGAGGCCATTGTGAGAGGTATCCTTACGTGGAGTATGTACGACTATCCTGGCCTTGGAGAGATTTCTTATATGTTGTGCTCATTATTCTCACTCTTTATTGTTTGATGTTTTAAGATTTTTTAATGATATGAGTGTAGGATTGTCCACATCAGGCCATAATGCATGTCCTACTTGCGGGCCACATTAGTGATGGAGTAGTTAGATACTTTGTACAAGGTAATATAACCAAACAACCATCATTTTCTACCCCAAAGTCACAAAAAATACAAAGCTCCAACAAATAGGAAGACCCCTCTTAAGTATACAATAGTAGATTGGGCAAGCATTTAGGAAGAGCACTTTAGCACTAATCCACCCCTATCTACTCCACCAAAAGCTATGTCAAGATACTCCATATTTACAACACCTCTTAGATCCCATGCACATATTCAAGAATGTTGCTCACACCCTTTGGGATCACATTACGAGCAAAAGGGACTCATTGGGGGCGAGAGAGGATTTGAGGGTCTTGAAATGTCTCTCCACTTTTTTCAGTCCACATGAAGGCCCCAATTGAAAGATTGTGATTCCTAAATACCATGGATTTCAAAAAAAACAGAGCTTGATTGAGTGAAGGGTTCCATTGCCTCAATTTGCACACTAAGAGGATGTATATAAGGAGATAACTAAAGGGAGCTTTGACAAAGGCAAAGAAAGGTGAATACATTCAAATTATATGGGTTGAAGTTTCACAATTGGCACAAGATGTTACATGTAATTCTTTCATTTTTATGTTGTACCTCATTTAATTTAGATATGAAATTTTGCGTACGACTAAAAAAATATCTTGTCTTTCATATTTTGACATTGTAATTTATTTTATCCATGAGTATGTGTATATGCGAGGGAATCTATTTTCAAACTCGGTGAGTTAGTAAGGTACATCATATCTATACTCCACTAAAGTTTTCTATATATACTAATCCTCAACATGCACTTAGTGTAATCTTCTGTGTTATCTTATAGATTTATAAGCTCCAAAGAAATTGAAATAGATTCCATCTCCGTTGCTCAAACACTTGTTGTGGAAACAATGTGTGCCAATGAGGATGCATTTCCTTGATCTGTTCTTGTTAGTCAAGTCTACCTCTTGGTTCATGTGGTTGAGAAGATAGCTATATATGAATTAGTGCATGCACAATGGATGTTATTTTTAGAGAGGTTTTCAAAAACTCTCAAAGATTTTGTGTGACTACGGGCCCAACAAGGGGTATGCATGCCCGAATGATGGATTGTGCAAGAGGCATTTGTATATATTTTAGAGTATTTGGCTTCCATTGATCCCTCTATGCCTCACATGTGGTTAGATGAGGAGGATGCAAAGATGAGTTCACACTTGCCAAGTGGAAAGGGAAAAGTAATTAACATGGATATGGATCTACACTGAGTGGTCAATAAATTTGGTACTTCAATGCAAAGGTTATGACCGTAGTTGTGGACAATAGAAAAGGCAACATGTTTGAAAGAGAGGGAAGCATGTAAACAAGCTCATAGAAGTAGGAGAACACCTCTCGTTCCTTAACACCTTCCATGTTTTCTAGATCTCATGAGTCCCAAGAAGATCTATGAGAGAACGGCCGTAGTAAAGGTACGTGGAGAGGACATCACTAACAAACAATGAGAGTATGCACAAGGTTGCATGCCAAAGATAAAGTACTCATATGCCTAAACCATATCGTATAGTTTTTACTTTATTTTATCTTTGTAATTAATTGCATACTTTTTTCTGTTGTATAGTGTATTTTCTTTAACTCTATGTGGTCAAAGGGTCGGCAGTTTGTACACACCACATTGACAAGCATCGAACCACCATGGATTGTGGAATCATGGGCAAGTTTGACATAGATAGTAATGAGGCCATGTACTGTGAGGCTATTGAAAGGATAATTTAAACGTTGGCTTTAGAACCTTTCATACCTTCATCTTTAAGTGAAAGTGGTTTGCGAAGAGTTTTTGAATGTGTCTAGATGACATGAGAATTGAATGACAACTTAGTTTTGCCATGCAATTGTGAGCAGGTGAGTGATTATCAAATTTACCTTTATTTGTTTGTATCATAATACAAATAAATAATACCAATATGACTTACTTTGAACTTTTGTAGGCTACATGTCATCTATATTCTATCAGTCCACAAACCAAAACTTTGGTTTGTAGTTCTTGTAACACCTCAAGGAAGAACCATTTTTGCCGCTAATGAAGTGGAGACCATCTTTGACCCTCTCCCAATTACCGTACTTTGTATCATAATACCAATGTGACTCACTTTGAACTTTTGTATGCTACATGTCATATCAATCCACAAACCAAAACTTTGGTTTGTAGTTATTTTAACACCTCAAGGAAGAACCATTTTTTCTACTAATGAAGTGGAGACCGTCTTTGGATAAGGAGGAGACCAAGGAGAGAGATATTGATGAATCAAGTCCCATTGTCAATCTTAGCAAGGAGGATGATTGTCATGATGATGATGATGCGATGGAGGATGGCAAATCTGAAGATAATGAAGCCAACACATCTACAAATAATAATTAAGTTTCTTTCTTTGTTGATTTAGGAGCCACGGATGCCATTTGTAAATATCTTTTCAAAGATGATTAATAGACATTTTGTATATTTTATTATAGGAGAAGTTTTTGCCGCAGTCACCTCTTCCTCTCTCTAATTTTATCAAGCATGCTAATTTATGTTAATAAAATATGTGTGATTAATTTAATGATCAAATATTTTTCATTTTTTTCTAATTTTTCTAGGCCCTTTGGTTGCCAAGACCCACTATCTTATTGTAGAGATAGTGAGAATCACATATTTAAATGTACTACCCCGGGAGTTGTTTTGCTTATAGGAGAATAAGCTCGTTGGGATGTAAAGGATGCGCAGGCTCATGCATTGATTGCATTGTCTGTGAAGCGCACCATTGTTCCTCACATTCGTTCAATAAAATCTACAAAACAGGCTTGGGATATTTTGGTTGACCTTTATGCAAGTCGCAATGAGGCTAAGATTGCTTTGCTGCATAAAGAGCTGAAGTCAAAGATTATGCATGAGAAAGATGATATGGACACTTTCCTTGCTGGTGTCAAGGATATCATTGAGCAACTTATTTCTGGAGGTGAAGTCATTTCAGACAGTTCCCTTGTGCAGAATGTTCTTGGTGCCTTACCAGATTGTTACCAGACTTTTGCTAGTACTTGGAGACTTATGACCGAAGGAAATCGTGAAGTTGCCAAGTTTGATGCATTATGCACATTGTTGTTGCAAGAGTCACTTTCCAGAAAAAAACAGGACTAGGCAGCATACAGTTGAACAGGCTTTTATTGCCTCTCAAAGAAAGGGTGGTAACAGCAATGCAGCCACTTCTTATGGTTCTGCGGCGAGTGGCAAAACTTCTGTTCCTAATGCTTTTGCTGACAGCAATTCGTCTGGAAATTATGGTGATAAGGGTAAAAATAAGGTGTTTCCATTATTGTAAAGCTAATTATCACTTGATCAAGTAGTGTCCTAAGTTGAAGGCCAGAGAGGCTAAGGAGAAAGAGCGTGGTTGCACTGCAAATGCTGGTTCCACTACAAATTCATCCATTGTTGAGTCTTCTGTAGCCATTGTTGAGCCATTTCCGTAATGGGCTTTTAGTGCAAAGTGCACTTACAATCCTGCAGTCCATGATTCATGCATGTCAGTTGCTGCAGATTCATATGTGTGGTGTTTTGACAGTGGTGCTACAAAGCACATTACCTCACATCGTGAATTTTTCACCTCTCTCGAGTCTGTCCCTCATGGGAATTCAGTCACTTGTTCCAACAATGCCTCTTATCCGATTCAGGGGGTTCGAAAGATTGTGCTTACTACTACAAATGGAAGTTCTTTCACACTTGTTGATGCACTTTATGTACCTAGGATCAAGAATAATCTTTTGTCTGTATCCGCACCTGCTAGACTTGGACTTGTAGTCAAATTTGTGGATGACAGATGTACATTTCATGATCTCAGTTTGATGAAATTGTTGCATCTGGCCTTTTGTGCCATGGGCTGTATAAGCTCACTTTGTATGACAAGTGTGGAAAAATTTTTGCAAATGCAGTTACAGATTCAAGGGCTATTTCAGATGCAAAACTTTGGCATTCACGTTTTGGGCATCTGCATTTTGCCAGTTTGGTGCGTTTGTAGAAATCTAATACGGTTGCTTCTTTGCAGCCTCTTGAAGCACCTATCAAACATGTTTGTGAAGGCTGTATTTAGGGTAAAATGCAGCGTTCTAAGTTTCCAAAGGATGGTTCAGTTAGGGCCACATGAAGATTGCAGCTTGTGCATAGTGATGTTTGTGGGCCCATGCAAACTCCTTCCTTGGGCAATTACCTATACTTCGTGACTTTTAGTGATGATTACTCTAGGCATGCATGGGTATTTCCACTTAAAGTGAAGTCCGAAGTTTTTATGTGCTTCAAACAATTTCTGGCTATGGCTGAAAAATGTATCAAAAATGTACTATGGACATCCTCCCTTCCGATCGAGTGGGGGAGTATATGTCTCATGAATTTAATGCATTTCTGGCTAGTCGTGGGATAAAACACCAATGTATAGTGCCGTATACGCCTCAACAAAATGGTGTTGCTGAGAGGAAAAACTTGTTTTTACAGAAATGGTGAGATGTATGGTCAAGAGTCAAGCTTTACCACATTCGTTTTGGCTCGAGGCTTTCATGTGTGCCACTTATGTACTCAACAGGTTTTCCTATGAAAGCATTGCAATCTATGACTCCATATGAATCATGGCATGATAGAAAGCCATCTATTGAGCACATGCTTGTTTTTGGTTGTTTGGCTTATGTTCTAGTGCCACAAGTGCAGCGCAAAAAATTGGATGATAAGGCTGTCAAATGTATGTTTGTTGGTTATAGTGTTGAAAGCAAAGGTTACAGGTTGTATCATCCGCAAACAAAGCGTATTTTGGTTTCACAGGATGTAGTGTTTGTGGAAGATTCTATTCAACCCTTGCTGTCATGTACTAGAGACAGTAATGTAAGCTCACATGACATTTATGACACTTTGTTGCCTCTTTTCAATGGTGGAAGTTTGAATGTAAATTCCAATGAGGCAAATGTATAGCCTATGGGGGTTTCCAAAAATGTTATAGATCAGCCTATTACTGATGCAGATGTACAAGATGTACTTGATGAGGAAAGGGCTGAAAATGAGGAGGCTAAAGGTATGCCAAAATGGCTGGTGCACACTTTGCATGACAGTAAATTGGATGCACCTTTGTCTAGTTGTACTCGTTGAGGCTCTCGCCATGCATCTTATGCATCAAATTTTTATGCTTTGGCTGTGTCTAGCTTACATGATGTTGAGGAACCTTTGTCTCTTGATGAAGCACAAAATGCAAAAAATTGGATGGTTGCCATGCAATCAGAATATGATGCACTTATAGAAAATGACACATGGACTTTATGTGATTTTCCTCTTGGCAAAAAGGCCATTGGTACAAAGTGGGTTTACAAGTTGAAATGCAAGCCGGATGATGAGATCGATCGCCATAAGGCGCGACTTGTTGCAAAGGGTTATGCACAGCAAAAAGGCATAGATTATGAGGAGACTTTTGCTCCCACTCGTCGTATGACTACTGTGCATTTTCTATGTGCATTGGAAGCTCATTTTGGCTGGGATGTATATCAATCAGACATTGTTACTGCTTTCTTGAATGGTGACATATTTGAGGAAGTTTATGTAACACAACCTCACGGTTTTGTTAAGAAAGTACAGAGGACAAAGTGTGCAAATGTAACAAGTCTTTGTATGGATTGAAGCAATCTCCTCGTGCTTGGTATGAGAAAGCTAACACTCATTTGGTCAAACAAGGTTTTTGTAACAGTCCAACAAAAAGCACATTGTATGTACAGCACGTGAGGGTGATGTACTTCTCATTGTGGTTCTTTATGTAGATTCTTTGCTGGTCACTGCACCAAATGAGAGACATATTGCTAAATTTAAGGCTGAATTGAATGCTACTTTCAAGATGAAAGATTTGGGACTGTTGCATCATTACTTGGGTATACAATTTAAGCAGTGTGATGGTGGTATTGCCTTGTGTCAAAAAAGTTACATAGAGACATTGCTGTGTAAGTTTGGACTTGAGGATTGAAAACCTATTTCCACTCCCATGAAAACAGGTTTGAAATTGAGTCTTCATGACGCTGGTGATCCTGCTGATGTCACTCTTTACCAAACTGTTGTTGGATGCCTCATTTATGTATGCAACAAGAGGACAG
This sequence comes from Adiantum capillus-veneris, assembly GCF_014529385.1. Lineage (NCBI taxonomy): Eukaryota > Viridiplantae > Streptophyta > Polypodiopsida > Polypodiales > Pteridaceae > Adiantum > Adiantum capillus-veneris. The sequence continues at coordinate 152,444,827 of NC_140942.1, read as the reverse complement.
ATATTCAATTTGCAGTCTCACAGGTCAGTAGATTTATGCATAGCCCAGGGTCTAAGCATTGGCAGGCTGTCAAGAGGATTCTTTGCTACCTTCGTGGCACGTTACATCTTGGCTTGTTTTATCTCAAGGGGGGATCATTGCCGCCAGACTTACATGCTTTTTCGGACTCAAATTGGGCTGGTTGTTTTGACACGCGAATGTCCACAAGTGGTTTTTGTTTCATGCTTCGGAGCTCATGCATATCATGGTTGAGCAAGATGAAACCTATTGTGGCCACTTTGAGTTGTGAGGGTGAGTACGGGGCAATCTTCACAGCTACAGTTGAGTGTGTATGGCTCAGACGCCTTATGGCTGATTTGGGTGTTGGATAGGACACTGCCAACACTATCTACACTAACATTCAGAGTGCATTGGTAGTTGCGAGTAACCCAGCTTTTCATGCTCGCACAAAGCACATTGAGGTGCATTACCACTATGTCAGGGAGAGGCTCTCAGTAGGAGAGATCAGCTTGGATTATGTGACAACATAGGACAACCTTGCAGATCTTTTCACAAAGGCATTGTCTTGTGAGAAGCTTGAAGCTTTCCGCAAAGCTTTAAGCTTACTCCCCTTTGTGGACTGATCATGTCCTCAAGGCATGGCACTTCCCTTCACTCATGTGTAGCTCTCGTTCACCGCATCACTCTAGGGGGGATTTGTTACCATATACATGTGGTAGTGATGTGTGTGAACACACTAGGACTGCCGAGGCATTTTTCCCCTCTTTAGGAGGTTTTTTCCCCCGAGCATTGTACGTACGCCCATCACTCTAGGGCTATCTATCTTTCCATTGCACACTGAGTAACACACTCTCCATTGTGTTCCCTTGGGGGGTTCACTATGTGTAAAACTACCATATCACGTGCGTTCAAGACATGTTTGTAAAACCCCTTATCTGTGAATTTTGTTAGGAATATAATGTACCCTTTTCTTTTAAAATCTGTAAGCTTTTTTCAAATTTGAAAAAATAATGCCCTTCTGTATATATATTTCTATAAGTTTCAAGAACTTTAAATACCCTTCTGTTGAACTCACGTAATAGGTTACATTTTTATTAGGTGACCTCCCCGGGTGTGTGCCTTGAGCTTCCTTTGTCTTCTCCAAGCTGTGTGCGTTTCTCTATAACCCTAATTCCAACAACTTCACACATGAGCTTGTGTGAGTGAGTGTGTGTGTGTGTGTGTGATAATGCCTTGCAATAATCAGCCCCCTCTCTCTCTTGGTCGACCCCTCTTGCTTTTTACTCATGTTGGCATCTTATTTGCCCCTGCAAAGCTTAGCCAATGACAATTAAGAAGCATAAGTGATATCCTTGTGACATTTGTCCCCCTTTCCCCTTTTGTGAGAGCTTTATGTATTTAAATAATGCAATTAAACTCTCATTGTACCTCTTAGTCTTCTGGCCACTAGGAATCAGGCAAGCCATTGGCCTGCTGAATGATCATTGGACCCCTTGGGAGACTGTCCAATAGTCTTCTAGAGAGCTTAAATTCTATTAGTTCTTTTATCAAGTTTTTTTAAATGAATTAAACTAAATTTACTCTAGGCTAATTCTCATTGGTCCACCTCTATGGCCATCCAATAGGATTTGAATGCACCTTGGGGGCAGCTGGCTAGGGAGATGACACGTGTCCACTATGCCCTTTGTGTAAAGGGGGCTTGCAAGAGTGTGTGTGTGTTTCTCTCTCATGCCCTACATAAAAGGCTCGCCCCCTCAAGGAAAGGGATGCGGGAAGACTTTCAAGTCTTCCCACGAGCATCCAATTTACCATAAGCTTGACCATTGGACATACCCTTTGAATTTTGGAACCTTACATTTTGGAAGTATTAATGGGCTGAACCTTAGGGTATTTGAAGCCCATAAATGCACATTTCTCTTTTGCAGGTGGCCCCCCCTTTGGATCCCTACTATGACCGGTCTGCCAGCCCAACCAATATTCTACCTTTTTCTCCCCTGGTACTTCCTCATATTAAATGATTAGTTTAACATGAGAAAATCATTTCGGAGAATTAGATATTATTTATTATGACAAATTGATAGGGGAGAGACTGTTGGTGCCACTCTTCATTGATCATCTTAGGAGTGATAATGATAACATTGAGGGAGCACGGAGAACCCCTCTCTTCCCACTACATGGCCTCCTTCCATATTTGATTAGACTCCTCAAGTGTCATTGTATTGAGCTCTAGTATAGCCAAACTACTCAAAGTGGGCATTGACAAGGTGCTTGATTTAGCTGATGTGATCTCTGGCATCTAGGTAGACTCATTGATTTTCTTTTTCAAGAATTACATAAATTAGGCTGCTCTAAAGCTTCTTCATCCTTGTCAGTCTGCTTCTATTTTTATTCCAATGTTGCTTTTAAATAACTTTTTAGGCTGTTGGTGGATACGCCACGACAGACGTCAGCACAGCGAGAACTCACCTAACAAGATTTGTCAACTAAGGACGAAGCTCGACCCGCAGGCGCGTGGAAGCAAGCATAGGGTGTCAACCTACACTCGATCGACTATTGACTACTTCCTACAGAGGTCTCTACCCAATGTCTAAGCTACAGCCTTCAAGGGTACACGAGAGGAGATTTCCTACAATGCTTTCAAGAGCCAAATACCCATCAAACGTTCTCAAAACGCTATGAAACTTGAGGAAAATCCTTTTAACACCAATAGGTCGCTCTCCCTAAGGTCCATGAACCAAAACCCCAACCCTAAACACCCTGTGCAAAATCACGTAGGATGTCTGGTCAAAATTTATACGTCATCGTTTTTGAAAACTAAAGTGCCTAATGCGTAGCTCTACTCAATGCAAACACATGGATATGTTGAAATGCAAAAACGGATAACGTATGCTCACCGAATCACCAGATATAGCTCGTGGATCGAGCTCACAAAGCTGGGCCGTACACCTACAATGTAGGTGTTGGCGTGTAGCTCTCTTCGGGGGCAATAGGCTGCACTTCTTTGCACTCGATTCCGACCACCAGTGCGCGCATAGCGTCAAGATAAAACTCTCACTCTCTCTCGTACGCAGAATACGCTCAACTCACACAAACAAAAACTTATAAAAATGACAAAGGTTTTTTGCATTAAGGTCAAAAGTGGTATAAATACCTTACAATCTCAAACCCTAATGTTCCAATTTGACCATTTTCTAAGTCTAAATGTCAAAAATGGGATACAATTTGGAAGCTTCTGCAAGCCCCACTATTTACAAAGGTGAAATGACGGTTTCTTCTCAATTAAGGAATAATTACGAAGGAAATTAATATCCCGCCGGGCAATCGTCCTCCTTTGAGTGTCTCCAGCCGCTAACACTCCCCCCCTCCTAGATCATGTCGTCCTCGACATGACAGTAGAGCTGCTTCTTCAGTGGAGGCTTTCGCGCATCTTCAGAAGAGACTCATATCGTGCATGCGGGGCCAGTAATGTAGGGACGAATATTTCTATATCGATGGTGAAGAAACCGGTGTAGAAGGATTCTTCAAAGGCCAGGAGATGGTACGAGGGCAAAAACATTATTCGCTGATAGAGGGCATGTATCACCATATGGGAAGGCTGAGTAGACAGTTCATATGCACATCTATATGTGTTTTGGAAGAAGAATATGATGTCTGTTGCCTAAAGATCTCAAAAACTGCCAGAAGGGTTTTGCAAATTTTCCTGAGCATGATGCAAGAGAGGTCAAGCGAGCCGGTGAACAATTTAATGGCGCCCATTAGGGTTTTCACCATATATTGCTCACTCATTCTCTCACCTGCCTTCAAGCCTGGCAGCTTTGGGTAGTTTAGCCACGTGAGTGGCTTTTCTTCAGTAGCTCTTGTTCTTTCTACGTCCACATCCTTGGTAGAGGGCAAAAGCTAAGGTTGTCTCTGATTATTTTAGGTGCCTCTACTAGATGTACTAAATACTGGGGGTATTTAGTTAGCCATGCCTTTCTCCATTTTGGCTGAGAGTCCACAATAAGCTTAACTCCTTCTGGTTTGGAGATATATTCTTCGTATAGTGGCACTATCGGCTCCTCTTTAATCCGCTTGTTTATTGTAGCAGCTTCATACTTGAGAAGAGGATATGGGAGAGAAGGTTGTAGCCATTCATGTCGAATGACATTTGCATCTAACTTCTGAATGGTCATAGAGTTTAACACCCTCTGCTCCCACTCCATTGCTTCTTTGGTGGTGTCTTTCATTTTCGCTTCTATTGCCTTTTGTAAATTTTCTTCTTCTTCTTGTGTCAGATCCCGGGGCTCTTGGGATGGTCCCACAAGGATGTCCTCTTGCATTGTTGTGTCCACTGGATCTGACACATTGCCTATGTCAATTCCTTCCATTGATGCTGGCCCTGTGCTCAAAGGTGTCTCTTCAGTCTGCTGTTGGCCTTTCAGCTCATCAATCTGCTTCTGATATGCTTTCTTTTCCTGTTTAGCTTGATCCCCCATGTTCACTAAGAGGTCGTTCAATTCAGCATTGGCTTTTTCAACCTCTTCTAGCTTCCTCTTGGTGTCTTTATTTTATGTTTGCATCCTCTTTAGATCCTCGTCCATCTTCTTTTTCAAGGCTTCTAGCTCATCTTTCTTGGCCTTGTTCTCATCTTCCAGATGGCTTTGCATCACTAGGGAGCCCTCGGCCAACATCAATCTTTGTCTCTTCTCTAGTGTCAACTCCTTTTGGAGTTCCTTCATCTGTTCTTCATATATATTCTTCTCTGAAGCAGTGCTAGTTGAGGTAGCAGCTCTAACTCTGGCCGGAGATGCCCTTAGCATCTGGATGGTCTGATCTTTCACTTTCATTTGATCTTTTAGCTCTATAACTTCGTCCTGGCTTGCCTCATGTTCTAGCTCAGCTTTTTCCTTAGCATTCCTCAAAGTTTCGACTTCTTTGGACTCATCAGCAAGCTGAAGTGTCAAGTTGTCCCTTTCTTTCTCCGCATCCATCAGTGATTTGCTGATTTTCTTGCACTCCTCCTCTGCTCTTTGAAGCTTTTGGTCTGCTGCCTGACTCTACCTTTCCATCTCTTGGAATCTTTTTAGTGCCGCGTCCAGATCAGCTTGTAGCTTGGCTTGCTTCTGTGTGTTCTCTTGGTCCTGCTTTTGCAGCGAGTCCACCTCGGCTCTGATTTGAACTTCATTTGCTTTGAGATTATCAATTTCACTCTCAGTGGCTATAGACCTTGCTCTGAGCCCAGTGAGTCTTTGCATCACTTCATCCCAATCATTGGCTTGTGGCTGTAGATCCACTATATCTGTGGACATTTCCTTCAACTCCACTAACCGAGGGCTGAGCATATATTCTTTGGGTTTAGTGCTCGACAACTCAAAAGCTACATTAGCTGCCTCTTCTAGAGAGTATCTATCATAATAATCAATATCTAATTCTCCTAAATGATTTTCTCATATTAAACTGATCATTTAATGTGGGGAAGTGCCAGGGAAGAAAAGGCTAGAATATTGGTTAAGCTAGCAAACTGGCCACAGTAGGGATCCAAAGGAGGGAAAATAGGGATCCCAATGGGGGGCCATCTGCAAAAGAGCCATGTGCAACAATGGGCTAAAAAGACCCTAAGGTTCAGCCCATTAAGACTTCCAAAATGCTAAGGTTCCAAAATTCAAAGGTTGTGTCCAAAGGTCAACCCTAGGGGAAATTGGATGATTTGTGTGTGACTAAAAAGTCTTTGCATATCCCTACATGGGAGGGGGCGATCCCTTCTTCTCGGGAATGAGAAATAAAGTCACACACACATACACAGGCTCCCTGTACACAAAGGGAATTAGGGACACATGTCAGCTCCCTAGCCCAGATGCCCACAAGGTGTGACCAATTCCTATTGGATGGCCTTGGAGGTGGACCAATGAGAATTAGGATAGAGTAAATCTAGTTTAATTAATTTAAAAACACTTAATAAAAGAACCAATGAGAATTAAGTCTCCTATAAGACTATTGGACAGTCTCCCAAGGGGTCCAATGAGCATTCAGGAGCCCAATGGCTTGCCTAATTCCTATTGGCCAGAAGGTAAAGGGGTCCAATGAGAGTTTAGTTTAATTATTAAATTACCTAAACCTCTCACAAAAGGGGAAAGGGGGACACATGTCAGAAGGCTATCACTTATGCTGCTTAATTGTGATAGGCTTGACTTGGGGAGGTCCAATGGGGAGCCTGCAAGAGCAATTAGCAAGAGGGCTCGCCCGAGAGAGAGAGGGGGATGATTTTTGCAAGGCATTATCACATACACACTCACACAATCTCATGTGTGAAGAAAGAGAAGGCTATCTCTTCCCAAACTTTAATGGAGAGTTCATCACCTACTCCAAGCTTGTGAGATAGAAGTCTACATCGACACACTCTTGGCTTGTGGATGCAAATCCAACCAAGAACCAAGCTTCAATGCATGCTCATCTACTCTACCAAGCTAATTACTAAGCTAAAGCTATGCTAATATGAGTGATTATGTGAGGAGATGTACATCTTTCTCGTAAGATACTCCTTCCTCTCAATCTACTCTCATACCCTGCTATCTCTCACCATCTTCGAAGGGGTGTAGGGTCTTGGGTCTGAGAACGGGGATAATTAAAGTTGTGTTTGCTAAGTGTTTTGCTAAGTGCATGAAGATTTCATCTTCATTGCACTAGCTAGTCTTGAAGGAACACAAAGAATTGTATTGTACAATGTCTCTCTTGATGGGAGAAACCATAATACAAAGCCTTTTGGAGGGGGGACCGGCTCCATGCAAATCCGGTCCTAAACTGTTATCAATAGCTTAATTTCTCTCTCTTTTGAAGTATTGTTGATGCTATCTAACTAGGTGTTATGCTTTTTGTTGCTCTCTCCACCCAAGCACTCTTGTAATTCTCATTAGGAATCTATTCTAATGAAATGCCCACTATGTTCATGCTAATTTCCGCTACACATAAGTTTTTAGACCATTAAATGTTACATTGGTATCAGAGCACAAGGTTTCTCTTTTCTTGCTTAAGAAGGGAGGTCCTCAAGCTAGCTATAAATGGTTGGTATTATTAATTGCCTGTGAGTAAGTAGAATAGGGATTTTTCAGCCTTGCCGTGCACCTGCCTTCATGCAGTTAACGAGGCATCACTGTCAAGAGCTATGGTCTTAATAGTGGAGTCCTACGGGGCTTGCCTATGGCTTAACCACTATTGAGCTATTAGAAGCTTGACAGGAGCCGGTGTTGTTTTGGTGTCGAAAGACCCTCTCTTCTATTCCTTGCAATTAATGGTATTCGAGCCGCGGGTACAGTAGATTGAGTGCTTTTTCTAAAGGGGTAAAGAGGAGTAGCAACTAGGGCTTGAAGTGCCAAAGTACACCTAAAAAGTTTACACTTAAAAGTTATTAGAATGGCTGACAATAGTAAAGAGAGTGAAATTAATGTTGATAACTTTGATTTTGCTCATGAGCAAGCCACTAATGATGCTTCAATGCTTGTTAACTATCTTGTTTTTAGGCTTAAACAAGCCATGGGCAATCCATCTCTTCAAAGTGAAGTGCAACGGTAGCTCCGTGCTCAGGGGATTATCCAAGCTCATCACCATGACGAGAGAACACCTAGGAAGCCTCCTTGTGAGACTCCCAAAAGAGGTCTGTCTCTGATTCGGGAATAAGAAGAGAATCCATACGAAGGTCTCAAGAATTTACTTCTTGATGATGCATCTCCTTCCCAAAGGAGAACTCAAGAGCCTCCACCGAAGGAATGAGAAAGAAGTGAGTCTCCCACCACCTCGGCGGAGATGGCTCCACGAAGACGGCGGGCTAAACGCTCTCCATCACCACCAAAGCGGAGAAGACCATCACACTCTTCTCCACGCCATAATTCAAATAGGGATGATAAAAAGCAAGAGAAGAAAAAGGCGAGAAAGAGGACACCCTCTTCTCCATCTTCTTCATCCTCTTCCTCTTAAGAAAGTGATGGTGAACACAACGAATATCAAGACAAGAAAGAGGCGAGAAAGAGGTCACCCTCTTCTCCACCTTCTTCAAATTCTTCATCTTCTGAAGAAAGTGATGGTGCAACCTTTGAACCATCAAAAAGAAGAGGCCATAGGAAATCCTATGCTGCATGGTAGAGGTCTTCCCAATTGAAGAAATTCAAAGAGGGAGGGAAGACCATCTCTTTCCTTACCTATGATGGTACCTTTGGTGCTACGGACAAAGTCTTGGCCTTTATCCAGCAATTTGATGCGGCGTTTGGAGATGAGGGCTTCACGGAGTCCTCTAAGCTACGCCATGTAGCTATGCACTTTCAAAAGTCCGCCAGGCAATGGTGTTCTAGCCTACGAGCCAACCGTGAAGCTCCACGAACATGGAAGGCTTTAAGAGCTTCCATTATGAAGCAGTTTTTGGCCACCGATTCCAAAGACAAAGTACACACCGAATGGAGAAGCTTAAAGCTCTCTCCCAATGAATCCATCCACAAATATGTTGACAAGTTTTGGGACCTACAACTCAAAGCCACTTTCTTTAAAAAGTTGGATTTTGGAGAGCAAAAGCAACAGTGCGGGCTTAACCGAAGAAATGGCGGAGTATGTCAACTCCCAAAGGCCACATACCATATCAGCGGTAATACACCATACAATGGTGGCCGCACGAATCAATTTCCAAACGGGAGCTAAAAGCAATAATAAGCCCACGGAAAAAAAGGGTTCCAATGAGCCTAAGGGGAAGGAAAATGTCCAAAAGTCTCCTAAGGGCAACTCCAACAAAGCTAAAGATAAGGGAGTTTACAAAGGTAAGAACAAACTCTCTCCTGAAGAGCTTGAGCGTTATCGCAAGGATAACCGGTGTTTCAAGTGTGGCGAACAAGGGCATGCATACCACGCTTGTCCCCAAAAGAACAACCGCCAAGATCCTCCTAGAGCTTCCTTGGTTGAAATCCAAGAGGAGGAGACTCACCCAACTCATCACAAAGGATCTCCTCTATGCCATGCTTGGGGAAAGGTAAGAGAACATGATGCTTTTATTCTCTTTGACCCTGGTTCTACTCACAATTTTATATCTATAGAGTTGGCCACCAAGCTAGGCATACAATCCTACGAGATGGGAGATGTCCTACCCGCAGACAGTGCCTTTAAGGGGCAAGAAGCTTCAGTCACTCCCTTAATCGGTAAATTGAGGCTTCATGTCCAAGGCTATGTGTACAAAGAGGACTTCTTTATCTCTCCTCTCAAGCATGAGGATGTAATCCTAGGGGCACCGTGGTTTGACCGCCTGGATGCCGATGTTAAATTTCCTGAGAGGATAATCTCCTTTAAGTTCAGGGAAAAAGACATGTATATAGATGCTAAGGTAATGGGTAACACTATCCCCATTGTACATACACCAGCTTTCAACAAGTCAATAAAGAGCTCTATTTCAGTGTACATGATTTTTGTTAAAGATTTTCAAAATGAACCTAATGCTTTAGCAAAAGAAAATAAAAGCAACCAAAAGGAATTAGAGTTATCCAATTTTCTCAAGGGGTTTCAAGATGTTTTTATTGACGACATCCCTTGTGAGCTACCTCCTAAACGAGGTAATGATGACCATGCAATTGAACTTCTTCCAGGAAGTTCACCGCCTAACAAACCTCCTTATAGAGTTTCTCAAGCTCAACAAGAGGAGATTATGCGGAAAGTGCATGAGTTAGTTGAGAAGGGCATGGTTAGGCCTAGCTCATCTCCATTTTGCTCACCTATGCTATTAGTGCAAAAGAAAGACGGCACATATCGCATGTGTGTGGACTATAGAGCACTAAATAGGAGCACTATCAAGAATAGGTTTCCCGTTCCACGGGTAGAAGACCTATGTGATAAGCTACAAGGATTGACCTACTTCAGTAGGATTGACCTAAAAGGTGGCCACATTCAACCGCTTGATGGAGAAGTCGTTTAGGCCTCATCGAACCTTCACCGGGGTGTTCTTTGATGATATTATCATCTACTCTAATTCATTAGACGAACACAAGCAACACCTCCAGGTAATATTTCAAGTTTTGAGAGAGAATAAACTTTATGTTAATCGAAAGAAAAGTGAATTTTTCTTGCAAGAGATTCAGTATTTAGGTCACATTATCTCTCAAGATGGCATCCGAATGGATCCATCAAAGTTAAAGGTAATAAAATGATGGCCTAAACCAAGGAATCTTCATGAACTAAGAAGCTTTATAGGTATGTGTGCATACTATAGACGCTTCATAGAAAAGTTTTCACAAATTGCGGGACCATTACATGAACTAACAAAGAAAAGCGTTAGGTATACATGGTCTGCTAAGGAGAACAATTCTTTCGAAAAGCTTAAAGAAAAGCTCATCTCTCAACTTGTGCTTACACTACCGGATCTCTCAAAACCATTTGAGGTCCAATTTGATGCTTGTGGTGATTGCCTTGGAGCTGTTTTTCTCCAAGAATGGCACGCCATAGGCTATGAGGGTCGAAGGCTCGACCCTGTTGAGCAAGCTCTAGGAATATATGAAAAGGAACTCCTTGCAGTTCTACATGCCTTAGACTCATGGAAGCACTATTTATTGGGGACTCCTTTCATCTGCGAACGGATCACCAAAGTCTTAAGTACTTCATGACGCAGACCAAGCTCTCCGACAAACAAACGAGGTGGGCAAATTTCCTTTCGCAATTTCATTTTCATATTGCTCACATTGTTGGCAAGCATAATCAAGTAGCTGATGCACTCTCAAGACGGCCGAGAGTGAATGCGGTTTCCATAGCAACTCACAATGATCTATCTTAAATGATAGATGAGTACGCTATTGATCCCGATTATAGAGATGTGATTTCAGCCCTTGCATTAGGGAAGAAAGAAGAACCATTTACTTTACAATATGGTTATCTTCTCTATGGCAATAGACTATGCGTTACTAACTCACTACGTGAGAAAGTAATGTATGAATCTCATGCTCCACCTTATGCAGGGCATAGGGGGATTCAGTCTACCTTAAAGGGAATTGAAACATATTTCTATTGGCCTACCATGAAAGTGAACATACAAGAGTATGTTTCTAAATGTGTGGTATGCCAAAAGACAAAATTTGATAGAGGGAAGCAACTTGGATTGCTTCAACCCTTGCCAATCCCTAATTCACCATGGGAGAGCATATCCATGGATTTTATCTTTGGATTGCCTAAGTCTATCCATGGGAATACGGGAATATGGACGATAGTAGACAGGTTCAGTAAACAAGCTTATTTTATACCTGTCAAAAAGACTATCAAAGCCCATCAAATGGCAACCCTCTTCATTTCACAAATTTTCAAGTACCATGGCTTGCCAATGTCCATAGTGTCGGATAGAGATCCTAGAATGACCAGTAATTTCTGGAAGGGTCTCTTTGAGAATTTAGGGACAAGGCTAAACTTCTCTTCGGCTTATCATCCACAAACAGATGGCCAAAGTAAAATAGCTAACCTAACCATTCTCGATCTACTAAAATCCTATGTAACGGAAGTAGATCAAAGATCCCAATGGGAGAAGTACTTACCCTTATTGGAGTATGCTTATAATAACACTGTACATACTTCCACGGGAAAAGCACCTTTCGAGGTAATTGAGGGAAGATCAAAAAGTCCCTTGCTACTTAAGGTACATGGGAAGATCTTCGCTGCAGATGAGTATAGCCGAAACCTACAAGAATCTTTTCAAAAGATTAAGGATGCTATCTCTATCTCACAGCAAAGGCAAAAGGCTGCTGCTGACAAGCACAGAAGAGCCCAAGACTTTAAAGAAAATGATTGGGTCTTGTTAAAGTTTACCAAGGCTCGATTAAGGCACACGACAGGCAAGAATCCTACGAGCCACCAAAAGTACTATGCTAAACTAGCAAAAAGGTACTATGGTCCCTTCCAGATTCTTAGGCCAATCAATTAGATGGCCTATCACCTCAAGTTGCCCATTCATTGGCTCATACACAATTATTTCCATGTGAGCCTATTAAAGCCTTACAAAGGAGAGCCACCTCAAGAACCAACTATTGAAGACCCACCGGAGATCAAGGACCAAGAGGAGGTGCTGCAGCCCGAGTCCATTCTCCGACATAAAGACAAGGTATTAAGAGGCGGTAAGACTATCCGACGATATCTTATTAAGTTAAAGAATTATCCTTCTGAAGATGCTAGATGGATGCAAGGCATACAATTAAAGGATAACCTAAACCTTGTCAATGCTTACAATGCTTCCCAAGAGTAAGCAAATGTACAAAATGTTAAAAATGAACAAAGTTTTTTGTCTTATAAGACTCTCTTTTTCTTTATTGTGCACAAAAATTAAGTAGTATGCATGCTTAGATCAAGTTTGCGGAGACGACGTCTCCCAAACACCAAGTGGAGCTTGTCACTCTACTATGGAAGATTGATAGGACTAATGTGCAAACATGCTTGTGGCAGGCTCAGGCTCTCAAGCGCCAAATGGACTAGTCCTCCATTGTGGAATGATGTCGTAGGGTAACATAGGGATCCTCTACCCGCTAAGAAAAGGGCTCATGAATATGCTTTATCTTCTCTACACCATAGTCGAGGATGACTATGATTTCAAGAGAGAGGTAATGTCATAATTATCACTATCTAATTATCCTAAATGATTTTCTCATATTAAACTGATCATTTAATGTGGGGAAGTGCCAGGGAAGAAAAGGCTAGAATATTGGTTAAGCTAGCAGACCGGCCACAGTACGGATCCAAAGGAGGGAAAATACGCATCCAAAGGGGGGGGGCCATCTGCAAAAGAGCCATGTGCAACAATGGGCTAAAAAGACCCTAAGGTTCAGCCCATTAAGACTTCCAAAATGCTAAGGTTCCAAAATTCAAAGGTTGTGTCCAAAGGTCAACCCTAGGGGAAATTGGATGATTTGTGTGTGACTAAAAAGTCTTTGCATATCCCTACATGGGAGGGGGCGAGCCCTTCTTCTAGGGAATGAGAAAGAAAGTCACACACACATACACAGGCTCCTTGTACACAAAGGGAATTAGGGACACATGTCAGCTCCCTAGCCCAGATGCCCACAAGGTGTGACCAATTCCTATTGGATGGCCTTGGAGGTGGACCAATGAGAATTAGGATAGATTAAATCTAGTTTAATTAATTTAAAAACACTTAATAAAAGAACCAATGAGAATTAAGTCTCCTAGAAGACTATTGGACAGTCTCCCAAGGGGTCCAATGAGCATTCAGGAGCCCAATGGCTTGCCTAATTCCTATTGGCCAGGAGGTAAAGGGGTCCAATGAGAGTTTAGTTTAATTATTAAATTACCTAAACCTCTCACAAAAGGGGAAAGGGGGACACATGTCAGAAGGCTATCACTTATGCTGCTTAATGGTGATAGGCTTGACTTGGGGAGGTCCAATGAGGGCTGAGCAAGAGCAAATAGCAAGAGGGCTCGCCCAAGAGAGAGAGGGGGCTGATTTTTGCAAGGCATTATCACATACACACTCACACAATCTCATGTGTGAAGAAAGAGAAGACTATCTCTTTCCAAGCTTTAATGGAGAGCTCATCACCTACTCCAAGCTTGTGAGATAGAAGCCTACATTGACACACTCTTGGCTTGTGGATGCAAATCCAACCAAGATCCAAGCTTCAATGCATGCTCATCTCCTCTACCAAGCTAATTACTAAGCTAAATCTATGCTAATATGAGTGATTATGTGAGGAGATGTACATCTTTCTCGTAAGATACTCCTTCTTCCTCTCAATCTACTCTCATACCCTGCTAGCTCTCACCATCTTCGAAGGTGTGTGAGGTCTTGGGTCTGAGAACGGGGATAATTAATGTTGTGTTTGCTAAGTTTGCTAAGTGCATGAAGATTTTATCTTCATTGCACTAGGTAGTCTTGAAGGAACACAAAGAATTGTATTCTACAATGTCTCTCTTGATGGGAGAAACCATAATACAAAGCCTTTTGGAGGGGGGACCGGCTCCATGCAAATCCGGTCCTCAACTGTTGTCAATAGCTTAATTTCTCTCTCTTTTGAAGTATTGTTGATGCTATCTAACTAGGTGTTATGCTTTTTGTTGCTCTCTCCACCCAAGCACTCTTGTAATTCTCATTAGGAATCTATTTTTATGAAATGCCCACTATGTTCATGCTAATTTCCGCTACACATAAGTTTTTAGACCATTAAATGTGACAGTATCCAGCAGCTGGGAGATCAAGAAATATTCTATAATTTTTTTCTTCTGGATCTAGCTTCTCATCTTTTGGTTCAACTTCTGCCTTCTGCTCTTCCTCTTTGTTCTTCTCTTCCTTGGAGTCTTCTTGCCCATCAAATTTGTTCATCTCCACTTTTTGTCGGTTTTGAGGAGGACTAAGAGGAGGTGGTGATGGTGGAGGGCTGGATTCTCGGCTTGATGTTGGAGTTGGTTGCTTCTTCTTGAAATCCCTATCCGCCTTTGTTTTCCTCTCTCTCTCTTGGCCTTCCTGCTCTTCTAGCAGCTGTCGTCTCACATCATCAGCCTCTTCTTCGATAAAAGGTATATTTGGGATATTCTCCGCTGTAGCATCTAAGATCTTGATATAATCTTCAAACCGATTCCTTTGAGTCCTTCGAGATGATCCAGACATAGCCTCAAGTGATGGCTCCCATAACTCGCTCAGATCCCCTTTTAGCGCTCTCTCAGCTCTGAAACTTTCCATTAGTCTTTCTAGCCTTGCTGCTTTCTGTGACTTTGTTTCCTTTACTGGAACCTGTAGAGTTTCTTTCTTTCCCTTCTTGGGCTCTGGCGGCTCTTCTAGCACTGTCTCTAAACGGCGCTTCAACCTTGTGGCTACCCTTGGAGCCTTAGGAGGCTCTTCTTCTTTGTCTTCCTTCAGCTTGAGCCAATCATTTTGGGAGGGAGATAGAGGCCAATTTCCCTTGGCATGCAATGCTCCATAGATGACTTTGGTTATCATCTCACCAGGCACAATATAAGTGGGATTTTTGGTCCCCATCTTCACAAGTTTGTTGTGAATGTAAGCGGCATAGTTTATCTCCTTCGGTTTGCTCTTCTGCATCGCCCAGGTGAAAGTGGTGGCAATAGATCCAGGTGGCATCCTGTATTTCTGTGGCTGCTTGGTACACATGTGGAAGTACTGATTGTATAGTTGGCTCATGATGGCCACCTTCGGGTTTGCAATATCTTCAAATGTATAGTTATTTTTCTTTTCTGAGTAGACCTTAATGTCATCTTGCCTCTTAGTCACACTGTCTCCTTTGTTAGAGAGGTCAAGTGCTGCTGCCACCACCTTCTCTGTGATGAAAATCATTGTATTAGGCTTGCCTTGCAGATCTGTAACTCTGGCTATGCCGTCCTCTTTGATTGTGGTGACAAATTCCCACACTCTTTTAACATCAATCCCTGTTGGCAAGGCTTCAAAGTAATTGTGGAGATCCAGTTTCTCCAAGTAGTCCCCCATCTTGCTCCTGACAAATTCATTGAGCTCTTCAAGGATCATGGGTAGCTCCACTGCATTTCCCTCCGGATCTTTAAACACTCCTTGGTAGATTCTCAGATCATTGGTTTCTAGTAGGTCATCTTGAATCCGAGTGCTTGTGGGCTTCAGGGTTACCTCTAGTATAACAAAAGGCTCCACTTCTTCTAAGTAGTCCTTGATAGTCATTCTCTTCTTCTTTGCAGGTGACTTTGTGGCTGCCATGGATCCTGTTGCACTCAATAGTCCAAAGTTAGCGTTTTTTTACAGATTAGCTGATAAACCTAGGTCTGTCTACCCAAATGACTTGAAAATTGAAATAAGAACTCAAAAGGGACTAGGGAAACCATGCATGTGCCCACAGTAGATTTTTGGCTGAAAAATAAGCATGTAGACATCCTACACATAGGATGTGTACCTTCTCTGATTTTGATGAAACTTGATAGCCTTGTGGCTCTTGACTTGTGCAACATGGCTATGTACTTGGAATTTGGTTTGGACATCAAAAAGTGCAATTTTGAGCAGATTTAGGCTTTTGGCTCACAAATTGGGTAGGATGTCCCATATAGATGGCAAATGATATTCAATTGGGTTGCAATTTGATATATAGGCTTCTTATACCATGTAAAAGACTCCCATGAAGTCAATTCCTGCACAGAAGGTCAATATGACACTGGAGACATGCTACGCGTAGGATGTCTACTTTCTCAGAATGATTTGATTTTGGTTCTGTGGGTAGCCCTTAGCATCTAGAACATGGCCCTGCTCTTAGATTTGATTTGGATAAGCATTGGTGTTGTTAGGAGCATGTGTAGTGTTTTTAGGCTCATAAAAGTGCATCTTTGAGATTTTGGGGGCCAAATGTGATGGGTCTGGCTTGAAATTTGATATATCATCTTGGAAAGATGTTATAAAGATATGTGGAACTCAAAAACACCAGCTGGGGGTCAAATAGGTCATTTAGACATCCTACGCTGTCGTGCTGTGACACGTACATAGTGGGAACGCATGCTACAAGATCTATCTTGTATTTTTTTAGATACATAATTATATTTCCTATAGTGTACATATGCATATTTAAGTATAATAATAAGCCTTCTATCTCATCCTATTATTTTTCTCAAGGGTAACATATCCTTACTTTACCATCAGAAAATACTATGGGAAAAGCATCAATAGCTCCGCCTCTTTAACTTGGGGCAAAAAGCATTGATTCTTTATTTCTACTATTTCATTATCATCTCACACCCTAGGTAGATCCTATATCTAGGGTAAACTCCAATATATATATATTCTATGTATTTTTTATACTTTTCTTATATTTCTTTTTAAATAGCTACTAGGAGAGAATCAAATCCTAGTGGGACACTAGGTGGCATGATTTCAAAGATACACTTATTTTAATGCATTATTGCAAGCATGATTACAAAACTTTGTCAAGGAGCAATGTCATGCTTTCATATGGCATGAGGTGTCCTTTGGAATTAAATGAAAGTCTAGGTTAAGGAGACCACATGAAGACTTTTGCTGCCATAAATGGATCCTATTTTGCTGAATTTTTTACACAAGGTTCCAATCCGAATTGGAAAACTATTTTAAAATGAAAATCGTAGCTAATGAGCTGAAGTTTTTGCCCATATTTTTACTTTTTTATTTGGAGCCACGGTTGAGGAGATATGATCAAAATACTGGACCCCAATCTGCCCACATCATGCAGGGACAGCTCATTTTCAACTTTTCCAATTCCTGTTAACACTGGCTCCTCTCTTCTTGTGTAAACCCTTGGGGGTTCCCTTCACCTATAAAAGGGGACCTCTTTATCCTTGGAAGTAACTTAAGCATTCAAGCCATTGAGGAGAGGAATTCTCGAGGGAGTGAGTAGTAATGCCTAATTGTACTTAGCCATTAACATAAGCCCAAGCCTACACTTTCTCCTAGAGAAAGACTAGCCATTCTTGCAACAAGCTAACCTTGGAAGATCAACTCTAATCAAAGAAGGTCTTGCACTTGGTGTATCAATCAAAGTGGAATTATCCACTCTTCTTCTCTCTCCCATCAATAATGGTGACGAACGGTTTCAAGAAAGATGTGTTCTACATTGATGTTTTCTTGAATCCTTGTTGTTTTCATTTTCATCTCTAATCCAACATATATATATATATATATATATATATATATATATATATATATGTATCTAATCTCATCTCCTTAACCAAACCTATCTCTCTCATTCTTAGTAATTCATCCTCTCTAGGTTCTCTTTGCTACAGGTACATCTCTCCCCGCAGTATCCTTAATGCCTACGGGCAAGAATAGGGCTTGGGAGGGAAACTTCTCATCTCTTCACTTCTCTCATATCTACATTTCTCACATACTATCCTAGATGAATAACCTACATGATGATCATTTCTATCGCTTTCACTCTGTACGATCTATTAGAATTAACGTATGGATTAGCCGTAAAATACACTTTCAACAACGTATAGTGTTTCTCTTCGGCCCTGAAAGGCTCAATGAAATACTTCTATCACCGGATCCCATCATACTACCTCTCATAGACTATAATTTTTCTTTTGATGTAAGCGTAGTTATCTTGCTATGAACCAAGAGGATTTGTACACACAATTAATCCCAATCACTAGACAAAATATATATATTATGGTAAGCACAAAACTACAATTCCAAAGAACAATTCGTAGCCTATTTGGTCAGCCAAGATTGAATGCCATTAACTCATCCATTAACCCTTTCATATTACCCATGATACGATATGACCATAGCCTTGATGTTTTCATCTTCGTATTGTTTTGACATTCTCTTTTGCGTTCTTTCTTTGTGTGTGTGAGTGCAAGAGAGAAAGAGTGAGTCTTCTTTGATTGCACTTCTTTCCAAACCCTAGTCTTCATGGCATCTATGGTTTAACTCCTTCATATAGTTTTTGTTGAGTTCTCTCACAAACTCTCACAGCCATAAGCCCGGTGCTTTCCTGGCAAGACCGCAAATTTCTCGACAACGCGTAGGATGTCTATTTCATTAATTTTCATATCTGACCCCACAATTAGCTTGGCAATTTGCTAATGAGTATATTATGCAAGTTTCATGTGATTTGGACTAGTTTTGGTAGGTCTATGACCCATTATTGCCTCTATGCTATGACTTTCAATTTTTTGATGCATATGAGGTCAACTCTTGTCCAAATGTGAGGTCAACTCTTGCCTCTATGCTATGACTTCCAATTTTTGATGCATATGAGGTCAACTCTTGTCCAAATGTGATGAAACTTGATGGCTAGCATGTATAGGCTATGTAGAAGCTGTGTATGAGGTGAGATATTGAGTTTGGTGCCCATACATGGCCTTGAGACATCCTACGCATAGGATGTCTCCTGATCAATTTTTTATGAGAAATGCTACTAGTATATGTCTTGAGCCCCCCTGAGTCCCCTTTAAGCTTTATTTCAATAAAAAAAGTCAAAAAGATAGATAGAAACTCCATGTTTGTCTTTCAGAGCCTCTGAGTCATTTTCTGACTCTTGGAGTGCTTTTCGGCGATGAAATTTCTTGATGTTAGTCTCCATAGCTTCATGGTTCCTTAGGGATCCTTTCCATATGGTTTTTGTTGGCTTTGGCTTCACCGGAGCTCCGTTTGGCAATTTGTCGCTCTAGAAGCGCCCGTGGTTGCGTTTACATGTCATCGATGACTTGTGGTGGTCTACCACCATAGGACTTGGTTGTTGATGGTCTAGGAAAGAGGCTTGTGAAGTTTGGTGGCCGTGAGAGGCAGTTGAGGCTTTGTGTGTCTGATGCCGTTTCTGAAGCTTAGTCCCGCTTCAGGTCGCCTTATGGCCATGTGGGCTATATAGCCTTGTAGATCATGTCGAGATGCTCCTACCCATGATTTTTGGTAGCATTTGGGCGACTTTCCACCGATTTACCACTTGGTGGCCTCTTGCAAGGATCTAGAAGTTAGGGTTTTTTCCAATGGTTTTTTGTTGCCTTCGTGCATTCAAGAGTGGTCTCCTATGCTAGGGTAAACCCCCTATGAAGCCTTATTGCTTTTGGGTTAGCCATTAGGTGGACACCTCTACTTGTAGGTCTCTACTGCTCGTTTCTTGTCTGAACCCTACACTAGTTTTCGCGACAAAACATCAAACATACGCAAAAAGCTTAAGGTGATGAGCCTACCTCTCATATCTGGAGCATGTCGGGTGGTCTGGCGCATCGTAGAAGCAGCTGGAAGTCCGATTCACTCTAGGTGGCAAGAGCTCTCTCTCAAGAAGGAAATAGTAGAAATGAGCTCTAAGTGAAGTGAAAAAATCTTTTAATGGGGGTCCTCGAACCACTTTCTATGAAATTTGACACGTGCTCCGAACTTCTTGCGAGATGCGGTTCCTGGGGCGGTCACTTTTTAGAATGTGTATGATATCACGTGAGTTAACCGGAGAGGATTATTAAAAGACCAAAATGTATAAAAATGTACACATACAGAGGGGGGTGGGGGTTTTTTAAATAGGTTCACAGTGTAAGTATAGTATGTATATTGGGGTATTATTAATTACCTCTTGAACGCACGTGATATAGGGGTCTTTTGATAAGTGACTGCCCCGGGATGCGGTTTAGGCTTGAAAAGTTCTTGATTTGGACTCCATTTGCCCAATTTCTGAAAAATTTAACGTTTCGGTCAAAATCTAGCCAAAACACGCCTCCCGCTCCATTCACATAATTGCACCTGCATTGTAACATAGGTTGTCCTATAGTAACTGATTATCCCCATATTTTTTGTTTCTCATTAAGACCGTATTTCACCTGCTTTTTGTATTTTTGAAGTTTTTCTGGCGATAATTAGTAAAATTCAAAAGAAAATAGCAAAATAAACCCAGAAAATCCTCAAGAATCACAATAACTCAAAAACATCACCGCAAAACACTATGTACACTCACATACAATTTTTATGCCCGGATTTCTTCATTTGATCAATATTTTATCCGAAAAATGGCTATTTTTACATATATACACACATCTAGGGGCCTAATTTGGCGTTTGGCCCCATGTACTTGTAGATTCGTGTTGTATAAGGGCATATATACTTAGGTTAGTCCAAAATTTTTTGCAATCAAACAAAAACCTTTCAAAATAGTCGAAAAACATGCCCTTTTTTGCTTTTTTTACCTTCATTGGGTCCGCATTGAGAATGCCTCCCCCCCTCCTAGTAAAAGTCCTCTCGGATGACAAGGTATCGCCTTGGGGTATGTGCAGTGCATGGGTTAAAAATTGTGCTAATGCACGGCCTTGTAAGGTGGCCCTATTTGATGCATACTCAGTCAATGCATGGAAAAATCAATGATGTGCGAGAAGAGGGAATAAGCAAGATGCTTATTGGCATTCGACGTCAAGGTTTACTGTTTGTTGTTGATTTGGTTGGCGGATTTTCTTTTCAAGTAGCATTTGTAACTCTACAGCTCTCTATTTGATCGTCTTCTTTGCAAACGTTGCTTGGGTTGCCGCTATTATCGATATGGCCGTGGTTGCCTCCGTAGAGAGAATTGTCGTGGCTGAATTGGCCGTAGTCTTTTTCTCTTTTGCTTGCCATTTGTAGCTTTGTTTTGGAGGCTTTTGTTGGTTTATTGCCTCATCTGTGGTTGTCATTGTTGTTCTGTTGATCGGCACCCACACAGATCGGTTTGCCGGTTTCATATATAGTGTGTGTCTGCCTGCTGGTGTTGCTTGTACTGAAGGGAGTTCCTGTTGCTTTGGTTTTGGGATCCAAATGCGAATCGCATTTAAGTGGTTACTGAGAATTCTCTTTGGGATCCGTACCTTTTTTATTCCCGTGGTTGTTGGTTTAACTGTGTTCTTCTGTTGACTTCTGGTGTTGTAGTGTGGATTGTATGCCAGGTCACCTCTATCCTTCCATACCCATACTTGTTTTTTGCGTGTTTCTAACCTTGATCTATGCACTGTGGTCTGTGTTGTCTTATTTTTGTAGTGAACATGGTTGGCATTTCTCCATGTGTATCGTGTTGTGCTTTATTGGCACCCAACCTTTTTGTTCTTTATCCAGTGATGGTGGTGCTATCATTTGGCTCCTTCGGATTATCTGAGCAAAGGCTACCACCTGTTGTTCTTGTGCATGTTGAGGTTTGACTGTATCTAAATTCTAATCTATCTGCACATTATACTCTTTCTGCCAAGGTTGTCCCAACAACATGGGGTGTAGTGTGCTCGCATCCTCAACCACGTAAAACTTGTGGGGGTAAATATATTGATGTATTTGTACATGCAATATCGTCCATCCCAATGTTCCTAGAGAATGTGATGTACTACTTATAGCACTTGTGGAGTAGGATGTAGTTGATCTTTGGGCTTGAGCTGTTTATGTAATTTGTAAGAGATCAGATTTGCTTGAGCTCTGGAATCAGGAAATGCCGTCGATTCAACTTGATTGCTACCCACTTTGATTGCAATTATTGGTTCCACTGTGTCTTCACAAAAATTCGATAATGGAATAGCATTTATACGCAATGATGATCCACTTTGTTTTTGTTGTCGTAGAAGCCTTCTTTTTGCAATGCGTTCTTTTGCTTCTGCTTGTGCTTCTTCTCGTACCCTCTGTTTATCCTTCATCCGTTGTTTTTCTTGATGGATTTGTTGAAGCATATCCTGTGTTAGTGGTAAATGATACTTTTTTAACCGACACCCACTAATCCAATTTGGCATTTCTTCTCCTGCCAATGTAGCAAGTTTGACAGCTCCACTTTGTGATAAGTCACTAATCACAAAGGGTCCCATCCCTCACTTTTTAAGTTTCTTGGCATGTTGCTTCAAAGTATAAACAAGTACATAATCACCTATTTTGAACTCTTTCGTACGCACATGCTTGTCAAAAAACTCTTTTTGTCTTCTCTTTTTAGCATAGATCAAAGCTACAGCTCTCAATCGAAGTTCATCTATCTTTTCAAGATCATCTATTCTTGAAGAGAGCTCATGCTCTGTCCATTCTAAGTGTTTTGCTACTCGTAGAGTTGGAACTAAAAACTCTATGGGTAATATAGCGTTTAGACCAAACACCATGTTGTACGGTGTTGTTCCGATTGATGTTTTGTAAGCTACCCTATATGCCCATAGTGTTGAGTGTAATTGCTGATCCCAGTCTATCCTTGACTCTGATACAATTTTAGTCAAAACAATGCATAGTGTTTTATTTGTGGCCTCAACATTGTCCATTTGCTTGTGGATGATATGGAGCAGATTTTCTATGTATGACCATGAATTCCTCTAACAGATATTCAATGACTTCATTAAGAAAATGTGTTCCTTGATCACTGATAATTTCTATTGGTAATCCGTATTGTACAAAGACATTTTCATACAAAAATTGTGCAGTGGTTCTTGCGTCTGCTTTTTGTGTTGCTTTGGCTTCCGCCCATTTTGTGAGATAGTCCGTAGCCACAATGATATATTGGGTATGGGTGCGATATGCAGGGGGTTAAATAGGCCCCACAAAATCAATGCCCCATTTTGCAAATGCCTGTGCTCCCATCATTGGCCATAGTGGCATCTCATCTCTCTTTATCGTCACCTTAGTGCGCTGACATGCGTCACAACGCTTTACAAACTCCTCAGCATCCATGTGCAATGTAGGCCACCATATTCGTGCGATTAAGACAATTTTTGTTGTCTTATCGCCTGAAAAATGGCCTCCACTTATTCCTCCATGTGTGTGTTCTAGAATCAGCAGGTATTCGCTTTCACTTGCACAAATTCTAAGTTGATTGTCCTTTTCTCACTTGTAACAATTGTTAACATAAGCATGTGTGTCAGCATACATAGTTGGCCAATAAACTCCTAAGTGTTTCAATCTTTGGTGTGTTTTCATTGTTGAACAATGAAATGCACAATCCTGGATGTGTGCTTCTTCAATATAACACTCGAATTCCTCTGGATTTATAGATAATCGTAGAGTTTGGTCTGAGCCTAGATGGTACAGACAATCATAGATGCAAAAAAGATAAGGGCAATGCTAATGGACAAGAAACACCTGTTTGTGTTGATGGTCGCGCTTGATTTGAAGAGTGAGTCGAGATAAAGATTCCATGAAGGTCCAAATCCTATTAATAGCAACACGCTCCTGTACACACTAGGAAACAAAAGGAATACCTCCAGGAGGCACATCAGTGGGAAAAGAGATCTTTGCTAATCACTCAACTCTAAAACAGAAACACTCCTATCGTACTAATCTTACCTACCCTCCATCATTCAAGTGATGAGGATCAAAGGTGTTTTATGGCATAGGTTTCTGTTTCACTGTACCAGATGTGACATGTGTAGGTCTGAGTCAATGTTTTGACTTTAATGTGCATACTCGTTTGCTAATTGCTCTTGCTCTTTTTTTTTTGTTTTTTGTGAGTATAAAGCTTTATATGTACATTCCCTAAGATTGGTGATTAAGAGGTCAGGGAAAAAGGTTGAGAGGGAAACAAATGAATGATGACTGTCAGCAAACACTCCCCCCTTCCTTGGGTAGATCATACCGTTTGAAATGAGCTTGTCACCCTTTGAAACCAATTGTTCCAGTTGGTAATAGGTGAGGATTTTTGCCAGTAGTTTGTTATTACCCTAGGTGCCTCGTCAAGTTGCAAGGGTGGTAAGGTACTCTCCCAGGATCGAACTTGAAGTGGTTCATTAGGTGATTCTTGAACACTCGGAGGTGTGGATTCTTTTGTAGCTTCATGGAGGTCCACTACTATAGATGGAGGCTGTGTAGAAGCTTTTACCTCTATGGATGTATTACAGGAGGAGCTAGAATCTTCATGGGACTCCCCCCTTCCTGAGCTAGGTGGAACAAATCGTTCTTTCTTTGGTACCCAAACTAGCTCGGGAGCGGGTGTGTAGCATTCTGTGATTTTTTCCTTTCCACGATCATTGATTCGTTTTGGAGCTACGGGATTGGGCTCACTTGGGTCAGGTGATAGGTAAGAGCACACTTTACGTTTGGGCACCCAGATTTGATCATTTCCTTCATAGTATCCTTGGGCTTCCAATAGTCGTTTAGGAATCCAACGCAACGTTTCTTTACATTTCTTGGAGCGAGTGATACGTTTCTTACAAGGCTTCTGTTTTTTAGCACTAGCTATGGTCACTAAAGAAGCTTTAGGGACCCACTTGTATGTTTTCTTTGTTACCTTAGGATGAGTCTTGTCGGAAGCGATATGCATTGCTTGTAGCATATTTAAGGGTATAGGCATTTCATCCCCCTCAAGTGTTACCCAGGTCGTCCCCCTATTTCCCCAAGTGTCTATGGTTGATGCTAGGTGGACCCAATCCACATTGTCTGATTCCGTCATACCCGGTAACACATCCATGTAAGGAGAATCTTGGCCAATGTCTGTATCCTTCTTACAAGTGTAACAATATTGTAGTGGGGCCGAGTGAACTGTGGTGTCAGAGCGATGATCAATAATGATTTAACTCCCTAAGGGGTGTACCTTACCAGTCACCAAATCCACTCTAAGGACAGAGTCTTGGAATTGCAAATAGACATGATTTTTAGACCAATCGTGAACCATTTGTGCTTCCCTCATGAATGGTCTTCCTAAAATCATTTCATATGACATAAGGTGTTTAGAGAAATCCATTACAATGAATGTATGTCGTACCTTGTGTCCTAGAACTTTGATCTTAAGATCCTTGAGCATCCCCATAGGTTTGGCTATGGTACCATTTGCCATCTTTACCACAATGTTAGTAACAC
Source organism: Adiantum capillus-veneris (assembly GCF_014529385.1). Classification (NCBI taxonomy): domain Eukaryota; kingdom Viridiplantae; phylum Streptophyta; class Polypodiopsida; order Polypodiales; family Pteridaceae; genus Adiantum; species Adiantum capillus-veneris. The sequence continues at coordinate 152,419,635 of NC_140942.1, read as the reverse complement.
TGAGGCGGGGTTTTCCCATGGATTCCCAACAATCTTTTGTAACGATGCTAACTCCCGCACCACCATCAAGAATTCCCTTTATAGTTAATCCCTTGGTAGTGATGGGTAGGGTCGCATTAGACTCGTCGCCTTCAAAATACTGCCCTAATTCGTTAATGGGTACCTCGATCACAGACTCGTGTCCATCTAAGTCAAGTGATTGCACATGATTTTCCTCATCAATCATAATCGAGTCGGGCCTATTTGGTTGCGCAAACTGCGGTAATCCCGTTTGTAGCTCTCCGTTAAGGAATGCTCGAAGTGCAAGGAATAACTCAGGATCTCCATACAGCTTTGCTATGATCGTGGTTCGGACCTCAGAAGACATGAAGTCCACTAGTTTGGCAACATTCATTGGCGTTTTGCAAGGTGTAGGTCCTTCACTAGGAACTGGTGAGGATGGAATCTCATATTCCTCAATGGGATCAGGTATTCCTTCGTTAAACATCCTTCCCAACAAGAAGGGTGTATGCTCACTTTCTGATGTCCCGTCCTCACTCCCTTCTTGGATGATACTAGATATGGCTAACGGTCTATGGTTCATGTGAGGTGGATGAACTTGCGTGGGAAACACTGTGTCATGAATTTTGATATGCATGGGTTCTGGTTCTAGTTTCCTTTGAGTCTCCTCCACTAAACCTCTTAGATGTTTCACCTGCTTAATCTCGTCTACTGGGTTTGGGTACGTCCCAATCTTCTTTTTACGATTCTTCCCTTTTTTCCCCTGCGGTTTATCTTGGGGGTCTTGGATTGGATTTGGAAACACTTGTGGTGTTTTCAGAGGCTCTTTATGATTTTCTCTTATTCGGTTTTCATTTGGTTCCATGTTACGGTTTTCTTTGTCGGTCTTTCCCTTTGTGGTATTGGTTCTAGTCTCCATTGTCTCGACTGAATCTGAATCATCCTCGAGGTCATTCATATACACGGGGTCATCTCCTGTTCCTATGTTTGTTTTGGAACTTGGCTTTGAATTTTCCGTATTCTGCGACTTCTTCCTTCGTGTCTTCTTTTTCTTTGCTTGGATAACTGACGCGGTATCTCTCTCTTCGAGGATATGTCCTGGCCCTTGAAGCATGGACCGTGTAATCGCATAAGCGGGTGCGACGGGTGGTATTGGCGACGTCACACTAGCAATTTCGACCAAATTTAGGGGTGTGATTTTAGGCGCATTTGGGTTATAGGGGCATTGGGCAATCAAGTGATCTATGCCACAACGATTACATGTGAGTATTGGCATTGCAGACGTGCTCCCTTGATTCACTTGCATCTGTGCAGCATTCTTTTACAGCCTAATAGGGCACTCCGCTACTCGATGTGGTCCACCACACTCGTAGCATTGAAGAGGTGGCCTCCTAGCCTGGGTGTTGATATTTTGACCTCTGGATGCGAGAGCAGCAGCTTGATAAACCGGCTTGACTTGCCCCCAACAATCTTCCATGTAGTATATAGGACACTCTTCCAATGTATCAAGTCCGTAGGCAATACTAGTGTCTATTTCCTCCTCACAACCATCTGCATAAGCATTAGATGGCTCGCAACCCACTTGGTTCATAGGGGCAACTCTTGGATGTGGGGGCTGCGGTCCTAGCACAGGAGGTGGTAACGGTGTAGCTTGTACAACATTTTGAGATCTAGGGACCATGTGTTGCGGTAGTTGCTCAACAGGTGGAGTAGGCATCAATACAGGAGCTCGAGGTGCATCCGTCCAGGCTACAGGTGGTCTATTTGCCATCATACGTTTGATCATTAAACAATCCTTAGCTTGGTGACCATACCTACCACATGCGTTGCAAGTTCCATGAAATTTTACTCTAAACGTAGGGCACTCACTAGTGCTATGTGGACCTAAGCAAATGGAACACCATTGTTGCTCCCTTCTTGGATACATGTGACTATTTTGAGGGGGTCGATGATCCTTAAGAGACTCTTGGATTTCCTTGGTGAGGTCTGTCAAGAATGTCTCAAATACCTTTGGCTCATTGGCAATGGGCTTTGCAGTCATGGGTTCATACTCAATGGCTTGTGAGCTAGTGGATCTCGTGTCAGTAGACACCCTCATGCCTGCTATCATTAAGTTGTCCTCTAATTGGATTGCATTGGCAGTGACATCTTCCCAGGTTGTGATACCTCTAATCACTAGTCCATTATAGATTCCTTCATTCCTCAACCCTCGAATGAATCGATCAAGCAGTTGGTTATTGTTGAAGCGCTCATTTACAGGGCAACGAGAGTTTAAGTGCTTTAGACGACTAATGAAGTCCCTTACTGACTCTCCTTCCTTACGTTCGGCCTTCTGTAGCTGAGATGCTACACCCCAAAGCACACCTTCTCGTATGTACTCCTTTAGAAACAACCTTCGAAGGGTAGGGTAGATTGTTTTCTCGTCCACCCTTAGGGTCCTATACCAATGTCCAGCCTTCCCACTTAATGTCAAGCTTAAGGCATTGCACTTATGTAGTTCGTTGCGTTCCCCTAAGGAATCACATACTTGTTCAAACACTTCAATGTGTTTTCTAGCATCTTCGTCCCCATTGAATTTTTGCGTGAGTTTGGCAATTTGTACTGCCTTACTTCTAGGCTCTCTATCAGATGCGTGACGCATATTTTCCACGATAGATCGACCTATGGTTTGAGCAAACGCTGCCAAGTCACCTATGTGAGGAGGTAGGGCCGGTGGAGGTACTCTTGGAATCATATGTGGGAGAGGGACGGGTACCGGTCTTGGCATATGTATAGATGATGCAGGATATGGAACATAACCGGGCATAGGTCCACTCGGATAAGAGCTAGGGAGCGTCACTCGAGGAGCATAAGCAAGTGGTACAATTGGAGGTGTGGGGGCCATGTGTGCATAAGGGGCTAGAGGCACATACGGTCGAGGCCCCATATTAGGTACTACGACACTAGGTAGTGGCACTGCGCTAACCGTAGATATCATCGGTACATTCTCTGTCAGGCTTATCCCTGGATTGAGCACTGGGTTTTCCTTAATAGAGGGTTGAGCCAAGTTAGGGAAGCTAAAGTTTTCGCTCGGAGGCTCAGATTGCATAGAGACCCCAGGTGAAATGACGTAAGATGGGTCCATGGGGCTCATTAGAGGAGTCTCCATTTGTGATAGAGTAGGCTGTTGAGCCTTGCTCGTATCCAGAAATCTCATGGGGCCAGTTGAGAGTATATTTACCCCTCGGTTTTGCCTTTCTGATTGAATAATGCCATGGATAACATTACAGATCATTTTCTGTTGATCTTCGATGCTCGTGGCACTAGAGGTGGATTGTACAATCTCTATCCATCCTACATGGTAGGCGTGGCCAGAGTGTAGATCCGTCAACACCTCAGTGTGGAGGTCGTATGTCCAATGATCATTAATGAACCATCCTTCTAGAGTCGACGTGCTAACGGTTTCTTGTGAGGTAGAAGCAATGTTGCTCCCCGTGGTTTTACTTGTCACCAACGGTACTCTAGAGGGAACTTCTGAAGGAGGCAGCTCAACAGGGCCTTCTTGGTAAGAAGTTGGTAGGATATCCATATGGACACTCTTTGGGGGTGTGGGGTCCACGTGCGATGTGAAAGGAGATTCCACTTCCCCACCCCCTTCGTGTGCTTCATTTGCATCAGGTTCCGAGCGAGTAGCTCTACCTAATGTTTCCATGAAACGGCTAAACATACTAGTACTAGGCTGTGGAGCTTCGGGAGGTGCATGTCCTTCTCTCTCAGTGTTTTGGGTAGGGTATGCTTCCATGATTTCTGAGTCGGAGGAGGAATCACTAGCGGCTATTTTAGGGTCTTGGGTGGTGCTACCTTGTGTCCCCGCTGAGGGTCTAGAGCTTATCGTGGATGGGTAATGGGTGTCCGTATGAACAGAGGCACCCTCAATATGCTCGTGTTCTAGCACCCGCCCAGAGCGTAAGTGCATGTGCTTTTGATACCCTAAGGTGTCAAAAAGCTGCTCTAGGAGGCCTTGTGACTAGTTTTTAGCGTGTTTTTTGTTTGTTTTTTTGCTAGATTTTTTAGAGCGTGTCGTGGAATGGGCCGTGTGATAGCTCGAAACGAGCGTATCGGTCAAAGGGTCGTGCCGTGCTTTACAGCCCTCCGTTCGGTCACTCTATGCCCTCGCAATCCCTAAAACTGTCAATTTCCAGTAGGGAACTAGGCCCAAACTAGAAAGTCTAAGGGTGCAAGTGGGAAGAGAAAGGAGGAGAGTGGAGGATTTGTCCCATATGCTCTCATTCTCTCTTGAGGGAGTAGGGTATATATATAAGAGTGAGTCTAGTATATATCATAAGATTGAGGGTTGAGGCCTGGGCCTGGGCTTGGGCTTGGGCTTGGGCTTGGGAAAATGATCCCGATCTATCTTTTATACAAACCAACCCGTCCGTTTTAAGAGTCACGTTTTTTATTTTCAAAAAATTTAGCCGCCCGCTCGCTCGCGTTTTTGATTTCCGATTTTTATTTTTTTATTTTTTTATTTTTTTGGAGAAAAAATAAAAAACTTTTTTTTTTTTTTTTGGCTGCAGAAAATACAGAAATTGAAAACGCAGATATGCAAAAAATGCAGAAAACGCAGATATGCAGAAAATTGAAAAACGCAGAAATGCAGAAATTGCAGAAAATTGCAGAAATTGCAGAAAAAAACGCAGAAATTACAGAAAATGCAGAAATTGAAAACGCCGAACTTGAAAATGCAGAAATTACGGAAATTGAAAAAACGTAGACAATAGCAGAAATTGAAACTTGACAGCAAATGCAGAAAACGCAAAAAACAGAAATCTCCACACACTCCTTCCCTGCCTTTCCTATGATAGAAATTGCACCACAAGGAAGCATAAAGTGCTAACCGAGCTTAGTGTAGGGCATATCCCCGGCAACGGCGCCAAAAATGTGCGCTCCTTGCCGCACTGTCGAAGCAAGGGACTTGCCAATACACCGTATGCGAGCCACAAACGGCTCCAAGCACACAACAAGCCTAAACTAGCAAGCTCAAGAAAACAAAGGGTGTGTCACTCACCGCTCTACGCTCGCCTTCGTGGTGGATTCCTCGCCGCGATGAAGAAGAAGCTGCAGTCGTGCCGCGCTCAACCGCTTCGCCGCCGTCGTGCCTTCGTAATGCTCGATCGCACACACACTCTCCCTCTCTCTCTCTCTCTCACACACACACACAAGGAGGTGAAGAAGAAGAAGATGGAGATGGAGCAAGAGCACTCTTCAATTGCACAAATGAGAGAATGAGTAAAAATTAGGTTTAGTTGGCTTTTATAGGAGCTCACCCCATTCACACTTGGGCGCCCATGCTTAGCCAACTAATCCCTTGAATGTCCAAGTTAAAGTGCGCCTCTCATCGACGATCACTCTACCTTTCCCTATTGGACCGACAAGCCCGGTACCTGACTCTACCGAATACATAATACACGTCCGTCGTAGGTGATGGGGTGTCCGTGAGCCGTGAGGGTTAACATGGCCTTATCCTGTCAAGATGTGGTCAAACTTCCACTTTCCAGGTGAAAATAGGGTAAAACCTACCTTCTAAACACACTGGTCAACTCAGATTTTCAAAATTCTCACCAGAACATCCTGTAGACATCCTACGCGTAGCATGTCTACTGCTTAAAATTTAACTTTTTTTCTGACAGAAGTACTCCCTATGCTCTGCAGCTCTCTCAGAAATACTCACAAAAAATTTTGAACTTCAATTCAGCTTCTAAACACTCTTTTTCGTCTTTTACAACTCTTTGATGAGCCTAAGAGCAAATATAACATGCATGAAGTGCTCTAGATCATAAATCATGATGTCCTACTTACCCTACTCCTACTCATCATGTGAGATGGTGATTTTGGTGTCTCGGTTGCTTCCTGGCCTCTCCGGACTCTCAAGCTATCCTTTCACCTCCTCTACCACTCCAACTCCTACTCTCTACACCACAACTTAACTAATACCTAAAACTACCTAAATCTACCTAAGTCTACCTAAGTCGAAGGATCTAGGCCAGACACACGCTCTCTAGACTACTCCTAAGACCAAGAGAGTTCCCCACCCTTTGATCCTATCTAAATATAAAACAAGACTCTGGAAAGCCAGCGAATCTCTATACTCAAGGACTAGTCTTGGTCACCTACCTAGGGTTTTCGTCCCTGGCAACGGCGCCAATGTTGGCGGATATGCCGCGACGAACGTCAGCACAGCGAGAACTCACCTAACAAGATTTGTCAGCTAAGGACGAAGCTTGATCCGCAGGCGTGTGGAAGCAAGCATAGGGTGTCAACCTACACTCGATCGACTATTGACTACTTCCTACAGAGGTCTCTACCCAATGTCTAAGCTACAGCCTTCAAGAGTACACGAGAGGAGATTTCCTACAATGCTTTCAAGAGCCAAATACCCATCAAGCATTCTCAAAACGCTACGGAACTTGAGGAAAATCCTATTATCACCAATAGGTTGCTCTCCCCAAGGTCCATGAAACAAAACCCCAACCCTAAACACCATGTGAAAAATCACATAGGATGTCTGGTCGAAATTTACACGTCGTTGTTTCCAAAAACTAAAGTGCCTAATGTGTAGCTCTACTCAATGCGAACGCGTGGATATGCTGAAATCAAAAATGGATAACGTACGCTCACCGAATCACCAGATATAGCTCGTGGGTCGAGCTCGCAAAGCCGGGCCGTACACCTACAATGTAGGTGTTGGAGTGTAGCTCTCTTTGCGAGCAACACGCTGATGCATCTAAAGTTGGTCAGAGCTAGGAGATGGTCTATGCCAGGCAGAGGCAACATGTGACTACAGTGCAGAAGGCTAGGGCAGGTGCCAAGGCCCTAGGCAGCCAAAGGGTAGCAGGAATGTATGCCTGATGCGGTTTTTTAGGCCAAAGGTGCTGCAAGATGATCCAGATGGGATGGCAAGTCAAGGTGTCCGAAATGCCAAGTCAGTGTCCTGAAATGTAGTGTCCAGTGTGCTCTAGAAGCCGGTCCAGACGGCTCGTCAAACGGAGCTCGGATGTGCGAGATATGGCAAGTTGAAGTGGGATGCGTTTGCAGATCCTCGCCGGATTGGGCGGGCACAGGTGGTTGGTCGAGGTGGGTGTGATATCATACACGGGAAGTGCTCAAGTTGTGGAGCATGCCGGTCTTTTCGGTTCGCCATTCGGAGCTCAAATGGGCAAGTTATGGCCTGTGGAATATTTGTTGGGGGTCGGGTATGTGCTCACCGAGCCATGTTGGTAAGCGCATCAACAGGCATGTTTTAGGGCTCTCCAAGTTTCTAGAAAATGGCATGTAATATGGAAAGCCAACCGAAGTTTATGGCTCGCTGATCGGAGTCGAACGCATCGTGGTACGCCCAATTTAGGTTGGCTAGGACAATGGGAACGGCAACGAATCAGTTTTTTTTCCCGCTTTTGCGACTTGATGTTCGAGGATGTGGGATGGCTGGAATGTGGTGAGGCTCTTGGAATATAAATTCAGCAAGAGAAAATCCGATATGGCAAGGCTGAACGGAAACCTGATGAGGATGTGTGGTCTTGAGCACCGATGGTGTGGGGAAACCATGCCTAGAAAACCCTCTTGGCTATAAGTTCAAAAAGGGTAAAGGTTGGCCCTCTTAGCTTTGGTGGAGTTTGCTCAAAAGCAAAAGAAAAAATTCACAAAAGAAAGCCTAGAGGCAGTGTAGCGCCTGGCGCTAGTGCCCAAAGAAAGAAGATTTTTTTCTTGGCGTTGAAAAGAGAGGAGAAAGAAAAAGGAAGGGCAGCGGTTTCGATTTTTGGGGCATTTCTTTGCTTTTTCTTGGAGCTTAAGAGGAAGGAAGAAGAAAGAAAGGGCGCGGAAGTTCTCCCGAGCGCTCGTGCTCGGGGAAGTTCTCCCGAGCGCTCGTGCTCGCAAATCAAAGCAGGCATGCGATAGAAAAGCTTTGTGCGCTCGAGGAGTCGAAGCCCACACACATGGTCTGTGAGGCGGCTCGAAAGAGCGAAGGATTTGCAAGAGAAGGGGCTAGCGAGGGCTGCCAAGAGGAGAAGATTTTGTCGAAGTGAAGCCAGTGGCGAGGGAGGTTTGTGCCCCTCTGCAAGGATGTGTGGTGGCCATGGTGAGACCTAGAGCAGGCCATATGTTGTTGTACATGGCGTTTTTTTTCTTTCAAGAAGAAGCTGTCATTGCCGATTTTTGGCGTCGTCTCTCCCCCCTTCCCCCCTTTCTTCTTTGCTCGTCTCCAAGGTGTGTGGTGCCGGTGTGTGTGAGCGTGTGCGCCCCCCGGGCCCCCTCTGTGTGTGTGTGTGTGTGTGTGTGTGTGTGTGTGTGTGTGTGTGTGTGTGTGTGTGTGTGTGTGAGAGAGAGAGAGAGAGAGAGATGTTGAATTGTGGAAGTGCGAGAAGCGGGCAAGATCGGTGTGGTAGCTGTCTTAGGATTGTGCAGGCGTGTGTGCGTTGGGCGAAGTGCAGGCGAGGCCCTGTTGGTGTGAAGTGCATTTTTAAAGGTGTTTTCGAGAGGACAAGGGTGCTGTGAATACCCTGAGCTATATAGGGGCCATTGCGTGTGTGTCGGGTGTGTTCTCCATTCCCCCTCTCCATCTTCTGGTGCCCCCATGGAGGAGCGCACTGATGCTCCTAGTCGAAGTCAAAGCGGTGATTTTGGTGATACCAAAGGTGCGGCCTTTGAAGAGCAGGTGTTGCTAGAGAAGTAATGGCTTGGACGGGATTTCCCATTTTCACTGGGGTTGAAGATGCATGAACCTGGCTCCAAGACTATGGGTTGTTCGTACTGGAAAGCGGTTTGTCGAGGGAAGAAGGTGCGGTACAGCTGTTTCCTCTCCTGGTTCGTGGTAAAGCGAGGCTATGGTTCGATGGCCTACACAATGAAGAAAAGGCAGATTGTGAAGCCCTAGAGGCGTCTTTTCGAAGCAGATATGTTGCGGATGCGCAGCTAGATGAAGTAAGGAGAAAGCTGGACAGGTTAAAACAGAGCTTGGAAAGAGATTTTCAAGCATTTTTATGGGAATTCGGGGCCCTTTGGGGAAAGCTGATAAAGGTAACTGCTGCTGAGAATGTTGGGTTTTTAAAATTGAGCAAGTTTTTGGATTGCCTGCATGAAGAAGTAAGAGAAAAGGTGGAGATAGATGGCCCGGTGTCATACGAAGAAGCGGTGGCTATAGCGAAAGGGCGAACCAAGAAGATTCTCAAGAAGCGTGAAGCTAGACAGGGTTTTCCAGGTGTTGTGATACCAAAGCAGGTTGATGCAGTGGTAGCCGAGCCAAGGATGGTGCAAAGAGAAGTGCATGTGCGAGAGGAACCGAGGGTTATGTGGTTGCAGAGAGATAGGGTGGTTCCTATGCCAAGGATTCCAGCTAGAGCAGCTCCAATTGTGGAAGATATGCATGTTGTTCCCGACCAGGCAAAGGATGTGCTACCAAGCTCAAGTATGACTGTAGAAGCTCCATCAGAGGGTGGTAAAGGTCAAAGGGTTTGGTTTGTAGATGAGATCGAAACAATGAAGCTAGAGGAGATTCCTGAGCCTGAAACGAAAGAGGAGACTGGGTCAAGTGATGATAGTTCTATGGATGCACACACAAGTTGGGAGACGAAGTCGTCTCAATCCAGGTATGATGAGTTTGATCTCTTGCAAGTGGGTGGAGATACAGTGAATGTGTGCGAAGTGGAGACGAAGTGGAGGACCTCGAGCCTACAGGTGATGATATGCAAGTGAAGGTGATGTGCAGTGCCATGTTAATGGCCATCCTGATGAAAGTGGAAGTGGAGTATGCCATGGTAGTGCAATACGTGCAGAGTTTTGCCAAGAAGGATGAAGATCAAGATGAGGATAATGAGATAGAGAAAGAGTTTCTCTCTTCCTTGATGGAGCATGATGCAGCAGTAGAGGAGATGCTTGAAGGGCATGTAATAGAAGCCGACAGGCAAGTGGTGTTGGTAGACCTTGAAGGGCCGATTGATGAGGGAGATCTTGATGATGTTGGAGTTGAGTGCAATGCAGATGAGAAGGCAATCATGGAGCCAAAGATAGAGATGCTTCCTATGCAGCAAGTGCACTCTATGGTGGCAGAGAATACGGATTCCTAGATTGTGTCCAAGCTTTCTAAAGGTATTTGTGAGTGGTGGTTGAAAGGAATGATGATAAAAGCGGTTGTGCAGTATGCTATTGAGCAAGTACAGGATTTGCTAGACGAGGATCTAGCTTTACATGGATGGGAGGGTGGGTCAGGTACATCGCGCGTGTTGATTGAGCAGGATGGTGAGCACGAGGGTGCTCTATTTGGTGTTCTTGGAGATGCTTGGTTGCGAGTGGGCAGTTTGTCAAGGGGTGCTTGGAGTGGTAGAGGTATGTTGATGGCAGTTTGTCTATGTAGTTGGGTATGTGCCCTGGTATGGCACTATACAAGGGTATTACAGGTGGATGGAAGAGACCAATGTAAGGTGTTTGACCCTGGTGGGCGAATACAGGTAAAGCAGGGGGTTGGGCAACCCTCATGAACAAAGGCAGCGGGTGGCAGGTGTTAGCTTTGTACATATACTAGGTGGTTTTGCACTGTATAGAGAGTTTGTTTTTGGTATGCAGTCTGTTAGTGCAATGAGGCTATGTGTGGTTGAACATAAATGTTCAACGAGGGGGTGGGCAATGATGGTGCATCTAAAGTTGGTCCGAGCTAGGAGATGGTCTATGCCGGGCAGAGGTAGCATGTGATTGCAGTGCAGAAGGCTAGGGCAAGTGCCAAGGCCCTAGGCAGTCAAAGGGTAGCGGGAATGTATGCCTGATGCGGTTTTTTAGGCCAAAGGTGCTGCAAGATGATCCAGATGGGATGGCAGGTCAAGGTGTCCAAAATTCCAAGTCAGTGTCCTGAAATGTACTGTTCAGTGTGCTCTAGAAGCCGGTTCAGACGGCTCGTCAAACGGAGCTCGGATGTGCGAGATATGGCAAGTTGAAGTGGGATGCGTTTGCAGATCCTCGCCGGATTGGGCGGGCACAGGTGGTTGGTCGAGGTGGGTGTGATATCATACACGGGAAGTGCTCAAGTTGTGGAGCATGCCGGTCTTTTCGGTTCGCCATTCGGAGCTCAAATGGGCAAGTTATGGCCTGTGGAATATTTGTTGGGGGTCGGGTATGTGCTCACCGAGCCATGTTGGTAAGCGCATCAACAGGCATGTTTTAGGGCTCTCCAAGTTTCTAGAAAATGGCATGTAATATGGAAAGCCAACTGGAGTTTATGGCTTGCTGATCGGAGTCGAACGCATCGTGGTACGCCCAATTTAGGTTGGCTAGGACAATCGGAACGGCAGCGAATCAATTTTTTTTCCCTCTTTTGCGACTTGATGTTCGAGGATGTGGGATGGCTGGAATGTGGTGAGGCTCTTGGAATATAAATTCAGCAAGAGAAAATCCGATATGGCAAGGCTGAACGAAAACCTGATGAGGATGTGTGGTCTTGAGCACCGACTGTGTGGGGAAACCATGCCTAGAAAACCCTCTTGGCTATAAGTTCAAAAAGGGCAAAGGTTGGCCCTGTTAGCTTTGGTGGAGTTTGCTCAAAAGAAAGAAAAGAAAGAAGATTTTTTTCTTGGCTTTGAAAAGAGAAGAGAAAGAAAAAGGAAGGGCAGCGGTTTCGATTTTTGGGGCATTTCTTGGCTTTTTCTTGGAGCTTAAGAGGAAGGAAGAAGAAGGAAAGGGCGCGGAAGTTCTCCCGAGCACTCGTGCTCGAAAATCAAAGCCGGCATGCGATAGAAAAGCTTTGTGTGCTCGAGGAGTCGAAGCCCACACACATGGACTGTGAGGTGGCTCGAAAGAGTGAAGGATTTGCAAGAGAAGGGGCCAGCGAGGGCTGCCAAAAGGAGAAGATTTTGTCGAAGTGAAGCCAGTGGTGAATGTTCCCGTTGAGGCGTGTGCCGACGGAGTCGAGTGGCGAGGGAGGTGTGTGCCCCTCTGCAAGGATGTGTGGTGGCCATGGTGTGAACTAGAGCAGGCCATATGTTGTTGTACATGGCGTTTTTTTTCTTTCAAGGAAAAGCTGTCATTGCCGATTTTTGGCATTGTCTCTCCCCCCTTCCCCCTTTTCTTCTTTGCTCGTCTCCAAGATGTGTGGTGCCGGTGTGTGTGAGCGTGTGTGCCCCTCGGGCCCCCTGTGTGTGTGAGAGAGAAAGAGAGAGAGGTGTTGAATTGTGGAAGTGCGAGAAGCGGGCAAGATCGGTGTGGTAGCTGTCTGAGGATTGTGCAGGCGTGTGTGCGTTGGGCGAAGTGCAGGCGAGGCCCTGCTGGTGTGAAGTGCATTTTTAAAGGAATTTTCGAGAGAACAGGGGTGCTCTGAATACCTTGAGCTATATAGGGGCCATTGCGTGTGTGTCGGGTGTGTTCCCCATTCCCCCTCTCCAACGCTGCACTTCTCCACACTGGATTCCGACCACCAGTGCGTGCGTAGCGTCAAGATAAAACTCTCACTCTCTCTCGTACACAGAGTACACTCAACTCAGACAAACAAAAACTTATAAAAATGACAAAGGTTTTTTGCATTAAGGTCAAAAGTGGTATAAATACCTTACAATCTCAAACCCTAATGTTCCAATTTGACCATTTACTAAGTCTCAATGTCAAAAATGGGATACAATTTGGAAGCTTATGCAAGCCCCACTATTTACAAAGGTGAAATGACGGTTTCTTCTCAATTAAGGAATAATTACTAAGGAAATTAATATCCCGCCAGGCAATCATCCTCCTTTGAGTGTGTCCAACCGCTAACATAGGCTCTCTACCTCTGCTTGGTAGGCTTGTACCTTTTGCATAAAGCTGATGGTGGCCAGTTCTCTTCTTTGCATCTATTCAATCTTTCATTCCATTTCTAGGTATTTTTTCCTCTTCTCTAGTGCTTGTTCGTAAGCCAAATCTAATCCTTGCAATGTCAAGACGGTTGGGTTGGCTTTAAGTTTTGCAAGGACTTCATTCAAATCTTTCAGTCTAGTTTCCACTTGAGCTACCTACAAGTTTGCTACCTCTAAGTATGTCTGCAACCATTGGATATGGGCATTTGTGTCCAATAGAGTCTTGTTGGCCCCTTGCAGTTTCTTCTCTCAATCTTTGGTGCCATTGTGAGATGTACCACAATGGTGACCATAGTTTTCATCTTTGAGGTGTGTTTTTGCTATTTTTCCTATAGTTTTTGGGTTGTTTCAACTTGTCACCTGTGATTGATTGTGCATATTACTATACTGACCTAGTAGAGCATCTGTAAGCCCAACCCTTGTGGCTCAGTAATGTTTCTTATTCTAGAGCAGTCATTTGATGGAGTATACATGTGATGGCCTCCTCTCAGATTTCTCTTTCTTCAGCTTTACCTTCCTTCTTTGGTTCATCTTCAGCTGGTGTGGATTCTCTTAAATTTAGCAATTCTTGGTCCTCTTTGTCTTCCTCTTGCTGATTAAGTTCCTTATCCATTGGTAATTCTCCTTCTAGGGGATCTTCTTGTAAGGGGGACAGAGTTGACTGCTTATTTGTGTTACAGAGTTGGTTGTAGGTGTTGCTACTGCTTTGGATGTCATGGCTTTGAACTATACCCTTGCTCCTTGGTAATGGTTTCTCCTGAAGGCCATAAAGGTACTTGAGCCCCACCAAAGGACCATTAGCAAGGTTGAGCATTGGGTTTTTAGTACGGATCTTCCCAAGGTGTTACCAGAATCCTTCAAAATCACCTTGGAACCACCCTCTCTGTCTTGAAAGCTTCTTGTTCTCTTTGTAGCCAAGCCTCCCTCTGAGATGGCTTTTCAATGTAGATTTTTGGTGGCACTTGAGCTCTGTTTCTTTGCCTTTCCTCCACCTTCTATTTTCCTTGAGTTTCTTCTTTCTTCTCCTTTTCTGATTTTGATAGGGCAGATTCTTCTTCTTTATCCTCTTGGTCTTCTTCATCCGACTCCTAATTTTCTTCTCATTTGGAGCTTTCCACTAGTTTTCTCTTTGACCTGGTACCTAGAGACTTGGTAACTTCAATTTCTTTCTCCTCATCATCTTCATTTCTCACCCCAAAAATTAACCATGCACTTTGATCTAGTGCAGTTGGCAGATTACTAGTCATGCCCACATCATGAGAAGCTATCCATGTGAGCACTTTGGGAGATCCAATATAAGATTTCCTTTGCTTTTCTTGGTTATCTCTAGGGTATTGAACACGTACTAGCTAGGCGTGGTCAATAGCCATTGCTTGCTTAGACTTCAGAGCGATTGTAAATGTAGATGCCACTACATGGGTGGTTGTGATATCCATGGTGGCCTCTTGGCTATGAAGTGAAAATGTTGAAGAAAGAGACTCATAGGATCTTCACTTGGTTTGTGGAGCAAATCCCTAAAGGTTGCAATAGGTGAATTCCTAGGTAAGATGTGAGTGCGTTTCTTCTCTTTAGATCTCATAGATTCCCTTGTGGTAGATAGCTTTAAGGCTTTCGCTACAATATCCTTGGTGATGTTAAGTTCTATGGCCTGCCCTGATGTGTCAGTGATTTGGGTAGTGTTCCACTTAGGTACATTGCTCATGGAACTTTTATGGGAGAGCCTTCGGTGAAGTCAGAACTTAATTTTGACACACTAGGCCAAATTTAAGCTTATTATCCATAGACCTTCGTAGCCCCCAACAAAATAGTCATCTGAGATTGTGGTAATGTTCTACGTACCTATGGTATTGCTCCCTTCATTTTTGGTTGGAATTAGTATACCGAGCCAACCATTACAATCATTTTTTTCCTTGCTCTCTTTTGAGAAAGTTTTGCTAACCTTGGGTTTTTTTGGACTACCCCAACCCCATATGCATAATCAAACGAGCTCATTAGTGGATTAAAAACTTACCTTTCATGTCTTGTGTGAGACTGTGCACTGTGGAAGTGCTATAGACTACAGAAGATGCATGCAAGAAGGCCTCCAAGAGCTCTCCGCAGAAAGTTGCAAGTATAAATGAGACTATTTTTGGCCAATTAAGACCATATATACCTAGGCTTTCCAACTCAATTTCTCCTGAACCCCCCATTTAGTTCTACTAGATCATGAAGTATGCTTTCTTTAAAAAATTTCCTTGCTTTCCAGCAAGATGATGAACCATTCTACTATCCTACCACTATTACATGGTTTGTTGATGAGATAGAGTAGAGCCTAGTGGTACACAAAGGACAAAATTATTTGCCGATAAGAGGGCCTAAACTTGTTTATTGCATAAAACATGCTAAGTCCTTTCTTTTTTGTAATGGTAATTTTTTCCAGTTGTGTTCAACTTTCTACTAGCATATGAGATAGAAAAATCCATGGTTCCTTCTCTTGGTTGTGTCAATATGCTACTAATAGTTTTAAGCATCAACAGGCACATGGAAAATTTTATTCCAACCTAGAGTCTCCAAAATAGGTGCTAAAGATAAAGCTTGTTTAATCTTTCACAATGACTCTTCACACTCATCAATCCATATAAACTAAGTGACAACGCCATAAAATGGGCTTAGCAATGACCGAGTTTGTATAGATAAATCTACAATAGTACCCACGATGTTCCATGAATGCTTGAACTTCCTTGACATTTTTTTATCTATGTATTTCAACAAATCACTTCCACCTTCTCCATATCAGTTTCAATGCCATTTTTCAAAATAATATATCCAAGAATTTTGCCTTTTCTAGCCAAGAATACAAAATTTTTGAGATTTAGAAAAATCTTATATAGACATCATTTCTCAAAGACACACTTGAGGTGTTCAAAATGGTCCTCTCTTTTGGATGAATGCACATACAGATCATCCAAGTAAACTTCTAAAATGTTTTGCAGGTATTCTTTGAGCACATGGCTCATTAGTCTTTGGAAATTTGTTGGTGCATTTGTCAACCCAAAAGGCATAACTTTGTATGTCATGCCAAGGGCATACCCAGGGGGTTCACGACCCAGGCCAAGAGGCCGGCTGTGAGTGTGGACTAGGGATTCAGAGGCTAAGGGGCTATAGAGGGGAGGTTGGGTGGTGAATCCGAGCAAGGCAGTCCCTGGGGATTATAATGGTATCAAGGCATGGTTCTATTTTGGGGGTAGAGGGCATGGAGCCATTCACTTGATTTGCATGTTGCATGAGGCAGGGAGGTAAGGCGTGGAAGCTTTCTACATAGGGAAAAGCCGCAGCATGGGCAGCAACCCTAAGAGGGGAGGAAGGAGGTGCTTCAATCGGCACAAAACCACGTGCAAGTAGGCTCAGTAGGAGTGAAAGGTGGAGCTGAAGGGAACCCATCACTGTGGCAGGAGTAGTAGAGCAACACAGAGATGACCCTCTCTCTTTGTCTCTCTCACCAGCTCTGTCATGTGCCCCATCGCCAAGCGTGATGAGTATTGGCGTATTCCCTTACACACCAACAGCCACCCATGACATTTTTTGGACCTTTGAAGACAAGCCTGGGTGCATGCCCACCCCGGCACACCCCCTTGTTCCATAGATTCAAGAAAATCGTAACTTCTACGTATCTTGAAGCGTTTTACCTATTAATTAAGGTCAAATTTCAAAAAAATCTTTATTCAACATGACCTTCATGTCTACAAACGGTGTGGGTTGCAACAATTAGCCATCGAACTTGGCATCGGATTAGTTCACAACTCATCAAGAAGTGTAGCTTTGGGAATTTGTTTCGGATCACATACGTTGTGGTTATTCCCGATCACAATCTCTCTATTGGTAAGGTTCCCATTGTCGATGACAAAGGAAACTATGAGATTTCAACTATTCAATGATACCAACACGGCTTGGCTTCTCGGCATTTGTACATCTTTGACTGGCAGTTGCGGGGTTTAATTAACACAGCTAATTATCGATGTTGGTGGTGCATTCTACAATTACAAACTTTTTTTGGAATCAAGGTATTCTTCTTCATTTTCCTAGCACTGCACAATCGCCATGGATTTGGATATCAACATGAATTTTGACTTTGAGCACAATACGCCCGATCCTCCCAATGATGGCCTACAACTGGATACTCTCATAGAGGGTACCCACGAATCTACGGGATGAGATGACGCTTATGAATTTCTCAATATCCAAGAATTTCAAACACTTCAAGCACGCATATCACTGATGGAAATGAATTTTGCATCCGTAAATGAAAATATCATTAAATTATCCACTTTATTGGTACAGTTTATGAAATAGTAGGCCAAGGGTCCTGTTGACACACATATGCATGAGCACATAGCTGATCAGGGGGGCAAGGCCCTTCTGATCATGGACAAGGTCCATCTCCAGATTCTCTGCACTCTCTCACTGCGAAGGAGGTGGATGATTTGTTGAAAAATACAAAGCCACCAAGTTTTATGAGAGAGGACCGAGACCGCAATAAGGATGCAGTGAATATCTTTCTCAGCAAGTGAGATGGAATTCACGCCTTACGGCGTACTCCAAATGCAGTCCAAGCACTGCATACAAGTTTGACTCTGGAAGCCAAGGCCTATAAATGGTGGATGGCTCTCAAGGAGAAGAATATCATACCAGAGAGTTAAATAGCCTTTGAGGCTATGCTTAGACAAGAGTTTCTGCCCACGAGTGAGGCAAATAGAAATTGGACGGCTTGGGACACGTGTTCCATGCACCAACACCCATCATTGCTTGAATATATCTCGCATTATCGGGATGTTATCCTCAAGCTGGAAGGGTTAGACACCTTTCAACAAGTACGTGGGTTTATTCGTGGTCTGACGCCAGAGCTTAAGAAGCACGTCAAGACCCAAGACCCTAAAACACTTGAGGAAGCCGTAGTGGAAGCCCACATTCATGATGATTGATATGAAAATAAATCACATAGTATTCACGTGTCTGCGAATACACATTGTAATACCCGCACACAACATGGACACAATAAAAGGAAATTTATAGTAGCCAATTTTGAAGCAGCTAAAAAACCCAAGGGGTCTTGAGGGCCTCTCTCTCCTAAGGAATTTGAGAAGGCTAAAAAAGAGAAGTTATGCTTTTAATGCTTAGGAAGCGGCCATGGAAAAAAGGATTGTCCCAAAGGTAAATCTGCTGCTCATGCAAGGAGAAAGCAGTGCACACAGTGCAGCTACTGCCTCTTGAGTCTTCCTCATGTTTCTCCAAGGTGGACGTAGCATTAGGGATTTAATATTTACGTAATTACATCAAATTTTGTGTGATCACAAGGTCTTATTGAAACATTTACATGATCACACAGAACCCGGTTTAGGGTGACTTGCAAACCCACAAAACTCCCGCCGGGCTTTTCAATTTCCCCGACGGGTCCGCTGGGGTTTATTATTTTCCCTGGGGGCCCTCCAAGGAAACTAAAAAGCCCGGCAAGCTGTTAGCATTATATATACGCTGCCCGATCGGGCCCGCTGGGTGTATTAGCGCTTTCTTCTTCTGAGAGAGAGCTCACAGAGAGAGAGAGAGAGAGAGAGAGAGAGAGAGAGAGAGAGAGAGAGAGAGAGAGAGAGAGAGAGAGAGAGAGAGAGAGAGAGAGAGAGAGAGAGAGAGAGAGAGAGAGAGAGAGAGAGAGCGCTTACGACCACCTTTGCACGTTGAGAGGAGTGAGGAGAAAGGGAGAGAGGGGGTCGTGTGGGAGCGTGCTCTGTGTCGCAGTGCGCGGCAGTAGCAGAGTACCTGACCACACGATCCGGGTATGTGTTGTGTGTGTGTGTATGCGTTGTGTGGTGGCGTGCCTTTTGTCGTAGTGCGTGGCAGTAATAAGGTATCTTACCACACAATGGGAGTGTTTGTGTAAGCTATTCTACGGAACAGTGCTTATCATGGGGGCATCACCTCGGTGACACGGGGAAGATGGTGTCCTTGTGGTAAGTATTGGCTTCCTGTCTGGGTACTACGTCGGTAACATGGTGAATCTAGTATCCTTATGGTAAGTCAACTTCCCTTCCCCTTTCCCAAAAAACATATGGACATCGGTTGGTAACGTGGCTATATGATGTTCGTATGTAGGCCATTGTTTTTCCTTAGATTCAGGCGGCACTCGGTCGGTAACGCAGCTAATAGAGTGTCGTTTGTTAGAAGCATATGTTTTTGCATAAATGTGGCGTTCAGGTCGTTAACCCGGCCGTACGAACATCATATAATTTGTATGTGCATGTGCAGCTAATTTTTTAAGTATTAAGTATATGAAATACTTGGTCGGTAACGCGGCTGTGAAGAGTATTTCATATACACAATGTATGAATTATTTGATTTTGTTGTTTTTAACTGTCCATTTGAAATTATATACTAGCTAATCATACTCAAAAGAATACTTTATTCATCAATCATCGCTATTTTAAATGTTCCATTTATATAAAATACTTTATTCATTAATCATCACTATTTTAAATGTTCCATTTATATAGAATACTTTATTCATCAATCATCGCGATTCGCTATTTTAAATGTTTCATTTATACAGAATACTTTATTTATCAATCATCGCTATTTTAAATGTTCCATTTATATATATTACATGTAAAAAAATATTTGCACACAAACTGCATGTTTAATATTTGTTTTTAATCTTTTTAAAGGACTCTCAAGCATTATCACTATTTTTAATGCTTCATTTACATAAATTCTCTGTAAAAAATCTAAATGCACACAATTTGCATGTTAAATATTCTTTTGTATCTTTTTAAAGAGCATCAATTATCATTGCTTTTTGATTGCTACATTTACATAAATTCTATGTAAAAAAGTATGTGAATACAATTTGCTAGTCCAATTTGTATACTTCCAATGTTTTAAATGTTTTTGAAGATTTTAAGTTGGTGTGTGCTTTGTTTGAATTACTATGTGCGCACCGAGAAAAATATAAGTTAAAAATTCAATATATGTTGAAATGTTAAAGACCGTTAACATGTATTGTTTGATCTAAATTAAGTTCTTATAAAACACTTGTTTAACCTGCTTTTTACACGTGTAACAGATTGCAATTTTAAGTGAAAATTATATTCAATTTTTATCAATATTTCCTTGCACATTTGTTAAAGTCTTCAAGTGGTGGTTAAGAGTTTACCTGAGATAGTGTGAGAGTGGTAGTGTCATTTGCAACCATGAATTTGTATTTGATATGTTGTTTTTGTATTGTCCATTGCAAATATGACGCCAGATCAAAAGAAATGTATTATGCGTGCCATTCGTAAAGAATGTATTTTGGCAATCTCATCATGTGCAGTTGATCGCATACAGCAGATTAGTGAAAGTGATGTCTACATCAAAGACATCACTAGCCCTATATGGGAGAACACAGAGTGTAGGTTGTGACTTGAAGGCCAATACGAGTTGTTGAGTCCAGCTGGGATACGAGAATTTGACCCCACCACAAGGTCAGGACAATGTTGGGCAATATGAAAGTATGTTGTAGAGACTTAAAGGAAGATATCCCACCTGCTTGCGACATGTCAAAATTAGAGCTTTGGGATAAATTGTGGGAAGAACAAAAGGTAAAGATGAAGCGTGTGAAAGCACAGGACCAAACAGCTTTACCCAAGAGATTGAAGATGGCCCAAGATGCACAAGCAGCTTTGGGAGGTCAATCCGATGCCAACGGCACCGGCACAATCATGTGCACTGCTTTGAATGAAAAGTGCGCTCATCTTGTCGGCATCCCTCATGAAGCCTTGGTAGAAGGTATGAGGATTAGAGCAGGCTCCTTCGGTGTGTGCACATTGTACACTATCAAAGGCATCTCATTTGTTCCAGACCACATTACATATGTGGGAAAATGTTACAAGGGAGGGAGTGAGGCAAAATTTGACAGCTTTCAGACAGAGCAAGGAATGCAAACGCTTCACCCCTCCATTGTAAGGTGCATTGGGTTTATTATAGAAGCTCCTTGGATCACGATATTCCCATACTACAATGGGGGTACCATGGGCGACATGATGTGCTGCTTACCGTTCGCTCATGGATTGTTCAGATCACACATGCACAGGATACAACACGTCTGGAGGTCATTGCCTATAGCAAACAACCCTATAAGTGAGATAGACATGGTGAGGATCAAAGTAGTGGTCAAGTAGATGCCAGTAATTTGTCATGCCTTAATCGACGGCGTTGCAGCTGCCCACTCGGCCGGTATAGTGCACAGTGACCTGCACCCATTCAACGTAATGTTGGACTTTAATCGCACCAATAAACCCCACGTCGATATCATTGATTGGGGTATGATGCTGAGAACACCTGCTAAGCGCGTAGCAAATAATTATTTGTCTCCAAGTGCACAGTCGGACGAAGCAGTTTTGAATGCACAGAGAGCAGGGAACGTCGAGATGGCTAAGCGACCGTGGATTGCTCCCGAACTATACGATCCATGGTGCGCAGATGCATACACAAAAGCGAGGGAAATTTATGCATTGGGCTACCTGTTTGACATGTTGGCAGATTTTTGGAGTACAGCCAGAAAATTTTATTTTCCATAAGAAGTTTTTCACCACCCAGACGAAGATGTTATGAGGGCTATTCGAATTAAATTAGATTGTTCGATGAAGTTAAAAGAGCGGGACCAAAGAAGGAATGTTTATGACCTGTTGATATTTTTTAAAGAACATTTAAAGACAGACCCTAACCCTGTGCAACGGCCACTATTGAACTTGCACCATCATTTTATCCGATTTAAACATTTCTATGATATACATGTCTTGTCAAGTGTATTCTTTTTTTATTGAAGTGTATTATCTGGTTTGAAGTGGTTCACCTAATTGAGTCAATTATATTTAGTCGATTATCTTTAATCATTTCAAATTTGTCATTTAACTGTCAGTATTTCAAATTTGCCTTGTGGTTCAATTAGTCGCATTTGTTGTGGTTTGATTTAGTGGATTCCGCACAGTGTCCCAATGAGTGATAATATTTATTTGCCAATGATATTGAATATTTGCCACTCTGTTGACTACAGCTCTAAGAGAAAATGGCCGATCAAGAACAAGATATTGGCACCCAATCATTGCCTGATGATCAACAACAAGCGGCTGTTAATGCATTTCAGCGCATGAAGTCTCTGGCACACGGCATGTCGGCACAACAAGTGATGCCTACTGCTCGCCGACTCTCAAAGTGGGCAAATCCTAACCATATGCAGTGGAAAGAGATCAATAAAGAAGTGACAAAGAACATGATAAAGACAATATGGCCATGTGAGGATGCAGAGATTAAGAAAGGAAGGTGGAAGGTTTCGAAGTGCAACCATGATGGTATCAAAGATAACGCTGAGAGGATTTATTTGGAGGTTTATGGCCATCCCCTACACAATGTAGATTGTGCGCTATATTTTGCCAAAATGTTATATGTTCACTTTGTGCAACAGCGACCGATAGACTTCTCGTGAAAGGTGACAACTGTTGCCACTCATGATTTAAGGGAGAGTTGTGTCACTTTCACCCGAGATGAGCTGGCATTGATAGTGGAAGGCGCCGACCTACAGTTAAAGAGAGAGAAGTATATTTACACGACACAGTTGGTAGCGAAATATGCAAAAATAACACGTCTTTCTATAGCCACCCAGACACCGCAACCCTCACAAGTCCGGATGGAGAAAAGCATTCACCACTTAAGTCAGGATGTTCAAAACCTGACACAGCAAGTGAATCCAACACGTGTACAAGGGACACACATCAACCACCTTTTCTTGCATCCGGAGTTGGTTCCCTCGTCTACTTCAGATGCATCCTCATCTTCCCAATGTCCAGTTTGCTACAAGAATTTTGATGGATGGAGTGGATACTATACATTGACATGTGGTCACTATTATCATTTAGTTTGTCTTATTCGTTTGATGCAAAACAGTAGTCGATGTGCAATCTGTTCACAAGATATTCCACAAGGAATATATATTATATTTGGCATGGAAAACAAATATAAATTCAAGCAAGCACGCCCAGATACCCCTAGCACAATTAGAAATCTGTTTGATGAGCAAGATGCTGCTTTAGGGCAACACAATTGAGATCGACAAACTATGTAATATCGCGACCAACTATGTACTATCGAGAATATGAAGCATTGTAATTACTCAAAACACATTTGAATACAAGGTCTTTTACAATGGTTTTTGACATTTACTTATTCTACTCTCAAGCTATATTGAATCAGTTGAGTTGTTATCTGGTCTAAGTCTGAGTGTTGTCGTTCTCCTTGTAATTCAACCTCCACATCTATTATCAAATTCTCTTCTATTTCGTCTACAGTGCATTGAGATACACCAACATTGAAATCTTCTTTATCTTCGTTTTGACAATCATACAACCAGGTTGGCATTTCCTCCTCGTAGCCAGCACTTTCGATGTGATTCAGTATATTTTCATTGCAATACATATACACTAATTTCTCTGCTCTGTCTGCTAATAGTCTGTTGCAAATAGTGTTGTGAACATACTTGTACATACTCCAATTTCTCTAAAACTTGAATTTGCTGCACATTGTGCGAGTACTTTCATTGCAAGAGGACGTAAGGTAGAGTAATGCTCTCCACCATTCATCATCCACCACTTCCATGCAGGTCGCTCTTTTGCCATTACCCGTACAAAATCATTCGCAAAAGGACCTTCTTTTAATCTAAATTCACTCATTTCTTTGATGCAATCAATTTGGTCCTGAACGTTGGAGTTGAACGTGTTGACCACGTGATAGAAATCGCCTATCACCTCTGTATTGGACATCAGATCTAAATTCCAATACTCAAGATCGAGCATGTAAGCCACGCTATGGAGTGGACTATGAGTGCTCTTCCACCTTGCATGAAAATACTTAGCCAAAATTTCCGTTGTTTGCCGGAGAATGGTAATCGCCACTCCTTCTCTACTACAGACTCTTTCAGCTCTTCGGGATTTTCAAGACTCTGTTGGACTGACCACCATGTCATCCACACTTTGCCCAAGTTTGGCACCCTTTGATCAAGATTGCGGATCGCGAACATAACGGGCATCATTACATGGTATGCATCCATTACACTCCTCCACCAAGCAACCTTGTTTACATTGCCACGTAGACATGTAATTTTATCTTTCACTGTTTCTTTCTGCTCAAGCTGCCATTCATCAAGCTGCCAAGCTACTCAAGCTGCCATTCATCAAAGGCCACACAATTGAATGTGTCAATCACAACACATTTATTATGGAGAAGTGATTCTAAGGTATAAAAGTGTGTGCAAAACTGAGTTTCAACAGGAAGATTCAGCATCACCGACATGCGCATCCTATATAAATCGAGCACTCTTTGTCGTTTCAAGATAAATTTCACAACGTGACGTGCTGTATCAATTATTTTGGCGAACCATGTGGTTTCTTCGCTAGTGTACCAATCTTTCAGCACTAAGTTCAAGTTGTGCGTATTACAACCATTGGCAAAAATGTGTGGAAAGCACTTCTTTATTAATTTACTGGTATTTTTATAATTTCTTGGGTTGTTCATCACAACTTGAACAACATGTTCAGCACTAATTTCTTTAATTGCATTAATCAAGACCGCAGAAATGTATTTGCCACTTTTAATTGCACCAGAACTATCATTCGCCTTTATAAACGTTTCTCCCCTTGGACAAACCAGCATTACATTGATCAACGGTCTTCTCTGAACATTTGACTAGCCATCACTCACAATCGTACATCTTAAAAGCGAAATATTTCCAAGTATTATTTTGTCAACATGCTCTTTGACTTTGATGTAACATTTGTCCAAGAAAACATTTCTTATTCTGTGATAAGAAGGAGCTAAAAATCCTGGACCAAACTCATCGATTTTCTTCCAAGCAGCCTTCCAATGATTGCTGTCTACCATGACCAAAGGACTTCCAGTAAAGAATATTGCTTTGGCGAGTGTTGTTTGTGCTTCTTCTAGAGACTGCACTCGAAAGCTTTGATGTAATGATTTTTGACGCATTTGACAAATTCCACCTTCATTGTGACGTTTAAAAGGAACACTGTCTGGAATTTCCTCTCCTTGCGCAGGTTGTTCTCCAAGGTTAGTTGGCCCACTACAGGATTTGCGGAGTTAATATTTGGCTCTGGGAACTCTTGATTCAAAGGCACAGAGCTATATATCTGTCGTCTCTTGCTACCCTTTTTGGTGAGCTCTTCTCTCAAACGCTTTGCAAGTGCAGGTGCCTGAGAATGTTCACATTTTCTACAATTGTTTTTAGCGGTACCCAGAAAATGATCCCTAATACGTGGTGCACCGCTAGATTTTGTTGTATGACAAAATTTACATTGCCACTCCATATATCGACCGCATATGTTGTGAGCATAATCCCACTCTTTGCCAGGAGCTTTTTTATTCTTTGGCTTCTTCGTACACTTGTGCCCACATTTTGCTCCATTTCTTTTAAATTAAAACTGAAGAAAAAAATAACAAGATGTTCAGTTCTAATTTTTTTTTTTCAATATATATTATAATTTAAAAACCATTCAATATGAAAGTAACCATGATGCACAATATGAGATTTTCAATGCACGCTAGTCAATTCTCATATCGATCACCTATATTGTGAGCAACCATACACATTGCAATGTAGTCTATACATGGCGTAATAACCATAACAATGCTATGAATCTCTCTATGCAATTATTATTATAATGATTATTTATATGTCCACTTTGATTTGCAAACAATAAGACACATCTAATTTTATTTGCTACAAAAAAACAAATGAAAGCAATAAAATATATGATTGGTCATTTCATGCACTAATAATCTATTGTAATACATAATGCACTCTCTGTATGAACCAATGCATGAACTAGTGCAAATAAATATTCAATATAATCATCCAATTGTGGACTACTTGTACCCAATGAAGGATTGTAGCCCATCCATGCAACCAATTCAATATATAAAAGCTATTTTAACCCAATAAGGATTATAGCTCTTATATTGTAAATCAACTCAAATGTAAGACTTCAAGGATCTTTATATGCTCGGTACACTAGTAGAGGACATCCGACCCTTGACTATCGACTCGTCATTTACATATGCTCATCTTCTAAAACGAATTACATCCCTCATTTGGACCAATGGCTTCTTCGCAATGAGCATGATTCCCCAAGTTTTCAGTTGTTTTGGTTTCATACCTTTATGTCGGTAAATGAATTAAATTTTTTTAGAAGTGGTTACCGAATTAAGAATCACGTTCGGCCCAAAAAAAGGACCTGTGACTTTGTAACCTTAGGTCAATTCACAAGGAGATGACAATACCCGGCACTTAGATACACTCCCCAAGGATTTGCCTAGCTAAAAGACCGGGGTTAGCACACTATTTACTATATATAATTACGCCCGCCGGGCTTTTTCAATTTCCTGGCGGGCCCGCCCGGAAAATGAAAAAGCCCGGCGGGCCTCGCAGGGAAAATGAAAAAACCCGGAGGGCTAACCGGCTCTATAGGTTTTTGCAGGTCAAAATCAAAGTCATGTTAACAATTAACGTGATCACGTGATTTCTTTTATGTAAATACTATAGTTATTTACATAATCACCCGATCGTGATTACGTTAATGAAATCCCTGCGTAGCACACACTGAGGTGTGCATGAATGTTGTATCACAGCTTCCATGTGGCAACAGACCTTTGGTCCACATGAGTTAGTGCGTATGCACGGATCTCTTCAAGGGCACAAGGTGCGTATCTTGGTAGATGACGATGCTACTCGTAATTTCATTAACTACGGATTAGTGAAAAGACTTAAATTTCCCAAGACTCCGAGTTCCCACCACTACAAGGTAGCAATGATGAACGGTTATGATGGCAAAGTATGGGATACTCAAGTCAAAGATGTACCGTTGGCAATTCAAGGTTGTTCCACATCTTTGGATTTCTAGGTTATGAATATGGAGTGGGCAGATGTGGTACTTGGTAGAGAATGTTTGCATAGCCTAGGACCATCTCTGAAGCGTAGCTACAAGCATAACAATATGATGTTTGAATCCCATGGCGCACATGTGTTGTTGTTAAGAGAGAAGGATGTGCCTTCCTTGCCACTGATATGTACAATAGAGCTTAGGAAGCTCACTTCTGATAATGAAATAGAAGAAGTTTTCTTGTGTTACTCATTGTGTCATTTTCTTTCAAATGTTGAATATATTAACATTCCTCAATGTCACATGCTTCTCTCCATCTCTTCCAGCAATGGCTACTTCTCAACAAGCAAGCAAAGGTTTCTAGTCAGTTAAAAGATTTATTAATGGAGTTTCATGATGTTTTCCCTAATGATTTGCCATCAAGATTACTGCCGACACGATTTGTGCAACATGGAATAGACGTGGTTGCAGGCAGTAAACCAATCAGTAAACCATCCTACAGAATGAGTTATTTTGAAGCTGCTAAGGTGGAGCGTCAGCTTGCTGACTATCTTAGTAGAGGGTTTATTCAACCAAGTTCTTCACCATGGGCTTCTCCTATCCTATTAATGAAGAAAAAGGATGGCAGTATGTGCATGTGCGTAGACTACCATGGATTAAATTCGATCATTGTTAAGAACAAGTACCCATTACCACGCATGGATGAGTTGTTCGACAAGCTCACTCATGTGCATATTTTTACAAAGATAGACTTGTGGTCGGGCTATCTTTGGTACAATCCTTTGTATCAACCATCATCAAAAAAAATTTCTTGTCCTCTATTTTTGGCACATTTAGGTTTCGTTTTAGTTTATTCTCATGTTTCTTTTGACATCTTTATTGTCATTTTTGATATTGATTAGAAACTCAAAAAACTTTTCCTCGCCTCCTCATAGTAATATTTTTTCTCTTTTGTGCTCTTTTTCCAAGTCGGACTCCTCTATGGTTAGAATTCCCTCCTCTAGATCATCGGTAGCATTATTGTAATAGTGATGGGAGAGAACTTGTTGTTCATCCAATAGTATGATCGTTACCATTTGGATTGATATAATTTTGTAGCCTCCTTCATTGTAGAATAAAGTCGGTTTGGACTGATTTAAAAAAGCATTCATGGTGGTCAATATTTAACACTCAAATGGATCAAACAAATGTTTAGGAAATGGTTTTAGTACGTAAATTGGCATGGTTTACATCTCGATCCAAGATGAAATCCTCTAATCATAAACTTCCATTCTCTGAAACTCCATGTTTAACCATGATGGTTATTTAGTTTTAGCCAATGTTTCTGAATCAAGATCTTGGATTGGTGTTTTTAAAACATTCTCATAAGAGTGATCTTTCAAGTTTACCCGCGTAATTGATCCAGCTTGTTTCAAGTATGAGTAAAAAAATTTATAACCTTGGACCAATTGTACCTATCTGTCCCAAGATGATGTCATAGTTCATTTCTTTCCCAAAATCTACAATGGTAAATGTGTGTTGATAGCCAATCCCACATGAGTTGACTATTGCCTTTTCTAATAATCCCATAAGTTGTTCAATGTTCCCATATTCCAAGTTCCATTTCATTCTTGTCTACCTAATTGTAGTTCTCCCCCATGCTTCCCAAAATTCTTTCATCATTATGTTAATGCATGATCCATTGTCTAATACAACTATGGTGGCTACATCATTACATTGCACAAGAAGAGTTGTGTTTCCTTCGCAGTAATCTTCTACTTTGTTCATAGGAACAAGTTTCACAAGTTTGATTCAAGATTCATCGATTCACAACTCTTCAATTTTTTATTGTGTTAACCCTATTATTCCACTTTCTATAAAGTGTTTTGTATATCTTTCCATAGATGCGATATGATCTTCAACAACTCACTCAATGCTATGGTACATTGAATTTGTATTGACATGATAGACCGTAGGTTTTTTACATCTAGAGTTTTCTTTTCCCGATTTGTTTTTGTGGTCTTGCATACCAATGATGTCTCTTTGTTCTTTCCCAAGTATGAGGCTAATGTCTTGAGGGTTTGGGCTTTTGACAGGCTTGAATACTCTGATCCAAATCTCCATATAGATATTGTCCATCTAACTCCATGGGGGGCTAGACTAGCTAGACTTCTTTCAAAGTCATGCTTCCATCTTTTACTTCTCTTACTCTTTCCAATAGGTGATTTTGTCAATCTTATTCCACTAGGGGATTCCTTCTAGCCCATGCTCACTGTCTAGTACTATCAACTCACATTTTCAACTAAATAATCCTTCAATTCTTTAGTGTCTTTTATTGCCACAAGTTCTAGTTTCATCTTGTCCTTTGTTGGGTTTCCTATGGTTTCACATTTACTTTTTTGTGCTTTGAGCATTGATTGCGTGATCTGAACTAAATTTTATAAGCATCCCATCGTTGGAGCTTCCATATCATGTGTTGGATAGTTTTTCCATTTTATTTGCAATGTTTGACCTACTTTTAAGCTTGTTTGAAAAGATTCTAAGACTACATTATTAGGTTTGTAAATATTTTCTGCCAACACTGATCCTACTGATTTTGGCTTTGATTCCTTGAAATTCATTGACATCGACTAGCTATGAGTCTTTAACCATTTTCCGGGCTTTCTCTTCGACGTCACTTTGTTATTGTTGTCTCCTATTCCCATAACATATATATCTCTTTTTCTTGAAATATTTTGAAGACTTGTTACTGCTACCCGACTCAATTGCATTGTTTTGTTTATTCTTCTTGGCATGTGCCCTAGACACCACCTTGATTGGAGTTGTATGTTCACTGTGTGAGGAGCTAGGCAGCATGACTTGCACTATGTTTATGGAGACTTTTTCTTTATTTGCAAGATTTCTAGGACAATCCTTTTCCAATGATCATTAGCTCCATAGTTATGGAAATTTTGAGCTCTTGGTTTTGGCATTTGTTTCACCATGGGTGGTCTAGCTCTTTGGTTTGCAATGAAGTAAATTGGTGCTACCTCTAGAGGTGCTTGATAGATAGGTTCTGCCATGGTAGTGTTTGGTTGAGTATACCACTTATCCTTAGCTACCCTAGTTGATGAACTAGACTCATTAAAGGTTGTAACCAACACTATGCCCTGCTCTTCCACTTGTCCCTTAGGATACATGTACTTGACTAGTGCAGCAAGTAGAGGTGGTTGTTGACCTAGCACTAGTTGTGGTCTCTCCATAGCCATGGGTGGTTTTTGCATTTGTCCCATGCTAGGTGGATACCTATACATAGGTTATCCTTGATATTGAATTGGCACATATTGGACATTTCCATCCTATTTTGGTCAACAAAAGCACTCATTTGTCTCATGGTTAGTCCATTTTCCTTCAATGGAGCACCACGTAGATGCCTTATTCGTCCCAGGAGATTCCCTTGTGGTGGACGTTGTCTTGGACCTCTCACAGGAATCCTCTACATATTGATCATCATGTCATCCATGCGCTTAAGCATGTCTTTGATGGCATTCATTTGAGCTACCACTATGGGTCCTAGTTCTACTAGCATAGTAGATGTGTTTCACTCGCTTTATGTATCCTTTACAATGCTCTCTTCACTGAAGATCTCACAATTGTCTCCCAAGTAGAAAGCATCTAGAATACATGTTTCTAGTGTGGTATATTTATTTCTATACAGAATAGCACGCAACTCTTTATTGAGTAATCCTTCTAGAAATAATGAGACAAGTCTCTCATCAATATATTGTCTCATTTTTCTTAAGCAATCTCTTACATACTCCACTTGTTTTTGTTTAAAGCTGTACATTTGTGCTACTGTGCTATGCTTGATTCCCATCTTTGAACAAGAAACAAAAAATCCTTTTGCCAATGTTGATAAATATATAATTGATCTAGGAGTTATGGTCTAAAACCATGTCAAAGTCTTACCTTCTAGTTCATTCCAAATTTTGTTATTATATCAATACTTTCCTTAATCTTGCTAGGTGGTCATAGGGATCCCTTGACCGATTTTTGAAAATCAGCAAGTCTGACTGTACGATTGTATGCAGCACCCGCTCTTTTGGTTAGTGGTCCTCCGTCTAAGCCTTCAAAGCAACTGCTTGATAGATGTGACTCATGTGGTTCCCTTCTGGATCTCGTGTCCATCGTTCTTTCTCAATTTGCAATGGTTTTTGCACCCCTCACCCAATTCTCGTCATTAAAGCAGATTTCGTGGACTGCACTTCCTCGTTGGTTGTCCATACTACCAGAAGATCTTTTAGGTGGTCCAAATCTTTGTTTCGTTCTAGGTCCCATGCCCATGATCATCTCTTGCATTGAGTAGCCCTAATATTTGGTTTGTTCTATCTCTTTTGGATTCATCATAACAAAGTTACTACTAAAAGAATCCCTAAAGAGGTATACGAGGAGGTTTGTTGGACCCTTCTTTCTAATCGAAAAGATATATATAATTTTAAAGTGTGATAGTTGGCATGGTTTAGTGTGAGCTATCCATATCAAAATTGTCACATTATTGTCCTCCCAATAGTAAACTTTGATTCTTGGCCCTTGGGTTATAAGAGTCAATATACATTTCAGAGGTTTTAAACAACCTAGTCATACCCTTCTAGTTATTATACTAGTGGTGCGGAGTGCCTCTTTACTAGTCATGTTTGGAATCAATGTGTTGACTTCCAAACCCCATTTGTCTATAGTGTCAAGATCCCCAATTTTTAGATCTTACACTCCATTTTGGTCCATGTAGAAGGTGTCCTACTTATTGTCTCTAATCTCCTCTTTGGATTTGATAGTGTTGTCATCGACTCTCACCACATACTCTTCATTGGGATCCAAATAAATATGAGCTCCATGCTTGTTGGTCTTGTAGAAGGTCTATATGTATTTGAACCTAAGCAAAGTCCCAATTCTCGACTTCTTCCACCATGGTTTCTAATCGTATCCCCTGATTTAAGATCTCCTCGATAGATACACTACTCTCAATTTCTTGCTTGATTTTCTATGACACGGCTTAATGTAAGGCACACAAAGACCCAAAATTCTCAATAAATACCTGACCTTTAGAACCAATACCAACTTGTTTCAATTTTTTCAACTCTAATCTGGCTATTGTTCACGGTCAATCTAGATCTTTAGAACCAATACCAACCTGTTTCCATTGTTGCAACTCTAATTTGGCCATTTCTCATGCTCAATCTTGATCACTCATGTGTTCAATCTCATGTGTTTGATTAAAGTATATAAGTTAAACTATTATACTACAAGTATGTATAGGACTCTCATTCAAAATTTCAGCTTCAATCCCACAAAAGTAGCCAATGGACCAATCTGTAATGATCAATTCGAGAAACCTCAATCTCAAATAGCAAACAATGTCCAAATGACTTCAAACCTTTTAGGCCATCTATCTGATAGGTCTAATAACCTTGTAAAACAAAAAATTGTCAAAAATGAGCTCTTAGATTTCAAAATATAATAACTGTGCTTATTATTTACTAAGTCAAAAAAGCATCATTTTCTAATTTTGTTGATCCGTATTCGTTAAGCATATGCTCAAAAGACTTTGAATGAGGTTTCACAATTTTTGGGCTAGTTTAACTCTATCTCCCATCAATATTTGAGTCTGGCAATCTCAGATGCAATTTAAGTGTGGTCATGTCAAAAATGAGCTTTGTAGATGTCAAGAGATAATAATCGCGCTTATTATCTACTGAGTAAAAAAAGCATCATTTTCCACTTTTGATGATCCATATTAGTTAAGCATGTGATAAAAAAACTTTGAATGAGGTTTCACAATTTTTGGGCTAGTTTAGCTCTGTCTCTCAATAATTTTTGAGTCTGGCAATTTTAGATGCAATTCAAGTGGTCATGCAATTTTTGTGTCTGGAAGTTTCAAATGTAATTTAAGTGTTCATGCAAGGAAAAAGTGCTCCAAATTTCTTGAACATCCTCACAAGTACTCTTCTACTACCCTAGACCCAATTTCCCTTTGAAAAAAATATTTAAAATTTGAATTTTTACGATAAAAAGTAATAAGCATGCTTATTATCTTTTGGGTTAGAATGATTTTTTTTTTTGGATTTTTTAGCTTGCTCTAGATAATCACACTATAAACAAGTCACACATCAAGTTTTATGGATCTTGGTTTAGTGTTCAAGTTTCTAAGCCAAATTTTGCTTTTACAATTGGACTTTAGTGAAATCTAGGCCTATTTGACTATCCCCAACTATAAATGGTCCAAAATTGAATTAGAGTCTTATTACACTATGTTGAACTATGTGGGGTTGTCAAATGGTCAAAATTTTTCATTTTCAAGCCTGAAAGTTATAATCACACTTATTATCTTGAAGACTGAAGATTATAATCACACTTATTATCTTAACACTAGTTCTGTAATCGGACACTCAAATGTCCTGAGACACTAAAGTGTCTTGTTTTTCTAGCAACTTGACATAACTATTTGGTGAATCTAGAAAAAAAATTCATAGGTCACGTTCATATCTTAGGTCAACTATGAGGTGAAGTACATAGCCAAATTTTACTTTTGCCAAAGTTAATACCAAATTAAGATTATAATGATAAGTTTTAAGATGAAAAATAATAGAAATTTAGTATAGTTTTAACAAAATTTTCATAAATTGAATATAAATTCTCATCAAAATAAGATTTTTCATAGATTTCAAGGTGTATTGTAACATTTAATGGCCGAAAAACTTGTGTGTAGCGGAAATTAGCATGAACATAGTGGGCATTTCATTAGAATAGATTCCTAATGAGAATTGCAAGAGTGCTTGGGTGGAGAGAGCAACAAAAAGCATAACACCTAGTTAGATAGCATGAACAATACTTTCGAAAGAGAGAGAAATTAATCTATTGACAACAGTTGAGGACCGGATTTACATGGATCCGGTCCCCCCTCCAAAAGGCTTTGTACTATGGTTTCTCCCATCAAGAGAGACATTGTACATTACAATTCTTTGTGTTCCTTCAAGACTAGCTAGTGCAATGAAGATGAAAGGTTCATCACCAAGCAAAACACTCATCAACCACAACATCAATTGTCTGCGGTCTCAGACCCAAGAACTCACACACCTTTGAAGATGGTGAGAGCTAGCAGGGTATGAGAGTAGATTGAGAGGAAGAAGGAGTATTCTTACGAGAAAGATGTACATCTCCTCACATAATCACTCATATTAGCATAGCTTAGCTTAGTAAATAGCATGGTAGAGGAGATGAGCATGCATTGAAGCTTGGATCTTGGTTGGATTTGCATCACAAAGCTAAGAGTTGTTAGTTTAGGCCTCCCTTCTCACAAGCTTGGAGTAGGTGGTAAGCTTTCCATTAAAGCTTGAGAAGGAGAGAGAGTCTTCTTTACTTCACACATGCGATTGTGTGAGTGTGTGTGTGATAATGCCTTGCAAAAATCAGCCCCCTCTCTCTCTTGGTGGACCCCTCTTGCTATTTGCTCATGTTACCCTCTCCTTGGACCTCCCTAGGGCTAGCCAATGATAATTAAGCAGTATAAGTGATAGCCTTCTAACATGTGTCCCCCTTTCCCCTTTTGTGAGAGCTTTATGTAATTAATAAATGCAACTAAACTCTCATTGGACCCCTTTGGCTCCTGGCCAATAGGAATCAGGCAAGCCATTGGGCTATTGAATGCTCATTGGACCCCTTGGGAGACTGCCCAATATTCTTCTAGAGAGCTTAATTCTCATTAGTTCTTTTATTAAGTGTTTTTAAATTAATTAAACTAGATTTACTCTAGCCTAATTCTCATTGGTCCACCTGCAAGTCCGTCGAATAGGAATTGGGTACACCTTGTGGGCATCTGGGCTAGGGAGCTGACATGTGTCCCTCCTTCCCTTTGTGTAAAGGGAGCTTGTGTGTGTGTGTGTGTGTGTGTGTGTGTGTGTGTGTGTGTCTGTTTGTGTGTGTGTGTGACTTTCTCTCTCATCCCCTACAAGCAAGTCTCGCCCCCTCCTATGTAGGGATTGCTAAAGACTTTTGGGGCACACACAAAGCATCCAATTTTTCCAAAGTTTGACCTTTGGACACAACAACCTTTGAGTTTTGGAACCTTAGCATTTTGGAAGTCTTAATGGGTTGAACCTTAGGTTCTTTTAAGCCCATTATTGCACATGGATCTTTTTCAAATGGCCCCCCTTTTGGATCCCTATTTTCCCTCCTTTGGATCCCTACTGTGGCCGGTCTGCTCACTTAACCAATATTCTAGCGTTTTATCCCTTGGCACTTCCCCATATTAAATGATCAGTTTAACATGAGAAAATCATTTAGGAGAATTAGATATTGATTATTATGAAATTACCTCTCTCTTGAAATCATAGTCGTCCTCGACTATGGGGTACAGAAGATAAAGCATATTCATTAGTCCTTTTGTTAGCGGGTAGAGGATCCCTATGTTACCCTACGACATCATTCCACAATGGATGACTAGTCCATTTGGCGCTTGAGAGCCTGAGGCTGCCACAAGCATGTCTGCACATTAGTCCTATCAATCTTCCATAGTAGAGTGACAAGCTCTACTTGGTGTTTGGGAGACGTCGT
Source organism: Adiantum capillus-veneris (assembly GCF_014529385.1). Lineage (NCBI taxonomy): Eukaryota > Viridiplantae > Streptophyta > Polypodiopsida > Polypodiales > Pteridaceae > Adiantum > Adiantum capillus-veneris. Next base: position 152,384,276 of record NC_140942.1, on the reverse strand, counting down.
CTCCGCAAACTTGATCTAAGCATGCATACTACTTCATTTTTGTGCACAATAAAGAAAAAGAGTCTTATAAGACAAAAACTTTGCTTATTTTTAACATTTTTGTACATTTGCTTACTCTTGGGAAGCATTGTAAGCATTGACAAGGTTTAGGTTATCCTTTAATCGTATGCCTTGCATCCATCTAGCATCTTCAAAAGGATAATTCTTAAACTTAATAAGATATCGTCGGATAGTCTTACCGCCTCTTAGTACCTTGTCTTCATGTCGGAGAATGGACTCGGGGTGTAGCACCTCGTCTTGGTCCTCGATCTCCGGTGGGTCTTCAATAGTTGGTTCTTGAGGTGGCTCTCCTTTGTAAGGCTTTAATAGGCTCACATGGAAAGCATTGTGTATGAGCCAATGATTGGGAAACTTAAGTTGATAGGCCATCTCATTGATTGGCCTAAGAATCTGGAAGGGACCATAGTACCTTTTTGCTAGTTTAGCATAGTACTTTTGGTGTCCCGTATGATTCTTGCCCGTCGTGTGTCTTAATCGAGCCTTGGGAAATTTTAATAGGACCCAATCATTTTCTTTAAAGACTTGGGCTCTTCTGTGCTTGTTAGCAACAGCCTTTTGCCTTTGTTGTGAGATAGAGATAGCATCCTTAATCTTTTGAAAATATTCTTGTAGGTCTCGGCTATACTCATCTACAGTGAAGATCTTCCCATGTACCTTAAGTAGCAAGGGACTTTTTGATCTTCCCTCAATCACCTTGAAAGGTGCTTTTCCCGTGGAAGTATGTATAGTGTTATTGTAAGCATACTCCACTAAGGGTACGTACTTCTCCCATTGGGATCTTTGATCTACTTCCGTTACATAGGCTTTTAGTAGATCGAGAATTGTTAGGTTAGCTATTTCACTTTGGCCATCCGTTTGTGGATGATAGGACGAAGAGAAGTTTAGCCTTGTCCCTAAATTCTCAAAGAGACTCTTCCAAAAATTACTCGTCATTCTAGGATCTCTATCCGACACTATGGACATTGGCAAGCCATGGTACTTGAAAATTTGTGAAATGAAGAGGGGTGCCATTTGATGGGCTTTGATAGTCTTTTTGACAGGTATAAAATGAGCTTGGTTACTGAACCTGTCAACTATCGTCCATTTCCTGTATTCCCATGGATAGACTTAGGCAATCCAAAGATAAAATCCATGGATATGCTCTCCCATGGTGAATTAGGGATTGGCAAGGGTTGAAGCAATCTAGGTTGCTTCCCTCTATCAAATTTTGTCTTTTGCCATACCACACATTTAGAAACATACTCTTGTATGTTCACTTTCATGGTAGGCCAATAGAAATATGTTTCAATTCCCTTTAAGGTAGACTGAATCCCTCTATGCCCCGCACATTACTTTCTCACGTAGTGAGTTAGTAATGCATAGTCTATTGCCATAGAGACGATAACCATCTTGTAAAGTAAATGGTTCTTCTTTCTTCCCTAATGAAAGGGCTGAAATCACATCTCTAAAATCAAGATCAATAGCATACTCATCTATCATTGAAGATAGATCATTGTGAGTTGCTATGGAAATCGCATTCACTCTCAACCGTCTTGAGAGTGCATCTGCTACTTGATTATGCGTGCCAGCAATGTGAGCAATATGAAAATGAAATTGCGAAAGGAAATTTTCCCACCTCATTCGTTTGTTGGAGAGCTTGGTCTACATCATGAAGTACTTAAGACTTTGGTGCTCTGTTCGCAGAATGAAAGGAGTCCCCAATAAATAGTGCTTCCATGAGTCTAAGGCATGTAGAACTGCAAGGAGTTCCTTTTCATATATTCCTAGAGATTGCTTAGAACGGTCGATCCTTCGACTTTCATAGCCTATGGCATGCCTTCTTGAAGAAAAACAGCTCCAAGGCAATCACCACAAGCATCACATTGGACCTCAAATGGTTTTGAGAGATCCGGTAGTGTAAGCATATGTTGAGAGATGAGCTTTTCTTTAAGCTTTTTGAAAGCATTGTTCTCCTTAGCAGACCATGTATACTCAAAGTTTTTCTTCGTTAGGTCATGTAATGTTCCCGCAATTTGTTAGAACTTTTCTATGAAGCGTCTATAGTATGCACACATAGCTATAAAGATTCTTAGTTCATGAAGATTCCTTGGTTTAGGCCATCGTTTTATTACCTCTAACTTTGATGGATCCATTTGGATGCCATCTTTAGAGATAATGTGACCTGAATACTGAATCTCTTGCAAGAAACATTCACTTTTCTTTCGATTTACAAAAAGTTTATTCTCTCTTAAAACTTGAAATATTACCTGGAGGTGTTGCTTGTGTTCGTCTAATGAATTAGAGTAGATGATAATATCATCAAAGAACACTCCATTGAAGGTTCGATGAGGCTTGAATAGCCTCTCCATCAAGCGGTTGAATGTGGCTGGTGCATTGGTCAAGCCAAAAGGCATGATAATGTATTCTTAAAGACTAAATGTGGTGCGAAATGCGGTCCTTACAATGTCTTGATCAACTATCCTTATTTGATGATAGCCACTTTTCAGGTCAATCCTACTGAAGTAGGTTGATCCTTGTAGCTTATCAAATAGGTCTTCTACCCGTAGAATGGGAAACCTATTCTTGATAGTGATCCTATTTAGTGCTCTATAGTCGACACACATACGATATGTGCCGTATTTCTTTTGCACTAATAGCACAGGTGAGCAAAATGGAGATGAGCTAGGGCTAACCATGCCCTTCTCAACTAACTCATGCACTTGCCGCATAATCTCCTCTTGTTGAGCTTGAGAAACTCTATAAAGAGGTTTGTTTGGCGGTGAACTTCCTGGAAGAAGTTCAATTGCATGGTCATAATTACCTCGTTTAGGAGGTAGCTCACAAGGGATGTCGTCAATAAAGACATCTTGAAACCCCTTGAGAAAATTGGATAACTCTAATTCCTTTTGGTTGATTTTATTTTCTTTTGCTAAAGCATTAGGTTCATTTTGAGAATCTTTAACAAAAATCATGTACAAGGAAATAGAGCTCTTTATTGACTTGTTGAAAGCTAGTGTATGTACAATGGGGATAGTGTTACCCATTTCCTTAGCATCTATATACATGTCTTTTTTCCTGAACTTAAAGGAGATTCTCCTTTCAGGGAATTTAACATTGGCAGCCAGGCATTCAAACCATGGTGCCCCTAGGATTACATCCTCATGCTTGAGAGGAGAGATAAATAAGTCCTCTTTGTCCACATAGCTTTGGACATGAAGCCTCAATTTCCCGATTAAGGGAGTGACTGAAGCTTCTTGCCCCTTGAAAGCACTGTCTGCGGGTAGAACATCTCCCATCTCATAGGCTTGTATGCCTATCTTGATGGCCAACTCTAGATATAAAATTGTGAGTAGAACCAGGGTCAAAGAGAATAAAAGCATCATGTGCTATTACCTTTCCCCAAGCATGGCATAGAGGAGATCCTTTGTGGTGAGTTTGGTGAGTCTCCTCCTCTTGGATTTCAACCAAGGGAGCTCTAGGAGGATCTTGGCGGTTGTTCTTTTGGGGACAAGTGCGGTACGTATGCCCTTGTTTGCCGCACTTGAAACACCGGTTATCCTTGCGATAACGCTCAAGCTCTTCAGGAGAGAGTTTTTTTTTACCTTTGTAAACTCCCTTCTCTTTAGCTTTGTTGGAGTTACCCTTTGGAGACTTTTGGACATTGTCCTTCCCCTTAGGCTTGTTGGAACCCTTGTTTTCCGTGGGCTTATTATTTCTTTTAGCCCTCGTTTGGAAATTGATTCGAGAGGCCACCATAGTATGGTGTATTACTGCCGATATGGTACGTGGCCTTTGGGAGTTGACATACTCCGCCATTTCTTCGGTTAAGCCCGCACAAAATTGTTTCTTTTGCTCTCCAAAATCCAACTTTTTGAAGACACTTAAAGATTTCCATGTTCGTGGAGCTTCATCGTAGGCTAGACCACCATTGCCTGGCGGACTTTTGAAAGTGCATAGCTACATGCTGTAGCTTAGAGGACTCCGTGAAGCCCTCTAAGCTACATGTTGTAGCTTAGAGGACTCCGTGAAGCCCTCATCTTTGAACGCCGCATCAAATTGTTGGATAAAGGCCAAGACTTTGTCCGTAGCACCAAAGGTGCCATCATAGGTAAGGAAAGAGATGCTCTTCCCTCCCTCTTTGAACTTCTTGAGCTTAGACGACCTCTTCCACGCGGCATAGGATTTCCTATGGCCTCTTCTTTTTTATGGTTCAAAGGTTGCACCATGACTTTCTTTAGAAGGTGAAGAATTTGAGGAAGGTGGAAAAGAGGGTGACCTCTTTCTCTCCTTTTTCTTGTCTTGATCTTCGTCGTCTTCACCATCACTTTCATAAGAGGAGAGGATGAGGAAGATGGAGAAGAGGGTGTGTAGAAGGGTGTGATGGTCTCCCTCTTTGCATTATGGTGTGGAGAAGGGTGTGATGGTCTTCTCCGTTTTGGTGGTGATGGAGAGCGTTTAGCCCGTCGTCTTTGTGGATCCATCTCCGCCGAGGTGGCAGGAGACTCACTTCTTTCTCGTTCCTTCGATGGAGGCTCTTGAGTTCTCCTTTGGGAAGAAGATGCATCATCAAGAAGTAAATTCTTGAGCCCTTCGTATGGATTCTCTTCTTCTTTCTGAATCGGAGAGAGACCTCTTTTGGAAGTCTCACAAGGAGGCTTCCTAGGTGTTCTCTCATCATGGTGGTGAGCTTGGAGAATCCCATGAGCAAGGAGCTTCCGTTGCAATTCACTTTGGAGAGATGGATTGCCCATGGCTTGTTGAAGCCTAGAAACAAGATAGTTAACAAGCATCGGGGCATCTTTAGTAGCTTGCTCATTAGCAAAATCAAAGCTATCAAAATTAATTTCACTCTCTTTACTATTGTCAGCCATTCTAACAACTTTTAGGTGTAAACTTTTTAGATGTACTTGGGCACTTCAAGCCCTAGTTGCTACTCCTCTTTACCCCTTTAGAAAAAGCACTCAAGCTACTGTACCCGTGGCTCAAATACCATTAATTGCAAGGAATAGAAGAGAGGGTCGTTCAACACCAAAGCAGCACCGGATCCTGTCACGCTTCTAATAGCTCAATAGTGGTTAAGCCATAGGCAAGCCCCGTAGGACTCCGCTATTAAGACCATAGCTCTCGACGGTGATGCCCCATTAACTGCACAAAGGCAGGCACACTGCAAGGCTGAAAAATCCCTATTCTACTTACTCACAGGCAATTAATAATACCAACCATTTATAGCTAGCTTGAGGACCTCCCTTCTTGAGCAAGAAAAGAGAAACCTTGTGCTTTGATACCAATGTAACATTTAATGGCCTAAAAACTTGTGTGTAGCGGAAATTAGCGTGAACATAGTGGGCATTTCATTAGAATAGATTCCTAATGAGAATTGCAAGAGTGCTTGGGTGGAGAGAGCAACAAAAAGCATAACACCTAGTTAGATAGCATGAACAATACTTTCAAAAGAGAGAGAAATTAAGCTATTGACAACAGTTGAGGACCGGATTTACATGGAGCCGGTCCCCCCTCCAAAAGGCTCTGTATTATGGTTTCTCCCATCAAGAGAGACATTGTACGATACAATTCTTTGTGTTCCTTCAAGACTGGCTTCATGCACCAAGCAAAACACTTATCAACCACAACATCAATTGTCTGCGGTCTCATACCCAAGACCTCACACACCTTCAAAGATGGTGAGAGCTAGTGGGGTATGAGAGTAGATTGAGAGGAAGAAGGAGTATTCTTACGAGAAAGATGTACATATCCTCACATAATCACTCATATTAGCATAGCTTAGATTAGTAATTAGCATGGTAGAGGAGATGAGCATGCATTGAATCTTGGCTCTTGGTTGGATTTGCATCACAAAGCCAAGAGTTGTTAGTTTAGGCCTCCCTTCTCACAAGCTTGGAGTAGGTGGTAAGCTTTCCATTAAAGCTTGAGAAGGAGAGAGAGTCTTCTTTACTTCACACATGAGACTTTGTGAGTGTGTGTGTGATAATGCCTTGCAAAAATCAGCCCCCTCTCTCTCTTGGTCGACCCCTCTTGCTATTTTCTCATGTTACCCTCTCATTGGACCTCCCTAGGGCTAGCAAATGATAATTAAGCAGTATAAGTGATAGCCTTCTGACATGTGTCCCCCTTTCCCCTTTTTTGAGAGCTTTATGCAATTAATAAATGCAACTAAACTCTCATTGGACCCCTTTGTCTCCTGGCCAATAGGAATCAGCCAAGCCATTGGGCTGATGAATGCTCATTGGACCCCTTGGGAGACTGCCCAATAGTCTTCTAGAGAGCTTAATTCTCATTGGTTCTTTTATCAAGTGTTTTTAAATTAATGAAACTAGATTTACTCTAGCCTAATTCTCATCGGTCCACCTCCAAGGCCATCCAATAGGAATTGGGTACACCTTGTGGGCATTTGGGCTAGGGAGCTAACATGTGTCCCTCATTCCCTTTGTGTAAAGGGAGCTTGTGTGTGTGTGTGACTTTCTCTCTCATCCCCTATAAGCGAGGCTCGCCCCCTCCTATGTAGGGATTGCTAAAGACTTTTGGGCCACACACAAAGCATCCAATTTTCCCAAAGTTTGACCTTTGGAAACAACCTTTGAGTTTTGGAACCTTAGCATTTTGGAAGTCTTAATGGGTTGAACCTTAGGGTCTTTTAAGCCCGTTATTGCACATGGCTCTTTTGCAGATGGCCCCCCCTTTAGATCCCTATTTTCCCTCCTTTGGATCCCTACTATGGCCGGTCTACTAACTTAACCAATATTCTAGCTTTTTCTCCCTTGGCACTTCCCCATATAAAATGATCAGTTTAACATGAGAAAGTCATTTAGGAGAATTAGATATTGATTATTATGACATGTATGGATAGGAAAAAACTTATTATAGCAAGAAATTGAGCTTCATAACTTAGTTATGGGACTAGTTTTTTGTTATAATCAAAAGACCAATATCTTGAAAATGCTGACAAAGAGAAAAATTCTGGTCTTTCAAGGCCTCTTTCATTAACATGATGAGGTTATGGGACAAAACCTAAGGTGTATAATGTATCTATAGGTCAATACCCATCAACTAAGCATTTTCCAAAGACTCAAACTCATAGGCATCTTGTAATTTAAGCTCATCTTTAAAAAAATGTAGTGCATAATTTCTTGCAAAAAAAACATTGCTATGAGAAACTAATGAAAGTGTGTATATAAATCTCCCAATTGTGTCCATATGAGGTATTTGTATACAAATAAGTGAGATGAACGGAAAAATTCAAAAGTGGACTTTATTTTAAGGCTTATCTTTGATAAATTAAAAATCATAATTACAACATGCGCAGTTTTTTGGATACACCATAAATCACCAAATGTGGCTTGCATAACCATTACAAATTATCACCTTATGTAATGGAGTCATAGATATAGTATATATGCATCATAAGACATTGTAAATTTAGATGAACTAAATTTTTTTTGTGATCGTTAATTGAATTTGTGAACGTTGCATATTTGACCCATAGGACTTTCTATATTTAATTGTAGTCACAAAGGATTTTTTTCTCACATATATAATTAGTTACCACGGATTATTGCATGCACCCTGTTCATTGTTTTCTTAGGCGAGAGTACGAGTTTTAATGAAACATAGAATGCTTTGCGTAGTTTCTTTTCACGAGTGTAGTTACTAATGAGGTTATGATCAAAAGTGAGGGATTATAATTTCTATGAGTACTTTGAATAAAATTTTATAAGTTTGGAAAAGCATTCCTTGAGATGTGCTCTAGATTTTATGTACCATTTTATTTAAATTCACAGAAAAAGGACATTGAAGTGTCCTTTTTAGTACCAAACTAGTGTTAAGCCCAATTTTGCCAATTTTTCCCACCTTTTGAATTCCCCCAATTGTAACAAAGTATTTTAAGACCACTTCATCAAGTTCTCTTCTGTTTTGAGTGTTCTTATCCTCAGTTATTTGTCTATCCAAGGTAAAATTGTTTCACCCCAATTTTTGCACTCAAATGTAATCAAGATCTTTTGATCCTTCACAAAAGTGTACACACAAGATGTACATGTGAAAAAAGTTCAATTTTAGGCCTTAGAAAAAAAATCTTATTCTCCACTTGCCAAGATCTGCACTTTTTTGGAATTTTGATGGCATTCGGGTCTTAAACAGGCTATCGCAAGTATTTTTGGCAAAAAACATCACATTTGTATGCATCTGACGCAAGGGAGATATAATCTCTTTTATAGCCAAACTTTGAAATTTTTCTTGAAAGCTCATTTTTGACTTACCAACTGGTTGTTATAGGTTCCACAAGATCAATGATGACCAGAAATGTTGTTTTTGGTGTTTTGAGCTCACCTCATGAGACTTGTCCTTTTGAACTCTCAGAAATTTACAAAACACTTCTGATGACAATTTAAGGGTGAGATAGTTTGGAAGTCCACTTTAATGTCTACTTACCCTACTCCTAGTCAAATTAGCAAATGATAGTGAAAGTGTCCATCAACACTAGTTTTTCTTATTTTTCTTTTTGAAAAAAGTGTCAAATCTCAGACCCTGACATAGTACAATCTATCAACCACTCCAAAACAACCTAATATAAGCCTAAAGGTCCTCGGTGAGAGTATGACTACTCCCAAAACACCACTACATAATTGATGTACACATACCGCAATCGTGCGATTTCTAAAAGTTGAGTTTTGTACTTTAGGAAAACCTAGCAAAAGTTTCAAACAATGTTACCAAGCACTCAGTTTTTCCTTGGTTTAGGTTACTTGGTCGACCCCTAAAATGGCACCAAAATGTGAGCCCTCTAGTTGCCAAGACTCGCTATCCTATTGTAGAGATAGTGCGATCCACGTATATAGCTGTCATATCGTAGTATGGAGCCCACTCCACTAGTGCATGGAGGCTACCAGAGGTTGTTAGACTCTTGGAAAACACACTCAATCCCTATCTACTCAAAGTTACAATCAGCTGCATGTCAAGTAGCAAATACTAACTACAACTATCGTAAGCAAATCCTGCCAGTTCACTAAGCAAACGAAGTTACTTGTAAATGACTAGGCAATGCTAAAAACATTTACCTATGGCCTCAAATCCCTCTTTTTAACACTTGCTAAAATCAAAATTATTATCTACAGGGTAGATTTGACCTAACTATATTTTGCTTCAAATGCATTTGAGAGCTTAGTAATGAGGCCCCAACACCCCTCCTAATTTCTATGTGAATCTTGAATTATGCACATATTTAGAAGGAGGTTAGCTATAGCAAAACCACAATTTTACTGTGAGAAACTTACAATGTGCGAAGAGCTTTCACTTCTGAATGCATGAAACAGATGGCACTTTAAATGGACACTTCACGAGGGAGTTATGAGCTTGAGGAAGAAGAAGTAGAGTACATATTTCTCTGCACAAGACATTGTACGCTTATGATCCAAAAACTTACCAAACCTTACAAAATTGGCTTTTATATCTTAGACAAAGATTTTAGGTGAAAAATAGGTAACCTCCTAACTCTTTTACAGCCTAGGGAAACATTGATACAATCTAGAAGCATATATCCCCACTATGGCTGGCTATTGATCACATAATCCTTTACAATTTTAATCTGTGAATCAATAAATTATAGAGAAATTTGGCTAGACATATCCAAATCGCTCAAAAAAATAAGAAATTTACAATATAAGATGATACATAGACTTCGATGTTAGCAATGTAGCTAACAATTTTTTATGAGAAATATCAAATGCTCTATAATTGTTTTTGGTAAAATAAAAACAAGTACTCACATTTGAATATTTTTGCTCCAAACCATTGCATGATTATGCTAGAGGTAAATAACAACAGTTATAACCTCTCTCTCTCTCTCTCTCTCTCTCTCACTCACACACACACACACACACATATACATCCACTTTCATAGATTTTGTTTTGTGGTTGTTTGAAGAGTTATGGATGCAAGTGGAGTCGTCATTTTATGTTGTGCATGGTGCAAGAGTGATGCCTCTATTGTAGAGTGCTTTAATTGAACAAGCGCTCCTTTATAGTGCTCCTTACTTAGCATCTCATCATAGCAAGAGCTCTTGTCACCACCACTCTGTAGAGCCTTTCAAAATATGCAGTGAATGTAAGGATACAGTTGCTCGGGTGAAATGCATTCAATGTTCAAGAGAAGAGTGAAAGCCTCACCTATGTCACGTAGGGTTGTCCACATCAGGCCCCAATGCATGTCTTACTTGTGGGTCACCATTGGTGATGGAGTGGACAGACACCTTGCACAATCTAATGTATCCAAATAACCATTGTTCCATACCTCAATACCATGTTTTCTCCATTTTTTTAATGAAAAATATCGTTTTCTTTATATTGTTTTTAATGTAAAATAGAAGGAATTACCCAGATTTGAATATATTAGTGCCAAAACGGCAGCAATAATGTTTGAGGTGATCATAGCATTAATTTACATGGTAATAGGTGGTAGATACCATGGCAATATACAAGATAATCTTTAATTTACAAAAAAGTCTTCCCGCCACCCTCTCTCCTCTTTGGCCACCCCATTTGGACTCTCTCACTACAAAACTCAATGAAGGGCCACAATAAACTTTGTATAAGTTTTATAGTGTGTCTCAAAATGACTTCTAGTTGGAGTATTTCCTCTACCTCATCAAATTGTTATCTTCCAATGGGATGTAATTTTATAGTCCATATAATCATTAATGTTTTCTTGAGTTTGGAATGGTCCATTGTAGCGATGAGATAGATTTGTATATAATTTTTTATGTCCGATCTTATCACCTTGTCAACTCTTACCTATTTTGTGATGCGATCAAACCTTGCTAATTCTTGCCTAATTTGTCTTGCAATCAGACACCAATTTTTACCTATTATGTGTTGCAAACAAACCTTGCAAATTATTACCTACTTTGTGTTGCAATCAAACCTTGTCAATTCTTAGATATATGTTTTGTTTGCAATGAATACTTGGGAAACTTGAGCAAAATCCAATCATCAATATTGAATGTAACTAGATCATGATAGTGCTTATATGTAGCTAGCTTTTCTGTATTATGCTACAAGTACCTTAAGGGATCTTAAACTTTTTGAAATGCACTCTGCAAATCTTGTACCTGCGCATTCTCAAAGTCCGTAAAATCCTTAGATCTTTTATCAATGATCTTGAATGGAGACTTTCCGATAGAAGTATGCACAGTGTTGTTATGTGCACATTCTACAAGTGGTAGGTACTTATCCCACTAATTTCTTTAGTCTCTTCATTGACGTACATCTCCAAACAATGGAGTTAACAGTTTGACTTTGCCTATCCATTTTTGGGTGATAAGCAAGAGGAAAATTTTAGCCTTGTACCTAAATTTTCAAACATTCCTCTTTAGAAGAGACTTGTCATACGTGGGTCTCTAGCAGAGAGAATTGATTTTGGCAAGCCATGATACTTCAAGATATGTTTGGAAGATAAGAGAACAAAACATTTCCCATATGATGAGGCTTGATATTCTTCTTGATAGGTTTAGAACGTGCTTGCTTCTTAACGTATTGTCAAAATACAATTATTAGCATGAAGAGACTTAGGTAGACTAATGATAAAATTGTGGATACACTCTCCCATGGGCCCTTAGGTAATTGTAATGGTGACAATAACCCTAATTTATTGCCTTTGATATATTTCATGTTTTTGCAAATGATGCATTGTGTAACATACTCATGAATATCCTTTTTCATTGATGGCCACTAAAAAGATGTCTCTAGAGCATGAGTGGGGTGGAAATTCCACAATTCCTTGCATAAGGATTCTTGCATTACTTTCTCACATTGATCTAGTCTAACAAATAGAGAGTAGATCCATCTTTTCATGTGAAAGCCTCCTAGATGATCTTATATGGTCGCTTGAATCCTCTAGAGAAGAAGAAGGACTTGCACTATGGCTAGACGCTTATGTTTGGTTCTACCTTCCAATATTTAGCACATCTTGTTTGAGGAGATAACTCATCATCTCCAAGATTTGCACCCTCACTACTATCACTCAGCGAAGAACATGGTTTTGTAGTTGGGGGCAATATAGGTGGTGTAATGTATGAAGCGTGACCCACCGGATTTCTCCCAAGCCGTAATACATTGGCGTTGTAGAAAAGCTTCATTCACTTGAGAGTCAATTGAAGCATCATGTAGCAAGTGTAATGCATCCCATCTCCCAAACCACTTCTTTATGTCTTGCATCTATCCCGTGCTCAAGATCTTTCTTTTATGCGTCTTTTGAACTTTTTTGCTTGCTTCCCATGCAATTGTAGGAAGTCGATGTGAGGGGTTTTGACGCATCTTTATCATGTACTCCACAACCCTTTCCATGCCCATAACCTCAATTGGAAGAGATCCTGACTCAAGAAGTAGGAGGATATATGGTGTTTGTGTCTTAACTTGGAGAAAGTTTGTAAGAAATCACTTTTGGACATTCTCAAACTCTTTCCAAGTAGACTTTGAGATGCTCCCGCCCCACACTTCAACTCCATAAAGAAGAACCGGTGTGACCAATGCATCAAAAAGATACTTCTTGAGAACCCAACACTTGATGTTTCCCGCATTACACATGTTCTCAAATGCATAATATGCTCTCTTTCCCGCTTCCAAACGACGCATAGCACATTCATGCCACTTGTGATTGGATGGAACCTCAAGGCCAAGGTACTTAAAGCTCTCAACAACTTCAAGTGTCTCGTTGTTGTACACAATGCATGGCTTCTCCTTATGGTTGGTTTTCACAAGCATAACCTTTGTTTTGGATTCATTTACAATCAGCCCACTATGCAAGCAAAAGTTCTCAAGGACAACCATAAGCTTTTGTGCATCTTCTAAAGTGTGTGCTAGAAGCACTACATCATCCGCATACAACAAAAGCATGATTACCGCATTGCAAATAGTGACCTCTTCGAGAAACCGCAAGCATAAACTCACTTGGCACTTGGAGTTCTTCCATCCTTCTCCACAAATTGTTACGTGGAATCATATCAAAGGCTTTCTTAAAGTCCACAAAACAACAATACAATCGCTTGCCTTTCAACCGACTTTCCTCCATGAGAACGCGAAGAGTGACAAGATGATCAATGTGCTATGGCATCGACGAAAACCCGCTTGTCCCTTTGCACGCTTGTCATTCTCTTCAGCCCAATCACTCAATTTCATCTCCATTATGCACCCAAACAACTTTGCCATAAGAGACCCAATCATTATAGTCCGGTAGTTGCTTACATTCTTTACATCCCCTCCTTTATGCAAAGGCTTAACCCAATTAGTACTCCAATCATAAGGCATACCATGTTGAAGTGCAAGGTTGAACATATCACACATCCACTCATGGGTAAAATCTCTCGTCCATTTGATCATCTCCGGCTTGATACCTTGAAGATCTCCCGCTTTGCGAGTGGCCAACTTTTCAAGCCCACCGCATACATCCTCAATAGTAAAAAAAGACGGCATACATGGGAGTGAACCATAAAATGGCATTTTTTCAGTATTTGCTTGCTCATATAATTGCCTACAATGTGTGTACATATCCACTAGACTCAAGTTACCAAAATTCTCAACCCGCTTGCCTCTCAAGTTTCTCCAAAATCTTCCACATGCATGTGCCTTTTCTTGGACTTGAAATTCTTGTTGCTTTACTTCCCATCTTCTTCTCTTCTTTTGAATCAATGCCTTGTATGTATGCAAATGACTTTGATAGTTGTCTTTGTCCATAGTTGCATCAAGCTTTATCAAGGACTTTCGAGCATCTTGACATTCTTTATCAAACCACCTTTTGCGTGATCTATCTTTGTTGATACCATGGAGATGCTTTATGGCAAAGCATTCTTCCGCACAAGAACAAATAGCTTTCTTGAAAGCTTCCCATTTAGTTTCCAATGGTGCATCACATTGAAGCTTTGTCATCCATAATTTTTGCTCAACCATTTCAATGTACATTGGTGCCCGTTTGAAATCCATACATAGTGATAACTTCTCTTTTCTTTGGCTGAGATTATCATGCTTAGTTGCTTCTCCACATGAAAGGTCAATACATAAGGTGCGATGGTCGGATTCCGGGGTCCATTGACCAAACATAAAACTCTTTATGCGATACATGATGGCTTCAGAGAGTAGCATATAGTCAATCACACTATCCCCCATTATGTCTCCTACATGTAAATCCATTGGTTCCACTCCACAAAGATACACCATTGGCAATGAGCATACCCATGCTATTACACATGTGTAAAAGTAACTTTCCATAGTGATCCGGCTCTTTCTCATCCATTGAAGTACGATCATACAAGTGAACTTCCTCCAACTCCCTTGAAATGTATGGCATATCAAATTGTTGAGTATCATGTTGCAATGTTTTTGTGCGAGCATTCATATCCCCAAATACAATTACATCACCTTCACCTTTAAAATAAGCAATGTCCTCTTCCAAATCAGAAAATGGTTGATCTCTATCCATGCAAGCATAAAAGGGATAATCATGATGAGGAGTGTAGCAACCGGCTACAAAAATGGGTGCTCTTTTTGGTGTCATAATTTTCAGCCATACATAAAGTTTGTACTTGTCATCTTTCACAATTGATACAAAATCTTCCAATCCTTTCTTAACCATACATGCTAACCCTCCTTGTCCTCTTCGTTGCTTGAGATTCTTTGACCACATCAATGAATGTACATTGTAATCCTCCAAGCCGTTAATCCTTTGTGTATCATGCTCCCAAGTTTCAACAAGAAGTACAACATCGGCTTTGCTTGTTAGTTCATCAATGCCAACCCCCGCATTCCATGGGTATCCATTACAATTCCAAAAGCATATTTTCAATTGTAACTCGGTCACATAGGTCACGCATCCCTATTTTCTTGAGAGACTTGCCTCCTCCTTGGACACATTTTCTTCATGAGAGATCTCCTTGTTTTTATTATTCTTTTCCTCATATGCCTTGCGACGCATATTTTGTTGCTTAATAGTGCGATCTTCACATACAAAACATTTTGTATCCCTCAAATAGATCCAACTATTATCAAGGATAATCTTTCGCTTGGTCTCATCCGGCATGGTGCATACAATTGGCCGTTCTCCCGAGCGAGGAGCTCCTTGCTTCCCCACTCTATGTGCTCCATAGACCATAACTCCGGACATGCCAAAGTGGGTTTTGAAGAAATCTTCAATAACAATGGCAAGACAAGGAGGTGTCTCTAACTTCTCTTCGGGAATTCCACGAATAACAATGTTCTTGGAACGTCGCTCCCGTTCCCTCAACTCCTCCACATCCACATTCTGAACATTCTTTGTTTGAACCATAGCTTGCATGAGTGAGGAATTAAAAACCACATTGCTACCACATACATTAGCCCAAGACTTTTTTGTGCATACATTTTTCATGTCGCATACATCCCGGCTCATAGTGTCAAATTTCTCCTCTTTCAATACATGGTCATGCGCTACTTTGCTCATCCGCTCCTTCAAAGCATTCAAGTCCACAAGAGAGCGTTTACATTCCTTGACTTCCTCTTCAAGTTGCATCAAACGTGTTGTTTGCATCTCAAGTGTCCTCTTGAGATTCTCATTCTCAACCACAAGTACCCTTAGCGTGCCATTCTCCATTGCAAGTGCTCGTAAGTCTTCGCCTTGTTTGTTTACGGTCTCTTGCAATGATACCAAGTACGCCATGATCATGGTTTCCGATGTCGTTGGTTGGGTGGTTGTGTTGCTATCTCCACACTTAGGAGATTTTGAATCATTTTCCACAATGGTTGTGGACCTTTTTGAAGAAGAAGAACCCTTGCGAGTGACGGAAGACATTGTATGTAAAATAGGAGATGAGAATCAATTTTGTTGAACCTATTCACTTCGGAAATGCTACTACAGAAACGCCTTTCATAACTCTGAAAATTTATGTTTTTATATCAATGCGTAGAGGACTTCGTGCTCTTCGATTGAGGCTATAGATCACCCAAATCGGAGTTCGGATGAAGAAGTTATGATCAAAAGAGTGGACTGCTGTCTACTAGGTCAAAAAACGGCTGCGTTTTTTGAGAGAGAGAGAGAGAGAGGACACTTTAAAGAGAAGAAAACGCTAAAGAAAAAATAAAAGAGAAGAAACACCTCTTTATATGGACACACAAGGTCTTTTGATTTTTCACCTTTATATGTCTTTTGACTTTCCACTTTCATATGTCTTTTGACGTTTGATTTTTTACCTTCATATGTGTTTTGACTTTTCACCTTCATATGTCTTTTTATTTCCTAAACTCACCCTTCACTTATGCACTTAGCATGTTTTGTAAGGAATTTTATTTTTCTAAGACATCAATGAGAAATCACAATCATTTGGACAAGGTAGTATCAAAATGAAGGAAGGCTGATCTTCTTGTCAATGCATACATATGAAAATCAAGTATGCCCGGATCCCCATATTTTAAACGTATAGACAAATGTTCCAAAGCAACATGTGATAGAAAAAGTAGACTTAAATCTCCCAAAAAGTAGATTAGAACATATTTGCATTTAGTCGATGCAAATTTGGACTAGTCACACAATGGGAGAGATTAAAGGAGCTATGGTACCAAGATGGATTGAATAATTTTATACCTTGCATGGACTTTCTTAGCAATCCCAAAAAATCAATCTTAGAATTGGAAATATGATTTGATTTTATGGTTATGGTTTCAAATTTCAATAATGGTTTTAGTATTCGGCTATGGTTATGGTTTGAGGCTATGATTATGGTTTGAGGTTATAATTAGGTTACACATAAGGTTATGGTTATGGTTTCAAAATTCAGTTATGGTTATGGTTATGTTTTGTGATTTTCATGATAGTTATGGTTTGCAAGTATTGATATGGTTATGCTTTGTAGCTCTCGGTATGGTCAATATGTTATCACACATCTATGGACTTTTCAGGTAAAATGAAGGTGGAGTGCGGTTGCTTTTTCACTCTCTCCTTTGAGCGGACAGGGATGGTTTTGGTGTTGCAGTACATGCAGCATTGATGCCAGTCTTCTCTGCTCAAAAACATTTGTAATTTTTGTGTAGGTAAGGGTTTTGCTATGAACGTCGGTATGGGCATCTTAATGCAGGTATTTTATTACAACGCTTAGACCAACTCATTCAATATTGATGCATGTACTGATGTAACGATATCGAGGGGCATACTGACACCCAGGTTTTTAAAACTAGTTTATATTTTTCAGCACATGCGTCAGTATTCATGCGACGTGTTGTAGTAACTCTGAGGCTTTCAACAACTCTAGTGCTCATGAAGGCTAAAGAAAGTGGAGAGAGACAATGGAATATGTGAACCATAGGTGGAAAAAAGTATTTAACACAATATGCAATTACAACACAACATGTAGAAATTTAACAACATGTAGAAGTTACAAGCTGTGCTTAAGAAACATGTACAAGACACAAGTTGTGTGTCAACTTGTTGAAAATTTAGATATATTTTCTAGCACATTGCCTTTGTATCGTATCATTAAGTGTTTTCCATAATCTAAGAGTTCATTTGGATCTTTTTTTCCTAAAAATAGTGCCATTGTTGTGTATGTGTAATAATATGTGGCACGATTGCCTATATACCTAGGACTGCATCCAAAACACTCTCTCGGTAAAAGTTTATCGACAAGAATGAATTTGTCCGTGTTTTGTGGTAGCATCAGTCCACCCAAAAAGCAGGAGAGTGTCTTTAAGTAAAAAGTTGTTGTACTCCACTCTTGCGACATTCTGTTATGGAAGGCCAAGATTGGTGCCTTGTAGAGTTTTTCAAGATATTTTGAAAGAGATGCATCCCTTCCATGGTACTCTCGGGTCCGACGACGAAGAAATTCATCCTTTTCAGCAATCTAGGACTACAGCCAGAAAGAAGTGTCAGATTTCAGAAAGAGACATTTTGGGGGGGGGGATTACCATGAAACTCTCATCTTGCATCCAAAATTCATCCTTCCATAGGTCCACCGAGTCATTTGACCCCTGTGCTAGGCTCTATTACGAATCCTCTACTTCTTGATTTCTGGTTGAGGGCTTTAGGCTATCCTCGATTGCTTAAAAACTGGCCTCATCACGGAGTGTCTCCTTATAATTTTTTACTTTTTGGAAATAGAGTTTGAGGCACTCCAGTGGGTTACTGGAGGTTTACATTGCCTCATCATCACTACTATCTTCAGAAACAAAGCCATTCCTCTCCTCGTGGAATTTTGAGATGGTGCAATTGAAAATTCTTTCCTCAGATAGAAGATACTTTAAATTTCATGGAGGAAAATGTATGTCCTATTGCCAATCCTAAATTTTGGCACACCAAGAAGTATCATCTCGACTTGTTTTTCATTGAATCCAGACACATCCAACAGTAGCTTGATTTTTTATGTTTTCACAGAAAGCATTTTGCATTGTTCAACCTTCTTTGCTTCTTCCTCAAAGCTAATAGCCTTGTCTATCTTGTCCACTTCATTGTAGTCCATCTCCTTGTCCTCTTGTTCATCTCGTGGTAGATCTTCTTCCTCCATGATTGCCTCCACTGGATTCTTCATAAGAACAACAAATAGTAAATTCAAATATAAAAGAAATCCAAAGGACTCTTGGATGAGCTTGCACTCCTTTTTGTGCATACGCCACCACAAGGGTCTGTATGAAAGTGACAACCGATAGTACTTTTTGTACAAAATTCCTTTGGGATCACAAACTCTGCAGTGAACCACCACTATGTTATCAATGATGACCATGCCCTTTTGCACCTCTTGTTAGGAAATAAGGCTTAGCTAAGTAGATAATTGAGTAGCTTACTTAATGGAGACAAATTTTCACACACGAGAGCTTATAGAGAGAGAGAGAGAGAGAGAGAGAGAGAGAGAGAGAGAGAACACAATATACGTGGTTGACCCAATGTGGGCTATATCCATGGAAAGGCAACCACTCAATGGCTTTAGTACTTCAAAAAAAAAGTAGGTTACAAAGGGATTATACCCTTAATGGAGCCCCCGCCTTGCTTCACTCTCACCACCTCACATCAACTTCATAATGCACCACAATGCATCACAATCTGTTTTTGTGTGTAAAAGAGGCCTTCTTTTATAGGCCAAAAGGGCTTCCCTCTCTCATGAGACGCAGCCGTGTGTAGCTGCCCTTGTGTCGACGTCTCACTTGGACTCTCCAATGCGCCCATATGTGGCCGCCCTTGAGAAGACAAGTCCATCTTGAAATCAGCCATTGAATTTGGCCACTACCCATCAGTCATTGGCTTCCGACCAGCGGCCACTGACCAACCGACTGGCCGTTTCTCGGCCACTTTCCTACCGTTGTCCGGCCATAATATTTCGACGTGAAAATTTTGGTTTCTCCTATCCAGCCATAATATTCCGGCTCAAGACTGGCGTGAAAATTTTGGTTCCCAGTGAGTGAATTTTCTTCACGCATGATGGCTTCTTCTCATAACGAGGGCCTTACAAATGGACGTTTTTAATAGAAAAAATTACAAGGGTAAATCAGGCTCCATACTTAACAATCTCCCACTTCAAGACTGATCTCGACACCAAACCTGTGACTGCTTTCATCCTGGCTTATTATTTTTGGATGCTAACTGAAGATGAGAAGAAGCTCAACTTCTCCTTGTTGACCACCTTTGTAAACATGTCTGTAGGATTTTCACTTGTATGCACCTTTCCTAGCTTTAGTTGTTCTTCTTCCAAAATTGTGCGTATGAAGTGATATCTCACCTCAATGTGCTTTGTCCTTGAATGAAAGGCTGAGTTCCTTGCAAGATGGATAGCGCTTTGGCTATCACTGTACAAGACACAATTGTCTTGTTTGAATCCAAACTCTTCTAAAAATCTATGAAGCCACATAATTTCTTTGCTTGCCTCTGTCATTGCTACATACTCTACTTCTGTGGTAGAAAGTGAGACCACTTTCTGCAGCTTTGAAGCCCAGCTTACTGCTCTGCCCAGGGATTTAATATTTCCATAATTACGAAAACTTTTGTGTGATCACAATAAGACATTTACATGATTACACTAAAAATGATCATAAAGAATCTGGTTAAGGGCAACCTGGAAACCCACTAAACTCCCATCGGGCTTTTCCATTTTCCCTGCGGCCCGTTGAGAATACTAAAAATCCAGGTGGGCCCGCATAATTATATATATACGGACCCGATCGGGCCCGCTGGGTGTTATTTCATTGCTTCATCTTCTGAGAGAGAGAGATAGAGAGGGAGAGAGGGGGGGGGGAGCGTCGTGTGGAAGTGTGCTCTGCATCGCAGTGCACGACAGTAGCTGAGTACCTGACCACACGGTCTGGGTATGTGTTATGTGTGTGTACGCATTGTGTGGTAGCGTGCCTTTTGTCGTATTGCACGGTAGTCATAAGGTACCTTACCACACAATGGGAGTGTGTGCGTAAGCTGTTCTACGAAGCAGTGATTACCACGGGGGCATCACCTCGCTGACGCGGGGAAGATGGTGTCCTTGTGGTAAGTATTGGCTTAATGTCTGGGTACTATGTCAATAACGCGGTGAATTTAGTATCCTTATGGTAAGTCAACTTCCCTTCCCCTTTCCCAAAAAACATATGGGCATCGGTCGGTAACGCGACTATATGATGTTCTTATGCAAGCCATTATTTCTCCTTAGATTCAGGCGGCACTCAATCGGTAACGCGGTTAATAGAGTGTCGTTTGTTAGTGTTAAGAAATAAGACATAGCTAAATAGATATTTGAGTAGATTACTTAATGGAGAGAGATAGATTTCACACACAAGAGATTATAGAGTATAGAGAGAGAGAGAGTACACACGATATACGTGGTTCACCCAATCTGGGCTACGTCCACGGGAAAGCAGCTACTCAATGGCTTTAGCACTTCAAAAGAAGAAGTAGTTTACAAAGGGATTAAACCCTTAATAGAGCTCCCGCCTTGCTTCACTCTCACCACCTCACACTCACCTTGTTGCATCAACTTCACACTATGAAATGTGTGTAGAAATGGCCTCCTTTTATAAGCCAAAAGGGCTACCCTCTCTTATGAGAGGCAGCCATGTGTAGACGCCCTTGTGCGAATAAGTCCAAATCGGACCCTCCAATCCGCCCATGTGTGGTCCCCCTTGAGAAGACAAGTCCGCTTTTGAATTCGGCCACCGGCCATTGACTTCCGACCACTGGCCACTGGCCATTGACTACCGGCCAACCAACCGGTTGTTTTCCGACCACTTTCCGGCCGCCGTCCGGCCATAATGTTCCGGCGAAAAGGAATATTCTGGCGAGGGAAAAAAAAGTCTCGGAGGCCTCCACCCCCGAGGCCCCTAAAGTTGCCCCTGATTCTTGGCCGTGAAAATTTTGGTTTTCGGTGAGTGATTTTCCTTCACGCACGATGGCTTCTCCTCATAATGGGGGCTTTACAAATGTGCGCTTTTACCACAGAAAATTACAAGGGTAAATCAGGCTCCATACTAACAATCTCCCACTTGGAGATTGATCTCCAAACCAAACCTGTGACTGCTTTCCATTCTGGCTTCTTATCCTTGAATGCCAATTGAAGATGAGCAAAATCTCAACTTCTCCTTGTTGACCACCTTTGTAAACATGTCTGCAGGATTTTCACTTGTATGCACCTTTCCTAGCTTTAGTTGTCCCTCTTCCAAAAGAGTGCGTATGAAGTGATATCTCACCTCAATGTGCTTTGACCTTGAATGAAAGGCTGAGTTCTTTGCAAGATGGATAGCGCTTTGGCTATCACTGTACAAGACACAATTGTCTTGTTTGAATCCAAGCTCTTCTAAGAATCTATGAAGCCACAGAATTTCTTTGCTTGCCTCCGTCATTGCTACATACTCTACTTCCGTGGTAGAAAGTGAAACCACTTTCTGCAGCTTTGAAGCCCAGCTTACTGCTGTGTCTCCAACCATGAACACATAGCTAGTAGTGCTCCTTTGAGTATCTTTGTCACCTTCCATATCTGCATCATCATACCCTTCTAGAAAAATATCAGTTCCTCCAAAATACAAAGCATTTGTTGTTGTCCCTTTTAGATACCTAAGTATCCACTTCACAGCTTGCCAATGCTCTTTACCTGGGTTTTCCATGAACCTACTCACAACTCCCACTGCATGTGCAATGTCTGGCCTTGTCCAGACCATAGCATACATTAGAGAACCTACCGCTGCAGCATATGGAACTTTAGACATATAGGCTATCTCCTCTTGTGTCTTTGGACACATATCCTTTGTTAGTTTAAAATGACCAGCCAAAGGTGTAGAAACTGGTTTTGCATTTTGCATTGCAAACCTTTCTAGTACCTTCTTGATGTAATCTTCTTGAGATAGCTTTATTGTCTTCTTCGTCCTATCCCTTGATATTTTCATACCAAGTATCCTCTTTGCAACACCTAAATCTTTCATTGAAAAAGATTTAGACAGCTCCTCTTTTAGGTCTTTGATGTCCTACATGTTAGCACTTGCAATCAGCATGTCATCAACATACAACATTAGGATGATGAACTTCCCATCTCCCAAATTCTTCGTGTAGACGCAGTGATCCGAGTTGCATCTTGTGAATCCATGATCCAACATCCATTGATCAAACTTCAAGTACCATTGTCTTGATGCTTGCTTTAAACCATACAAGCTCTTCTTTAATCTGCAAACCATTTTCTCCTTACCTTTTACTTCATACCCCTTTGGTTGAAGCATGTAGATTTCCTCCTCTAAGTCACCGTGAGGGAATGCCGTATTTACATCCATTTGATCGAGATTTAAATCGTGAGCAGCCACAAGGCTTAAGACAAGCCTAATTGAGTTCATTTTTACAACAGGAGAAAATATTTCATTGAAGTCAATACCTTTCTTTTGAGAAAACCCTTTTACCACAAGCCTAGACTTGTACCTTTTCTTCCCACCTTCTTCTTCCTTCAACTTGTACACCCATTTGTTTTGAAGTGCCCGCTTATCTTTAGGCAACTCAACCAACTCCCATGTTTGGTTGCGATGTAGTGAGTCCATCTCCACTTGCATGCTCTTCGTCCATTCTTCTTTGGATTCATGTTGCATAGCTTCTTCGTATGATTCCGGCTCTCCAGAATCTGAGATCAAGAGATGGTTGAAGGAAGGAACAAACCTTTCTGGAGGTCTACTTGTTCTTGTAGATCTTCGGGGAATAGGTTGAGGCTCCTCATTTGGTTGACGTTGTTGCACATTGTCGCCGTTTGCAGTCCTTGAGTCTTCACCGTCCTCAAGCTCCATGTACTCATCACCTGTTTCTTTTGTTTGTTTTCTTTCCAAGTAATCTTTGTACATATTTTGTTCGTTAAAAATTACATCCCTACTCCTTAAGATTTTACCATCTTTAGGATTCCATAGGCGATACCCAAATTCACCTTCTCCATAGCCAATGAAGAAACACTTTTTGGACTTTGCATCTAACTGTACCTTTGCCGACAATCTATGTGCATGAAAGCCTCACATCCAAACACTTTGAGAAATGCATAATTCACCGGTTTACCTGTCCATGCCTCTTCTGGAAATCCCCCACCCAATGCCGTTGAGCGTGATCGGTTGATTAAGTACACAGATGTACTTACAGCTTCCGCCCAAAGCTCAAGCGGTAGGCCTGTATGTAGCCTCATGCTTCGTGCTCGCTCCATGATTGTCCTGTTCATCCTTTCCGAAATACCATTTTGTTGAGGTGTCCTTGGGGTTGTCCTTTGCCTCCGAATGCCATTGCTAGCACAAAAGCTTTCAAAAGCTTGGCTGCAATATTCGCCTCCATTGTCGGATCTGAGGCATTTAACCTTGGTACCTGTTTCATTCTCCACAAAGGCTTTCCACCTTTGAAATATGGAAAATACATAGGATTTATTCTTCATGACATAAACCCATGTTTTTCTAGTCGCATCGTCTATGAATGTTACATAGTACAATGAGCCACCAAGTGATGGTGTACTTGCTGGATCCCAAACATCAGAATGAACCAACTCAAGTTTTTTTATATTTCTTTCATTTCCTGATTTTTGAAATTTTACCCTCTTTTGTTTACCATAAACACAATCTTCACAGAACTCTAAGTCCACTTCTTTCAAACCTGGTAGAAGCTTCTTTGTTTGAAGGATTTGCATTCCTTTGGCACTCATATGCCCAAGCCGGTAGTGCCACACTGCACTGTCAACTTCTGTAGTTGCTGCACAAGCTGAAGGTTGCATGCTAACATTACACAAGTAAAGTGTACCGACCTTTTCTCCCTTGGCAACCACCAAATATCCCTTTGAGATCTTCCACCATTTGTCTCCGGTTTGTCTGAAATAGTATGAGAGTGTTAGTGTCATTTGCAACCATGAATGACTATTTGATATGCTATTTTTCTATTGCCTAGTGAAAATATGACACCAGATCAAAAGAAAATTATTATGTGTGCCATTCGTAAAGAATGTATTTTGGCAATCTTATCATGTGTAGATGGTCACATACAGCAGATTAGTAAAAGCGATGTCTTCATCAAAGACCTCACTATCGCTATATGGGAGAACACAGAGCGCAGGCTGCGAGGTGAAGGCCAATACGAGTTGTTGATTTCAAAAAGTATTCGAGAATTTGACTCCCACCACAAGGTTAGGACAGTGTTGGGCAATATGAAAGTATGTTGCAGAGACTTAAAGGAAGATGTCCCACCTGCCTCCAACATGTCAAAATTAGAGCTCTGGGATAAATTGTGGGAAAAACAGAAGGTAAATATGAATCGTGTGAAAGCGCATGACCAAGCAGCCTTACCCAAGAGATTGAAGATGGCCCAAGATGCACAAGCAGCTTTGGGAGGTCGATCCAATGCTAGCGGCACCGGCGCAATCATGCGCACGGCTTTGAATTCCAAGTGCGCTCATCTTGTTGGCATCCCTCACAAAACCTTGGTAGAAGGTATGAGGGTTGGAGTAGGGTCCTTTGGATTGTGCACATTGTACACCATCAAAGGCATCTCTTTTTTTCTAGACCACATTACATATGTGGAAAAATGTTACAAGGGAGGGAGTGAGGCAAAATTTGATAGCTTTCGGAAAGAGCAAGGAATGAAAAATGCTTCACCCCTTTATTGTAAGGTGCATTGGCTTTACTATTGAAGATCCTTGGATCACAATATTCCCATACTACGTCAATGGGGGTACCGTGGGCAACATGATGTGCCACTTACCATTCGCTCACGGATTGTTTAGACGACACATGCACACGCTACAACATGGCTGGAGGTCATTTCCTGCAGCAAATCTTCATGTACAAGAGATAGACACGGCACGGATCAAAGTAGTGATCGAGCAGATGTTAGCCATTTGTCGCTCCTTAATCAATGGCGTTGCGCCCATCCACTCGACCGGGATAGTGCACAATTACCTGCACCCGTTCAACATAATGTTGGACTTTACTCGTGCCAATAAACCCCGCGTTGGCATCATTGATTGGGGGATAATGCTTAGAACGCCAGTTAAGCGTGCAACAATTAATTATCCGCATCCAAGCGCACTCGAACTCTACAGTTTTGGAGGCATAGAGAGCAAGGAATGCCGAAATGGCTAAGCGACCGTGGATTGCTCCAAAACTATATGATCCACGGTGCACAGATCATGCACAAAAGTGAGCAACATTTATGCATTGGGATATCTATTCGACATGCTGCCAGATTTTTGGAGTGCATCCAGAAAAGTTTATTTTCTAGAAAAAGTTTTTCACCACCCGGACGAAGATGTTATAAGGGCTATTCGGAATAAAGTAGATTGTTGGATGAAGTTAAAAGAGTGGGAGCAAACAAGAAATGCTTCTGACGTGTTGATATTTTTCAAAGAGCAATTAAAGATAGACCCTAACCCTGTCCAACGTCCCCTTGTTGAACTTGCACCATCATTTTATCCGATCTAAACATTTTTATGAGCTACATATCTTGTCCAGGGTATTCTATTTTTTATTGAAGTTTATTATCTTGGGTATTCTATTTTTTATTGAAGTGTATTATCTGGTTTGAAGTGGTTCACCTAATTGAGTGAATTATCTTTAGTCATTTCAAATTTGTCATGTTGAGTGTTGGTATTTTAAATTTGCCTTGTGGTTCAATTAGTAGCACTAGTTGTGGTTTGATTTAGTGGATTCTGATGTCTAATGTAGTGGACGAGAAGTTACTATCTTGTGCATCTGTGAGACTGTTCAATCGTGAGAATATATATTTGCCAATGATATTGAATATTTTTCTATATGTTAACTACAGCTTCAAGAGAAAATGGCCAATGAAGAACAAGATATTGACACATCATCAGTGCCCGATGATCAAGAACGAGCGGCTGTTAATGCATTTCAGTGCATGAAATCTCTAGCACACGGTATGTCGGCACAACAAGCGACGCACACTGCTCGGTCGACGACTCTCAAAATGGGTAAATCCAAACCATATGCAATGGAAAGAGATCAATAAAGAAGTGACGAAGGACATGATCAAGACAATATAGCCATCTGAGGATGCAAAGATCAAGAAAGGAAGGTGGAAGGTTTTGAAGTGCAACCATGATGCGATCAAAGAAAACACTGAGGGATTTACTTTGAATTTTGTTGCCATCCCATGCACAATGCAGATTGTGCGCTATATTTTGCAAATTTGTTATATCTTCACTTTGTGCAACAGGGACCAGTAGACTTTTCGTCAAAGGAGACAATTGTTGCTACTCATGATATAAGGGAGAGTTGTGTCACTTTCACCCAAGATGAGTTGGCATTGATAGTGGAAGGTGCCGACCTACAGTTAAAGGGAGAGAAGGATATTTACATGGCATAGTTGGTAGAGAAAGATGCAAAAATAACACGGCTTTCTATAGCCACCTAGACCCCAACCCTCACAAGTCCAGATGGAGAAAAGCATTCATCGCTTAAGCCAGGACGTTCAAAATTTGACACAGTGAGTGAATCCAACACTTGTACAAGGGACACACATCAACCACCTTGTCCTGCATCCAGATTTGGTCCCCTCGTCTACTTCAGATGCATCCTCTTCTTCCCAATGTCCAATTTGCTACAAGAATTATGATGGATGGAGTGGATATTATACATTGACATGCGGTCATTATTATCATTTCGTTTGTCTTATTTGTTTAATGCAAAATAGTAGCCAATGTGCAATCTGTTCACAAGATATTAAACAAGGAATATATATTATGTTTGGCATGGTAAATGAGTATAAATTCAATCAATCCCGTCAAGATACCCCTAGCATAATTAGAAATCTGTTTGGTGAACAACATGCTACTGCAGAGCAACACAATTGAGATCGACAAACTATGTATAATCAAGAAATATGAAGCATTGTATATGATCAAAACACATTTGAATACAAGGTCTTTTACAATGGATTTTGACACGATCTTCATTCTACTCTCAAGCTATATTGAATCTATAAATTTATTATCTGGTTCTAAGTCTGAGTGTTGTGGTTCTCCTTGTATTTCAACCTCCACATCTATTATCAAATTCTCTTCTATTTCTTCTATAGTGCATTAGGATATACCAACATTGAACTCTTCTTGTCTTCGTTTTGACAATCATACAACCAGGTTGGCATTTCCTCCTCGTAGCCAACACTTTTGATGTGATTCAATATCTTTTCGTTGCAAAACATATACACTAATTTTTCCGCTCTGTTTGCCAATAGTCTGTTGCGAATAGTGTTGTGAACATACTTGTACATACTCCAGTTTCTCTCTGAACTTAAGTTTGCTACACATTGTGACAGTACTTTAATTGCAAGGGGACGTAAGGTAGAGAAATGCTCTCCACAATTCATCATCCACCACTTCCATGCAGGTTGCTCTTTTGCCATTACCTGTACAAAATCATTCGCAAAAGGACCCTCTTTTAATCTAAATGCACTCATTACTTTGATGCAATCAATTTGGTCTTTGACGTTGGAGCAGAACCTGTTGATCAGGTGATAGAAATCGCTTACCACCTCTGTATTGGACATCAGATCTAAATTCCAATCCTCTGGATCGAGCATGTAAGCAACACTATGGAGTGGACTATGAGCACTCTTCCACCTTGCATGAAAATACTTGGCCAAAATTTTTTGTTGTTTTCTAGAGAATGGTAGTCGCCACTCCTTCTCTACTATAGACTCTTTCAGCTCTTCAGGATTTTCAAGGCTCTGTTGGACTGACCACCATGTCATCCACACTTTGCCCAAGTTTTTGGCGTCCTTTGATCAAGATTGTGGATCGCGAACATGACGGACATCATGACATGGTATGCATCCATTACACTCCTCCACCAAGCAGCCTTGCTTACATTGCCACGTAGAAATGTAATTTTATCTTTCACTTTTTCTTTCTGCTCAAGCTGTCATTCATCAAAAGCCGCACAATTGAATGTGTCAATCACAACGCATTTATTGCGGAGAAGTGATTCCAAGGTATAAAAGTGTGTGCAAAACCGAGTTTTGGTAGGAAGCTTCAACATCACTAACATGCACATCCTATACAAATCGAGCACTCTTTGTCATTTCAAGATAAATTTCACAACCTGCTGTAGTGTTCTTTAACTGGGTTTTCCATGAACCTACTTACAACTCCCACTACATCTGCAATGTCTGGCCTTATCCAGACCATAGCATACATAAGAGAACCTACCACTGCAGCATATGGAACGTTAGACATATATGCTATATCCTCTTGTGTCTTTGGACACATATCCTTGATTAGTTTAAAGTGACCAACCAAAGGTGTGGAAATCGTTTTTGCATTTTGCATTGCAAACCTTTCTAGTAGCTTCTTGATGTAATCCTCTTGAGATAGCTTTATTGTCTTCGTCATATTGTCCCTTGATATCTTCATACCAAGTATCTTCTTTGCAGTACATAAATCTTTCATTGAAAAGGAGTTAGACAACTCCTATTTTAGGTCTTGATGTCTTGTATGTTAGCACTTGCAATCAACATGTCATCAACATACAACATTAGGATGATGAACTTTCCATCTCCCAAATTCTTTGTGTAGACGTAATGATCTGAGTTGCATCTTGTGAATCCATGATCCAACATCCATCAATCCAAACTTCAAGTACCGTTGTCTTGATGCTTGTTAAAAACCATACAAGCTCTTCTTTAATTTGCAAACCATTTTCTCCTTACCTTTTACTTCATACCCCTTTGGTTGAATCATGTAAATTTACTCCTCTAAGTCACCGTGAGGGAATGTCAAATTTACATCCATTTGCTCAAGATTTAAATCATGAGGAGCCACAAGGCTTAAGACAAGCTTAATTGAGGTCATTTTTACAATAGGAGAAAATATTTCATTGAAGTCGATACCTTTATTTTAAGAAAACCCTTTTACCACAAGCCTAAACTTGTACCTTTTCTTCTCACCTTCTTCTTCCTTTAGCTTATACACCCATTTGTTCTGCAGTTCTCGCTTACCTTTAGGAAACTCAACCAATTCTCATGTTTGGTTGCGATGTAATGAGTCCATCTCCACTTGCATGCTCTTCATCGATTCTTCTTTGGATTTGTGATGCATAGCTTCTTTGTATGACTCCGGCTCTTCAGAATCTAAGATCAAAAGATGGTTGAAGGAAGGAACAAACCTTTCTGGAGGTCTACTCGCTCTTGTAGATCTTTGGGGAATAGGTTGAGGCTCCTCATTTGGTGACATTGTTGCACATTGTCACCGTTTGTAGTCCTTGAGTCTTCACCATCCTCAAGCTCCATATACTCACCACTTGTTTCTTTTGTTTGTTCTCTTTCCAAGTAATCTTTAAACTTTTTTTTTTGGTTAAAAATTACATCCCTACACCTAAAGAATTTACCATCTTCAGGATCCTAGAGGACAAGAGTACAATGTGAGCTATTAAGGTTAGAGGTTTAACTAGAGAGAGAGAGAGAGAGAGAGAGAGAGAGAGAGAGAGAGAGAGAGAGAGAGAGAGCCCTCACATTGTACTCCTGTCCTCTACATCCTTTGTCACTAACATAAAGAAGTGGTTTGGGAGATGGGATGCATTACACTTGCTACATGATGCTTCAATTGACTCTCAAGTGAATGAAGCTTTTCTACAACGCCAATGTATTACGGCTTGGGAGAAATCCGGTGGGTCACGCTTCATACATTACACCACCTATATTGCCCCCAACTACAAAACCATGTTCTTCGCTAAGAGAGGAAACCGTACTCACACTTACATGCTTGAGCCTATTCCCTTGTCTGCGATACGCACTATCGCAGCAATTCGGCTTAGCTCCCATTTCCTTCGATGCGAGATAGGGCGTTGGGGCAATGGAGAAGAGTCAAATCGATTGTGCACATTATGCTCACTGCAAGTTCGAGAGTCTGAGTACCACACACTACTAGAATGCTCAGCTTTTGATCACATCCGAACTTGCTTCTCTCACATTTTCAGCCATAACTTAGACCTACACACTTTCCTCTCCCAGCCAAAGTGTGGGCTCTCCATTGCGACTCTCATCACTACAATTTTGGAGCATCGAGAGTCACTCATCAGCCATACACATACTACATCACATGTAACTTTGGTCCCATAGGTCATATTTGACCTCCGAGGACGATAATAAAATCTATCTATCTATCTCTCTCTCTCTCTCTCTCTCTCTCTCTCTCTCTCTCTCTCTCTCTCTCTCTCTCTCTCTCACACACACACACACACACACACACACACACACAAGCACAAAAACTAGGATCACAATGTGCATAGATGGTTTTTCCCACTCTTAAAGCCTCTCCATGTGTTCATGTGATCCTAGTTTTTCTGCTTGAGAGAGAGAGAGAGAGATAGATAGATAGATTTTATTATCGTCCTCGGAGGTCAAATATGACCTATGGGACCAAAGTTACATGTGATGTAGTATGTGTATGGCTGATGAGTGACTCTCGATGCTCCAAAATTGTAGTGATGAGAGTCGCAATGGAGAGCCCACACTTTGGCTGGGAGAGGAAAGTGTGTAGATCTAAGTTATGGCTGAAAATGTGAGAGAAGCAAGTTCGGATGTGATCAAAAGCTGAGCACTCTAGTAGTGTGTGGTACTCAGACTCTCGAACTTGCAGTGAGCATAAAGTGCACAATCGATTTGACTCTTCTCCATTGCCCCAACGCCCTATCTCGCATCGAAGGAAATGGGAGCTAAGCCGAATTGCTGCGATAGAGTGTATCGCGGACAAGGGAATAGGCTCAAGCATGTAAGTGTGAGTACGGTTTCCTCTCTCAGCGAAGAACATGGTTTTGTAGTTGGGGGAAATATAGGTGGTGTAATGTATGAAGCGTGACCCACCGGATTTCTCCCAAGCCGTAATACATTGGCGTTGTAAAAAAGCTTCATTCACTTGAGAGTCAATTGAAGCATCATGTAGCAAGTGTAATGCATCCCATCTCCCAAACCACTTCTTTATGTCTTGCATCCATCCCGTGCTCAAGATCTTGCTTTTATGCATCTTTTGAACTTTTTTGCTTGCTTCCCATGCAATTGTAGGAAGTCGATGTGAGGGGTTTTGACGCATCTTTATCATGTACTCCACAACCCTTTCCATGCCATAACCTCAATTGGAAGAGATCCCGACTCAAGAAGTAGGAGCATATATGGTGTTTGTGTCTTAACTTGGAGAAAGTTTGTAAGAAAACGCTTTTGGACATTCTCAAACTCTTTCCAAGTAGACTTTGAGATGCTCCCACCCCACACTTCAACTCCATAAAGAAGAACCGGTGTCACCAATGCATCAAAAAGATACTTCTTGAGAACCCAACACTTGATGTTTCCCGCATTACACATGTTCTCAAATGCATAATATGCTCTCTTTCCCGCTTCCAAACGACGCATAGCACATTCATGCCACTTGTGATTGGATGGAACCTCAAGGCCAAGGTACTTAAAGCTCTCAACAACTTCAAGTGTCTAGTTGTTATACACAATGCATGGCTTCTCCTTATGGTTGGTTTTCACAAGCATAACCTTTGTTTTGGATTCATTTACAATCAGCCCACTATGCAAGCAAAAGTTCTCAAGGACAACCATAAGCTTTTGTGCATCTTCTAAAGTGTGTGCTAGAAGCACTACATCATCCGCATACAACAAAAGCATGATTACCACATTGCAAATAGTGACCTCTTCAATGCCTTCTTCTTGCATAAAGTCAAGTACCATTTGTTCCAATTGATCGATGCATAGACCAAAGAGAGTTGGTGACAATGGACATCCTTGTTTAACCCCAATAGTGCTTACAAAAATTTCTGAAATTTCTCTTCCCATGCGCAATTGACAAATCACCTTCTCATAGATTCGAGAAACCGCAAGCATAAACTCACTTGGCACTTGGAGTTCTTCCATCCTTCCCCACAAATTGTTACGTGGAATCATATCAAATAGAGAGAGAAATAGAGAGAGAGAAATAGAGAGAGAGAGAGAGAGAGAGAGAGAGAGAGAGAGAGACCTCCCATTGTACTCATGTCTTGTACATCATTTGGGGGCTAGGACTTTGAACATGTCTTTTCATCTACAGTATACAACCACTTTATGAATTGAGAGAGAGAGAGAGAGAGAGAGAGAGGGTGAGAGAAATAGAGAGAGAGAGAGAGAATATTGAAATGTTTGGTAGAATGGTACACAAAGACAACTCTGCCCACTATCAAAGCCTCTTGGCGCACCGTAATCATATTTTGGTGCTTGAGAGAGAGAGAGAGAGAGAGAGAGAGAGAGAGAGAGAGAGAGAGATAGATTTTATTATTGTCCTCGGAGGTCAAATATGACCTATGGGACCAAAGTTACATGTGATGTAGTATTTGTATGACTGATGAGTGACTCTCGATGCTCCAAAATTGTAGTGATGAGAGTCGCAATGGAGAACCCACACTTTGGCTGGGAGAGGAAAGTGTGTAGGTCTAAGTTATGGCTGAAAATGTGAGAGAAGCAAGTTCGGATGTGATCAAAAGCTGAGCACTCTAGTAGTGTGTGGTACTCAGACTCTCGAACTTGCAGTGAGCATAATGTGCACAATAGATTTTACTCTTCTCCATTGCCCCAACGCCCTATCTCGCATCGAAGGAAATGGGAGCTAAGCCGAATTGCTGCGATAGTGCGTATCGCGGACAAGGGAATAGGCTCAAGCATGTAAGTGTGAGTACGGTTTCCTCTCTCAGCGAAGAACATGGTTTTGTAGTTGGGGGCAATATAGGTGGTGTAATGTATGAAGCGTGACCCACCGGATTTCTCCCAAGCCGTAATACATTGGCGTTGTAAAAAAGCTTCATTCACTTGAGAGTCAATTGAAGCATCATGTAGCAAGTGTAATGCATCCCATCTCCCAAACCACTTCTTTATGTCTTGCATCCATCCCGTGCTCAAGATCTTGCTTTTATGCCTCTTTTGAACTTTTTTTCTTGCTTCCCATGCAATTGTAGGAAGTCGATGTGAGGGGTTTTGACGCATCTTTATCATGTACTCCACAACCCTTTCCATGCCCATAACCTCAATTGGAAGAGATCCCGACTCAAGAAGTAGGAGCATATATGGTGTTTGTGTCTTAACTTGGAGAAAGTTTGTAAGAAAACGCTTTTGGACATTCTCAAACTCTTTCCAAGTAGACTTTGAGATGCTCCCGCCCCACACTTCAACTCCATAAAGAAGAACCGGTGTCACCAATGCATCAAAAAGATACTTCTTGAGAACCCAACACTTGATGTTTCCCGCATTACACATGTTCTCAAATGCATAATATGCTCTCTTTCCCGCTTCCAAACGACGCATAGCACATTCATGCCACTTGTGATTGGATGGAACCTCAAGGCCAAGGTACTTAAAGCTCTCAACAACTTCAAGTGTCTCGTTGTTGTACACAATGCATGGCTTCTCCTTATGGTTGGTTTTCACAAGCATAACCTTTGTTTTGGATTCATTTACAATCAGCCCACTATGCAAGCAAAAGTTCTCAAGGACAACCATAAGCTTTTGTGCATCTTCTAAAGTGTGTGCTAGAAGCACTACATCATCCGCATACAACAAAAGCATGATTACCGCATTGCAAATAGTGACCTCTTCAATGCCTTCTTCTTGCATAAAGTCAAGTACCATTTGTTCCAATTGATCGATGCATAGACCAAAGAGAGTTGGTGACAATGGACATCCTTGTTTAACCCCAATAGTGCTTACAAAAATTTCTGAAATTTCTCTTCCCATGCGCAATTGACAAATCACCTTCTCATAGATTCGAGAAACCGCAAGCATAAACTCACTTGGCACTTGGAGTTCTTCCATCCTTCCCCACAAATTGTTACGTGGAATCATATCAAAGGCTTTCTTAAAGTCTACAAAACAACAATACAATCGCTTGCCTTTCAACCGACTTTCCTCCATGAGAACACGAAGAGTGACAAGATGATCAATGGTGCTATGGCATCGACGAAAACCCGCTTGTCCCTTTGCACGCTTGTCATTCTCTTCAGCCCAATCACTCAATTTCATCTCCATTATGCACCCAAACAACTTTGCCATAAGAGACCCAATCATTATAGTCCGGTAGTTGCTTACATTCTTTACATCCCCTCCTTTATGCAAAGGCTTAACCCAATTAGTACTCCAATCATAAGGCATACCATGTTGAAGTGCAAGGTTGAACATATCACACATCCACTCATGGGTAAAATCTCCCGTCCATTTGATCATCTCCGGCTTGATACCTTGAAGATCTCCCGCTTTGCGAGTGGCCAACTTTTCAAGCCCACCGCATACATCCTCAATAGTAAAAAAAGATGGCATACATGGGAGTGAACCATAAAATGGCATTTTTTCAGAATTTTCTTGCTCATATAATTGCCTACAATGTGTGTACATATCCACTAGACTCAAGTTACCAAAATTCTCAACCCGCTTGCCTCTCAAGTTTCTCCAAAATCTTCCACATGCATGTGCCTTTTCTTGGACTTGAAATTCTTGTTGCTTTACTTCCCATCTTCTTCTCTTCTTTTGAATCAATGCCTTGTATGTATGCAAATGACTTTGATAGTTGTCTTTGTCCATAGTTGCATCAAGCTTTATCAAGGACTTTCGAGCATCTTGACATTCTTTATCAAACCACCTTTTGCGTGATCTATCTTTGTTGATACCATGGAGATGCTTTATGGCAAAGCATTCTTCCGCACAAGAAAAAATAGCTTTCTTGAAAGCTTCCCATTTAGTTTCCAATGGTGCATCACATTGAAGCTTTGTCATCCATAATTTTTGCTCAACCATTTCAATGTACATTGGTGCCCGTTTGAAATCCATACATAGTGATAACTTCTCTTTCCTTTGGCTGAGATTATCATGCTTAGTTGCTTCTCCACATGAAAGGTCAATACATAAGGTGCGATGGTCGGATTCCGGGGTCCATTGACCAAACATAAAACTCTTTCTGCGATACATGATGGCTTCAGAGAGTAGCATATAGTCAATCACACTATCCCCATTATGTATTCTACATGTAAATCCATTGGTTCCACTCCACAAAGATACACCATTGGCAATGAGCATACCCGTGCTATTACACATGTGTAAAAGTAACTTTCCATAGTGATCCGGCTCTTTCTCATCCATTGAAGTACGATCATACAAGTGAACTTCCTCCAACTCCCTTGAAATGTATGGCATATCAAATTGTTGAGTATCATGTTGCAATGTTCTTGTGCGAGCATTCATATCCCCAAATACAATAACATCACCTTCACCTTTGAAATAAGCAATGTCCTCTTCCAAATCAGAAAATGGTTGATCTCTATCCATATAAGCATAAAAGGGAGAATCATGATGAGGAATGTAGCAACCGGCTACAAAAATGGGTGCTCTTTTTGGTGTCATAATTTTCAGCCATACATAACGTTTGTACTTGTCATCTTTCACAATTGATACAAAATCTTCCAATCCTTTCTTAACCATACATGCTAACCCTCCTTGTCCTCTTCGTTGCTTGAGATTCTTTGACCACATCAATGAATGTACATTGTAATCCTCCAAGCCGTTAATCCTTTGTGTATCATGCTCCCAAGTTTCAACAAGAAGTACAACATCGGCTTTGCTTGTTAGTTCATCAATGCCAACCCCCGCATTCCATGGGTATCCATTACAATTCCAAAAGCATATTTTCAATTGTAACTCGGTCTCATAGGTCACGCATCCCTATTTTCTTGAGAGACTTGCCTCCTCCTTGGGCACATTTTCTTCATGAGAGATCTCCTTGTTTTTATTATTCTTTTCCTCATATGCCTTGTGACGCATATTTTGTTGCTTAATAGTGCGATCTTCACATACAAAACAATTTTAATTCCTCAAATAGATCCAACTATTATCAAGGATAATCTTTCGCTTGGTCTCATCTGGCATGGTGCATACAATTGGCCGTTCTCCCGAGCGAGGAGCTCCTTGCTTCCCCACTCTATGTGCTCCATAGACCATAACTCCGGACATGCCAAAGTGGCTTTTGAAGAAATCTTCAATAACAATGGCAAGAGAAGGAGGTGTCTCTAACTTCTCTTCGGGAATTCCACGAATAACAATGTTCTTGGAACGTCGCTCCCGTTCCTTCCACTCCTCCACATCCACATTCTCAACATTCTTTGTTTGAACCATAACTTGCATGAGTGAGGAATTAGAAACCACATTGCTACCACATACATCAGCCCAAGACTTGTTTGTGCATACATTTTTCATGTCGCATACATCCCGGCTCATAGTGTCAAATTTCTCCTCTTTCAATACATGGTCATGCTCTACTTTGCTCATCCGCTCCTTCAAAGCATTCAAGTCCACAAGAGAGCGTTTACATTCCTTGACTTCCTCTTCAAGTTGCATCAAACGTGTTGTTTGCATCTCAAGTGTCCTCTTGAGATTCTCATTCTCAACCACAAGTACCCTTAGTGTGCCATTCTCCATTGCAAGTGCTCGTAAGTCTTCGCCTTGTTTGTTTACGGTCTCTTGCAATGATACCAAGTACGCCATGATCATGGTTTCCGATGTCGTTGGTTGGGTGGTTGTGTTGCTATCTCCACACTTAGGAGATTTTGGATCATTTTCCACAATGGTTGTGGACCTTGTTGAAGAAGAAGAACCCTTGCAAGTGCCGGAAGACATTGTATGTAAAATAGGAGATGAGAATCAATTTTGTTGAACCTGTTCACTTCGGAAATGCTGCTACAGAAATGTCTTCCATAACTTTGAAAATTTCTGTCTTTACATCAATGCGTACAGGACTTCGTGCTCTTCGATTGAGGCTATAGATCACCCAAATCGGAGTTCGGATGAAGAAGTTATGATCAAAAGAGCGGACTGCTGTCTACTAGGTCAAAAAACGGCTGTACTGAGAGATAGATAGATAGATAGATAGTTCTATTATCGTCCTGGGAGGTCAAATATGACCTATGGGACCAAATGAACATGTCACGTGGTGTGAGTGGAGTTCATAAGTGACTCTCGATGCTCAAAAATGGCTGAAATGAGCGTCGCAATAGAGAGTCCACATCGTGGTTGGGAGAGGAAGGTATGTAGGGAGAGCTCATGGCTGAATATATGGGAAAAAGAGGATCTAATGTGGTCAAAAGCTGAGCACTCAAGTAGTGTGTGGTACTCACTCTCTCGCACTTGACGAGGGCATAAGGTGCAAAGTCGATGACACTCCTCGCCAGTGCCCCAACGTCCTGTCTCGCAGCGTAGAGAATGGGAGCTAAGACGAATGGAGGCAATGGTGCGGATCGCACTCAACGAGATGGGCTCAAGGATGTAGGAATGGGTTCGGTTACCTCGTTCCGAGAAGAAGAGAGATTTGTAGTTTGGGGCAACGTGTGTGGTGTAATGGCTGAAGCGAGAACCTCCGGATTTCTCCCAAGCCATGATACATTGGCGTTGTAAGAAGGCCTCATTAACTTGGGAGTCGATCGACGCATCCTTGACCAAGTGACATGCATCCCATCTTCCAAACCATTTCTTGATATCAAGCATCCACCCCGAACTTAGTATTTTGCTCTTGCATGTCTTTTGAACCTTTTGACTTGCTTCATATGCGATTCTAGGAAGTCGATGCAAAGGGCTACGTTGTGTCTTACGCATGTACTCCACAACCCTTTCCATGCCCAAGACCTCAATGGGAAGCGATCCGGACTCAAGAAGTAAGAGCATGTAGGGTGTTTGTGTCTTGACTTGGAGAAAGTTGGTGAGAAAACGCTTTTGGACATTCTCAAACTCTTTCCAAGTAGACTTCCCGATGCTTCCACCCCACACCTCCACTCCATAAAGAAGCACCGGTGTCACCAATGTGTCAAAGAGGTACTTTTTGAGAGCCCAACACTTGATCTCTCCTGCATTGCACATGTTCTCAAATGCATAATAAGCCCTCTTTCCGGCTTCCAAGCGACGCATTGCACAATCCTTCCATTTATGATTGGATGGAACCTCAAGGCCAAGGTACTTGAAGAGAGAGAGAGAGAGAGAGAGAGAGAGAGAGAGAGAGAGAGAGAGAGAGAGAGAGAGAGAGAGATAGATAGAGAGAGAGAGAATATTGAGATGTTTGGTAGAACAACACACGGAGATGGCTATATCCACTCTCAAAGCCTCTTGGTGCACCTATTTTTGTGCTTTAGAGTTAGAGAGAGAGAGAGAGAGAGAGAGAGAGAGAGAGAGAGAGAGAGAGAGAGAGAGAGAGAGAGATACAAAGATTCTACTCTTTCAGGACAATGGCAAGAACAAAGAAGACTATTGTTGAGTTAAGGGCTAAATTGAAACAAGAAGAAGATGTAGCCAATAAACATGCTACTATCTTCTTGAGAGAGTGGTGGGTGGGCAGGAAAAATTGACAGGCCCTCTATACAGATGTTTAAGATTCTCAAGAAAAAGCAAACGAGAGAGTCCTCCCCACTATTTGTGGCATCCGATGGCTCTATCCAAAATGAAAACAAAAATCTTGAATTTGCTACATCTCATTTTGAGAAATTGTTCAATCCTAATAAGGCGATCTCCCCCCAAGTGATGTAAGCAGGGGAGGAAATTCGGAAGTACAGGCTTAAAGTAGTTCCAGAAGAAGCCAGTATCCGAGTTGATTTCCTCTTCTCGATTTTTGAAATTAATACAGCAATCGATTCTCTGGACCCAAATAAATCCCCTGGGTTAGATGGCCTGCCCTCTGAATTCTTTCAGGTGTTTAAAGAAATTCTTGCCACTTGTCTCTTAAAGATATGGGAAGAAACAGTTTGGTTCCGGGCACTCCCATATTCTATCAACATGGGGATCATCAAACTTCATCACAAGAAAGGTG
The DNA here is from genome assembly GCF_014529385.1 of Adiantum capillus-veneris. Lineage (NCBI taxonomy): Eukaryota > Viridiplantae > Streptophyta > Polypodiopsida > Polypodiales > Pteridaceae > Adiantum > Adiantum capillus-veneris. The sequence continues at coordinate 152,344,938 of NC_140942.1, read as the reverse complement.
CCATGGAAAGACCTGTCTATTTGGCGACCTCTTACTATGCTCAACGCATGTTATAAGATTTTTGCCAAAGTGGTTTTTCTCCGAATCACCCCCATCTTAATGAAATGGATTTGTACAGAACAGAAAGACTTTATTAAAGGGAGGAGGATCATTGAGGCGGTCATAGCTCTTTGGGAAGGAGTTGATCATTCAAAAGACTTGGGAATTGATTATGTATTTGTAAAAATATACTTTGACAAAGCCTATGACCACCTTGAATGGTCTTTTATCCTGCTTATCCTAGAAAACATGGGATTTGGTAAGGGGCTGATCCGGTTTGTAACCACACTTTGTGGTCATGCTAGAGCTAGAGTCTCCCTCAATGGAGCTATGTCAGAGTTCTTTGAGCTTAATAGTTCAATTAGACAGGGTTGCCCCTTGACCCCTATTCTGCTTGTAATAAGTGCGAATGGCCTAAGCTACCTGGTCAAAGGAAAGATGGTGGAGGGTGTCATCAAAGGTATCCCACTACCAAATAGGGTCAACCAACAATGTCTATCACAGTTCGCTAATGACACAAATGCCTTGTTGTGTAACAAGGATAATTCACTACAGATGTTTTGATATGCTATGGAAAACTTTTGCTCTGCTTCTGGGTCAAGAATCAACCACAGCAAGACAGGAGTCCGAGCCTCTCGGACTCCTCTCCCTGAGTGGCTTCTTAATCAAGGGTGCTCACTGATTATTGATGGCGAAATCTTTAGATTGTTGGGTATCCCATTTGGATTCAAGGTCTCCCTTAGACAAAGGTGGGATTGGGGGCTAGAATGGTTCAAGGCCAAGCTAGACCGATGGAAATGCTTTCAGGTCTCACTGGCTAGCTGAGTGATAGTAATCAATCGCTTTATCAATGCTTATTTCTTGTTCTTTCTCAGTTGCTGGTGTCCTCTCGACTCTCATCTTGGCATTATTAATAAATACTATAGGAGCTTCCGCTGGGGGGGAGATCCGTTTAAGAAAGAAACAGCTAAAGTTAGGTGGGAAATCTGTTGTCTACCAGTAGATAAAGGGGGTTGGGATATAAAAAATGTCAACAATTGGGTGAGTAAAATTGCAGTCAAACTACTCATCCGAGCACTAGAGGACACTAACCAAGAATGGTCCCTTCTCCTGTTCTTCAGAAGACTCAAAAAAATCTCTCTGGAGAACTTGAAGCAATGGAAGAACCTGAATTGGGTCATTATCTTCTTTGGGCCCTTCCCCATTAAGAAAAAAGGGTTTCTAACCTCTCTATCGGGAGCTTGGAATAGGTCTCGAGTAAATCTGTGAGTATTTTGGCTTACCAACAAGGCTATTGATGTTCGTCAATATGACTCCATTTGGTGGCCTCTTGCCCCCCTAACCCCAAATACTAATAATCAAATAAGGATGGGACTTTGATGTCACATGAAAGGAATATCCACTTGGGGAGTTCTGTGGAACGCTCAACTTCATAAGTGGAAATTAGCTAAGGAATTGTTGCTCCAATTTCCTCTCCAGCCATGAGAACTAAAGCTCATACTCTCCAGAATGGAATATTTCCCACGTCTAAGTTATGGAAGTTGTTCCTCAATGAATCAATCCCTCTTAATGCCTTTGGATGGAAAGGAGGGTATAAGTTGCATCACCCGCAGATGAGATACAATGAAATAAGCCCTCCGCTATATATCACTCTAAACAGGTGCTAGAATATCAGTCTAGACAGAAGACAATGGATGTTCAAGTTTAAGAAATTGTGGGATAAGTCAACCAAACCTAAGAAATCAGTCCTTCTATGGTTCATCCTCCATAAAGCCCTTTGGATTAGCGAGAAAAGTTCAAATGCAGAGTTATCTTTTGGAATCTGCTTTTGATGGAGATCAGTGGTAGAATTTATTTGTCACTTATTTATATATGGTCCCCAATTTGATGTCATTTTGTTCCCTATTAGAACTGTCCTTAAAAAGCTGTTCTCTTGGAGACAACTTCTTCTAGGAAATCCATAGGCATCCTGGCCTGCTACTGGAACCATACCAGGGCTGAATTCTTGTGGATCATTTGGAAACTGAGAAACGTCTATTCTATGTATTTAATGAGTCTTATCAGGCTCCCAACCTGATATCTCTCTTCATTAGAAAAAATATTAAGCCCAAAAGGGTCTTGTAAGGGTCCCTAATTTTAAGGGATTAAAACTGAAAATGTGTGTGATTTAGGAGACAAGGCCATTGAATGAGGGTATTCTCCTAGGCTTTTTTTTAGGCTGTCATAGGCTTTTTGTAGGTCGAAATAGAGGCTACGGAGGGAGGATAATATATTCTCTCTCTACCCAAAAGAGTGGTGGTCCTTATGACAATAACCACCCTCCCCCCCTTTTTGCCACATCATCAAGGGCGTCCATAACCTCAGCCCAAAAAAACACTTTTTTCAACAAAAAAAAAACCTCACTTTTACTCAAAACTTCTCCCCAACCTATATGTATACTCAAAAATCAAATTTCTCTCTCAAAATCTCTCTGTTAAACCTGCTAAATATCAAACTTCCCACGTTTTTTTAATTTCCCTCCAAAATCACTCCCCTCTCTCTTACTCCTCTCCCTCTCTCTTCTCTCTCCTACTTTTTATCACACACTCTTCCTCCTTCCCTCTCCTTGTTGCAGTTTCACTCCATAGCTTTGCTGTAGCTCTCCCCCCCATAGCTCTCCACTCCATAGCCCTCTTCTCCACTCCATAGCTCTCCTGCAACTCTCCATCCCATAGCTCTCTTGCAGCTCTCCATCCCATAGCTCTCCACTCCATATCTCTTTTTCATCTCTCCATCCCAAAGCTCTCCACTCAATAGCTCTCCTCTCCACTCCATAGCTCTCTGTAGATCTCCACTCCATGGCCCTCTTCTCCACTCCATAGCTCTCCTGCAGCTCTCCATCCCAAAGCTCTCCACTCCATATCTCTCCTCTCCACTATGTAGCTCTCCTCTAGATATCCACTCCATAGCCCTCTTCTCCACTCCATAGCTCTCCTGCAGCTCTCCATCCCATAGCTCTCTTGCAGCTCTCCATCCCAAAGCTCTCCACTCCATAGCTCTCCTCTCCATTCTGTAGATCTCTTGCAGATCTCTACTCCATAGCCCTCTTCTCCACTCCATAGCTCTCATGAAGGTCTCCATCCCATAGCTCTCCTACAGCTATCCATCCCAAAGTTCTTTTCTCCACTCCGAGCTCTTCTGCAGCTCTCCATCCCATAGCTCTTCACTCCATAGCTCACCTCTCCCCTTTGTGGCTCTGCTGTTGCAACTCTTGACTCTTTCTTGGGGCCAACGTCATTCCCCTTTCCATGGAGCTAGGCGACATTACAAACCTCCCATCCACAGCAAGATCGTCAAAAACAAAACGCGTGCTTATCTGGTTGTCAAAAGAGCTTGCACCCTCCAAGCGTTATGAATTACATACAGCACAACAATGCCGCAGTGCAGGTCACACAGATCAGGACTTTTGGGAGGATGGTTGCCTCTACCCCAATGACCCTTTGGTTAATGTGTATCCACATTCAATAGTAGGTAGAGGGGAGCCAGATCTCCTTGGCTACTGCAAGCGGTTGTCCACTATCAGAGCTTGTAGTGTGCAATGATGGATGCATTAACACCAAGTTATCATTCATAAAAATTCTAGTCTGCAACAGATATCATTCATGTGGAGAAAGAAGCACAAACTCTTTAGCAACATGTGGAAGAGAAGGATGGTAAGATTGTAATGCTTGAGGGTACCATATTGAGTTTGAAAGAGACACCTTTATGTGCAAGGGAGCATAAGAGGATCTTCTCATCCATAGAGACCCTTGCTCCCAAAGGTGGTTCTTGGATGAGAAGAGTTATAGCTACAAGGTGCATTGTTTAATACCCTATCACATTTCCTACATGTATGAAGTCGCTTTTGTGGTGATTGTTTTGTTTTTTATTCTTCTTGCAGGAATTTCACCCAAGAGACATGTGGTAGCCAAAGCCAAGAGGATCCCATTTATTTGCTTACTAGTTTCCTTAAGAAGTTAGATGTCATAGCACTCATGCACACACCAAAAGGAAAACATATCTATTTTGTTGTAACCAAGGAGGTGATGTGTAAGTTTCCTAATCTCGTAAGTGATGTTGATTTTCAAAAGGAATACGATGAAGTTGGAGTTAGTACAAAGGGTTACACTGCACTACATGGCCTCTTCAAGAACGCATTGAGGGAACAAGGAGTTATTGAGAATGTATTCCAGTGCCACGCAAGTGAAACTTGCTAGAGGGACCTCCAATGAAGATGTTTTCTCATGTCTAGGTCACTATTGCACATAGAGGAGACTATACCCTCATCTTTCTTTGTACAATCTCCACAAAGTGCTAAGAAAGCTACCAATGCAAGGAATCATGCCAATAATATTGACAAGGGATTTCCTTACCTTATGTCAAATAATATTTTGTCCATTTGAAGAGGCTTCAACAAGCAATGGTTGTCTTTTATGCACTACCTTCTAATGGTGAGGAAAGAATCATGTGACGTTTCGCTTTCATTGTTGTTGTATGACCTTCACTTTTTGCCTTTCTTCTCTTGCAGTGTTTGGAACTAAGTTGGTGTTTGTTTTCAAGCTTGACGCATGCCAAATTGTGAAGCAATGAAGGCTAGAGAGGATAAGTGTCATATTTTTATTGTTAAGACCTCAAGAATACGAGTCTAGCAATGATAATTTTGTCATAGAGGATGCAGACCCACCCTCCAAGCGTTGCCACAAAACAAAGTTTTACAGCAAGATGGGCAAGAGGCGCTACATAGGCAACCTCACAGAGTGCGCCGTTTGAGCAGAGCCTTTGTTGATATTCGACAATATTAAAAGTGTGTGGACCTTCTCATCCGAAGGGCTCCTTTTGCACGGACATGCAAGGAGATTGTGCAAAGCTACAACACTAAGTTACCCCTGCAGCCCATCGGCCTCGAACGACTCAAGAAGTCACAGAGGCATACTTGGTGGGCTTATTTGAGGATACCAACTTGTGTGCCAAGCATGCAACTATAATGCAAAAAGATTTGGCACTAGCCCGTCAGATACGAGCGGACTTGTAGATAGTAATAAGTACAACAACACCTTTTTGCAATGGATATGTAATGACTTCAAATTTGGAAATATAATGATGCTCACTCATTTGGGAATGTCTCGCTTCTTATGTCATTTAAGCTCTTTGTATTTAATTTGTGTTCAATAATTTTTTATAAGTCTAATGTACATTGTCGGGTGGTTCTTGCACACCATGCCATTGAACACGAAGGGGGAGACGGGGAGGGGGGGAGTTGTGGATGAGTATTTTGTTGGCTAGTGCTACAAAACCTTCACAACATGCTTCAAGTGCCATTTGTTGAATGCACACATAATATCTATTTTGGCCAAAATTGATGTCTTGTGGACAAGGGTTTTTAATAGTGTTTCGGCCAAAACAAGCATATCTGGTGCCTTCCAGATGTCAATCAAAGGAATTTTGGTTGTCTCTCAGTCTTCGGTAGGTACAAAAGGTTGGGAAGGCACTAGTAGCAAAAAACCGTCAATGATTACTTTGATGGGTCTTATTTTCCTTTTGAAATACACACATATCATCTGTCAGGCCCAAACTCGCTGCCTTGTGGACAGGGACCTTCAGCACCACCGTGGAAAGAACAGATGATATGTGTGTATCTCAACAGGAAAATAAGACCTAGCAAAGTAATCACTGATGGTTTTTTTGCTACTAGTGCCTTCCCAACCTTTTGTACATGTGGAAGACTGAGAGACAACCAAAATGCCTTTGATTGACATCTAGAAGGGTCCAGATATGCTTCTTTAAGCCCAAATAGTGTTAAAAACCCTTGTCCACAAGACATCAATTTTGGGCAAAACAAGTCCAAAATTGGTGCCTTGTGGATAGTGTTTTTGTGCAATTTTTGGGACAAATCCAGCACAACATTAGCATTAAGAATACCATTTGAAAGCTAATGACACTTTGTGGCAATTACTTGCCTTTATACTGACCCCTTCGTCTGGCAAGTTGGGACCCTCGACATCATCACAGTAGATAGAGATTGACCCACAAAGCACTTGCACAATCATAGTTTTTAAATTGACTAATGAACACCATGTCTCTATACCAAATAAAGATTCAAAGCACCTAATAAAACTCACAGTAAACTTGTCCATTCAGAACTAGAAAATTAAATTTCACTGAAATCCATGTATTTACACCAACTTGTAAGTCAAGATAGGAAAGTACATGTGGAACTGATATTATATTGACATATGAAATTACAAAAGGGGCTCATTACTTAGGAGGCATTGTGCAACTTCCTTGCGTCTTGCTTCAGCATTAGGTAAAATGGAAGTTGGGAATGAGACCGCTACGGCTTGTGGGTCTTCCACTCCTAAGGCTTGATTGATAGCTACACCGGCTAAGACGTTGCCACAAAAATCTATGCCAAAAGTGGCCATTGCAAGGGATTTGTTTACAAGAAAAACTATTTGCATAGTATGAGGTATAGTAGGCAAGCACAAGAGCTTGTTGACAGCCTTCAAGACCCACAAAGAAAAATTTCCATCAAGGGAGACATCCTTGTGGATAATGCATATGTCGCCCATGGGTAGTTTGCTGATGTAGTTTACAAGCGTTGTTTCTGGGCCAAAAACATTGTTGTCTCCACCTTGCAAGCTGCCCACACCTCCATGTCCAAAAGATCCTACAAAAGTTCGTGTTAGGAAAATACATTGGGATGGTCAATTACACAAGGAAGACAATTACCGCATGCTGCCTATCGTTGTCGTCCATAGTTGGTGTGAGGTAAAGGTTGAGGGTCAATCTCCTCTCATCGATAATGTTTGGGGCATCAAAGTCAAGTGACTCAACATGAAGAGGTTGTTGATTTTCCACAAGCTTGGCTTGGGTTGCCAAGAACTCGTCCTCCATGACGTTTGCCTTCTCTGCAACTGCAATATTTAAAGTGACCAAGGCAACTGTGTCATCGACTGCGATCACTAACTTGCATAGTTTTAGAGACATCATTTGGAATTGTAATATGAATGTCAAATGTCACAAGATTGCCTTCAAGGCTTTGTAGTCTTACACATCCACCACTTGTAGTAGAAGCGTATATACAAAGTTGTGCAAACTTTTAAGTACCGTATCCAAAGCCCCTAGCTTGTGAGATCAATAACTTGCACAGTTTTTTAGTATTGTAATATGAATGTCAAATGTCACAAGATTCCCTGCAAGGCTTTGTAAGGTATCCATTTCCCTGTCTTACACATCCACAACTCTAGGTGGAAGCGTATAAACAAAGTTGTGCAAACTTTTAAGTACTATATCCCAATACCTGAAGCCCCTCGCTTGCATCAATATCTATCTTCCTGATGCATACCCTCTATAAATCCCCATTTCTCTCCTAACAAGGGTTGTAATGCTTCAAAAGACATATTCTTGCATATAAATATAGTGGGTGTGACATTGAATGACAGGGCCTTAAATAAATGCTCAAAAACATGCATGAGACAATATCGACCTAGACCTACAAACCTAAAAGCCTTCTCAAACTTCAACAAGGAAAGAATGTAAAAAACCATCTTCTTCTTTATGGATAAGATGGATGACAAAGATCAGGTTGCAGCCACTCCATGCTAAGAAGTGATCGCATGTCAATTCCGTTGATCTTACCATAACAATGCTCTAAGGTGGGCAAGTGTGTGTGTGTGTGTGTGTGTGTGTGTGTGTGTGTGTGTGTGTGTGTAGAAGAACATTCTGCTTTGCAATAGCATTGATGGTTGCACACTGAGAAGCATCATGACACCAATTTCAACATAAAAATCTTGAAAATTTCTAGAGAGACTTCTTAATTGTTGTTGCTCACCAAGTTTGATGGAAATATATCTACATAGACATCAAATGGCCCAAAATAAACATACTAGCATACGTGAACACATAGGTCAACTCAATGCATATGTCTATTGCAACAACAAAGAGAAGCAACTTACAGTTAGGTGAAAAAAGTTGGATTAGTGAACCCCAAATGCATATTAGGCATTGAATACACATGTTGAATAGCAACCACCGTCCCATTGATCCTATGGTCTTTGAACCCAAGCAGCCTCCCTTTCCAATGTTGATCCAAGTTGTCACAATCTTGAACATGATGAGTCCTGGTGGCTGCAGGTTGCATGAAAACCCAAGCTACTTTGTGGAACACTTGAGTCACCCACTCCCCATTAGAATCTCTGGTGTTGTACAAGACAACCCTTTCTACCTCACCTTTTGGCTTTCTTTGAGTAGTAGAGTTTGACATTGCTACAGAGGGAAAGGGGCTACAATAAGAGGGTGTGATGGTGGTTTTGAATGAGCTAGAGATGAAGGAAGAAGTAAATGTTTTTGGAGAGAGGGGGATGCAAAGGATTAAACCTTCAATGGAGAACCTTCAAGTGCAATAATGCAGCCATGGCAAGGAGACAAGAGGTGGTTGATAGAGTTTTTGTAGGTGCTCCAGCCATGGGAAGCTTGGAGATGATGGTCTAAGAAGATGTACCTGAAATGGTAAAAGAGGGTTAGAGAACTTTACCCCAATGTTGGAGCCATAGCCATGGATAGCTTGTAGATGATGGGCTATGAAGCGGTAGAAGAAAGGGTAGAAGAGGTGCTTGGTAAAGTCTCCACAAGTGCTGCAGGCATGGAGATCTTGGGGAGAGAGGATAGTGGAGGTGTAGATGAAAATTGGAAAGCACGTAGAGAGAGAGAGAGAGAGAGAAAGAGATTAGATTGTGAGCAGCTATGGAAAGCTTCCATATGTGTTGCAACCATAGCCATGGATAGCTTGTAGATGATGGGCTATGAAGTGGTAGAAGAAAAGGTAAAAGAGATGCTTGGTAAAGTCTCCACAAGTGCTGTAGCCATGGAGATCTTGGGGAGAGAGGACACTGGAGGTGTAGATGAAAATAGGAAAGCACATAGAGAGAGAGTGTGTGTTTAAATCCTGAGCAGCTATGTAAAGCTTCCATATGTGTTGCAGCTATGGAAAGCTTCCATATCTACTGTAGCTATGGAAAGCTTGAAGAGAGAGAGAGAGATAGATAGATAGATAGATTTAATTATCGTCCACGGAGGTGACATATGACCCATGGGACTAAAACAAAAACATTACATTTGTGTTTTCGGGGTGGAAGCGTTAGATACATATCAGTTAGGGACTGAGGGTCCATCAGGGGTAAAGGAAAAGGAAAGGATACAAGACAAAAAACAAAACCTAGGGGGCGTCCAGGCACAGGGGGAGCTGGCTTGGGAGTTCGAAACTCTTGAATGATGGCTTTATCGCCACGATAGACTGCGCATTTACCTTGTTTACGAGCTTCATGCATCTTTTTGAGCTGGCCTTCTTTGTGCCTGGGTTGGTTTGTAGTCAATTCCTCGGCAATCCAAAGGTTTTTCCCTTTCAGGTGATACGATTGGCACAACAACCTCGTCCGTTCTTCTGTTTTCTTGAAAGTGAGGATGCACTGTCCAAGAGGCACATGCCTATGTGTGCGTTGATCCAAGAGACAGTGTCCGACTCGATGTTGATTGGTTGAAGAATGTTGTTGAGCTTGACGATGGATTCTTCGAGGGAATCCTCCTCGGTGCACCATGGTGAGGAGAGTCCTCCAATCCTAATTTTGAGGGCAATGGATTCTTGTATCCGACATTCTTGTAAGGCTGCTTGTATGTCGTTCTCAATCTTCTTATGTGATGCCTTATTGGCTTCTTTCTGAGTTGTCTTGACAGTCTCGATGAGAGAAGCTTCAACTTCGAGTTTCTTTGCGAGAAAAGTTTCACTCTCCGTTGCTTTTGTATCCTCGAGCTTACACAAACGTTTTTTCAGTTCATCATTCTCCAAAGCAAGTTCTTGGATCTGAGTCTCTAGGGCCGTGATCCGTGCGTCTTGGCGAGCGGCGAGATCTTTCCTGGGCGCAGCTGCCATAGCAAGAAAACTCTTGCGTGTGTCAGAGGTCGGTGTGTTGAAAGAAGTCATGATTGAGAAATCTTCGATCTGCTGTGCGAGATCCTTTGTCTGTGGGTAAGCCTACTGTGGGAACCTGCTCTTGTGACTTTTGACAGTGACCTTAGTGTAAAAAAATAAAATATGATGAGCTCTATTCAGAAAGCCGCTCAAGCCTACTCACTGAGGTCAAGAGGGTCGGGTCGGGATGTCGAGGGGGCTGACTGCGCACCCTGCACTGGGTAGGTCGGGAGGTCGAGAGCTCGGGCTGGCTGACTACGCCGTTGGCGCCTGTTGTCTGAGGATGAAGGGGCAAGGTCGGCGGTCGAGCTGAGGCAAGGGGTGGGGGGGGCAAGGCTCAGGTCTTAACGCCCTCCCAAGGGCTACCCTCGCCCAAGGGGGGACATGGTGACACAGGGCAGAGGTTACGCTGAGGTTACACTAGGGCACAGAGAGAGAGAGAGAGAGAGAGAGAGAGAGAGAGAGAGAGAGAGAGAGAGAGAGAGAGAGAGAGAGGAGCATAAGGAGGAGGAGGAGGTAGAATGGAGGGTAATGGTTGAGAAATGCATATTTGGGTGAAAGAAAATAGATTTTTTACCATGTATTTGTTTAGGGGAGCTTTTGAGGAGTGAAAAGTGAGGTTTAGAGATTTTTTTTTTTTTGAAATTTTAGGGTTACTTTATGGCCACTCATGAAAATGGAGGGAACCCCCCCCTTCCCCTTTTCTCTCTCTTTCTAGGGGACAAAGCTATAATGAGGGGAACATATAGGCCCCCATGCCCCCTCCTACCCTACTTTGTTGAGGCTATAGTTGTGGCCACCACCCTCTTCCTCTTGGTCCATGCTTAATCACCCCTTAAGCTAAAGAGCCCATTTGGGGTTCATATTTTTCCTAATGTTGTGGATTTCAATATGTAGGTTTTCAAACTGAAAATCAATGAAGTCAACATCTACAATCTGAGGAACATGATTATCAAAGATGCGGCGAAAGCGCACATGGAAATGGATGATGAGGATCTTGAGCTTCACATCAACAAGAGAAAATTTTTAGAAATAAAGAATTTGTTGGCTGTTAATCGGGAAACTTTGGAGGACGCTTATGAGGCGGTCTCCAAAGTTGGATACTTCATGGAAAAGATCCAGGGCATGATAAATGCTTTAAAGGTGTAAACTTTGTTGTAGCTAGTCGGCACTACAGTCGGGTCATGTTTTGTAATGAGGGAGAGTCTCCCTGGGTATGGACTGAGAGTCATGTAAGATGTGATGGCACTGCTCTAATTTTGTCTTCTCTCTTCTTTTGTTAATATAAAGTTCACTGCTTTTCTGGAAAAAAAAAGCATGGGATACTTTGTTTAACAAATTAAAATCAAGTCCACAACCAGTTATAGTTTAACAGAGAATCAAACAGTTAAAGCCAAAGGTAGCTAGATTAAATGCTTACATATAAAAACCATGTATAACTCATTCAAGTTATATATTAATGAACCAACCACCTACAGTAAAGCTGGGTTTCTTCGATCTGTACTCTAATTAAGCCCATCTATTCTTGCAAGCATGGCATTAGAGACTAAGCAACACTAAAACTAGGTTTCTTCTTGCACTATTAAGTTCAAAATCGGAAGCGTAGTGTACATGCCCGGGGAGGTCACCTAATAAAAAATGTAACCTATCACGTGAGTTCTTAAAACTTACAGAAATATATATACATAAGGGCAATATTTTTTCAAATTTGAAAAAAACTTACAGATTTTAAAAGAAAAGGGTACATTATATTCTTACTAAAATTCACAGATAAGGGGTTTTACAAACATGTCTTGAACGCACGTGATATGGTAGTTTTACACATAGTGAACCCCCCGAGTGTACATGATGAACCTTTGATAGTGGGATTAAATGCACCTAGTCAATTCAGAGAACTCCGCAAGGGCTTAATGCCTACAGTTGGAGGATTGCGACAGGCTATGCTAGTTCACGACACCTTCTTCAAGATGTCAAATTGAAGCCTCCACAGTTGATTTGGGCAACTTTCTCACGATGGACCAGACAAGCGTTTAGTGACAACTGCTATTGCGGATGAATCCATGTGAGGTGTGTGGGACAACGTCTACGTTGTTTCTGTTTAGGTACTCTTGATGGCAGCATGGCTGCTATACCGTCTCAAATGGAACAAGTTGAGAGAGGGATGCAAGCATTGGCAGCTCCTTCACATGAGCTGGGATGAGCTGAGAGACAGAGGGAGTGCTGCATCAGGCGTTGGCAGCTCCTACGCATCTGGAACGAGAGAGAGAGAGAGAGAGAGAGAGAGAGAGAGAGAGAGAGAGAGAGAGAGAGAGAGAGAGAGAGAGCAGTAAGTGATGGCGTCATGGGTGCTAGTGTACCTCCTCACCTACTATGATAGCTCCATGCAATGGCGACGTGGCTATATATGCCGCAGTTGTTGAGAGATAGATAGACTTTATTATCATCCTCAGAGGTCAAATATGACCTATGGGACCAAAGTTACATGTGATGTAGTATGTGTATGGCTGATGAGTGACTCGATGCTCCAAAATTGTGTTGATGAGAGTCACAATGGTGAGACCACACTGTGGCTAGGAGAGAAAAGTGTGTAGGTCTAAGTCATGGCTGAAAATGTGAGAAGCAAGTTCGGATGTGACCGAAAGCTGAGCACTCTAGTAGTGTGTGGTACTCAGATTCCACTTGTTGTGAGCATAATATGCACAGTCAATTTGACTCTTCTCCATTTCCCCAATGTCCTATCTCGCATTGAAGGAAATGGGAGCTAAGCCAAATGGCTGTGATCGTGTGTATCACTGACCAAGGATAGACTCAAGCATGTAAGTGTGAGTACAACTTCCTCGTTCAGCGAAGAACATGGTTTTGTAGTTGGGGGCAATATGGGTGGTGTAATGTATGAAGCATGACCCACCGGATTTCTTCCAAGCCGTTATACATTGACATTGTAGAAAAGCTTCACTAGTGCATTCCATCTCCCAAACCACTTCTTTATGTTTTGCATCCATCCGGTGCTCAAGATCTTGCTTTTATGCATGTTTTGAGCTTTTTTTCTTGCTTCCCATGCAATTATAGGAAGTCAATGTGAGGGGTTTTGATGTATCTTTATCATGTACTCCACAATCCTTTCCATGCCCATAACCTCAATTGGAAGAGATCCCGACTCAAGAAGTAGGAGCATATACGGTGTTTGTGTCATAACTTGGAGAGAGTTTGTAAGAAAACGATTCTCAAACTCTTTCCAAGTAGATTTTGAGATGCTCCCGCCCCACACTTCAACTCCATAAAAAAGAACCGGTGTCACCAATGCATCAAAAGGGTACTTCTTGAGAACCCAACACTTGATGTTTCCCGCATTACACATGTTCTCAAATGCATAATATGCTCTCTTTCGCTTCCAAATGATGCATAGCACATTCATGCCACTTGTGATTTGACGAAACCTCAAGGCCAAGGTACTTAAAAGATCTTAACAACTTCAAGTGTCTCATTGTTGTACACAATGCATGGCTTCTCCTTATGTTTGGTTTTCACAAGCATAACCTTTGTTTTGGATTCCTTCACAATCAGCCCACTATGCAAGCAAAAGTTTTTAAGAACAACCATAAGCTTTTGGGCATCTTCTAAAGTGTGTGCTAGAAGCACTACATCATCTTCATACAACAAAAGCGCGCGCGCGTGAGAGAGAGAGAGAGAGAGAGAGAGAGAGAGAGAGAGAGAGAGAGAGAGAGAGAACTTCAAGTGTCTCATTGTTGTACACAATGTATGGCTTCTCCTTATGGTTGGTTTTCACAAGCATACCCTTTGTTTTGGATTCCTTCACAATCAGCCCACTATGCAAGCAAAAGTTTTGAAGAACAACCATAAGCTTTTGTGCATCTTCTAAAGTGTGTGATAGAAGCACTACATCATCCGCATACAACAAAAGCGCACGCATGAGAGAGAGAGAGAGAGAGAAGATGAACATGGTAGCAGCTAGCACCATGTGGACTCACAAAAAAGCGTGTCTCAGCTTAATATCATGTCGTTTTCAATTTTAAAAATGTATGTTGAGGGCAATGGGAAAAGGAAAATATATGCCTCAAAATAGAAAAAATAGTCTGAAATTTTGAAAAAATAACCCAATTTTTGAAATCTCGTCTTGACAAATTCAAGGAAAGGAATTTTGTATGTTTGGGAAAAAGATTTTCCATGCCCTAGATAATTCCTCTTTGAGACTGCCAATAGACCCCACACTTCAAAATTTCCCGAAATACCCTTGTCCCAATTTAGGTGCCAATTTAGGAGTGCCCCGCCCTAATTGTTTTTGTAAATGGAATTCTACTTTTTTAGAGCATTTTGTCCTCTTTAAAATGGATAGAGTAGCAAATACCTCTTGACCTGATATGTATGAGGTATTTCGTGCATGAGGGAGTCAACCCCCGCAAGTACATGACTACAACCTTTTGCACAGATTAGCGCACAGATCAGTGAAACATCAATCTATAACATCATCAGTACTTATAAACATTATCTGCTCACTTATTTACTCCTTATGTACTTTGGATGACTCGAGATCCCGACATTGAATTAGAAGAAGAAATAGTCATATCAGACTATGTGGCCAAATGCTATCGTACGTCACATATATTGAACATATATAGCAGATACCTATTGATCTATATATATATATATATATATATATACTTTATAGTCTTTTGTGAAATATATGGCAAATCAAACGATTAATTATCTATAACTTGATATTCTACGTGTATATACCAAGTTGTATATATACATAGACATTGTTCATCTATACACGAGGTATCATAATTGTTGTAGGTTATTGTTTGTATCCTATCTCGCTATCCAACTAGACCATACATGCAGTACTATCATTATTCTCATGCACTATATTTATAGATCACATATTGTAGTGTGCTCACTACAAGACACTTAGAGAGAGAGACTGGACCAAACTAAGCTTGCCCTCAACAAGTGAGGCAGCTCCTTATATTGAGCACTCGAAAGGTTACATGCCAAAAACAATAGAAGTGTCCTCCCACACTAGGTGGTCGGACACACGACCACACACCACACCTCCCCTCTTAGGGAGAAAAAGATGGACATCTTTTTTACAATTTTGGTTGGAGAAGGGACTCGACAAAAGAGGGATCAACTCCAATGCCTCATCTGGGGGGAGTGATCATACAACGGCTTCGGGGCTAAGGGACTGAGCTTGGGGGCTGGACTCGTCATCATGCCAATCATCATCAAGGCATGGAACTCGAACATCTCGCTTATGCAAACATCAGGTCGCTATCCCAATGAAATGGACAAGATGAGGAAGGACTGACTGAGGATTAGGTGCGAAATTTTTTGCGACATACATCATCTCCATAAAGGGGTTCGGTGTGATCGAGTAAGACAAAGACTAGGAAAAACCTACTACAAAGAAAGAGACCTTAAAACTTAAACTGAATCATGGAGATCGATTACTACTTTTGCAAATGAACAGACTAGGCACCTCTGCACCAAAGATGCAGCAACTCCTATGTCTGTGAAAAACCCCTGAATATGATTCTGGATTTTGTACTTCTTCTAGAACTCGACCTACGTGAGCTGTGGGAAATTTACACCAGCGTTGAACTCTTTCTAAAAGCAAGACTTGATTAGAACAAAGCAGCATGCAGTAAACACCACGGAGAGTGCAGCGAATGCCAATGAGGAAAATTTGCAGTTATTTTATCGGGCATGCAATTGAGGCTTGGGCAGCACCTCGAACTGCTCAAGAAGTGCTTCTTGGACTTTGTTATCGAAAGAAAAGCCCACAAAAAACAAGCTGTAAGCTTCCTGTGATTGACGATGCAAGCCTAGGACTGATCAGCTGCTAAATGTGCCATTGCCATGGCTCCTTCTCCACAAGGAGCAGCTCTCGTTTCGTGATCGTTTTTGGCAGCGACCTCCACAAGCTTCCTTGTCGCGTCTAGGATTGGGACTCATTTCTTTGAAGAAAAGAAGATGGCCTAGCAGCGATGAGAGTAGTTGTGCAAGTATTTTTGCTTGCTAGCTAGCTGACGTGCGCATGAACGCGCATGCACGAAAACTCCAGATTGGGCTGTCGTTAACTGAGGCGTATGGGTGTGAGCAGGTGCTGATGTGATAGTGTATTGCCAACTCAAAGTGAGATTGAGATGATCATACAAGATGACAACCAGCCAAGACTGTGGTAGGGCTTCAAGAAGGTGTTTTGACAAGCTCCAATGATAATGAACGAGAAATAGTCAAGGAACCAGAATGCAGTAGAAACTGTAGCAGGGGCAATGAATCATGGGCAACCTATGACAACTGAAGAAACATCAGAAAAGCTTAGAACAAGAGAAAAGATTACATAGGATCTTGTAGCAGTCGATGGAGGGGCACTAGCGTGACAAGAGGTGTTGTGTATGCAAGAGCGGCGACAAGGGCCGCTATAGCGACGTGTGTGGAGCAGAAGGTAAATGGCAGGCTGGCACGATACAGGTCGGCATAAAATTTTGGCTGCGGCTGAAAAGGTGAGCACTAGCAAAGGGCACTAAGTTTCTCTCTCTCGCTACCCTGTGTCAAGCAATAACTCCATGCTTGCATGCAAAAAGCAAGAACTGAAATCAAGAATTGCCTCTTAACTGCCCGCCGTCTCCACCAATGTAGTGTGCTCACTACAAGACACTTAGAGAGAGAGACTGGACCAAACTAAGCTTGCCCTCAACGAGTGAGGCAGCTCCTTATATTGAGCACTGGAAAGGTTACATGCCAAGAGCAACAGAAGTGTCCTCCCACACTAGGTGGTCGGACACATGACCACACACCACAATATATCATAAAGATCTTACCATAATTATTATCGTGCGTTATTATATATCACTCATTAGCTTAGTATATGTCTAATTTATATCCTATCAAGTGGATATGAGAAACATGCATATTATCCATCCCAAAAAGAGGTAGCATAGCTCTACTTTATATCCTAATTTGTTATCCAACAAGACTGTAGGTATTGTAATTATTATCGCGTATTATTTATATCATATTCATGGTTATTAATGTGGCTCATCATCTCTCTGAGTGTTCCATTATTGTAACTCTTCTCCTCCCCTTTGTAAATTCTTTTAGCACCCAACTTGGTGCTTCCATTCAATAGAAGAGAGCTAGAGATAATATCAAAAAGTTAGTTCTATAGACAGATAGATATTATAGCTAGTTATGATGATACCTTGATATACATTTTGACCTAATTTATAGTTTTTGTTTTAAATGCATCTTGATCCCAATATGTACGTAACACCTTCTGAAGGGTATCATTGTAGTCCACATATATTATATATATAAATATGTAGCACAAACCTCCTTTTTAAGATCTATCCTTTTTTATTTATAAAGCCTCCCTATCGTAGACTAATGTGATACCATAGGGTAACCCTTAGTTAATACCACAAGAATCAAATGGTCAAATACCTCACATGGTGCACATATGTAGTTTAAATATGAACATACCTCTTCATACATATATTTGTTTAATTTATAGGTTTGTCTTCATTAGAGAATTAATACATGCATGGAGAGAATAAGGATTTTTGAACTAGACAAGGGGATTACACTTGTTATAGTGCATACTTTCATTAATATCGTAAACTATTCATTTAATAACATCTAGGGCCAAAACCTGTTAGGTGTTTCCAGCATTCTACTAGGTGCTATTCTCCTACTTTCATGGAGTTAGATAATGGTCATATCACTATCCAAATAATCATACTTTCAATGTTATCAACCTAAGTTTAGTTGTACTCCACATTTCAGTATGAAGGACTTATCTATTTTCACACTAAATGGTGTCAAGATCTCATCTCCCATGCATCACACATGTCATAGAGACTCCTCAAAGAGGTATACCTTTGTCGTAGTACATGGGCGGCTCCGCACGAGGCGGGGTTCTACCCCCACCACTTGTTAGCTTTTTGCCACATATCTTAACTACTGCCACCACACACATACTCTATGTCGAGATGAGGTGAGCGTAGCAAGCTTCTTTTCCAACTATGTCAACTTTTGGAGAGTTGAGACTCCCAAGCTTCGTTTGCTGACGATAGTGGGCTGGTGGTTCTACCCCCTGCCGTGAGGATCCTCCCTATTTCAAGCAAGAAAACCTACAAATTCAAGAGAATTTGGGTCTCTTAGAGCTACATCTCTATCCGCCCGAATGCTCACCCTATAGCACAAGTGTTTGCAACAAGTTGGGCTAGGGTATTGAGAACAGGGGTGGCACCCTTGCATGCGGATGTCCCCAATGTTCGAGAAAGGTCTACCTCAGCAAACGGTTGAAAATCAATATTAGCCAATTGCAAACCAAGGTAGAGGGAAGAAAAATTGGTAAGATATACAAGTAAATAGTTCAAAAATCTTGCAACTTTAGAAAGTCTACTAGTGTTTCCAGATTACATCTTGGCAAAGAGCCGTCTATGAAAGAATACTTTCCCAAACACTAGTAGCTCTTGCAAGTCATGGGCGGGATGTAGCTCTAATTTTTCCTTTAAAAAATGGCCCAAAATGTGAATTCTTACATGCAAGAGTCGCGTCCCTCTCCAACAATTTTTGGGAAATTATGTCTCAGCTTAATATCGTGTCGTTTTCAATTGTAAAAATGCCGGTTGAAGGCAAGGGGGAAAGGAGAAATTCCGTCCCAAAATAGTGAATAGTGTAAAAACCCAGTAAATAACCTAATTTTTAAATATTTTCGCTTGGAAAATTCAAGGAAAGGAATTTTGTATGTTTGGAAAAATGTTTTTTCCCAAACTCTGCGAGTCTTCAGGCTCTGATCCTCATCTACTCTATTATTCCAGGTGAAGCGGTGCGAGTTGGTCCATGTTGGTTGGCGGCAAGCTCTAGCATGTTGCAAGTTGAACTAGGGCTTGGGAAAATCTAAAATCTCAACAAGTAAAATATCTCCTTTACCTAATCGGAACCGGCTTCATTGAATTTGAAGAAGCTGAATCCTTTTCAAAACAAGATGAATCGGATTTTTTCCTTTTCAATAAATTTTCAAAGATTTTTGTTGTGAACAAGAAGCCGACTTCTAAATTAAAACTGAGTTTTAACACACCCATAATCCACTATTGTGTTTACTCATGACTACAACTCAACGTTTAATACTAGTTTATAGAGTTAAACATCCAACCAGAAGATTGACAAAGCTTAAAAACTCTATCAAGGAGTTACAATCAACACAACAATAAAGAACAAAGATAACATGTCGCAATTAATCAAACACTTTTGAGCCAATCCAAGATGTCTATAGTGACTGGCAACAATCGACTTTGATAGAATGCTGCAAAATTGTAAATTTAAAACATAGAGATATCCGTAAGAATAATAAGATGTACATTTATTTCCATGCTTGAAAAAGCTTGAATTTGACCTTTTTGGTAGAAAATTGAGATTCATATTTGTCGTTCCTCAAACCGCAAAAGAATTTGCAAAGGGACATTTATAAAAGCACAAAGTATAACTAATTGGCATAAACGAGAGAGTAGGGGGATTGAACCCCATTACAATCAATGATGATAGCTATGCCAAGCTCTCTTGGGGGAGGAGAGGAGTAAACACTCTCAGCCACGACCAATGGCAAATTGTATTTACTCCTCTTTCCCCTTTCAGGATTAGTAAGGTAGATGAAAAATAAATAATCAAAAGTAACAAATAAAAATAGTAGATAGCCATACCTTGTTTACTGTAGAATCAAGCTACATATACCTTGTGACGTGAACAAATGTCAATGCACCTTAGCATCCCATAACATGGTGCTCTTCTCCAACTCTGTTTTAGTCAACTTTGAAGGACCTTCTATGTTGATCTTCAAAAGTACATCCAAGGATTGTAACTGCATACTGTTTTATAATTTTGTCTTAATCCTTGTTTGTGCGCTAAATCCTCTCTCACACATAGCATTAGAATAGCATTTCACTAAAGAAATCTGGCAAAATGGTCAAAATATTAGGATACAAGTCTCTCTATGATGCATTGCAAGTGATTGCATCTGTAACATCTGGCAGACTAAAACGTACCCGACTAATGGAAGCCTGTTGCTTGAAACTACCAAATTCCTTGATAAAATCAACCTCATCAATCAAAGAAGCAGAATTTATAATCTCTAAAGACTTCATTTTACCATAAAAGGAAGCTATTTATTTTACCTCTGACTTACCATAATCTCATAGAGCTTTCTCTAATATTGGATGATGTGTTGGAACTAAAATACCTAGCTTGCCGAAAATGGAATTGTCAGCAAATCATTCTTGAAGAGGCGCAATAACCTTCTTTTAAAAAGAAAACTCAAACTCTAAAGCACGCATTAGATCCATGCCAAAGACATCTCTCTAAATCTCAATATCAAAAAAAAAATTGCCACGAATAGCTCCTCACAAGTAAAACAAAAAACCTTTGTATGGTCCGTATTCTCGCAAAAATGTATAACCACTCGCATCAAGAATAAGTTAATTCTCATCAACATGAGGAGGATCAATGTAATACTGCTGAATTAAATTGATCTCTTTTTGAATGATCATAGACACGATAGTAACATTTACAAATTCTTTTTGAAATAACTTACTGACTATAGACATACCTTTCAGAATGTCTGCTAAAAAAAATAGACAATAAATATTTTCAAACTTAGACAAATCAGCAAAAAGAGTTGGAGCTTTTTCTTTTGTCTCCAATAGAATGGCATCAAGAGAAGAACATACCTTGCCTATTGCGGATGCACGACTTAGGCACCTGACATCAAATGTGTGCTCTAATCTTAAGATCAGGCATGCCAAATCCTTTTGAGTAATCCTTAACTCGTCAAGCCTCTTGTTAGAGTGATTGAAATGTGTGGCAATCGAATCAACAAGCTTCTCTAATGTTATTGCAATCTCAAAATTCTTTTGCAATAGAAGACATAGCCAAAGCTGTTCTTTGAGAAACACAATGAATAGATGTTAGAAAATGGATTTACATGTTTTTTTAAAAGCGTTGAAACACCATTCTCTCACCTTGTCATGGTTGAACACCCATCAGAACCAAACGTGGTTAGCTTTGAAAGATCAAAATTATTTCTTTTCAGCTCATCAAGAATGGCATTAAAGATAGACCTGGTAGTTCCATCACTTACACAAACTATGCCATAAAGCTATAGATGGGAATAGTACAATCATCAACGAGGTAGGACAAATAGATAATCAAGTGTCCATGCTTACTAATATCATTAGACTCATCAATCAAGACACCAAAGAAAGGACTTTGAGACACTTTTTTCAAAGTAGAGTTCACGAGACACCTTACCAATACAATGAACCATCTCGGCACAAGCCTTGTCTTCATTGTACAAGGATGTGGAATATGGCACTCGACAATCTTGCAAAAGAGAAATCATGTCAATAAATCCAAAAAATGCATAATTTTTCTTTGCCATATGATAGGCAACCCTAAAGAGAGTAAAGAGAGCCTCGTCTTTGAAGTTATCTGTCCTCTTCATGTTGTTTTAAATGCTTTCCTTTCCTTTTAAGAGGAAAGCATCCATTGCATTCACATGACATTCAGTTCGACAATGAGCTTTCAAGTTACTAACCTTAAAATTAATTGAACCATCTCTTGAATAGGCACTATGGTAATGAAGATATTTTAGAAAAAACTTATAATAAAATTTAGCTTCTTCTTCATTGTATACAAGCCAATCAAGCTTTTGTAGATAGTCATCTTGGAAAGCAGTACGCACCTCAATCCTTCTTTCCAATTCTAACCATTCTGCTAAAGACAATAAATAAATTTCACCAGTAGAAACTGTCTTTGGTAAGAAGATGAATCTCCTTTTGTTTTCTTGGAATTTATCTTAGAAGGTTCAAGCCCTACCCATTGAAGAAGCGTACCTTGTCGTTTCTTATTACCTTTTCCACCCCCTTTATTACCCTTTCCAAAATTATTGAAATCCATTTAAAACAGACTATAAAAACCATATCCACACACAAAAAAAGTTTAGGTTTACAAATGCCTAAATCTTTAAGCATGAGGGTTTTCAACTCCATGAAAGTAATATGTAGCATGCGGAAAATGCAGGGACATATTTACCAGATTTGATTTATCATCATCAAGACTCAAGGTGGACTTCCCAAGAACAAGTTGCAGCCCGCGAGCAACGGCAAGCTTTGTATTGCTTGCTACTCAAGACTCGAGTTTTTGTTTGTTCTTTTGAAGCTTGGAAAGGCAGTGCGGACTCTACACGTTGTTGGAAACAAGCAAACTGAAACACCTCTATAGCGATGTCACCCAAGAGCGTTGAAAGAGCACAAAAAGAACACCAAAAGCTTTGGGAAAATCCTTTGAAACACCACTAGTCCAACAAGAGTAGTCCCCTTGGGAATTTACTGGTCGTCGCCCACCCAAGAGACTATGTCACATAGGAGCAAAACACTGCCAAAGCATGGATTTACAGCACACGCCAATCAATTCATATGAATACAAGAGCCTCTCCTTTCAAAATCAAACATCACAAACCCACAACTTCAACATCAATTCCACAATTCATAGATACATGCCCTCCGAATCTGTCTACCCACAATTTGCCACTAGGCTGCCATAGCCATAACACTGCAGAGAACTAGTCGTAACCTGATGAGCACAACTCCAATTGGGGCACTTTAAATCTTGAGAGAAAGCTTGAAAAATGACTAGCGAGAAATCTGAAGATGACTAAAATTGATTCCATACGTCCCCATGAGCAAAATTGACGCGAACAGAGAGCTGTCCCAGCACGACTACACGTAGAGAAGGCTAGTTGGGGCAAAAAAACTGCATCCAAGAGCACCAAGGAGACAGAACGAGCTAAAACCTGCAAATTTATGATCTTTGGCTGAAATTTTTTTAGTTTTTACATGAGTTTAAGTTATATACAAGGCTCGCTTCAAAAAACTCACTCACGGGCACTTACAGTAGCCCGACAACTGTCACTAGACTAGCGACTTGCAGTGCATGTACATGTGCTTGCTAAAGAAAGATAAAAAACCCACAAAAAGAAATCCCACACACCCTTTTGATATTGGGAGTCATGTCCATATGTACAAATTTACAAAAAACGGGGTGTCAGAAATGCGCCCAACATAGTTTGCCACACCGCAGCCTGCTAGATCATTCATGATCAACAGCACAAAAGAGATCCTGTAAACCACATGAGAGAGTCTTCACTTCATCTCCATCATTAGAAACATGATCAGAAAATTATTCAAAAGAAGGCTCATCCTCAATCACAGCCATCAACCTTGCAGTATATTTCTTCAACCTGTAGCCATTCACACGTGCTTTATGTGGGGTACCATCCAAGTCAGGAAGCTGATATGTGCCATTTGGAAACCTTTTTAAGACCAAGAAAAGACCTTGCCACTTGATTTGAAATTTCTTTTGAAAAGTTCTATCAAGATTACTATTGTAATGAAGCACCATGTCACCCTTCTTGATGTCCTTGTTCTTTACCTTCTCATTTGCCTTTGCTTGATTCTTCTTCAAGACCTGCTCATAATGCTCAAAAGCTAACACCCTATCCAATTGTACACATTGAAAATATAAAAGTCTTTCCTTGAATGTATCCTTGGGCTCTTCGTCAAGCTTTAGCATCATCTTCAAGGATGGTATCTCCACCTCAATAGGAAGTAAAGCCTCTTTGCCAAAAACTAGATGGAAGGGAGAAAAATCAGTACCTGATTTGATGGCAGTCCTATAAGCCCATAGAGCACAAGGTAGCTCTAAATCCCAAGTCTTCACATTGTTTCTTGTCATCTTTGTAAGCATCCTTATGAGCTCTCCATTAAACCTTTCATTCATGCCATTGCATTGGGGATAATATGGAGTAGTAAACCTGCGATGCACATGAAGCTTTTCACATAGATAATCCACCAACTCTCCCCTGAAACCTGGACCCTTGTCAGAAAGCAACTCCAATGGCATGCCAAATTTGCAGCAAATATCTTCATATATGAATAAGGAAACATCTTTACTCGTGATGTGCTTAACAGCTTTGGCTTCGGCCCACCTGGATAGATAGTCAACAGCAGTAAGTATGTAACATTTGCCTCTAGCTGTCATAGGTAGAGGACCTATTGCATCAATACCCCACTTCTCAAACACATCATAAGCCACAATGGTGCCTCTAATTTTTGATTTGAGAACCCTATTTTTCATACTTTGACACTCTTTACAAGACTTGCACCAATGATGAACATCACGTTGAACACTTGGCCACACATAACCCTCCTGCAAGACTTTATGCAAAGTGATCTTTGAAGCAAAGTGACCACCACAAGAACCCTCATGATTCTCCTCTAAAATTTTGTAAATTTCCTCTTTCCAAGGCACTTTTCTCATCACAAGATCAGCCCCCTTCATATACAAGGCATCACCAAGTAGCACATACCTTTTGGCACGACGTAGGAAGGCGTACTTTTTTGGCTTTTCCAACTCTGATGGAAGCATACCTGTTTGTAGAAACTCTTCCTCCTTCTCTAAAGCTTCCCTTCCCAAATAAAGAGGAGAATCAGCCCTTATCACATACAATTGCCCAATTGAAGCTTGCGCTGCACCATGTGCTTCTTCATTTTGAGACCTGTCCACATGCCTTAAACTCCAAGCTTCAAAATGCTTAAGCAAATTCTTCACTTGAAAACACATATTTTTCAGCCTTGGATTCTTACTTTGCCACACCCCAAGTACTTGCTTAACCACCAAAAGAGCATCACCTCTTACCCTCACACGACGGATGCCAAGCTCAAGACAAAGGTTGAGACCTTTCTCCAAAGTAGCATACTCCGCTTCATTGTTGCTTTGTGCGGTAAGCTTCAAAATCCTTTTAGTTACCAAAGCACCTTGAGGATCATAAACTACCACACCTTTTGAAGCTTCACCATCCGCTTTCCTGTAAGAGCCATTAAAAAACAATAGATAGGCATTGTCTATGTCAGGAGCTTCCATGTGTTGCTTCTTCACTGCATCCTCCTTAAGAAGAAGAGGGCTTTCCTTATAGGTAAGCAAATCAGAAAATGTAACCCTTGTACTCTCCTCAACAAGAAAAGAGAATTGGAATTCCTGTAGCTCCACAATCCACTTCATGAGCCTCTTTGACAAAGTAGGGCTATTCACCAATTGAGGTAGAAGAGTGTAGCTAGTGAGGAATGTGAATGGTTTAGGGAGAAGGTAGTGCCTAAACCTTCTACATGCATAAATCACGCTTACCATAATGAGCTCCACCTCAGTATAGCCTCTTTCCACCTCTAGCTTCACCCTGCTAGCACAATAGATAGGCTTCATGTAGTGAGAATTGTTACCTCGTTGAAGAAGCATAGCTCCAATAGCATCCTCACCTATTGATGGATTCACATAAAACTCCTTATCCCAATTAGGAGCTTGCATAGCAGGAAGAGAACCAAGAACCTCTTTGATACCTTGGAAAACCTCTTCACATTCATTTGTCCATTGTAGAGGATCCAACCTTGCTACTTGTTGTAGAGGATAAAGAAGTTGAGAGGACAAAGGAATGAACCTTGCCATATACTTCACCTTTTGAATAAAAGTAGAAAGTTGCTTTGTATCTTTAGGTGATGGGAGGAACACCAAAGCCTTCACTTTGTCAGGATCTGCTTCAATCCCATTCTCTGAGATCATATGCCCCAAAAACTTCACTCTTGGTTGAGCAAGATGACACTTCTTTGGGTTGAGTTGACCTCCACTTTCATCATATTGCTTCAATGCCATCCCAAGCTTTGCACAATGATCCTTTCTAGAGCTATAAACACAAAATTCATCAATAAGATCCTTCACAAACTTGCCAAGAAAGGGAGAGAACACCTTGTTGACGCGCTTTTGATACCACGCACAGCCATTCATAAGACCAAAAGGAAGCACACAATAACAAAACCATCCCCATGGTGTGATAAATGTGGTCTTCTTTCGATCTTCTAAAGTCAAGGTGAGCTGAAAATATCCAGAGAATCCATCACATACGCTATACCTCTCATGTCCTGCAATAGAATCAAGTATGTCATCTATGAAAGGAAGAGGGTATGGATCCCTCTTCATGGCTGCGTTTAGAGGCTTAAAATCAACACATATCCTCCACTTTCCATCCTTCTTGGGTGTGACAACAACAGGACTCACCCATTCTACAGTGCTCACAGGACATATGAAACCTGCTTCAAGAAGCTTGTCTACCTCTTCCTTTAAAACATTAAGTTGTACATGTCCCATTCTCCTTAGCTTTTGGCGTACGGGCTGAGCTCCTTCCTTGATTGGAATGTGGATTTCATCTCCCTTAAAGCCTCTAATTTCCTCATAAGAAGTGATGAATAAATGGGGAAATTGTTGTATCATATGTAGGTACTCACTCTTCTCATGACTAGTCAAGTCGGGAGACAACATACCTTGTATCAGCTCCTGTTTGACATTAGGTTGAACTTTGGGTTGCATCAACTCTTCAATTTGCTCATAAGGACCAGAGATATCCTCATTCTCCATAAGGCCAAGAAATATTTGTTTCTCATCATGCTCTTCTTCAAGAAACCAGGAGGAAACATCTAGATCACTATCGCTGCTATCTTCCACTTCACTGCCCTCATCCCCATTGTCTTCTTCTTCACTTGAGTACTCTTCTTCATCACTTTTCTCATCAAAATCATCATCCAAAGATTGCTTGCTAGCCATGTCAAACCTCTTCTTATCACCCCTTCTATTGTAGAGAGTGATGGTACCATGTCCCCAATCCTGTATAGCTTTGGTTGCCTATAACCATGGTCTTCCAAGGATGAGAGGGAAAGCACCAATACCCACGGGCATAACATGGCAATTGACCAGCACTTTAACATCAAATACATCCACCTCCAAGTCCTTTACAACTCCCAAGCACCTCACCCTTGATTGGTTGGCAAGCTTTATGCGAAAACCTGAATTCTGCACCATGTTGAGTCCCAATTTTGATACACAAGCTTGAGTAATAACACATACCTGTGCACCTCCATCAATATAAGCCTCTCCAATGCACTTCCTCTTATGCCATGCATCCATAGTAGGGCATATATCAGGTAGCTCATTCAAAGATAGGACTCTCACTGACCCCCTTGTAGTCTCCTTCTTGATGGGATTGACTACGTGCTTTCATTGCCTCTTTAATTTGGGACACATCTCCATGAGTTGCCCAAAGGTAACATCAGCCTTTCTACCCACCAAATCAGCCCTTAAACTATAATTTGGTTGCCCTTCTCCCAAAGGAAATTCGGATGCATTGTAATGTTTCCTGGGCTTTCTCTTCTTCTTCTCTTTACCTGTGCCTGTTTCAACCTGTTTCCCTCTTTTATGGTTGGGACTTGCATCACTCATGTCATGATCTCTTGTAACCCTCTTACCTACAGGCATGACCATAGCTCCCAAATCATCCTCTTTCTTCTCCAAACGGATTATGCTTACCACTTTTGTTTTTCCCTTCTCTTCTGCTGTCAATCCACTTGGTCCTGCTTCCCCTTTAGTCTCAATACCATAATCTTGAGCTTGAGAAGAAATTTGTGGAGGAAGAGGAAACATGTCGCCACCCATTCTCTTTGGCTTGTCACATTGAGGGCTTTTATGACCCCATTCACCACAATTGTAGCATTGAAACATATCCCCTCTTCCAGCCATGCCTCTTCCTCTACCACCTGTATAACCCTCATTGCTTCCATAACCACGTCCATATCCATAACTCTGACCTCTTCCACCTCCCATCATATGCACACTAAGATTCTTCATAAGACCTACAACCTCTTGCATCTCCTTGCGAAATGCATTCACATCATGAGAAGCTTGTTGATCATAACTTGGCTCCCTGATGAGGACCCTTGGTTGCTCTACCGCTTTCACTTCAAGCTTTGGCTCGACATTGATTCCAAGTTGATGAAGACGCTCTGCTTTCCACTCTTTATTCTTTGCAATTTCAACTGCCTCCTCAAAGGTCCTTGGCTGCTTAAGCTCTACCTTCAAGCGTAGGTTACTCCTCAAGCTTGCATGAAACCTGTTCTTCTTCAACATGGCTGGAGGAATTTCAGCCCCCAAAGATGTACACCACTTTGCCCATAACGCATTGAATGCCTTGACAAAGTCTTCTATGGTTTGGCCTTCATCTTGTACTAAGCCTTGAATAGACTACCATACCTTTTGTGGGTCTTCCACCTGTTGAAAGTGTGTAAGAAAAGCATGCCTTACTATTTCATAAGTCATAACTTGAGGAGTTTGGGCTGATTGTAGATCCTTTTCGTAGCCTTCCAACCATTCCCTAGCATCTCCCTTCAAACAGAAGTAGAAAATTCGTAGCACCAACGCTGGGTCTTGCTTGTCAGCAAGAAGGCAAGCAAACTCCATTCTCTCAATGAAATCTTTGGAAATTTCATTTGATTTCCCACTAAACTCTGGAAAATTAAACGCCATGTCTTCAAAACCTGTAAACTGAAGGTAACTTGAAGCGATTCCTCGGTGGCGGGCACAAAAACACTGTTGGGAAACAAGCAAACTGAAACACCTCTATAGCGATGTCACCCAAGAGCGTTGAAAGAGCACAAAAAGAACACCAAAAGCTTTGGGAAAATACTTTGAAACACCACTAGTCCAACAAGAGTAGTCCCTTTGGGAATTTACTGGTCGTCGCCCACCCAAGAGACTATGTCACATAGGAGCAAAACCTTGCCAAAGCATGGATTTACAGCACACGCCGACCAATGCATATGAAGACAAGAGCCTCTCCTTTCACAATCAAACATCACAAACCCACAAATTCAACATCAATTCCACAATTCATAGATACATGCCCTCCGAATCTGTCTACCCACAATTTGCCACTAGGCTGCCATAGCCATAACCCTGCAGAGAACTAGTCGTAACCTAATGAGCACAACTCCAATTGGGGCACTTTAAAGCTTGAGAGAAATCTTGAAAAATGACTGGAGATAAAGCTGAAGATGACTAAAATTGATTCCATACACCCCCATGAGCAAAATTGACGCGAACAGAGAGCTGTCCCAGCACGACTACACGTAGAGAAGGCTAGTCGGGGCAAAAAAACTGCATCCAAGAGCACCAAGGAGACAGAACGAGCTAAAACCTGCAAATTTATGATCTTTGGCTGAACTTTTTTTAGTTTTTACATGAGTTTAAGTTATATACAAGGCTTGCTTCAAAAAACTCACTCACGGGCACTTACAGTAGCCCGACAGCTGTCACTAGACTAGCGAATTGCAGTGCATGTACATGTGCTTGCTAAAGAAAGCTAAAAAACCCACAAAAAGAAAGCCCACACGCCCTTTTGACATCGGGCGTCATGTTCATATGTACAAATTTACAAAAAACTGGGTGTCAAAAATGCGCCCAACAACGTATGTATGATGCCTTGCAAGTACACACCCTTCTGACTTTTGGCGTACCCTATTCTTGTCCGATGTTAATTAATAGAAGCCTTGATTCTCTTGACTCTAAAATCTTTTCCTCATAGTAAGTCTTGGTTCTTAAAGGCTCAAACTTCAAAGGCTCAAGTTTCAACCCTCTAGCCTCGAGCCTCAATGCTCACAAAAAAATAAGTAGATGTGCAACTTAAGCCTCAGCCCTAAACTTTTAAGGCTATGCGTTCAACTCTTGAGGCTCTAGAATCTGCGTCCCCAACTTCCAAGCCTCAACTTTCAAGCCAAAAGCGGATTCAAAAGCCATCTAGACTTTGGAGTCTACAAACTGCATCCGGGTCCTGGCATCGTGTGAGGCTTGAGCACTGAAGTCTGAGGGGGGGGGGGGGGGGGGGGGGGGGGGGGGGGGGGGGGGGGGGGGGGTGCGTGAGAGAGAGCGAGAAAAGTCCTCAAAGCCTCGAATATCGAGAGCAGAGAGTCACTCAATTGAGATTATTTGTTTAGGCATTTTAGAACTTTAGGGTACAACTAGGTACATAGTACAAATCAACTTGGGTTCGAATTTCGTTTTCTGAACTTCGAAGTGCGAAGCCTCATCCTAAAGGACAATTGTGTATAATATATATATAAATAATAAAAGCTTCTTCAACATAGAGGGAGCTTAAGTTTTTCCTTTGGCAACTAAAATGAACAAGCCTGGAGCCTCTTGGGCTAAAATTTGAGAAAGTTCACTGAGCCTCCTCCCATGACTTTGAGACGGCTCCATGGCAATTTGAGCAAGGTTTGGATAAAGCGAACATATCTTATCTCTCAACTTCAACACCATTGCTTCTCTCTCTCTCTCTCTCTCTCTCTCTCTCTCTCTCTCTCTCTCTCTCTCTCTCTCTCCATTGTGACTCAATTGTCTTACACTCTGGAGCATCATAATGGAGAAACAACATGGACAAGTTGGCATGAAATCTCTTAACTATTTCAGCCTGCAAAACCTGTCAGGACAACGGCAAGGCCGGACTAGACAAGGGCAAGGCCGGGCTAGGTAGTGTGGAAAGGGAGTCCAACTAGGGAAAAGGGCTAGGAGCCATACTATATAGTGGGTGGTTGGGAGGTGGACTCCTAGGTTCTAGTTCCCCTTGTCTAACATTGTTATCAAGAGCAAGGTTTCTAATTTTGGGAAGGCAAAGCCGTGGTGTTGGAGAGCCACACAACTTCTTGCATGATTTTGCATGTCGGGGTCACTGAGGCCGTGGAGCTCACCCCTTGTGAGGAGGACGACGAAGCCGACGGCATGGGCAACATCGCTTGCGAGGGGAAGGGGTCGAAAAGCGGCCTACACAAAATTGCACCCTCTCGGGCTTGACGGCATCGCACGACCCCGCTGACCACTTCACGGGCCTATAGCGCAGGCGCCCTCGACCACCATACAAGGCGGGGTGAGCAAACGCTCCCCCATCGCGCTGTTTGCGGGCCGCCATAGCCGGTGAGCACTTGTTTTTTTCACACCCGGTGGGGGCCCAACCCATTTAGGGTTAGTGGCCACACGTTTTTTCACCAACCAAGGGACGGTACCCACAGTGGGGTACCCCCCCTCCCTCTTGTGAAGCTTTGGGCGAAGCTAGGAAATCCGACAGAGCCAAGCAAGAGCAAGGCCGGGAAAAATAAAGGCAAGGTGCTATTTTTTGTTGCGTATCTTGCATATTCTTGTTTCGTACCTTCATTCAAGTCATCGACAAGTTATCCAAAATACACCAACCAAGTGCAGTACGGGTGCTCAAGGCAAACACACCTACACTATTGAATTGTTTTCTTGAAAGCCGGAGGAAGAATGCATTCTCAGCGGCAATTGGAGCATGAACGAAATTAGCAAGGCTAATTACCGGTATCAACGGGATTCTTTATCGGTATTTATCAGTTGCGGTACATCAGGTATTTTTCTTGCTATTCCTTGCACTACACTGTGTCGCCATGGATTCAGATATCAATATGACTTATGATTTTGAGCAAAATACACCTGATCCTGCCCATGATGGCTCGCGACTGGATGCTCTCACGAAGAGTGCCCGCGACGCTATGGCAGGTGACGACACCTATGAATTGCTCGACATTCAAGAATTTTGTGCACTTCAGACACGCATATCAGTCATGGAAGGAAATTTTAAATCTTTAAATGAAAACATCACTAAATTATCCGCGTTAGTGATCCAATTAATGCAACAACAGTCCAAGGGTCCTGCTGACATGCACATGCATGAGCACGTTGCTACACAGGGGCAAGGCCCTTCTAATCCGGGACAAGGTCCAACTGCTGATACTTTGCACACTCTCACTGCAAAAGAGGTGGATGAGTTGTTGAAAAACACCAAACCACTGACTTTTAAGGGAGAAGACCGTGATCGCAATAAGGATGCGGTGAATATCTTTCTCAGCAAGTGGGATGGAATTCACGCCTTACGACGTACTCCAGACGCAGACAGAGCACTGCAAACGAGCTTAACTCTGGAAGGCAAGGCCTACAAATGGTGGATGTCTCTCAAGGAGAAGAATATCATACCATAGTGTTGGGCAACTTTTGAAGCTATGCTTCGCAAAGAATTTTTGCGTACAAATGAGGCAGATCTAAATTGGATGGCTTGGGACACGTGTTCCATGCGCCAATACCCATCATTACTTGAATATATATCTCACTATCGGGATGTTATCCTCAAGTTGGAAGGCTTAGATAACTTTCACCAAGGACGGGGATTTATACGTGGTCTGACACCAGAACTTAAGAAGCACGTCAAGACCCAAGACCCTAAAACACTTGAGGAATCCATAGTGAAAGCACATATTCACGATGATCCAGATGAAAAGAAATCACACCATACTCACGTGCCTGCTAATACACATGGTAATACACGCACACAGTATGGGCACAATAAAAGGAAATTTCGGACCACATGTGTTAGTACGTATATACGAATCGATGCAAGGGCACAAGGTGTGCATCTTGGTAGATGAGGGTGCTACTCACAATTTTATTAATTATGGATTGGTGAAAAAACTCAAATTGCCTCAAACTCCGATTACCCACCGCTACAAGGTAGCAGAGGGTTTATCCAACCCAATTCTTCACCATCGGCTTCTCCAATCCTATTAGTGAAGAAAAAAGATGGCAGTGTGTGCATGTGTGAAGACTATCGTGGCTTAAATGCGGTTACGATTAAGAACAAGTACCCATTGCCACGAGTCGATGAGTTGTTCGACAAACTCACTCATGCTCGTATTTTTACGAAAATAGACTTGCGGTCAGGTTATCACCAAGTCCGTATTTGACTTACTAATATACCCAAAACTGTATTCCGAACAAGGTTTGGACACTACGAGTTCTTGGTGATGCCCTTTGGGTTAACCAATGCGCCCGCAACATTCATGACACTCATGGATAGTGTCTTGAAGCGTACTTGGGAAAATTTGTCATCGTTTTTCTAGATGACATTCTAGTCTACAGTGCTTTTGAACAAGAACACTTACAACATCTGAGGTAGGTGTAGAACACTTACAACATTTGAGGTAGGTGTTCGAATTGTTACAAACAAATAAATTATATGCCAAGGAAATCAAGTGTGATCTTTTTAAAGAAGAAATTCACTATCCGGGGCATGTTATTTCAGCTAATGGGCTATATATGGATCAATCCAAAGTGGATACAATCTGGCAATGGCCTTCTCCTAAAAATTTGGAAGAGTTACATAATTTTTTAGGATTTGCAGGTTTTTACCGAAGGTTCGTTAAAAACTATGCTAATATTGTTGTTCCCATGACGGATCAACTGAAAGGCAAAGGCAAAGCTTTTCAGTGGGGACCCGCTCAACAGCACAGTTTCGATACCTCAAGGATGCATTAGCTACACCTCCCATACTAGCTATTGTAGATCCTTTGAAACCATTTGTTTTGGAAACGGATGTCAGTGACCGTGCTATTGTAGCAGTCCTATTACAAGACGGGCGACCAATTGCATTTGAAAGCAAGAAGCTTGATGCAGCTCAGTAGAACTACTCTGCTTATGAGCGCAAACTCTATGCAATAGTGTCTGCCTTAAAAACATGGTGGCATTATTTGTATGGTGCTCAGTTTGAGATTCTGTTTGACCATGAAAGCATCAAATGGTTTACACAACAAACAGATTTGAAGGGTTGGAAAGCCAGGTGGACCGAGATTCTTTAGGAATATGACGCCAAGCTCCGGTATCGTAAAGGACAATACAATGTGGTGGTCGACGCTCTAAGTCGTATGCCGAAGATCAATTCTCTCTTGTTCACGAAACTTCGTAGTGAATTTTTGGATTCTCTCAAAGGCAAATATGAGCATGATGGAGCATATTCCAAAGTGTGGAGCCATGTACAAATGAGGGATCCTTCTCACTCCAATGATGGTAGTGTAACGTTAACCTCCACACCTAGTTCTCCTCTATCGAGTGATGAACTACATCGATGGAAGCATTTCACCATTGACAATGGGTACCTACTCCATAAGGGGAGAGTTTGTGTACCGACGGACATAGACATTCGACGCCAATTTCTTTATGAATGTCATGATAGTTCAAGTGCAGGGCACCCGGGTATTAAAAAAACTTACGCTCTTGTACGACGACAGTTTTACTGGCCAGGTTTACTGGCTAGGTTTACATGGCTTTGTTCAAGCTTATGTCTTGCATTGCCAAAAATGTCAAGTTAACAAAGCAGAGCGCCTGAAGGCAGGAGGAATCTTACATCCTTTGGAGATTCCCAATGGAAAATGATAAAGTATCTCTATGGACTTTATTGTGGGTTTACCAACCACTGTACGAGGTCATGAATCGGTATGGGTGGTCGTAGACCGGTTGACTAAACTATGTAAGTTTATTCCAACCAAATCAACGGTTAAGACTCCAAAACTAGCCAGGTTATTTGTGGACAATCTATACAAGTTGTATGGTTTGCCAAGTAACATTGTCAATGATCGTGATCCCAAGTTTAACAATCATTTTTGGAGGGCTGTGTTCAAATGATGGGGTACACAACTAACCCTCAGTACAGCCGATCATCCAGAAACAGATGGTCAAACTAAACGAGTTAACCAACTGCTAGAGGATATGCTAAGAGCATACGTCAGCAAAAAACAGTCAGACTGGGAAGAATACTTACATACTCTCAAGTTTGCCTATAATAGTGCTAAGCATGTCAAAAGTGGATTTATTCCTTTCATGCTCATGTATGGGTTTCAACCTAGGTCACCTGTTATGGTGGGGTTGGCAACCGAAAAGCTCCAACAGATTAAGGATTTTCTCCAAGACCACATGGATATGCTGAAACTTGCTCGTCAGAATGTCGGACAAGCGCAGGATTAGTATAAGAAGTACGCTGATGAGAAATGTCGGCAAGTTACCTTCGAGGAAGGGGAGGAAGTATTTTTACATGTGCCAGAACATTCAGAAAGTCTAAAAACTGGGCGAACACCTAAATTATCTCCCCGATATTGTGGGCCTTTCAAAATACTCAAGCGAGCAGGTGATTGTACCTACAAATTATTGCTACCTACACATTCTCGTATTGATCTAGTGTTTCATGTAATCCATTTACGTAAGCGGTTACATGGGGACGACAATGTCATTGACCAACAAATTTTGGTTGATTTCGTTGAACCTCCTACCTTATCGCATGAACTTGAACGTATTCTTGACTATCATGAGTTACGTACGCGTCACCATGTACGTAAGCGGTTACATGGGGACGACAATGTCATTGACCAACAAATTTTGGTTGATTTCGTTGAACCTCCTACCTTATCGCATGAACCTGAACGTATTCTTGACTATCATGAGTTACGTACGCGTCACCATGTACGTCAACAAGCCTTAATCAAGTGGAAAGATCGATTTGAGGAAGGTGCCACTTGGGAAAACATTAGTGTTCTTAAGAAGAAGTTCCCCACTTTTGTTTTCGAGACGAAAACTCTTCTTTAAGGGGGGAGTAATGTCAGGACAACGGCAAGGCCGGACTAGACAAAGGCAAGGCCGGGCTAGGTAGTGTGGAAAGGGAGTCCAACTGGGGCAAAGGGCTAGGAGCCATGCTATATAGTGGGTGGTTGGGAGGTGGACTCCTAGGTCCTAGTTCCCCTTGTCTAACAGAACCGTCCCTTTCCCTCCAAATGCACGCACACACACAAACACACATGCTGCTACAACCTTAATTCGAGGACCATGCTCACAACCCGCCACATCTTCTTCGGTTTGTGGCTTCATGTATTTCCCGCAGTCTTCTTTCGTAATGCAATAGCTTGGCTATGTACAAAACAATGCGCATGCTTGAACAAGATTCTGAGTTGGAGACCTCACTCAGCCTACACTTCTACGTTAAAATCTACTGCTAAGATATAGCATGTTCTCCAAGTCCACCTGCATCCCCTCATTCCACTTGCTCCAGCTAGCAAGGTCATCTCCACCTTTGAGAACCCCAACGAGGTCCAACGTGCACTCAGGTCGAGGGCCATCTCATCTCCAGCTTCGAGACTTCCAACTAGCTCATATGTGTAGTCAATTCGAGGAATACCTAGTAGCAACAAGAAGAAAAGACCAACTGCTCTAATGTGCTCACAGCGGCTTAAAGGGGCTATTCTACAAGTTCCATTATTTGGAAGGCTTAGCTCACAACGTCATTGTTGAGGACAAATATGGGTTCTGAAGGGCATGTACTATGTGATCTCAAGTGTATCCTTTAGCAAAGACTTAATCTTTAGTATTCTTTCTTTAATCGTTTCAATTTTGATCGTAGCTTTGAAGTGTGAGCTTCGACACTAACTGCAAGGTGATGGCATGGGACACCCTATTGGTGGTTAATTTTGTGCAAAGATTTTGTGGTACACCTCAAAATTCAGAAGCTATTTTTGCCAATGGTATTAATGGCAAACTTTTCTTCTACATGACTAGTGAAGGTTGGAGTGAGATAGGCATAAAGAGTGTCTCCCATAGACATGCTTTGGTGGGTTGGTCCAAGAGGGTATTAGAGGGTGGTCACACAGTTGTTCCTAAGAGTCAAACACCACCGCTCCTCCATTCTTTCAAGAATATGAGCATATCCTCACAACTAAAACTCTCAAATACAACACCCAACCTCAAGGCAAACCTACTTTACCTTAGGTAGTTAATGGCTCTATCACAAGCTATGTAGGGATACCTACAAAGGATGCATGCCCAATGACGTATGATAGGATATTCTATCCTAGTATGGTAAAAGATATGTACGCCACCATTGGGAAACCCTTTCTAGTGAAACATTATCGAGAAGCATGGGCATCTTTTAACAAGGGCGTGTTCAAAATTAGAGAGTTGACAAGCATTTTTGCGAGCAAGACAAAGAGAATTTTTTCTCTACCAATCTCTGCAATAGTCATGAAAAGTCGAATCAAATGCTCAATTTTATCAAAGAAAATATGGAGCACGTTCCACCTCTCCACTTTGGAGAACTTGGAGAATTGCCATGGAAAATTGAAGATGTGTACATGAAGGTCTTGGAACATAGGAACTACATGAGAAAGTGTGGAAAGGAGTGGTGAATGCAAAGAGAAGTAGATGTTATGCACAAGTTGACAACATTGATGGAAGTCTTGGTCACAATCACACCAATTCGCAAACGATATTACCAATATGTAAATTATGTATCTTGTAAGTATTCTTGTACATATCTCTTGTTCTAATCTCTCTCTCTCTCTCTCTCTCTCTCTCTCTCTCTCCCCACTGTGACTCAATTGTCTTACACTCTGGAGCATCATAATGGAGAAACAACATGGACAAGTTGGCACGACATCTCTGAACTATTTCAGCCTATAGAACCATCCCTTTCCCTCTAAACGCGCGTGCACACACACACACACATGCTGCTACAACCTTAATTGGAGGACCATGCTCACTACCCTCCACATCTTCTTCGGTTTGTGGCTTCATGTATTTCCCGCAGTCTTCTTTCGTAATGCAATAGCTTGGCTATGTACAAAACAATGCGCATGCTTGAACAAGATTCTGAATTAGAGACCTCACTCAGCCTACACTTCTACGTTAAAATCTACTGCTAAGATATATCATGTTCTCCAAGTCCACTTGCATCCCCTCATTCCACTTGCTCCAGCTAGCAAGGTCATCTCCACCTTTGAGAACCCCAACGAGGTCCTACGTGCACTCAGGTCGAGGGCCATCTCATCTCCAGCTTTGAGACTTCCAACTAGCTCGTATGTGTAGTCAATTCGAGGAAGACCTAGTAGCAACAAGAAGAAAAGACCAACTGCTCTAATGTGCTCACATCGGCTTAAAGGGGCCATTCTACAAGTTCCATTATTTGGACGGCTTAGCTCACAATGTCATTTTTTAGGACAAATATGGCTTCTAAAGGGTATGTACTATGTGATCTCAAGTGTATCCTTTAGCAAAGACTTAATCTTTAGTATTCTTTATTAATCATTTCAATTTTGATTGTAGCTTTGAAGATGTGAGCTTTGACACTAACTGCAAGGTGATGGCATGGGACACCCTATTGGTGGTTAATTTTGTGCAAAGATTTTGTGGTACACCTCAAACTTCAGAAGCTATTTTTGCCAATGGTGTTATTGGAAAACTTTTCTTCTACATGACTAGTGAAGGTTGGAGTGAGATAGGCATAAAGAGTGTCTCCCATAGACATGCTTTGGTGGATTGGTCCAAGAGGGTATTAGAGGGTGGTCACACAGTTGTTCCTAAGAGTCAAACATCACCGCTCCTTCATTCTTCTGAGAATATGAGATATCCTCACAAGTAAAACTCTCAAATACAACACCCAACCTCAAGACAAACCTACTTTACCTTAGGTAGTTAATGGCTCTATCACAAGTTATATAGGGATACCTACAAAGGATGCATGCCCAATAACGTATGATATGATATGATATTCTATCCTAGTAAGGTAAAACATATGACGCCACCATTGGGAAACCCTTTCTAGTGAAACATTATCGGGAAGCATGGGCATCTTTTAACAAGGGCATGGTCAAAATTAGAGAGTTGACAAGTGTTTTTGCGACCAAGACAAAGAGAATGTTTCCTCTACCAATCTCTGCAATAGTCGTGAAAAGTCGAATCAAATGCTCGATTTTATCAAAGAAAATATGGAGCACGTTCCACCTCTCCACATTTGGAGAACTTGGAGAATTGCCATGGAAAATTGAAGATGTGTACATGAAGGTCTTGGAACATAGGAACTACATGAGAAAGTGTGGAAAAGGAGTGGTCGATGCAAAGAGAAGTAGATGTTATGCACAAGTTGACAACATTGATGGAAGTCTTGGTCACAATCACACCAATTCCCAAACGATATTACCAATATGTAAATGATGTATCTTGTAAGTATTCTTGTACATCTCTCTTGTTCTAATCTCTCTCTCTCTCTCTCTC
The DNA here is from genome assembly GCF_014529385.1 of Adiantum capillus-veneris. Lineage (NCBI taxonomy): Eukaryota > Viridiplantae > Streptophyta > Polypodiopsida > Polypodiales > Pteridaceae > Adiantum > Adiantum capillus-veneris. The sequence goes on along the minus strand of NC_140942.1, from coordinate 152,306,042 downwards.
TCTCATTCATTCTAGAACGAGTTGGTCATGGATGATATACCTTCTATTGAGTCTACCCAAGGTTGTGCTATGAGCAATGGATCAACTACATTGCTCAAAGAAGAGACTCCTTGAACTGTATTCTATACGGGACTTGTCCAAGGGGTCATCACGCTCGACGATACGGATGAGGTAATTTTTTTGAAAAATGAGTATTCAAGTCTTGTAGTATATACATATCTTTTGAAACAAATATGTATGGATGCTTTTTAGGAGGCTTGGCTACAAGGAGAAGTACAAGCAAGCTATGAAATTCTCCACCCTTGTGTTGATAAAGGTTCCTTGAATGGTTCTCAAGATCATCATAGAAGTCAAGCTCAGCTAGTAAGTTTTAAAGAGCTTACAATTCTAGGAAGCTTAAACTTTTAATTTATTTTTGTGATATGTTTACACCCTTGACTCATACTTGTCTATGGTGAAAGCAATTTTCTATCAACAATATTGCAAATGTCGACTCACAAGAACAGCACTGCACTAAAGAGATCCTTGAAAATTCCACAATGAAGCATTCTTCTAGCAAAGATAATCAAGATCCAAAAGATTTGGAACATGTTTTTACTATGAGTTGATTTGATGACATTTTCTCATCCTATCTTAATACATTGTGCATTAGATGTGAGATAGCATGTGTGTATGGACTCTAATTTTCTTTGTTTATTGAATTCAGAAAGTCCAAGGGCTTGTTAAATAATAGTGTTAGTAGATTTTAATAATAGGGTTTGCTCACATGCTAGTAGATTTTAATATCATTTATCTTCTCTTATAGGAAAAGGTTTCTTTTATCTTTGTTTCACATGTTTGTGTTTGTAAAGTGCAAGTCTATGTTTATGTCATTATTGTAATGGTAAAATAGGAAAAAGCCATCTTGGTCACGCTTAAAGTGGACTAAAATTTTCTTCTTCTTTTCCATCTCGTTTTATTTTCTTGGGGATATACACTTTCTCTAAACGTTACAAGAGCTCCCATCATAATCATAGTGAGTATTGCTTACCATTTTTTCATCTCATAGAAATCTAATTGCTTTTATTTTAATTCTTAGGATATTGTTGCATCATTTTCAAATGAAGTAGAGCGGCCATTGAACAAAAGAACAATCGTCAATGTATCCATTTCTTATGATATACAATATGCTTGTGACTATCAAGTAACTTTCGAGGATATTATGGGTCAAGATTCGAACAATTTACAAGACAAGTGGATTAATAAAAAAGTTAGACTCTCTCTCTCTCTCTCTCTCTCCCCCCTTCCCCCCCCCCCCCCCCCCAAAAAAAAAAAAAAACATTCTTTAGGCTTATATTTATATGGCAGTAATTGGTTGTAAAATGTTGTTCGGAAACCATAATTCCCTCTCATCAAGAGACTTATTAGGGTCTAATGAGAAAAGTGAAGATACCATTGTGCAATGCTTGTAAATTGATTCATGTCAACAAAATGATTGATGACATTGAATCAAATAGCTTTGCAAGTAAACTCTACTTTTGTTTGCCTCATCCACTACAACATCCTCTTTCTCTCTCTTTCTCTCTCCTCTACTTAATTTGTGTGAGTTGTAGGAAAATGCAATAAATACAAAGAAGAAGACATTAAAATTTTCAAGCCTATCTTCAATGATGGTAATCATTGGGCTCTTCATCCCCTTCCAAGGTCAAAAACACCAAAAGACTCTCTCTCTCTCTCTCTCTCTCTCTCTCTCACTCATACACACACCCACTTTACCTACATACACACACACACACACACACACACACACCCCACACACACACACACACAACTCGAGCCTCTCAAGCTCGCTCACATAGCCTCTCTCTCTTCCTCTTTTTGAATCAGCTATAGTAAGAGCATTGTCTCTCTCATGCACACACATACACACGCACACCCTCTCAAGCTCACTTACACCCCCCCCCCCCCCCCCCCCCTCTCTCTCTCTCTCTCTCTCTCTCTCTATGTGTGTGTGTGTGTGTGTGTGTGTGTGTGTGTGTGTGTGTGTGTGTGAGATACACACACAATGGCATAAGGGGAACTACTAGGTGAGACCGCTTGCGTAATTACTTATAAGTAAACTCCTACAAACCTTAGTTCAAATCCAATAAGGACACTTCGTGATGGATGTATATGGCTTTTGAATTAAAAGGTACCATATGGCAGTACCATGTGTGTAGACCACCCCACTACCTTGCATGACACCATTACCCTCTTCTACTAACCCCATCACCCCACTTACCCAAAATGGAAGAAGAAATTACATGTCCCTCAACTATGGACCCCCCAACCCTATGTTATTTAAGAGCAGCTATGTGGAATCCTTTGAGCCTAAGAGTTGAGGATATTCTCCTTGGTCCTTGCACAGCCATATGCTCTTCAACCATGTCCAATAAGGTCCCCAATATCCTCAAACCTTTTTCTATGTGGACATCTATAACATGTGCATTGATCTTTTGACACCTACAATCCATAAACTAAAAACTAATCTTATGGATGCAAGTAATAGGATCAAGGCTTGCATAGTTGGGTATTTTGGATAACTTGCAAGGGTAAAAATTTACATTTTCATAGTAGCGTTATTGTACTAAAAAAACTTCTTATTAAAAGCAACACTTTTTCCTAAAATTTTGTACAGAGACTTAATTAATGTAGTCTTTTGATGTTTCACTGTGGCATGCAAGCAATTGTGCAAACATGGGATGTAGCAATACAACCCTTGGGTTATGGAGATAAGCTTCCAATTGTCCCTAGCCTTATCCAAGGGCTTTGCTTATTCATTAAGGACCCAATTTTTCACAACATTATCATCCAACATGATCTACACAACTGGATAAGCACTGTGAGCTTATGCTACTAGCCGTACTAGATATACTAGCATGTCTCAGGTTGTATGTTGTGGCTAAAGAAAACCCATTGCTGTTATTGCTAGATTATAGGGTTTGATTGCTAATATCAATACCATCCTTGATGAAGACACAAAACAGTAGAAGGAGTGCAAAGAACACTCCCCATCTGTCACGTGCAAATTTATGAAATTTCATGGGAGAAAATTGAGGAATGAACCTTTAATGAGGCAAAGAAGAATAATCATGTTACAAGGTGCCTCGAAATTCGCCTTAACACCCCCTATGAACCCTACAAGCAGCCTAATTCTCTAAGAACTTGATGCACATGAAGTTGAAGTAATTAAGCAAGTGTTTTCTATTAATGGAGCCTTCATGGAGAACATTACTCCACCCAAGGATACCTACACTGACCCTTTCATACCTTATCGACTACTTGAACTCGTGCTTTAGGACATGAACCAAAGTGTATGGGAATTTGGTAATTTTTCCTTACTAGCACCAATAAATGAAGGATTTTGGCTTACTATACTAAAGGAAAAGGATAAAGAAGCTGCCAAGCTTGGGCCAAATCAACTCCTAATGACTAGTTCATCTAATATCATGGAGCACTTCTTGATGGGCTGCCCCTTCACTATGTCCATATTTGAGACTCAAAGGTGCTCACAATATTTAGGCTATGTAATGGGGATCAAAGGAATGATCTCACTCACTAGCCAAGATCAATACTACTAATCATCCATGGAACATACATAAGCCTTTCATCAAATGTCTTTGTGACGTCATGGGTGAGCCTTGTAAGGATGGGAATGTCCTACGGTTCAACCATTCCTTATGGCTCATGATACATAAAGTACATGCTTTTTTTCCAAGTAATCCTTGAAAAGTCAACACTCAAATTTCTCAAGTGGGTTACAAAGGGGAAAGAGGCTATTAAAGCCCTCCTAATCCACATGATGTCTAGAGAAGGGCTCAAGGTCTACATCAAACATGTTGGTCTCTTCCACCAGCAACCACCAAACTCACTTGGGGGGGAATTGGAATTATTCCTAGCAAAGGAGGTATTCCCTAAAGGGCAGGAAGGCAAAGGAGGAAAATGGGCTAGAGTAGATTCACACATCCAAGGGAGAAGTACTAAACCTAGGAATCAAAATCCCAGGTATTTAACTCAACCTACCACCCTTGCATGGACTCCCATTTCCTTTCCCTCTGAATAATTGGGAAGCTACTCCACAATCAACCGCAACTCGCTGACCTCCAACAAGACTCCCCCCTCAACCTCTAACCTGAATGCAACTCTATAAAATCTACCTAACACCCATAGTAGATCTGCTTATACACCATCTTGTGCTCAATCATATAAGAATCTCTTATATTTCTAGTTGCAAGAAATTAATGTTGAGGATGAAATGGAGAGAAGGAGGTTAACCCAGCACATACAACAACCCCTTTAATATACCACTTGAAATACATAAATGTCTATTTAGATGTTATCTCTTTAAGAATCTTCCTTAGTGTTTTTGTATATAGTCTAAGTACTAAGAATGCTGGCAAGCTAGACCAAATCTATTTTGGATGGTCTTTCATAGAATCTAAAAAGATAAAGTATGTAATGCAAAGTCGGTATTTTGTCTTGAGGAATGACACATATTTTTTGTAGACGACAAATCATGGGTTTCTCAAACTAAGTGCAACATGTACTGACTTAAGATCTTTATCATTTTGATCCATATATTCAGAAAGTTTTAAATAAAATCTCAAATCTACCGTAGCCTTTATGTATTTGGTGAGGAATTATGGACTCTATTCTTCACCTTAATAACTAAAAAGGTAATTGTAATAAATCATGCCATGGATATTGTTATAAAGATTTTTTGGGACTTTTGCCATACTAACCTACCAAGGCAAAAATCTATCAAATTGATTCAAAGTCTAAACGAAGAGAGAAACTAGATCACGAGAAATTTTTTTGTTCATTAGGTAGAGGATGGGGTATAGGAGGGCCTCTTTATTTTCCATGAGACATGATTGTCCACTTACTAGTAGAGAAAAGGAAACTATATGTGTGTGTGGGTGATTGAGGATTGAATGAGGGCAAGAGTGTGAATGGTTGAGGTCTAGTGATTGTGAGTATATGTGTGTAAGAAATAAACATCAAAAGACTACATAATTTTGTGTACGTATTTCAAGAAAAAGTGATGCTTTTAATAAGAAGTATTTTTAGTATAATAAGACAAGTATGAAAATGTAAACTTTTAGCCTTGCAATTTACCTTAAAAACCCGACTATACAAGCTTTGATCATGTTACATGCATCCATAATAAACTAAGAGAGCTCAGATTAGTTTCCAATTTATGGATTGCAGGTGTCAAAAGATCAATGCACATGTTATAGATGTCCACATAGAAAAAGGTTTGAGGATATTGGGGACCTAATTGGCCATGGTTTGGAGAGCGTATGTTTATGTAGGGACCAAGGAGAATGTCCTCCACTCTTAGGCTTAGAGGATTCTACAAAGTTTCTCCTAAATAGCATAGGGTTGGTGGGTCCATGGTTGAGGGGCAGTTCTTCTATTGTGGGCAAGTGGGGTGATGGTGTTAAAAGAAGAGGGTAATGGCACCACACAAGGTAGTGGGGTGGTCTAGACACATGGTACCTTTTAATTCCAAAGCTATATACACCCATGATGAAGTGACCTTATTGGATTTTAACCAGGTTTTGTAGGAGTTTACTTATAAGTAATTAAGCAAGCGGTTCCACCTAGTAGTTCCTCTTATGCCATTGTGTCTCAGAAAAGTGGCCCTCCTTCCTTCTCGAACTGAAATGTTGGTAGGAGGTCCCAGAGGTGGCACTAGGCCCCCAAAGGGACCTAGGGCCCACCTTTGAGCATATGTAAAATTGATGAGGTATCATGGATCTCTGATTGATAGTTGAGTAAGTATCCCTCTACTAGCCTCTATAGTCTGATTCTTTCAAAACTATTGGCACAAAAACTTGTACTATCCTTTTAATGTCTTGGGTTGTATTCTATTGTGAAGAATTGGAGAAGAGGGTTATTTTGATTTGGGATAGTACTACTTTGTGGGCCCATCTCGATGGTGTGTTAATGCATCTATGGATGTACTTGGAGACTTATGTTGAAGAAGTGTTGTCTTTGTCAACTTTGCTTCTTCTATTTTGCCATCTATAATCTCAAGTTGCATTCTCAAGAATCTGGTTTTATTCCTTATTCCATCCTTGAAATATGTTGCATTGTGATCTATGGCTAAACAAGGAGGGTAAATCGGGTATTCTTGGAGAAAAAAGGAATGTTCATGGTTGTTGACTCATAATATATCAGCAAAGTACTTGAACGTTATTTGAAGTAATGTGAGCCTGTGTCTAATTGTGGGATCTTGTAATCTCACTGAGATGTATTCATACTCTAAGAAATGTAAGTGTAGATTGGACCATACCGGTGAGCCAGCCAGCCCCATGGGAATGCCATTGACTTGTCTATAGGTTTTTCCATTACATTGGACAATGATATCATCTATAACCTAGGAATTGATTAAAATGGCATGTTGTTTAGTAATGGAAATTCCTTTCTTATATTCCATGCTGGACCAACTTTCAAGGACACAGCCAATTGGGAACTTCTTGAATGATATGTATTGGGCAACAAAAAAACCTCAAACCCCTCATAGTCATAGTTTACAACATAGCCAAAATCAAGCGTTGGCAATTTGATTTTATGTATTTCTAAATGCAGTGTGTTGTCATCGATGGTCAATGTCACCCTACAAAGCTAGATGTTTACCTTTATTACAATCTTTTTTCTCAAATCCATGTCCCATTTGATGTTGACAAGGTTTACTTAATCCACCGGGTACAACTCTCTCCTACCCCTCATTTGAAGGGCATAAGCATGACTTTTACCTAGAGGACATTTTGATCTCGTTGGAGAGGGGGGAAAGGGGAACACACCCAGAACACAACAAAAATGCTAGGCATATGAGATGAGTTGGGCTATTCTAGTTTTTAGTCCAATGAATCCTTCATGGGTGATATTCTCATAGCATTTTTTAATCTCAACTGAAAAGATGGTAGTAGATTCTATGGGTAGCTTTATATTCCAGAGGGGTTACTATGTATAAACTGTGTATATTGTGTGCATTCAAGGACTATTTTTAAAACTCTTTATCTTTGAATTTTTGACAAATAAAATACACCCTTTCCCTATTCAATCTGTAATTTTTTTCCCCAATTTCATTTTATGGTACCCTTCTATATGTGAAAATGTGAGAAAAATAAGAATAAATAACCCCTTCTTTTGCACTTATGTGATAGTCACATAATTATTAAGTGCCCCCTTAGAGGGTTTACAACTACATCATATAATAAGTTTACAATCCACCTAGATTGGATTTTTATATTGTGGAATAGGAGAGCTTTTGGTTTAAATAGAAGGCTCTCATCTTGAGAAAAGAGATGTCTATTTTTAGGATGTAAGCTAATAGTAAGGATGACTCAAAAAAGTAACAATTAGCTCCATTAATTATCCACCTAAAGGATTGCTTGTGGGGTTTACATGTTGCCAGTAGGTAGGGGAGTGGAAATGTATTAATATTGTGAAATGATTCACATGCAAGGTATATTTTCTCGAGGTCTCTCACTTGGGTTTCCTTATGGGAGATAAATTCTACCTCTGCTAGCCTGAGCTTAGCTTGCCATAACATATATGCTTTGCATACTAGAACATGGTTATTGGGTGCTTTGTCTAAGCATGTACATAAGGAAGAGAATGGGGTATAGGAGGGCCTCTTTATTTGAAAATTCAAAGGATTCAAACCTCTAGTATTAAGAACTTAATCAAAGGATAGATTTTGAATTCAAACAGGCAAAACAACTAGTTTATTTGAATTCAAAATTTCCCCCCAAAATGAAATTTAACGTTTGATGTGAAAAACCATATCATATGACATATTGATGGAAAGAGATCATCAAGTAGATTACCAATCTATAATCTCCACTCAAATCGGAGATCATATGTAGGAGTTGTGGAAGGCCAAAAATCATAAAGTTGTTCACCCCCTTTTTGGGGGGAAAGTGCATCATTTGACCACTCTTATACTTCTCTTACACACCTACCAATCTTTCACACATGGCATGCATCTATTTGTCAAAATGTTATACAAAGCTTGATGAGAAATAGAGAGACAACACAAAACTTGACCTTGTTGCCAATACACAAATTGTCTTATGGTCACGGGAGCCCTCTCACCGAGCACCCTCTTACAATTGACCTTTTAGGCAAACAATTCAACAAGCCCTCAAACCACCAAGCATGAAATGGCACAACAAACTTCAAGGACAATATACCTTCAACCACCTGATGAGCCAACTTATCAAGTCAATTTGGAGAGAAGAGTCGTAGTTGTAGCATACAATTGCACCCAAAACTATGAATCTTATTTATGGACAAGAGTAGGCTACAAGTGTGATTGCAGAGTATAGTATCACTCCACTCCTCTAGATGGCATAACTAACTTCAAGCTTCTCCATGCACCTATGTGTAATGATGGAATAGAGCACTCACGATGCACACACTCTACACAACTAGGCTTGAAGAGTGGTGTGTTATGCGTTGAGAATGGTGTGGTGTAGTGTGATCATGTGATGATTTACAAGGGACAGAAGGGCTCTATTTATAGGGTTTAGAAGCCCCGATTTGGATTAGGCCTAATCAAGTTTATTTGAAGGAATAAAAGATTATGCATATTTTTATTTTTTTTAATGAGGGTGGGTCTATCTTGTCCTTTGAGTCACATGGATGTGGGCTCAAGGGAAGAGAATTATTGAGAACGAAAGGAGAGAGGATGGAGTGAATAATTTGGGAGTGCCTACTCTAGTAGAGGGTGCATTTACAATAAGGTTAGTGGTTAGTAGTTAGCAATTATCACTAAAAAATATTTACAAAATCATTCACCAAATGGTGAGATATATGATGAGAAAGTTAGAGAAGGGATGAGCTTGTAAAGAGAGGTTGAAGCTTTGGAGAAGTTGACATTCATCTCTTTACAGCACCGGAAGAAGAAGCAGTTAGCATGGCGAAGCAGCGCGTGTCGATGAAGCTATGTTATTTCAAACCTTGGAAAATTCATGATAAAAGCCTTCATTTGCAGAGATTATCTTTGGATTTTTGCTGATTTTTTGAAGTTTTTTACAAAGTTGAAGAGAGTATGGTAATATGGACATATATGTAGAGAGAAAGGGGGACACCTAGGGTGTAGAAATGGAGGATGAAGGCTATGGAGGTGTGAGAGATGTGGCAATGGTGAAGAGAGTGAATTAGGACATGGGAGTTGCAGGTTTGGGAGTGGGAAGGAGAGGAAGGAGTGTGTGTGAAAGAGGAAAATGATAAAGTGGAAGAGGGAGTGTGGCTGCATAGCATGGGCAAACTGGGGTCCACCAATAAAATCATAGCTCACAGCTCGTAGCTCAAAAAAATATGAGGTGAAATTTCAGCTCACGAGCTACAACTTTTGTTTGTATCACCTTTCCAAATTCGGGGAGCATGTGATCTTTAAAAATTCAGCAAAGCCGACTGTTTTTTCCACTGCACAAGGTCCTTGTGAGGTCCTTCTTTGGATGATTCTTTTGAATACCTCCAAGAGTGAGCTCCCCATGATGCATGCATGCATGCCGCATACCCTTGACCTTATTTGGTAGGTCTATAATTGAAGATATTGTTGAGATCATGATATAAGTGAATAGTACAACTAAGAAAATCAAATATTTAGGGGTCTAAAAAAATATGTACATGTCAAATATAAATAATATAGGTGGAAAAAATATAAAGGGGTCAAAATAAATCTCTCATTATAAGTCTACCATAAAAAGATGAATATTTTTTGTGTTCTAATTTATGAGAGTAAAAGAGAATAGATGTAGGAAGGAAAAATCACAATAGTGAAAAAATATACACATAAATAAAACTAGTTTTTTTGGATTTTTGTTGAGATGGAGTTACACCAAAAATAAGAGAAGCTTGTATGAAATTATTTTTATATGGAATAAAGAGTATGCAAAATGGTAAGAAAAAATATGTTACTGGTGAGTCAATGTACATAGCATAAATAACACACCATAGGTAGAAATATTTAAATAAATACCAAAATAATTATGAAAAATCCTTTTATTTAGGCCCTATATATAATGAAATATTTACACACAAATGGGCCATAATTTACTTATATTTTTTCTATATATTTTATTTTTTTTGGCTCATCTAGCTAATTAAGGGTTTTTAAGAAGATATGGGAAAAGTCCGCTAACTCACACACACCTATATACAGTGAAATGGTAGGGATAGCCACAGTGTTTGGATGGTTTTGGTAGGGTGGGTTAACTCACTATGGAAATTACGGAGAGCCGAAAAACGGCTATCATTAGCCCTCCCCCAGGATGATGGTATATTCATGTACCATCATAGAGCATCTTTTCCAAAGATAGTGCTTCAGAGTCCTTGACTAGGTCTTAATTGTTTGGCCCCTCAGAATTTTGGTTTGAGTTACACTCATGCTTCACGTAACAATACTTACATGAGACAGCTGCCCTTTGACAGATCTTTGGTAGATCCTTTGGTAGAAGGCGACTCAAATAGGGCTTCAAGCGATAACCATTTACCTTCCTAGAGTGCTCTTTCCCATTCAAGTCCATAAGTTGATAGTAACTTAAATTGAAATCCTTCTTAAATATGTATGGCCCCTACCATCTAGTTTCAAATTTTGCATCAAAACGATTATTGAGTCGATTGTCATACCTTAGCACAAGATCTCCTTCATTGATGCCTTTGTCCTTTAGTTTCTTGTCGAGGTTCTCCTTCGCCTGCGTAGCTTTCCTCTTGTAGCACTCGTATGCTGCTTCTCTTTTCCACTCAAGCTCAGCTAGGGTAAGAAATTGATCCATCCATGCTTCTTGATCATCTTGTGTTGCTTTGCCATGAAGTCGCATTGTTGGAATGTTGAGCTCAATTGGTTGTAAAGCCTCTTGACCATAGACTAAGTGAAATGGTGTGAACTCCGTGGCTTCCCTATATGTGGTTCGATACGCCCACAAGGCACCATCCAAGAAGTCATCCCACAACTTTGTCTTGTTTCTCACCATCTTTCTAATGATGCCTGCAATGACACCATTAGCTTTTTCTACCAGACCATTGGATTGGGGATAGTAGGGTGTACTATGACGATGTAGAATGTGAAGTTCTTCACAGACCTCTGTGAGCAAGACCTTTCTAAACCCTGGACCATTATCAGAAACAATCTCCAAAGGTGTGCCAAATCTACAATAAATGTGAGTGTAGAAAAATTTGCTCACTGTCCTCTCAGTTACCTTTGCCACACTTTGTGCTTCCACCCACCTAGTCATGTAGTCTATGGCCACCAAGATATACAATTTTCCATTTTTAGTCCTGGGCAATGGACCCATAGCATCAATGCCCCATTTTTCAAATGGACCATTTGCAAGGACTAGCTGACGTGGACCATGTAACAGACGCTTGTTTCCATTAATATGACAATTGTGGCAGCTTTTACACCAATGTTGAACATCAATGTGCAAGCTTGGCCAAACATATCTGGCAAGCAAAATCTTTTTTGCAGTGAGTTCCTGTGCAAAATGACCACCACATGCTTCCTCGTGCAAACCTTTTAGAATGGCTGGGATTTCCTCAATAGTTGGTACTCTTCTGCACACTTGATCCTTCCCTCTTTGATAGAGGGATCCTTCTAAGAAGAGATACGCGCTTGCCTTTTTTATGAGTCTCCTCTTCTGAGCCTTCGTGAAGTCTTGTGGAAACTCACCCTCCAAAATGTAGCTAATAATGGGAATCAATGACTCCAATCCCTGGTATCTCGGTTGCTTGACAGTTGCTGCCACCATGATGACTTGCACTTCTTTCTCAACACATGTAACTGCTTGTTGTGCAAGTAAATCGGCATCTTCATTCTGTTTCCTAGGAATATAATATAGTTGCACTTCTTCAAATTGATTAAACAATCTACGAATGGCATGAAATTTTGTCCTTAAGCTTTCATTCTTGCATGCCCAAATGCCTAAAATTTGCTTCACAATGAGAAGTGCATCCCCTTTTACCATGAGACGTTGTATACCTTGGCCAATGCATATCTTTAAACCATGAAGTAGTGTGTCGTATTCTGCTTCATTGTTGCTAGCTGAACCTGGTAGATTGACCTTCTCTTTCATGACCACTTCTCCACTTGGGTTGAGCAATACTAGCCCTCCCCCTGCTTTTTCTGTGGCTCGTCGAAAAGCTCCATCAAAGAACAAGGTAAAAGCATAAGGAATACTTTTAGGTGGTAGCAATGGTAGGGTCTTTACTTCAGGCACCTTAATCTCCTTCTCATGTACCCTATAAGTAAGGATCCCTACCAATTGTGCACGCACACTATCTTCTACCTTGAAAGAGTATTGGAACTCTTGCAATTTCATAATCCACTTTGAGATCCTAGTGCTAAGATTCATTTGAGATGACACCCAAGGAAACAAATTTTCTGCAGTGAGAATTACAAAAGGTTTTGGTAGCAAGTAGGATCTAAACTTTCTCACCGCAAACATGAGAGAAAGCATCATGAGTTCTGCCTCCGTGTAGCCTCTCTCCAAAGCATTCATGACCGTACTAGCAAATTAGATGGGTCGCATCCTGGTACTGTGGGGATCTTGTTGTAATAAAACTGCACCAATCGCTTCCTTTCCAACACTAGAGCTAACAAAGAATGTGTACTCCCAACAAGGAGGCATGAGTGTTGGTAGCTCTGACAAAATGACTTTAATATTATAAAAATACTCTTCAAGATCATCAGACCATGCAAATTCTACTTGTTGTGTCAACTTTTGCAAAGGGTGAAGTAACTCCGAGGCTAAGTGAATGAAGCGTGACATATACTTCACCTTTTGAATGAATGAGATGACCTCTTTGAGATTCTTGGGTGATGGGAGCTCAATAAGAGCCTTTGCCTTTGAAGGATCCACCTCAATGCCTTTATAGGAAACCTTGTGACCAAGCAAGATCATTTCATCCTCACCTATGTGACACTTGTCGGGGTTGAGTTGACCTCCCATGTCGTAGAGCTTCTTTAAACCTTCTTCTACCCTTTGTAAATGCAATGATTTTGAGCTATAAATGCAAAAATCATCAATAAAAACCCTAATGGACTTTCCAAAGAATGCTTGAAACACCATGTTCATGAAGCGTTGGAAAGTTGAAGGAGCATTTGTCAAGCCAAATGGCATGACTCTAAAAGCATAACAACCCCAAGGAGTGATGAAGGTTGTTTTCAATTGATCTTCCAATGCGATACCTATTTGAAAGTAACCCGAGTAGCCATCACTTAGAGGCCGCTCTTCTTGTTGCCCGCCCCGGACCGCCTCAAATTGGTGCCCCCATTGAGGACAGCTTGTGTATATTTTGTGAAGGCTCAACCTTTAGCATAATCAAGTATCTTGCATGAATCACGAGAATTTGTATGATCCTTTCATTCCGATTGCAAGGCAAAAGGTACACATAATTGTTAGTACTAAGTTGCAATTTCAACGAGTAATTCGTAGAATTTTAGGTTCTCTTAGGTTAGCCGAAATAAACGCTTCGGTAAATCCTTTTATTTTGCCTCTCATTATGTACGATCTTAGTTTCAATGTATATATCTTTGTTCTATTTTAGGCATTAGGTTATGTATAGAGCATGGATAATGGCCCAGAAATTTTCCCTTTTTACTTCACACCACATATTAGGATAAACATTGCAATTAGTAGAAAAATCCATTTTCAACAACGTATGGTGTTCATGTTTGGTCCCCAAAGAGTAGGAGAAATTCTCGCATCACCAAACCCTGTCATCCTGCCTCTTATTGATTATCATAGGTCATTTGATGTGAATATTTTTATTTTGTTGTAGAATAGATTGCAAATTAGAAAACATTATTGTGTAAATTTTTTTAAGAAAGAAAAACAAAAATGTGTTGTCACTTTGAAACCGATTCAATGGAGGCCCAACGCCAAATGTCCGGATATCCTCTTTTCTTTGGAGAGCCTGGAGAGGATGCAGAATTATTTTTAGCAAATTTCAAGATGTCTTGTCGTATCAAGAGGATAGTAACTGATCAAGAACGTGTATAGATGTTTGAGGTGGTCCTTAGGAAAGATGCTAGCACTTGGTTTGACTCTTTGCCTGAGGAAGTTAAAGGGAATTACACGGAAGTTGTGAATCATTTCAAGAGATACTTCTTTGATCCCCAAAACACTCAAAAGATATGGCAAGACATTGTTTCTCATAAGCAAAAAGACTTAGATGACTACTACTTGTACAAGCAAGAGTTTCTACGTCTTTGGGATGTATGGGTGAGAAATGTTGCTAACCCTGGTGATGGTGCAAAGTTCCTAAAGAAGGAGAGGTTCATAGCCGGACTCTTTCCTGACCTTAAGATAAAAGTTGAGGCCGGTGCACCTGCTACCTTTGAAGCAACTGAAACTAGGGCTGCTGAGAAATATAGGAAACTCAAGTGCTTAAGGGGGGAGGTTCCAATAGAAGGTCTTAGACCCAAAGGTAAGTCACAAGCATCAACATCTAGGGAGCTTCCTGAGGTAACGGTGGAAGTGATTGAGAAGTTAAATGAATCTTTAAGCAGCTTGTCAATTCACCTTGCACAAGCTGTAGGTCCAAATGGACAAGCAAAGAAGTCTGAAGAGCGAGATTCACGACCTAGGAGAGTCTTGCAATGTTGGAATTGCGGTGAGTATGGACATGGGATGTATAATTGTCCTTGGCTCCGTGGGGAGCCAGGGAGACCTAACTTGAATTACCCAGTGATGAATGCAGGAGAAGGAACTAGTCAGCAACCACGGCTTCTACAAAGGCCAAATGGAGCAAGACCACCTCCACAAGGAGTGGAAGGAGTTCCACCTTTGCCAGACCCAAATGTGCATGTAGTAGAGGTGACAAACTCAAATGAGGTTGACATGGAAGCAAATGGCATTAAGCGTGGCCGAGGAAAAGGTAAAGAGAAAGAAGGAGTCACATCACAAAGTGATCATGGACGAGAAAAGAAGGCAAAGGAGACCAAGGAAGCTAAGAGGACTCGACGTCGTATCAATCTCCAAGACTTCCCTCTTGGACATGGTATGGCTCCATACAACCTATTGGAAGACATGAGAGGTAAGGGTCCTGATATCTCATGGCCTCAGTTTCTTGCATTATGCCAACAAGTTAGGAGGGATTTAAAAAAGGCACTTAGCACTAGGAGAAAGATAAAAGAGAGTGTGCCTATTGTAAAAATTGCACATGCATATACCATCATCCTGGGGGAGGGCTAATGATAGCCGTTTTTCGGCTTTCCATAATTGCCATAGTAAGCTACCTCACCCTATCAAATCACTCAAACATTTTGGTTATCCCTACCATTTCACTGTACATAGGCGTGTGTGAGTTAGGGGACTTTTCCCATATCTTCTTAAAAACCCTTAATTAGCTAGTCACTGGGCTAGTTGAACCAAAAAAATAAATAAATAAATAAAATAAAAAATATTATGGCCCATTTGTGTATAAATATTTCATTGTATATAGAGCCTAAATAAAAGGATTTTTCATAATTATTTTGGTATTTATTTAAATATTTCTACCTATAGTGTGTTATTTATGCTATAGGGTGTAGAAATGGAGAATGAAGGCTATGGAGGTGTGAGAGATGTGGCAATGGTGAAGAGGGTGAATTAGGACATGGGAGTTGCAGGTTTGGGAGTGGGAAGGAGAGAGAGGAGTGTGTGTGAAAGAGGAAAATGATAAAGTGGAAGAGAGAGTGTGGCTGCATAGCATGGGCAAACTGGGGTCCACCAATAAAATCATAGCTCACAGCTCGTAGCTCAAAAAAACATTAAAAAATTTGAGGTGAAATTTCAACTCACGAGCTACAACTTTTGTTTGTATCACCTTTCCAAATTCGGGGAGCATGTAATCTTTAAAAATTCAGCAAAACCGACTGTTTTTTCCACTGCACAAGGTCCTTGTGAGGTCCTTCTTTGGATGATTCTTTTGAATACCTCCAAGAGTGAGCTCCCCATGGTGCATGCATGCATGCCACATATCCTTGACCTTATTTGGTAGGTCTATAATTGAAGATATTGTTGAGATCATGATATAAGTGAATAGTACAACTAAAAAAATCAAATATTTAGGGGTCTAAAACAATATGTACATATCAAATATAAATAATATAGGTGGAAAAAATATAAAGGGGTCAAAATAAATCTCTCTCATTATAAGTCTACCATAAAAAGATGAATATTTTTGGTGTTCTAATTTATGAGAGTAAAAGAGAATAGATGTAGGAAGGAAAAATCACAATAGTGAAAAAATATACACATAAATAAAACTAATTTTTTTGGATTTTTGTTGGGATGGAGTTACACCAAAAATAAGAGAAGCTTGCATGAAATTATTTTTATATGGAATAAAGAGTATGCAAAATGGTAAGAAAAAATATGTTAATGGTGAGTCAATGTACATAGCATAAATAACACACCATAGGTAGAAATATTTAAATAAATACCAAAATAATTATGAAAAATCCTTTTATTTAGGCCCTATGTACAATGAAATATTTACACACAAATGGGCCATAATTTACTTATATTTTTTCTATATATTTTATTTTTTTGGCTCAACTAGCCTAGCGACTAGCTAATTAAGGGTTTTTAAGAAGATATGGGAAAAGTCCCCTAACTCACACACACCTATATACAGTGAAATGGTAGGGATAGCCACAGTGTTTGGATGATTTTGGTAGGGTGGGTTAACTCACTATGGAAATTACGGAGAGTCGAAAAACGGCTATCAATACCAATGTAACATTTAATGGTCTAGTAACTTGTGTGTAGCGGAAAATAGTATGAACAAGTGAGCATTTCATTAGAATAGCTTTCTAATGAGAATAACAAGAGTGCTTGGGTGGGGAGAGCAACAAAAAGCATAACACCTAGTTAGATAGCATGCACAATACTTCAAAAGAGAGAGAAATTAAGCAATTGACAACAGTTGAGGACCGGATTTGCATGGAGCCGGTCCCCCCTCCAAAAGGCTTTGTATTATGGTAATGTCATAATAATCAATATCTAATTATCCTAAATGATTTTCTCCTGTTAAATTGGTCATTTAATATGGGAAAGTGCCAGGGGAGAAAAAGCTAGAATATTGGTTAAGCTAGCAGACTGGCCATAATAGGGATCCAAAGGAGGGAAAATAGGGATCCAAAGGGAGGGCCATCTGCAAAAGAGCAATGTGCAACAATGGACTTAAAAGACCCTAAGGTTCAACCCATTAAGACTTCCAAAATGCTAAGGTTCCAAAATTCAAAGGTTGTGTCCAAAGGTCAAACATTAGGGGAATTGGATGCTTTGTGTGTGTCACAAAAAATCTTCATAATCCCTACATAGGAGGGGGCGAGCCTTGCAAGTAGGGGATGAGAGAGAAACTCACACACACACACACTCACAAGCTTCATTTGTACACAAGAGGAAAGAGGGACACATGTCAGCTCCCTAGCCCAGATGCCCACAAGGTGTACTCAAATCCTATTGGATGGCCTTGGAGGTGGATCAATGAGAATTAGGCTAGAGTAAATCTAGTTTAATTAATTAAAAAACGCTTAATAAAAGAACCAATAAGAATTAAGCTCTCTAAAAGTCTACTGGGCAGTCTCCCAAGGGGACCAATGAGCATTCAGCAGCCCAATGGCTTGCCTGATTCCTATTGGCCAGGAGGCGAAGGGGTCCAATGAGAGTTTAGTTGGATTAAATAATTACCTAAAGCTCTCACAAAAAGGGGAAAGGGGGACACATGTCAGAAGGCTATCACTTATGCTGCTTAATTTCCATTGGTTGAGGCTGGGAGGTCCAATAGGGATGTAGCATGAGTAATTAGCAAGGGGGGTCGACCAAGAGAGAGAGGGGGCTGACTTTTGTAAGGCATTATCACACACACACACACACACTCACACAATCTCATGTGTGAAGCAAAGAAGACTCTCTCTCCTTCTCAAGCTTTAATGGAAAGCTTACCACCTACTCCAAGCTTGTGAGAAGGGAGGCCTATACCAACAACTCTTGGCTTTGTGATGCAAATCCAACCAAGAGCCAAGCTTCAATGCATGCTCATCTCCTCTACCATGCTAATTACTAAGCTAAGCTATGCTTATGAGTGATTATGTGAGGAGATGTACATCTTTCTCGTAAGAATACTCCTTCTTCCTCTCAATCTACTCTCATACCCCACTAGCTCTCACATCTTCGAAGGTGTGTGAGGTCTTGGGTCTGAGACCGTGAGGGAGTTGATGTTGTGTTTGATAAGTTTTTTTCTTAGTGCATGAAGTTTCAATCTTCATTGCACTAGCTAGTATTGAAGGAACACAAAGAATTGTATTGTAAAATGTCTCTCTTGATGGGAGAAACCGTAATACAAAGCCTTTTGGAGGGGGGGGGCTGGCTCCATGCAAATCTGGTTCTCAACTGTTGTCAATTGCTTAATTTCTCTCTCTTTTGAAGTATTGTGCATGCTATCTAACTATGTGTTATGCTTTTTGTTGCTCTCTCCACCCAAGCACTCTTGTTATTCTCATTAAAAAGCTATTCTAATGAAATGCTAACTCTGTTCATGCTATTTTCGGATACAACAAGTTACTAGACCATTAAATGTTACACATGAGATACCAGGATCAGAGATGCCTTGGATTATACTTACTAGAGATTCGCAAACACAGGGAGGAACTCTTGAAGAGGGGCACAACGAGAGAGATCCAACAACAATGAAAAATTATAGATTTCTTTCATTCTCACGGACAGAGGAGTTTGAGCATCCCCAACAACATAACAACACTAGAGGCACCAGAGGCATACTGCTTGATCGGGCGATAGAGTTGACGGCGGTCCCGTCGGCCATAGATGAGGTGGCCCTCTCGACATCGACGCAGATTGCGACAGTGGATCAATACCATACTTGCATGACATAGGAGCCATCCCGACAAAGTGCCTACCTTGGAGGACATTGAATCTCTATAGCCTTCTGGATACTGATGTATATGTATATGATGCCTCGATTGTCAGAGAGCTCCATTGTATCAACTCACCCTTTTCATTCCCTTTGTATCAGCTTTCACCCTACCCCTACCCACTATTTTCTTTTCAGTTCTTTGTACTTTTTGTACCCAGACTTGGTATTAGATTCACCAAATGTAACGGTTTGGTCTCATAGGTCATTTTGCCCTTTTGAAGACGTGCACCCTTGCACCT
The DNA here is from genome assembly GCF_014529385.1 of Adiantum capillus-veneris. Classification (NCBI taxonomy): domain Eukaryota; kingdom Viridiplantae; phylum Streptophyta; class Polypodiopsida; order Polypodiales; family Pteridaceae; genus Adiantum; species Adiantum capillus-veneris. The sequence continues at coordinate 152,286,843 of NC_140942.1, read as the reverse complement.
TGAGCACCGTGTTTATTGGTGAGAGGATACGTTTGGAGTGTATGAAGACCGTGTGTCTTGACCATGTACAAAATGGGGAGAGGTGTCAAGTTTTTTTTTTTCATTTTCATGTTCTCTCAGCCTTCTATTTTTGATTGTTTATTGATTCCCTTCTTGATACATGGTCTTGCATATGTGTTATGGTTGTTTGTACAAGTGATGCACCCCGCTAGGCATCTCTAGCATGTCTCATTTTTCTCATGATCAATGGCACACTGGGCTCAATTGCAACACGTCCACATCCCTACCCACATTGAGTAGGTTCTTGAGCAGTCATCACATTCGGCACGCTCAATGTCTATGGTGATTCTTGTTATGTCTATTGCATCCTAGCCGCATTCCAACATGGGTGGTTCCCCTACCTTCTGTTCTCCATGATCAGGTCCTTGTGCATCATGATGAGGTCCTTGTGCATCGTTTGTTCTCCTTGATGAGGGTCTTGTGCAAGGACTTGCTGGGCACAGACCTTTGCAACGCTTTTCAGTACATCTCGCACATAGGAGAGATGCTTGACAGCATGAGTGAGGCTTGATCTACCTCAGTTTCAAGGAGGGAGGCTCCTTGGATGAGATTTGGCAGTGGCGGCCCATCACCATCCTCAACTCAGCCTACAAAATTCTAGCCAAGGCTCTGAGTTTGAGAATTCAACCACTTCTAGAGAGCATTATACATGGGACCTAGACATGTTTTGTCAAGGAGCGTAGTATCCTTGACAGCATCTTCACTTTTTGGGAGGCATTTGCTCTCGCGCGCCTTCGAGGTGCGGATCTGGTGATACTTCTCGATTTTGAGAAGGCCTACGACATAGTTGACTGGGACTTCTAGGTGGGTACTCTACGTAGGATGGGCTTCTCAAATGCTTGGATCAGAGGTGTGTCAGCTCTATATAGATGTGCACACGGTCAAGTGCTTTTGGCAGGAGGTAGAGGAGATCGTTTCATGCTCACACGCTCAGTCAGACAAAGCTGCCCTCTAGTCCCCTTCCTCTTTTTTTTCTATGCTGAGGTGATGAGCAGATTCTTGGTTTTACAGCAGGTTGGTTTACGTGGCTTGGCACTCCCTATTCGGGGCAATGAGCTACTTGATGCTGATTTTAAAGACGACTCAACTTTGTACTTGGAGGGCCAGGAGACCAACCTGCACAGGTGTGAGCAGGCTCTAGAGACATTTTGTTGTGCATCAAGCGCACTGATCAATTGGAGGAAGACAGTGGCTTTGTGGGTTGGCAATGCTCCTACGCCTAATTGGCTCCCTGGTGAGGATTTTAGATGGATTCCCCTAGGGACTACAGTTCGTTACTTTTGGGCGTCAAGTTGGCCCGGACTTGTCTCCTGAGCAGCAGATTGCTCCTCTCCTCCAGTCCATCAGAAAGATTGCATGGATTACCAAAATCCATCATATCCGATAGAGATCCGAAGTTTACAAGACATTTCTCGACCTCCTATTCAAGTCTCTTGGCACCAATCTATTGTTCAGTTCAGCTTACCATCCGCAAACAGATGGGCAAACAGAAAGAGTAAACCAAATTCTGGAAGAGATGCTTCGACATTACATTTAGACTCGAGTAGCATCTTGGGAAGATTATTTGCCACTCATGGAGTTTTCTTATAATAATTCTCCTCATTCGGTAACTCGAATAACACCATTTCAAGCAGGGTATGAACATACTCCTCTTGTGCCTACGAACTTTGTTCTTCAACACAAAGCAGCGTTAGCAGATCAATTGGTTCAAGAAATGCAAAGTCCTTCTACAGATTCGAGATAAATTGGTTCATATTCAACAAAGTTATCAGAAGCAGGCAAATAAGCATCGTCGATATGCAGAATTTAAAGAAGGTAACTTGCTTTTATTGTATGTAGTACCTCATCGCTATAAAACAGTGAAGTCAGTCTTCCCAAAATTGCGACCTCGCTTCTATGGACCTTTCAAGATCATCAAGAAGAATTCAGTTGTCAGCTATAAGTTGGAACTTCCGTCTTCATGGGGAAAAATTCATCCAACTTTTTACATTTCTTCGCTCAAACAGTACATTCAAGGAGATTTGCATGTTGCAGACTTATCTTCCTATGTGCCAGAAATTTAAGATGAACACGTTATTCTTGTCCCGGAAAAGATTCTCAATGTTCGCCAAAAAGAAACAAGACAAAAGATCATAACTGAGTTTCTTGTTAAGTGGATGGACTTGGATTAGTCAGATTCTACTTGGCAAACTGATGAAATGCAACAATACCCTCACCTCCTTCAAGAATTCTTCGACAAGCGGCAGACTTTCATTTGACACACGAGTTTTATTTAAAGAGGGAGGGAATGTCACGTTTGTGACTTAGTTACAACATTACATACTTACTCATTGATGCATATATGCGAAGTGCCATGCCAAGCAAAACCCCTACGCTTAGATGGTCATGACCCTTCGTCCAAGAGACGTGCCTCTTCGCCAAAAGCCACACTCCTTCGACGACTGGTCACATCCCTTTGCTCTACGCGTGCGACTCTTCGCCCAACGGTTGCAGCTCTTCGCCGAAAGGATGTGTCTTTGCGTCTAAAGTCATGTCTCTTTATCAGGAGGCGTGTCTTTTCATTTGTCTCTTCGTCTCCTATATAAGGAGCCCTTGTATCACACTTTGAATCAATCAAACACAGAGTCTTCTGAGTCTTTTTTCTGAGTTCAGTTCAAGTTTCTTAAGTCTTAATCATGAGTTTAAGTACTTAATAAAGGATTAGCACCTAGAATCCTCACAGCTCAACCCCGTCCTTCCCTTCCTTCCTCCACTGTCAGCCCTGCCTTTACCCTCGCCTCTTGCTCTGCCCGCCTGGTTCTTCAGCTCGCTTGGTCGTCGCCGCCTTATCTTCGTTCAACCCTACCCCCCTTTGTTTCTTGTTTCCCCGTTTTTCTCTACTTCCCTTCCTCCCCAGCCTAGGGTGTGCCAGATGGCAGAGCTTATTCTTTTAACTTAGAGGCCCGCAGAAAGATTTCCAATTTGTCAATAATACCTCGAGAAGCTAACAACTCTATTAGGTTCAATTAAGGATTTGTTGTAGTGTATCCTCAACCTTGCAGAGGAGCTTCTCAGAATTATTCCTTTGGGCAGAGGTTTGTTTATTATGATTTCTATCTCCGAAGCAAGTGCTCACTCTCTCGCAACTCGTTGCCCTCTCTCTGTTCAGAACTGGATTCTATTTGATGAAGCGACCTCGTATCTCATAGTAAACTGGGCAATGGCATACATAGTGCAACTCTGTCTCAGCCTTCGTATGACATAAGCGACATGTTCTGGCCTCTGCTGACACTCCAATGTATCTCTCAGTCTCCACCCGAAGTTGGTGTGAAGATGTGCGTATTTGACCAATAGCACATTGTATCCCGTGAGATAAGAGGGTGTCCATGTATCTGGGCCTCACCACAAAATCATCCTCAGTGAGCTGGAGAAGATCCTCCCTATAGAAAGCCATCTTCGTGCCCAACTCCTGTGTCTGCTAAATCCAAGTCCTCCTGGTATCTAGCTGAGTCATGTCCTGGCAAATGAGCCTGGTGATCTCGAACTGTGTAAGAGTCAGAGAGGGGCATCCAATGAGTACTGGAAGGGGATAGTCTATCCATGCTGAATCCATGTAGCTCAAACCATAATGTCATCTCTCCATACCAGCGTGTCATGTCTCCCTACAAAGCTAATTGTCAAGAGGACTCAAGTGCTAAAACTACAACAAAACAAGAGCATATGAGGTCCAAGGTCAACCCCTAGGTGTCATGCAAGAGTGATGATTTTTTTTTTTTAAAGTTAATTTTAAGGTTTTTACAACTTCAAAAACGTCAAATATGTTTGACCCAAATATACTCCAAAAATACTATACATTTCCATGTGTCTGCAAAGTGAAACATATGCAAAAATTTCAATCTATGGTTTGTACCTGTTGTGCGCTCCTCATATCTAGCAGCACAACCGGCACCATAAAGAGTTGCCGCGCGGACATGAAATTTGCAATGGGCTAGGTAGAAAAACGACATCGCTTCACCCGCTATGCATTGTTAGTTATGACAAACATTGGCTTCTGGTTTCTTGACTGCATTGGAAGTAAATTATCACATCTGCTTCACCCAACAATCCCAATCCATACTCGCTATTCGATAGATAGTTTCTTAAATCTTGTGCCCAAGCTTCTACTTACTGCATGTCTTGAGGTGGAATAAACTAAACAGGTATCTCGATGCCATTGCATTACAGCAGGGCTGCATTTCCTACCACCCTCATAAATTCTGCGTAAATTTGACTGGTAACATATAACAAACCTCGACAAGTGTCCCACTCCATAAACGCTACTTCATTTGGCAGTAGAAGATTCCGTATCAGATCGATTACTACATACATATCCAATTCATATAGTCTGTTCGGATTTCTAAACAAAGGAAGAGTGCGACGCGGTTGTGCCTGCAACGTACAAACAAACAATCTCTCTCTCTCTCTCTCTCTCTCTCTCTCTCTCTTGCGTGTGCATGCAATACGTACCATCATCTGCTCGCGTCTTGAGTATTCGCAGTTGTGTTGCATGCTAGGAAACCTGCGAGACACGCAGTGTGTCGCGCGCTAGACAACCTGCGAGACACAATTATTTGACGTAGTAGACAACATATCTATCTCTCTCTCTCGTTCGTTTTGAGCCTTCAAGTTCTCTATATAGATGTCTAACATGCACAATCGACCATGAACATATGAACATAGTTGTGCGCCCTTCTCTCCTTATCTTCCATAAAATGGTATCAACTAGTCCAAAGGGGCTATCCCTTCAAGGCGGCTGATGAGAGCTATGAAGAATAGACCAATGAGATGAGGAATATTTTCGAGTCCCAAGTAGATTTTCCCAATACTAAGACGGAAGAAGAACTGAGATCTAGCCCAACGGTGAATGAAAGCATGTTGTCTCTCCTGATCACTGCGGAAGGGTGACAAGAAATCCTCTCATTGGGAGTGTAGAGTATGAATAAGATCCATCCAAACCCGAGAAAGGGTTTCCCATATGGGAATGGCGGGCACATAAGTCAAAACATGAAGGCAGCGAGCCTTCCAAAGGTGCCATAAAGTGACATTGACCACTACAAAAAAGACCTCATCTCTGTGTTGTGCCTCACCATACCCTGCAGTAGCTGAAGCACACAAAGAACACCACGGCCGTAACCTGGGTCAGTAAACATGAAGACTAGATCAGAATCTTACCCATCAAAGAATAAATGAGATCTTAGATCCGATAGCAACCACACAATTGAGTCCCAAGTCAAGAATCCATGGTGCACACCAGTTCATTTAAGCAAGCATGCAATGGCTATCTAAGTCATGTGAGCAATCGGATAAGTCCACACACAGCGAGCAGGCGACTTTCGCATCGGAGGGGAACAGCGAATGCAAGAGGAGTATAAGTGATACAGGTTACTGGAATACCCCTTTTATGAGGCAGGACTAGATGCCTTTGTTGCTATGTTGGCAGTCTTTTGGGTCATTGTGATCTCTGCTTGATGAGCCTATACTCAAATGACACCCTTTGAGGAGTGATAATCAAAACTAGTGGCCTCTACACCAAGCCATCCTCGGGGAAGTGCTCTAAGGGCCGCATGGAGCTCCTCTAGCTGGAGAGGTAGCTCAAGCCTCTGACGCATCTCCTCAGTCACAAGATAAGGCATCTGTGCCCAAACTTGTTCTTTACATGCATCCTGATGCCCTACTGACAACAAGTCGGTGGGTAAAAGTCAATAGCAATTGCACGCATATCCTCTGGAACAACTGACCCGTCAGGTCTCCTCAACTGGCTAACATTGGTGTGCGCATGACAAGGTCCCACCACCACAAAGAATGACCCAATCACTCTGTCACCAGGTACCTGGGTCCTCTGAGATGCTTGTCGATGGAAAGAAAACTCATGACGCCTCTCCTCTATGTTGGCAAGCTCCTGGCGAGCCTGCTGCAACTGCTCCTCCAACCAAGGACTGTCTGGGTGCTGCTCCTGCATCCTTTGCAAGGAAGCAATGCCCCGACAGAGATGCTGCTCCTCCTCCCTCGTTGCAGCTAGGCAGACTGTAGACTCCTCGAGAAAGAAATGACTAAGCTAAGAAAGTCCAGAGACCACTGTGCGAGCAGGAGAGTCTTGCGTGTCAAAGCCCTTTGTCCAAAGAGCCACCACTCGCTCCTTGAGCTCTGAGTCCAACAAGATCCTCTCAGGGATGCGTAGCATCGTGCTTCCCTTGCTCTGTCTATCTGTCACCATGAGGATCACTGGTACATGGTCCGAAAAAGATGTCCTAGCCAAGATGCAAAATGACCCACCCAAGTCACATATGTGGTCACTAGAAAGAGCAAGTCGGATGGTGGGCTCTGCAAGGTCGGGCGAGGGGGCTTCTTGAGAGTCCCTCTGGGGTGGAGCATGAGCCTCCATCTGTGTCTGCTCTTGTGATGGAAAGGGGCCAAGTGAAGACAACCCTCTGAGAAACTTCGACGGGTAATGTCATAGAAACGTCACTGTCGAGGCGAAGTAAAGTGACGCCTTGGGGGGGGGGGGGGAGGGGGCGCAATGAAGGTGGGCGAGTAGGGGAAAAGACGAGCAATGGATAGCGTTGGCCAAGAGGGAGGCGGCGGGATGAGGGGCAATGGGCAACAGCGGGAGGGTTGTGGGAGGCAGAGCGGGGGTTAGCGACTGAGAGGGGATGCAATGCAAGGGGGTTGGAAGGGGATGGGCAGGGCAACGAGCGAGTTGGTGGGTGGGTAGCGCGAGGGGATGAAGACGAGCGAGCACAGCAGACAGTGAGCTCTTCCATCTGAAGTTCTCCGTACTCGAATCTTTATCGTCACTGTCGAGGCGAAGTAGAGTGAGGCCTTGGGGGGGGGGGGGAGGGGGGGAGGGGGGGAGGAATGGTGCACAATGAAGGCGGGCGAGCAGGGGAAAAGACGAGCAGCGGATAGCGTTGGCCAGGAGGGAGGCGACGGGCTGAGGAGCGGCGGGATGAGGGGCAACGGGCAACAGCGGGAGGGTTGGGGGAGGCAGAGCGGGGGGCAGCGACTGAGAGGGGATGCAGTGCGGGGGGGTTTGAAGGGGATGGGCAGGGCAGCGAGCGAGCTGGCGGGTGGGCAGCGCGAGGGGATGAAGGCGAGCGAGCACAGTAGGCAGTGAGCTCTTCCGTCTGAAGTTCTCCGTACTCGAATCTTTATCCTCTCATAATTTTGCACAGATTAGTTCTTTCTCTACCTTGAGCTGCAAAACCAAGGCACTTCTAAAGCTTTGATACCAATGTAACGTGCAACGGAAGTCTTTGACTCAGCAAGTGTGCCTTGCATAGACTCAAGGTTCCTTTTAGATCTTTTACTGGATGTAAGGTGCAGTGGAAGTGAATATTGAACTTTGCTCAAGATAAGTGCTCCGAACTGTGCTCAAGGGTTCCTTTTACTTACGGAAGGGAGAGCCTTCCGTTCCTTCAGTGAGAGAGTGCAAATGGTCACAAACAAAGTGGATAAACAGTGTGAATGAAGGTGCATGAGTCTAAGAGATAGAGAGAGAAGAGAATACGACACCAGAAAGTTCTCAAACCCTCCTCCAAGGGCCCTTCTCTCGATGGCAAGAGAAGTCTATTCCATTGATTGCACAATCTGGTACAAGATGCTGATGCAAGTCTAAGTGATGCTATGTCGAGGTCGACGGTGGTACCGACGATGACGAGACTAGGGCTGAAAACTGAATGCTTTGAAATGCCTTGTGAATCTGCAAGTGTCGATGGTGACGGGGTTGATCTGCTTCTGCAAAACGCTGTCCTTGCTGTCTACAAAAACGCTATCTCTGCTGGTCCAAAAACGTTGGACATGCTGGTTCAAAACGCTGGTCATGCTGGTTCAAAAACGCTGGTCATGCTGGTCTAAAAACACCGGTTCTGCTGGTCTAAAAACACTGGATTTGCTGCCTTGAAATTGCTGTAGCAGGAGGCTGAAAATCGCTGGTTTGAGAGGCTTCTTGGCGATGGGAACGGCTGCTGAAAATGCTGATGTGGGGCCTTCAAAAACGTTGGGCTTCTTGCTGAAAAACGCCAGGCTTTGTAGGTTCTTGCTTGAGAAGTTTCCTGTTGAGCAAGTGCTCCTGTTTCCTCTTCTGCTGTGGAATGTTAGTGCTAGGTTTGCTTATATATCATCTTATGCAAATCGCCCTACCCAGTTCCCAACAAAAGTCACTTAAAAATAATAAGTCCAAAATGTCAAAAATAGGGAAAATAGGTTCTGTGCACTGGAAAATGCTCCTGATGGATTTTGATGGTAATGCTGATGATCATGCTGTGTGCAACCAGAGGATATGCATCTACAGTGTCTGGACATGCACGGTCTGCGAACAGACTCACAAAGTGCCAGATCACTTCCTATTCTAGACTGACTTGACTGAATTGAACCCTAGTCATGTTGAAGCTTGTCCACGGACACATAGGGTTGGATGTGTCACGTGACACTGGAAGAATGTAGAGAGAGAAGAGAGAGTAGATAAGTGCAAGAAGGTACTGAGAGAGAGAGAGAGAGAGAGAGAGAGAACATACACCAAATGGGGTCCCAAACCCCCTCCAAGGCCCCCCACGGCGGAAACAGCCAGAATCAACGGCTTCCGAGACAAAGCATCTGCCACCACATTCTTCTATCCCTGCACATGGACAATCTGGAAGTGAAACTGTGACAAGATGTTTGCCCACCGCATTTGCTTTTCCGAAAGCTGCTGCTGTGACAAGAAGTAGCGCAAACTCTGATGGTCTGTAAAGACAGTAAAATCCGCTCCGAGTAGGTAATGCCGCCACTGAGTAAGAGCATGGATAACCGCCAAAAGCTCTTTCTCATATATATGTGTTGTCATCTCCTGCCTAGAGAACAATCGGCTCTCATAAGCAATGACATGGCCTTCTTGCATCAAAATCGCACACAGACTACGACCACAAGCATCACAATATACTTCAAATGACTTCTGCAAGTCTGGCAAAGTCAAAATTGGTCCCTTAGTCAATTTCTCTTTCAAGGTCCGAAAGGCAGTCACCTCTGCGGATCCCCACGAGAAAGAGACTCCTTTCTGTGTCAAGATATGCAAAGGGGAAGCAACCTCTGCAAACTTTCATATGAACCGCCTGTAGTACGAACACAGTCCCAAGAAGCTTCTAACTTCATGGACATTCTTCAAATCGGGCCAATCACGGATAGTCTCTATCTTGGCCGGGTCCACTTGCACTCCAGCTACTGAGACAATGTGTCCCAAAAAGTGTGTCTCTGGTAGGAAAAATTCAACTTTTCTTTGCATTAATCACTAACTTGTGATCTCGTAATGCCTGAAAGACCTGAAGCAGATGATCTCTGTGTTCTGCCTCATTCTTAGAGAAAACAATGATGTCGTCAAAGAAAGTGCCAACAAATAGTTTGTACTCTTGAAAAATCTTGTCCATCATCCGGTTAATTGTCGCAGGAGCATTGGTTAAGCCAAAAGACATCACCAAAAACTCAAATAACCCAAAAGTAGTCCGAAAGGCTGTCTTGTAAACGTCTCCCGGCGCGATTCAGATCTGATGATATCCACTCTTTGTAAGGATTCTAGGTACTAATCCTTAATTAAGTACTTAAACTCATGATGAAGACTTAAGAAACTGAACTGTACTCGAGACAAGACTTAGAAGACTCTGTATTTGATTGATTGATTGTGTGATACAAGGGCTCCTTATATAGGAGACGAAGAGACATAAATGAAAAGACACGTCTCTTGGTGAAGAGACACGACTTTAGACGTAAAGACACATCCTTTCGACGAAGAGCTGTAACCATTGGGCGAAGAGTCGCACCCGTAGAGCGAAGGGGTGTGACCAGTCGTCGAAGGAGTGTGGCTTTTGGCGAAGAGATACGTCCTTTGGGCGAAGGGGTGTGACCATCCAAGTGCAGGGGTCCTCCTTGGCATGGCACTTCGTGTATCTGCAACTAGGAGTAGATGTATTGCTGTTAACATAGTCACAATCGTGACATTCCCGCCCATTTAAAATGAGAGCCCGTGTCAAAGAAATGACTTCTGATGTATAGAACTCTGGAAAAGCATTGAATCTTCAAAAATCTTCAATCTTTGAGTTATCGGAAACCTTTGTCTTGAACCTTTGCTTCTTGCGAAACCTTTTTGCTTTGACTGCTAAGTCCCATATCATTGCATTTTTCAAAGACTTTTTAGAGGAATCTGGTTTAATCAGGTTAACTGCAACAAGAGGTTGATCTTCAATATCTTGCATGTGATGTAAGCCTTTTGGTTCAAAATCTTCCAATAACTGTGAAATATTTGGGGAAGAGGAAATCTTCTCAAGGTACTCTTCAGATGGGGTAACTTCAACTTTATGAATCATTGGAGAGGATTTTGGCTTGAGACTGTAATCATCTTCCAATAATAAATCCCAAAATTCTTCAGAATCATCTTTTGGAACTGTAACTTCATGACTTGTAATTGGCATATCATCATCCAGTAAAGAATCAAAGAAAGCATAGTCGTCTTCAGACTCGGAATCTGCAACTATATCTTTATCTTTGTCTTCATCAATTGATTCAGGAGATGTTAATGAATTCAAAAATTCATCAATAATAATATCTGCATCTGCATCGGAAATTATTTTCTCTTCATAATCCAATGTATCATGTCGCTTGACTAGTACACGTGAGGCTTCAATCACTCTTTCCGCATGAAAAAGCCCGTGTAAAGTCAATTCACGTCCATCTTTGAACAAATTGATAGTATGTCCTCGAAAGCTAATTGCTGGATCATATTGGAATAACCAATGCTGACCAAGAATCATGTCGTAATAAGATAAAGGCATGACTTCGAAATCCAATTGATCTGCATAAGTTTGAATCTCAAACTGCAACTGTCGAACTGTCTGATCACAAGTTAAAATCGATCCATCTGCTAATTCCACATCATATAAGTGAGATGTCTTCTGAGTTGGTAAGCCAAGCTGTTGAACTATCTGAGTGCTGACGAAATTATTCAAGCATCCGCTGTCCACCAAAATATTAATGGAGCGACCATTGAGTAGTCCAAGAAGGCTCAAAACTTGCTTTGAGAGAGGCTCCAAAACTGAAGAATTGCACTGAGCATGCTTCATAAGAATACTTGTATCCTCTGAGACACGAAGCGTATTGACCATAGATTTTCCTTTATCCTTAACAGATTCTGGTTGTTCAAAATTCGATGATGTTTCCGCGTTGGAATTTCTTTTCGAATTAGACGGATTTGGTCTCTTTGGACATTGATACCATCTATGGTCACCACTGCAAATTGTACATAATCCTTCCTTCTTTGAAGTCGAAGATCCATTTGACGAAGAGCCTTGCTGAGTATTGGAATGCCGATCTTGAGAAAAATCACGTCCTTTACCACGATCAAGTGGAGGAACATGTGAAGAAGATCTGCTTTCAGATTGTCGATCTTGAGAATAGAACCTTGAAGTTGAATAAGGTTGCGTTGCTTGCTGTCTGAACTGAGACTGATGTTGTTGACTTTGGCTATAGTTGTCTCTGCGATAAGCGAGCGCTATTTGAAGATCTGTTACCAGGGAGAAAATTCCATGTAGGGCGCCGATTATCGCCAAGACGCTCCACATAGGCAATTGCATCATCCAAAGTGGTAGGGTTGTATTTGTGCACATCGTCCTTCAGGTTGGGTTCGAGTCCGTCGATAAAGCTGTGAAGTTTATCAAAGGGACTAAGAGTCTCTATCTCCAGAGTTAGCCTTTGGAACTCTGTGATGTACGTGGCCAAGGAACCTGTCTGGCTTAGGCGGCGAAGAGAGGACTGGGCATGAAAATCCGCATTGGCAGGTTTAAACGCCTTGCGAATAGCACGCCGGAATTTATCCCAAGAAGGTGTGTGTTTACCATCAGCAACTCGTCGTTGCCACCAAAGAAATGCTGTGTCTTTGAGCAGAGAACTAGCAAGTGCAACTTTTTTACTCTCGACCAAGTCTGTGTTCGATAAGTAAATCTCCATTTTGAACAGCCATTGGTCCAACACGCGCTTGTCGCGGCGACCAGTGTATGGTGCCGGCAATTTAACATCAAGCTTCTTCTTTTGTGCAGCATTAAAAATTTTGTAAAGTAATTGAAGTTCGCGATTGTCTACCTCTTCAGTTGGATTTGGTTCGTTTGGTTCGTCCACTGAAGCTTAGGAAGAAGGTGTCGAATCAACATGTGTAGTCCGAGAAGCAACAGGTCGACTTCGAGAAGTGTTTTCCGTGTGCATCTCATCCAAGCGAGTGTGAAGTGATGCAAGGCTTATGGAAAGTGTGGCCATCTGCTCCTTGATAAGAGTAAGGGCATCGTCAGAATGACTACCTCCATCCTGGGAATTTGGCATGGTTACGCCTCAAAAGGAACTCGAACAGGTTTTGGGATGAGTGGAAAATGTGTCGGGAATAATTTTGCGCTCTAGAATCGGGGAATCGAGAATAATTATCACTTCCGGCTCTGAGTAGAAAAATTCATCCGTAAAATTTTGTCGAGAAATTTTGTCTGACAAAGTTATACAACTGCTCTCATCTGCGAAAGGTACTGCGCGCAGTGTGTGCACAAGGCCATCGCGGGTGGGTTTTCTCTTTGTTTTTTAAGTTAGTTTATTTGGGGTTTTTTTTATTAAGTGAGTGAGTTCACATTGGTTTTAAAAATTTGAGTAACTTGGGCGGCCACTTAATGAGTAAAATTGAGGCCATGTGGAATAATGTAAAATTGACTTGCTATATTGCCCAGCGTAAAAGAAAGACCAGCCAGCACGTTTAAAACCAGCCAAACCAGCCAGCGTAAGAATAACAGGGGCTAGCGTGAAGAATTCTGCCGCTTGGAGAATTTAAGCCAGCGAAGAGTTTTCAGTGCGAAAAGCAGCCAACGATTCAGGAAATTTTCAGCCCTTCTTTCAAACCCACGCAACGATGCAGGGAAAGGGTGCGATTTGGGGAAAGGAAGGGGTGCGTCTCAAGTGAAGGGGCCTTTCTTGGTGCCCTCTCGTGAAGAGGTGTTGTCCTTTCACATGAAGAGGTGCTAATACACGGGAGGTGCGAAGGAGTGCAATCCGATGAAGGGGTACGCAGGGTTCTCCGGGTATGCCACGCACACACATCTGTGTTCTGTCCTGTATCCTTTATGTATATAATTGGAACATAATAAATTTAAGTTACCTCATACGCGTAGTAGAAGTACACCATCTTTCCTCTGCGGCCATACAACACACGAGGTGAGTGTCACGGGTAGGGTCGGCAACGGCGAGACTAGGTAGACGCCAAGTCCAAAGGCCCGGGAAAAAAATTAGCTTTGATACCACTGTAAGGATTCTAGGTACTAAACCTTAATCAAGTACTTAAACTCATGATTAAGACTTAAGAAACTGAACTGTACTCGAGACAAGACTTAGAAGACTCTGTGTTTGATTGATTGATTGTGTGATACAAGGGCTCCTTATATAGGAGACGAAGAGACATAAATGAAAAGACACGTCTCTTAGTGAAGAGACGACTTTAGACGTAAAGACACATCCTTTCGGCGAAGAGCTGCAACCATGGGGCGAAGAGTCGCACTCGTAGAGCGAAGGGATGTGACCATTCGTCGAAGGAGTGTGACTTTTGGCGAAGAGATACGTCCTTTGGGCGAAGGGGTGTGACCATCCAAGCGCAGGGGTCCTCCTTGGCATGGCACTTCGCGTATCTGCAACTAGGAGTAGATGTATTGCTGTTAACATAGTCACAATCGTGACACTCTTCAAGTCAATCCTGCTAAAGCACGAGGATCCCTGTAACCTGTCGAGTATATCATCGATCCTAGGAATCGGAAATCTGTTCTTGATGGTGATTTTGTTGAGAGCTCTATAATCGATGCACATCCTCCAAGATCTGTCTTTCTTCAAAACCAACAACACTGGAGAGCAATACGGTGAAGTACTAGGTTAGACAAGACCCTTTTCCAAGAGGTCTTTCACTTGGTTCATACTCTCTTGATTCTGTGCTCGGCTCACACGGTAAGGTGGCCGGTTCGGTGGCGTGCTTCTAGGTATCAGATCAATGGTTTGATCTTCAGGCCCTCTAAAAAGCAATCCGCATGAGTGTGGAGAAAAATCTTGGCGTTCTTTTGATCAGGTCAAAAACATATTCAACCTTTATCCATCATTCAGTTCTCAACTTCTCTCCCAAAAGAATGAGTAAGAAACTGAAGTTCATCAAGTACAATCTCTAAGCCCTTCATTTATCAAAGTCACTTTCTCGACCTCGTAGTCAACCACGGCGTAGTTCTTGTGGTACCAAGGGATCCTGAGTAGAACGTCACTCGCGTGCCCTGAACACCCTTGTCATTGCAAACGAAGCTTGCCAATGCCCGGTGTAATGGCAACATCTCATTCGGGTGCGAGTCGAACTACCTCCGCCTGTGGCTTGAGTCTGTCGGGCGTAATTTCCAAATCGAGCCGCCAATTCCAAGCGAAAAGAAGTTGGCCTTGGCTCCTTCAAAAGAGCTTCCTGATCCTTCACTTTGCCCCAAAAAGCGGCAAAGTTTGTACTTTCATTCATTAGATTCGGTGCAGGTCCCACGCCATGTGGTACCAGTTCTGCTTTTCTATCTGCCTTTTCTGCCACGTTCCTCAACTGCTCTCGAACTCTCAGGCCTGTCGTCGTCTGTATCATTCTGTTCTTTCTGAGCATTTTTAGGGCACTTCGCGGAGATATGTCCCTGTTCCCCTCTCTGATGAAGCGAGCTCTCTCCTCAGGAATAAGCTTGGGTCGTGCATCCTTTTTCTTTGGGTTGCTCTTTTTCTTTCTACTTTCATTCCCAGAAGTCTGTTCCGCTCGTTATGTCATGGCCTCATCTGTGGGGTAGGTCAGACTGCCAAAATGAATGGCAAAGCCCCGCTTCGCATGACTCATCAACTCTTGAATAGAAGCTGACTTCTGTTCCAAGCAGTGATCTCGGATCTCTGTAGGTAGAACCAAGGTGAACCGCTCAATCTGTTCTTTGAACGAGATCTTCTTGAATGAAGAGGCGGGTAGAAAAGAGCTCCAGAATCTTTCACAATAAGCATTGATTGTATCTTTCTTGGTCATCCGAAGATGGTTCCAAGCAGCTCGTATATCTCGTTCATATTCTTGCGTCAACCAAGAAGAAATAAAAAGCTTTTTAAATTTCAGCCATTTAACTGACGCAGTCTTGTTTAAAAGAAGCATGGACCACCAAGTACGCGCATTCCCCTTAAGGTAAGAGGTAGCTCTCCGAATCTTTGAGTGCTCTAAATAGCGTTCTCTCGCGAAAGCAATGTCAAAATGCTGTATAAAAGACAAAGCCTTCGAAGCATCTGAGTATCCTGAAAAAGTATCAAACTTGATCGAGTGGCCACCTTCCTTAAACTCTCGGACTTTCTTGCTTTTATCTTCGAGAAAGTCATACTGGTTGGCTTTGTAAAAATTCTTCTTGTTCGCATAGAAGTTTCCATCATCAGAATCTGAGCTGTCTGTAGACGAGTCCTTGTAGAACTGTTAGTCTCTGGGCGAGATTTAGCCTTCTTTGCCTTTTCTTGCCCTTTCCGAAGCTTTGTTTCTTGCTTTGCTTTTTACCTTTTCTGTCTTCTTAACTCGAATCTGAAGAGCTAGAAGAACCGTCAGAAGAAGAAAAAGAAGAAGAAGAACTAGGTACTCCTTCAAATCGAACACGCTTCTTCTGTTTCTTTGCCTTGTCGAAAGTTGACCGACGACCCAAATATCCCGCGAAGTCAGTGCTTTTCTTTTGCTTTTTGCCGTGCTTTTTGGCTTTCTTTTGCGCGTCAAAAAGTTGGGTGATTCGTGCATCAACCACCTCTTCTAATTCCTTCTCTGAATATTTATTGGGAGCAGAAGGTTTCTTGAGAGTGGGTTTCAAGAGTGGTGTAGTGGTTTTCTGCCACTGCACATGCACTTCCTGAAAAGAAGTCTCGCTCATATATTTTGCCAATTTCGGATCCTTCGCAATATTGAGCATCATCTTTGTTGCATCGCCGATCAATTGACGACGCTTCATCTCTCTTTGCTCCGCCTGAGTAGGCCGAGGCGGGCCATACTCTCTGTTAGAATCTTCGTTGTGATCCCTGCCCGCATCTCCAGATGCAGAGGGAGTCGACTGATCCTTGCGTGAAGCCATAGGTGCCGTGGAAAAATAAAAAAATAAAAAAATGGGGATTGGATTTCCCGTAGAAGAGAAATCGGCCGTGCTCTGATACCACTGTAACAGACTTGGACACTCCAAGGCAAGAATCAATCGCGACAGCACCAAATAACCATTTCAAAACACCTCACAGATCACAATAGATTTGCACTAGCCCGGCGGAGTTCCGTGCCTAGAGATATTGGCCCCAAAGACTGGCGCCCCTTTCGGTATTTCTTTTTGTATTAATCAATCCAAAGTACAAGAGAGTGGCTCGGGATTCACTCTCAGACTCTGCGTCCAGATGCTCTGAGAAGTGAGGGCCCGAGCCACTTATTTAAAGGTTTACAAGGGATGCCAAAAGCAGAGCCCCAAAAGCTTGAAAGCAGAAGCCTGAAAGCAAAAGCTCTTTTTCCTCTCTCACAGAGAGCTTCTGAAAGCAAAAGCAAATTCTCTCTCTTTCTCAATGAGAGCAAAAGCTGAGATTTGCGTCGCTCAAAAATATCCAAAAAAAAAATGAAAATAAATTTGTTTGGCAGGAATTTTAGGGTTTTTGGCAGAAATTAAGGTTTTTGTTGTCCGCCACATCATCACTTTGTGACAGGGGGAAGATATAGTAGAGATCCATCCTCATCTGCACTCTGGACGTCGAGAAAGTAAGACTCAAATCCTTTGCTGTAGTCTCCGTTGATACTGTGTAGCTACTCTCCTCAATCGCTTTCGTCTAGATCTCCCTAGCTCCAATGCTTGGTCTATGAGAATGTGAGTAGTGGTAGTATGAGTGCGGGGCAAAGCTCTGCAATGGTGGCTGCTCCTCTGGGTGTCCAATATCTAGTGTAAAGAAATCTGTAATCTGTCTCTGGGATTCTCTCTCTCGAGCTCTCCTCAGTAAAGTGTCTCTATGCCTGTGCAACTCAAGTAGATACAGTCCAAGACATCTCTGATCCTCATAACTCATGACCCTAGATAGAGGCCCAAAACCCTCTCTGAATAGACAATGAAAACGGCCTCGTATCTTATAGTACACTGTGCAATGGCATATGTAATGTAACTCTATCTCTGGCTCCATAGTTACATGGGACGGCGGGTCGGGGTCGGGAACGGGGTCGGGACGGCAAAAGTCAAGAAACGGGGACGGGGGTCGGAACGGCAAAAAAAAGAGAGAGTTTTTTTGGCATTTTTTGACCTACACACATGCCACACACATAGAGCATCACTTTAACCATAAATTTACACTAAATAGACCAAAGAACACGAGTCATATAGGCTGAAATGTGCTAATAAAACATCGATGATCGATGGATACAAAATGAGAAGTGCATGCCACAAGGGCTCAAGAGTCAAAAAGAATAAAGGACTTAGGACAAGCCTAAGGCCTTTAGGATAACAAAAAGTACAAAGGGCTATGTAGTAGGTAGAGTCGTAGACTCAAGAGTCTAGACTCGAGAGTCGAGTGATCAATATTTTGGGAAATTTTGAAGTGTGGGGTCTATTGGCAACCCATTGGCAGACTCAAAGAGGAATCGAGGGTGTGGGAAATCTTTTTCCCAAACATACAATTTTTTTTTCCTTGAATTTGTCAAGACGAGATTTCAACAATTGGGTAATTTTTCCAAATTTTTACACTATTTTTCTCTATTTTGGGACCCTCAACCGGCATTTTTGAAATTGAAAACGGCATGATATTAAGGCCGGGTTCACAGTGCGCGGAGGCAACAAACAAGTGCGCGTAGGCAGCCAATCTGTTTCTTCCATGTCAGATGGGCCGTTCACAGTGCGCAGGGGAAACCTTGCCTCCCAGCTGCCAGCACATGGAAGAAACTCTCTCGTTTTCTTCTGACCCCTCTCCCGGCCCCGTCACCCAAACGACTTCCACCTTGCACGTGTGCCTGACATCTGATCCGTAAGCATTCAATCCAGCTACCTTTGGCTTTACCTGTTTGATTCTCTAAACTATAATTGGTTTTGGACTTGATTTTAATTTGTTAAACAAAGTATCCCATGCTTCTAAAATAGTGGCTCACTGACAATTTGATAGAAGCACGAGCTTTTTGTGCACCTTGCTCGGGACTATAGAAAAAACTATCAAGGCCTCTTCAGGACTGTTGCATGTTGTAAAAGATGTATTTTTGCATTACAGAGAGTTTTGCTAACTGGTTATTGTCGTGACGATGGCGCAGATGGCTGCAATATCGGAGGTGATGTCGATGATGCTCGTAGCTGGTGTAATTGTCGACGATCTATACTGGCCGATCATGCAATTAGTTCAGGCCGCTTGCAACGACAACAACATGAGCTCTGGCTCGGTGGAGTGTTAATTTGGAGAACTCTGCGGATTTTGTGGTGGCAAACTGTAGCCCTACCACACGCTTGCAAGCCTTTTGGAAAAAATTCAACAAAGCCTTTCCTACACAGGATGTGCAACGGGGGCTAATTGGCTCGCCTGCCATTGTCGACCTCATTGCATCTGAGCCTCACGCTAACCCTATTCATTTCAATCTCACTTGGGACTTTTTCTCAATGCGCCAGTGCGCCGGCGTAGCCACGGCGCCACCCTCCGCATGGTGGCATCCTCGCTCCTCTAGTATAAATCTCTCGCACTACTTCCCCACCTTCTTGAATCTCTCATAGTTATATGCAAACAATACTAAACACCATCTTCTTGCTCTTCAATTGCAGCAATAGCAAGAATACAACCAGCCTTGATGGTAACTTGCGGTGCTTGCAGGGGAATTAGTGAAATATAGCGGGAGCTCAGTGTGTCAGATGTACGAACGTACATGCTCCCCTAACTTGACAGCCATGTTTGGTGTACCTTCTATAAATTTCCATCAGTAAGATTGGGTTGGTGATGAACTGACTGCCGCGAAGGACTCTACCTATTTCTCTGAAGGTCTTGCTGAACTTTCTCTACAATCAATCTTGGATAATATGTATTTGTGGTTAGTAGCAACAATCGGTGAGATCGAATTGCACGAGTCGAGCAGTGGCTCCCAGGAGTGAAGCAGCTTCTACTCTTCAATTCTGTTCTCCAATGATTTCATGGAGTCGAGGCATGACATGTAGGTCTATGTTAAGTACTCTTAACGACACTAAGAATGAAAGTCATTTGTAGAGACTATTGTTAAGCTCTAGCTATAGTTCTCATGGATTGGTAGTGATGCGTGTCTTATTTGAGGGTTTAGGCTCTGGCTGTGAAGGCAATGAGAGAGATGTCTTGCTAAGCTCTTGGCAAAGGAGAGCATGATTGGGATGGAAGTCTGAATGATTTTAATACCAAGTGACTTCTCTGAAATACTGAAGCTCTTCAAAGACAAAGGTATGGTCATCCTTTTGCAATGGAAACTATGTCTTGGTAGCGAAAGTCATCCCTATCAATCGCAAGTCTTTCCACCTAGCAAAGAGGATGCTGATAGAGACACCTCCATGTGTGTTTGCATTGATGGAGTCTAATCAAGACATCGTCAGCGGGATTGCCTTATATGTTGTGAAAGATATTCAAAGTGCAGCAAAAGGAGAAAGGAGATGATCGATGCCATTTTTATTTGATAAATCAATTGAGATGTCTCTATAAAAGTGAAGAATATTGTCATTATCAAAATCCAATATGTGATGGATTCCCATTGAGCTTCCATAAAGCTTCAAGACGATGTGATGCATGCCTTATTTGAGGGTTTAGGATCTGTTTGTGAAGGCAAGGAGAGATGTCTTATTTGAGGGTTTAGACTCTGTTTGTGAAGACTAGGAGAGATGTCTTATTGGGATGTAAGTCTTAATGATTTTAATACACTAAGTACCTTCTCTAAACTAGTGAAGTTCTACAAATGTGAAATCGTACCTGCGCTCGCTATTGCTGCTCGCTCCTCCCTGTAGCGCCATCGCTAAACCCCCCTGCCCCTGCCCCTGCCCCCGCTAGTCCCCGCTGCCCCCTCGCTGTCCCGCCTACCCCCCGGCTGCCCCAGCTCGCCCCCTATTTCGCGCTGCCCTTCAGCCCGCTCGCTGCCTCCGTTTCGTGCCCCCCCCCCCCGCCCCCCCACATTCTCCCCGCCCGCTGCCGCTTGGGCACCCGCACATCCCCGCCTATTCCCCCCTCCCGGCTTCCTTCCTTTTTCCCCGAAGCCTCCTGCAAATTGGTTCTTACAGCACTGTCTTTTTTGGGCAGTGCTCGGCACACTCATTTGTAGTTTCTCTCCGTCGCCCGTTCTTTCGCCACAGCAGTAGACACAGTTGGAAGCTCTAGCTCCGCCACAGAGGGACTTGTCCGAAGCCCCCTCGCCTGACCCCACTGAGCCCACCATTTGACTTGCTCTTTCGCCGACAGAGCAAGTGAGCCTAGCCGCAGAGGTAGAGCAATTGCAGGCGACTTCTGTCATCTGCAAGATTCTCAGCACCCGACCCAGCAGAGGAGAGCTGCGTGACCTTCTCCAAGCCCGCCTTCTCGCAAAGGTGGGCAAGATCTTGGACGTACAGATACTCGGACGAGGTTACTATCAGATCGATTTTGAGACCTCCGAGATGGCGTCCAAGGTCATTGCCATGAGTCCACTGACCATCCGAGCAACACGTGCCCACTTTTGACAGTGGAGACATGGTTTCGACCCTGCTTCGGATGTTCTAGTAGAGGAAGCAGACATCCCCATCTCTGTCTGTTTGCGGAGGAAGTAATTACTACTTTTATCCAGGATCGGCTCAGCCATTGGGACTGTCCTGGAGACACCTCACACGGCAGCTTCAGTAGCTGCCAAGGCGGCTGGCATTCCCTCAGTTCGCGTTTTGGTAAGAGATACTCATATGCTCCCGAAGGTTATTCTTCTGCCTCGGGTGAGTGGGGGATGGTTTACACAGAGTGTGGAGTATTCGGGCCTCCTGAACCAGTGATTCATTTGCCGATAGATGGGCCATCTAGCGAAGGCCTGTCCACGGAGGAGGCCTCGACCTACACCACAGCCTCAGCCCAAGCCTGCAAGGGCTAGCCAGCAGACATAGACAGAGACACATCACACACAGGCAGAGCCACCCTCTGAACTTGGGGCTCTAGCGAAGGAGGGATGGCAACAGGCCCGTGGTAGACGATGACAGGGGCCACAGCGTCAGCCTGACACTTAGAGTGGTCCTCAGGCGCCTACTCAGCAGCAGTGGGTTCCCACGGGGAACCGTTTTGGTCCTCTTGAGCAGGATGAGGTCTCTGCTCCAGCCTCCACCCCAGCTTCACCTTCGACAGCCCCTCCCCCCCCAGAGTTCCCCTCCTCTTCCTCATCGTTGCCCTGGCTTCCTCTTCCCCCCGCCCCTCTTCACCACCGCTCCCCCCCGCTCCTTCCCCCCCCCCCCCCCCCCCTTCTACTTCAGTTCCACAGTCGACCCAGGGGGCAGGGCCTTCTCTAGTTGCTAGGAGATCTCTTGGCAGCGCTTTTGCCACGAGTCGCTTAGCGAGAGAGGGACAACCTTTCTTGCATCCCCCTCTGCAGATACAGACATCTTCCTTACAGCTATCCCTCGTGGTCTGACGAGCATTGACATCCGGTGCTGATGGGACTTCTTCGACTACGGCTTCACTCGTTTTCTCGGCGACCCCTTAGCAGACCATGAGGCAGCCTACTTCAAGGTCCATGTTTTGTTCCTTGCCGCTAGGGGGACAGAGGCCTTGGACTCAACAGTTGGCTTCTCCTTCCCCCTTTGCGGCGGCAACGACCAGACAGAGTGGACTCTCAACTCAGTGTTGGGATGGTTGCACACACAGGTCCTAGAGTTCTCTCACCACATGGGAGAACTAGGAGTTACAGACATGCTCCAGACTTTGTGGCCATTGGCCAAGTTTGTGGTGACACCTCCAGAATCAGTAGGATCTAGACACATTGTGGTTTACTTCTTTTCCGATACACAGTGCTTGTCATGCTATGTATACATTCATGAGGACTCCTGGACAGAGGAGATTGCTTTACGTACGGCTCGCTCTACTTGGGCTTGGGGTAGGCACTCTTTGCAGTCACGCCCATCTAGAGGACGCTCGGATGTGGATTACTCCCCATCCAAGCCAGCCTCGAAGATAGCCCGTCTACCTGCTATGGCAGCATCTGTTCTCTCTCGCTCCCCATAAGGATCGTCTCATGGAACATGCAGGGACTAGGTCGGCCCCAGTTTCAGCGTTAGCGGGCCCAACTGCGTCAGGAGCTTCAGCGTTGCTTTGTGGGAGGAGAGATTGATCTCCTTATGCTTCAGGAGCACCATCTGTGTGAGAGCCGCATTAGACGTTGTGGTCAGCTCTTTCGTGGACGATATGATACTTTTTGGTAGCTGCTTTTGGACATAGAGGCATCCAGGGTAGGATATGTATGACTATTGCAGACATAGAGGCATCCAGGGTGGGATATGTATGACTATTGCAGACTCTTTGCAGTAGGCCATTGTGAGCAGAGGGATTATTGTGTCAGGTAGGGCTCAGTGGATTACTATGCACGTTCTGGGTGGCCTAGTGGGTTTCCGGAACATCTATGCGCCCAATGTGGCGAGTGCTCGTGCAGTGTTTTGGTCATAGATAGTTGAGTCTTTGCCGCAGGTAGAACACTAGTGCATAGGAGGGGACTTCAACATGGTGGAGGACCCTTCTGACAGGATTGGTGGTAGCCATGCTACTGTGCATGGAGTTGAGCTGGTAGCTTGGGAGAGGTTTTGTATGACTCTGAGGGTTTCGGATGTTTGGCAGCACTCTGGTTTTGTGAGGCCCCCATACAGCCTTGCCTTCTCTCGATCGGACCGCAGAGTGGGAGGAGTGAATCTATTGCGGATAGATTGCTTCTACACTAGTGACCACTTCAGTGACTTGGGAGGGACAGTGGGCATCCTGGCAGGGACCTCCTTCTCGAACCATGCACCAGTGATCCTCACAGTGGAAGAGGAGTGGGAGCACGATGCTTCGCATCGCAGAGAGGGTCTTGTTGGAATCAGCACTTAGAGAGCGGGTGGAGGCTCTCTGGATAGAGGGCTTGGATAGGTAGGATTCTCCTGCTGACAGAGTGGCCTCAGGCCTAGCTCAGATTAGCCTCTTTTTTCTCCAGGAGTCTCTGGCTCGCTGGGCTGCAAAGCGAGAGAGGAGGAGTAGCGTCTCAGACGGGGCATTGCTTCGTTACAAAGGATGCAGGAGCAGCATCCAGACAGTCCATGGTTGGAGGAGCAGTTACATCAGGCTCGACAGGAGCTTGCTAGCACAAAGGAGAGGCGACATGAGTTTGCTTTCCACCGACAGGTATCTCAATGGACCCAGGTGGGTGACAGAGTGACTGGTGCTTTCTTTGAGGCAGTGGGACCTCGACACTCGCATGCCAAGGTCAGTCAGTTGAGGAGGCCCGACGGGTCAGGTACTTCTGAGCCGGAGGATATGCGTGCAGTTGCTACTGACTTCTACCGTGAGTTACTGTCTACAGAGTCCTAGTCAAAGCGTTAGGATACATGCAGGGAGCAGGTTTGGGCACAGATGCATTGTCTTGTGACTGAGGAGATGCGTCAGAGGCTTGAGCTACCACTTCAGCTTGAGGAGCTGCACACGGCTCTTAGGGGCCTCTCCCGTGGTAGCTGTCCAGGTGAGGATTGGTTGCCTCCCAGTTTTTTCTTGGAGTACTGGGACCTGCTTGGCCCAGATCTCTGTAGTGCTTTATAGTACATTTTGCACACAGGAGTGATGTCTGACAGCATGAGTGAGGGCCTGATCTACCTCATTCCCAAGGAGGGTGGCTCCTTGGATGAGATTCAACAGTGGCGTCCCATCAGCATTCTCAACTCAGCCTACAAAACTTTGGCTAAGGCTCTGAGTTTGAGGATTCATCCACTTCTAGAGAGCCTTATACATGGGACTCAAACAGGTTTTGTCAAGAAACGCAGTATTCTTGACAACATCTTTACTTTTTGGGAGGCTTCTGCACTAGCACGGCTCCGTGGTGAGGACCTTGTGTTTCTTCTTCTCGATTTTGAGAAGGCATACGACAGAGTTGACAAGGACTTTCTAGAGGGCACTCTTCGCATGATGGGCTTCTCAAATGCTTGGATCAGAGGGGTGTCAGCTTTGTACAGACAAGCTCATAGTCAGGTACTCTTGGCAAGAGGTAGAGGTGATCGCTTCATGCTTACACGCTCGATCAGACAGGGCTGTCCTCTTGCCCCCTTCCGCTTTCTGTTCTATGTGGAGGCGATGAGCAGGTTTTTGGTGTCGTAGCAGGTTGTTCTACGGGGCTTAGCACTCCCTATTCGGGGAGATGAGCTACTGGACGCTGAGTTTGCTGACGACTCAGCCTTGTACTTAGATGGCCAGGAGGCCAATCTTCATAGGTGTGAGCAGGCTCTGGAGACCTTCTGTTGTGCATCGGGCGCACTGATCAACTGGAGAAAGACAGTGGCTTTCTCGGTTGGTAGTGCTCTTGTGCCTGATTGGATGCCAGGAGAGGATTTTAGGTGGATCCCCCCAGGGACTGCAGTTCGGTACTTGGGCTGTCAGGTTGGTTTGGACTTGTCTCCCAAGAAGCAGATTGCTCCCCTTCTCCTGTCTATCAGGAGAAAGTTGTTACATTGGAGCTCAACACGACTTTCTTTGGCTGGCAGAGTAGTAGTTGCCAACCAGGTGTTGTTGGCGACAATGTGGTACATCACTTCTTGCTGGATCTTCTCGAGTTCTTGTATCAGCCAGGTAGAGAGGCTAATCAGGAACTTCCTTTGGTCAAGACGTGACACTCAGATAGCCCGAGCCAAAGTGGCTTGGCAGGTCGTCACTCTTCCTTGTTCACAGGGAGGGCTTGGGATCATTGATCCATCACAGCAAAGCAGAGCCCTTCTTGGGAATTTCATCGTCAGAGGACTTCTTCCAAGTGAGGAGCCCTGGAAGGAGTTCTTGCTACATTGGCTTCGTGCTAGGGCGCCTCAGGCAGGAGGCCCTTGGCAACCTTCGACCAGAGAGTTGGTTTGAGCAGCGTGGACTCGAGCAGAGACAGCCTACGTGCACGGAGGAGCGCCTACAACAGCCCCTCGTCTGGAACCCCATGGTTAGCACTCAGAGAGGCCACCTTGTTGGTAGTCGGCCTCATGTTTCCTGGGGTCCCATAGCAACGGTTCCAACGTGCTCTTTAGGTGACTGGCTAGAGTTCACAGTTTGTCAGAGGAGGTGCAGGGTGTCCAGCTACAGGGCATGAGAGGGATGCAGAGCTTGTGCTAGGACATCTCAGAGTCAATTCCAGTTGAGTGGTTCACGCCTCTCGAGCCAGTAGCACCCTGGTGGATGGGAGCCTTCACACAACTAGAGGTTTTCATCTCAATCAGGGCCTGCTCAGAGACTGTTCCAGCTCTTTTCTTCGAGCTTCAGGGTGGGGGATGTCTTCAACAAGTTGCAATAGAGGCCCCGCAGGTGGTAGAGTGCTGTTTTCAGAGGATCCGAGTAGTGGGCATCTGTGGGAGGACTTGTGTCATAGATCCTGACCCAGCAGCTCTTGAGACTGGACACTGGAGGATGTGGGCTTGGGAGTGTTGTCCACTGGCACAAGTACACTGGGATCCTGGTGAGTGGCTATGGAGGGATCCCTTCTCTTCTACAGACCACCCAGGAGTCCCGTTCTTTTAGTACATTGTTCGATTGGGACGTCATATACTAGCAGCACAGAGAGAGGCCCGCCCCGTTGCAACACCTCATTGGCAAGAGGAGGGTCTCACAGCTGAGTTCTTGGCAGAATTTTGGGAGAGGTTGTGGGACTCCAGACAGTCGAGGCGAGTCACCTTGTTTCAGTGGTGGCTGGTCGCACACAGACCTACAACAATTGGAAGCTGGCTAGTGCATAGTGGTCTCTCCGCCGCATATGCAACTTGTGACCATCTTGTGGGAGAGTCAGCGTCACTGTCTTTGGGACTGTCCCTCAGCCCAGCAGATGTGGCTACAAGGTCTTCGGCTGATGCCTTCTCTCTCCACGGCTCGACAATACACTTGGGGAGCAGCGGCTTGGTCCACCCTCACGGGCCCGACACTTTAGTTTGAGCTATCTTCCACGAGCAGGATGATAGTGATGCAGGAGGGGCGGCCTACACTTCAGCCTGCTATACAAATCTTACTCCACATGAGTGGTGCAGTGAGACAGAGGAGTGTTGGGAGCTCATCGGTGACCTGACACTGTCATGGCTAGGGACTTGCTACGCGCCGTGTGCGAGCCACAAAGGCTCCTAGCACACAGTCATACAACAGACAAGCTCACAAGGAAGAATGGTGTGTCACTCACCTTCCTGCGTAGTTGCGAATGAAGGATTCCCGCGCCGCGAAGAAGAGGGAGACGCCGCTACGCCGCGCTCAACCGCCTCGCCGCCGTCGTGCCGCCGCAATGCTCGATCACACACACACTCTCACACTCTCTCTCACACGTACACACACACACACACAAGGAGATGGTGAAGGAGAAGGTGGAGATGGAGCAAGAGCGGCTTCTATTGCACAATGAGAGAATGAGTAAAAATTAGGTTTAGTGGCTTTTATATGAGCTCACTTTATTCACACTTGGGTGCCCATACTTAGCCAACTAACTCCTTGAATATTCCAGTTAGAGTGCGCCTGTCATCGGCGATCACCCTTACCCTGTTCCTATTGGTCCGACAAGCCCGGTACCTGACTCTAAATAATACAACGTTTATAGATCATAGGGTGTCCGTGTGCCGTGAGGGTTAACATGCCCCCCTTCCTGATGTAGATTCCATCCTCAGAAGCTATCCAGTTGAAGCTCGTTCGTCGAGATGGAAGAGCAGTTGACATGGATGTGTGTAGCCTTCTTCAATCACTGCAAAATCAAACAACATTGCCACAGTAATTTCATTCTCATATACAATTAAAAATCATATGCAATTTTAGACAGACAAATTGATTGGTAACAGAATTTTAGACAATTTGTCAACAATAAACATTAAATTGCAATATAATCAAATGCAGAAACAGATGTAAAGGTAAAAAATTAAACAAGTCCGGGGTCGCTAATTTAACGGTCAAAAGGCACTAGAGCTCGACTATTAATACCATGGGTAACTTCTCAATTTTCTCTGGTCAATTAAGTTGTTTAATCGCGAGAGCCAAGTATTTGATGTTCGAGGGTTGACTAAAGGCTATACCTAGAAGACCTTGTAGTTAAGCTACGATAAAAGGAATTTCTCATGAAATCATCGCCTGACTGATTACCTTTTCTTTGACCCCCCAAAGTCTTGTTAAATTGATTCAATTTTGATGTGTGTGCTTATTTTGTATGCCTTGGGTTTTTTGCTTTTCAAGGAAAAGCGCCCACACTGGAACCTCTAGGGCTCTAGTACCATAGGCGATACATGTGAGTGAAGTACCAATTTAAGCAGGGATTTCTCTTCCAGCTTCAAATTTTACATTGTGGCACTTTGATTTTTTGTTTGTTCATTTTCAGCATTTTAATTTTGTAACTTTGGGGGGTCATATAACACTGTTACCCTCCCCAGGCTCATCACATTAGTAAACTCCCTTTATAATACTTAAGCTAAAGGTTAATAGGGTTAAGCCCACTAGAAAGCCCTAGTACATTTCACACAATGCTGCCTAAATCGGATTAAGAACCTAAGTAACCATTGCGTATTAGGAAGGCATTCCCCATGGTATTAAGAGAAGATTTCTAATACCTAGCTTGGTCAAACTAGCTTAGTCGGACTGCTTGATTTTTAAACCTAGACAAGTGATTATGACAAAACATTACATTGAATTAAATGTTTGATACTAAGCAAATGCGCCGAATATTATGCTACCAATCACAATCAAAGCAGACAAACATGGATGCAAAAAGATAAGGGCAATGCTAAAGGACATAAAACACCTGTTTGTGTTGATGGTCGTACTTGATTTGAAGTGTGAACGAGAGAAAGGTTCCATGTAGGTCCAAATCCTATCAATAGCAACACGCTCCTGTACACACTAGGAAACAAAAGGAATACCTCCAGGAGGCACATTAGTGGGAAAAGGTACCAACACTTATTGAACACAACAAAAAACATAAGGAACCCTAACCTAATTATTTGCACTCCTCCTAAAGAGTCAAGTGAATAGGATATTGTACTCCTCCTAAAGAGTCAAGTGAATAGGATATTGTAGAGGTTGGGGGGAAACCCTAAGGCTAAACCCCTATCCCCCTAACCTAATTATTTGCACTCCTGCTAAAGAGTCAAGTGAATAGGATATTGTAGAGGTTGGGAGGAAACCCTAAGGCTAAACCCCTATCCTCGTCGTCGAGATAAACAAAGTCATCATCCATGAGACCATATGTGCCATCCGTGTAGTCATGTAAATTTTCTTCTTCATCATAGGTGTCCATGTTTACTAAGAAGGTCATTAGACGCCTATAGTCATCTTGGTCAAAAGGGTAGGCTTGTGCAATGGGAGAAACGCTCTCTACTAAGTATGGATCAGACGTGGTCAAGAGACGTATCAGCCATTCTAACTCCTCAAAATTCCTCTCACATGCTAGCGTACCTATCAAATCCCATTCACATACAAGCATTGGAAAGACCATGTGAAAAATTTGTGAAAAGTAACGAGGGTACCTCTCACCCAAGGCAGGAGTGGATGACTCAAGCGTACTAGCCATATCTGTACACGCAAATAGATGACGGCTAGAGTGCAAATATTACAAGGGTCGTGTTCTTGTGCATAATTTGTTTTTATTATTTTGCGTTATGGCTCTTGCTCTTTTACTTTTTTATCTTGTTTTTGTGAGTATAAGGCTTTATATATACATTCCCTAAGATTGGAGATTGAGAGGTCAGGGAGGAAGGTTGAGAGGGAAGCAAGTGAATGACGGATGTCAGCAAACACTCCCCCCTTCCTTGGGTAGATCATACTTTTTGGAATGATGTCGTCACCTTTTGAAACCAATTGTTCCAAGTTGTTATGGGTAAAGGCTTTAACCAATAGTTTTCGATCACCCTATGTGTTTCATCTAGTTGCAAGGGTGGTAAGATACTCTCCCATGATTTTATTTGCAACATTATTGGAGGTGGTGAATCTACAACGGGAGGTGCAAACTCTTTCTTGCTTGTATGGATATGTACAATGGTAGGTGGAGGTTGTGTCGAAGCTTCTATTTCCGTATAGGAACTACATGAAGAGCAAGAAGCTTCATTTGCTTTTCCTGTTCCTGAGCTAGGTGGAACAAATCGTTCTTTCTTTGGTACCCAAACTAGCTCTGGAGCAGGTGTGTCGCATTCCGTGATTTTTTCCTTTCCACGATTTTCAATTTGTTTTGGAGCCACAGGATTGGGTTTACATGGGCCAGGTGACAGGTAAGAGTACAATTTACGTTTGGGCACCCAGATTTGATCATTTCCTTTATAGTATCCTTGGGCTTTTAATAGTCGTTTAGGAATCCAGTGCCACGTTTTCTTACATTTCTTGGAGCTAGTGGGACGTTTCTTACGAGGCTTCCGTTTTTTAGCATCAGCCATGGTTACTAAAGAAGCTTTAGGGACCCACTTGTATACTTTCTTTGTTATATTAGGATGGTTCTTGTGTGTCTCAAGCTTTCTTTCAACTACATCAGTTGAAGATCTAGAGAGTTGGGCTATGGGAACGTATGGTTCAACCTCCTGGACATGCAATGTCTTGGGTTTTATTTCCTTAGGCAATATCTCAGGGACTATGGCTTGAGTGGTAGGGATAAGAGTTGGTTTTTGCGTTGTGACACCCCCAGTCCCCCAATCAATAGTGCATTTGGTGGCTATCATCCACGTGCGTCCTAGGTTTATATTACCCTCCATAGTTCCAGTAGGCATGACCAAAAAGTCTTGGGCTACAATTCCATTGTCATAACTGACAGAAGTGTGCCAGATTCCAAAAACCGTAGTTTTTTTCTTGTTGACACCCTTGACTTGGATAATACTCTCAGATAGAGGTGGCTTCCCTAACTGACACCACACCCCATAGGATATCAGATTATATTTAGCACCCGTGTCCAATAAGGCGTTATATAGCACTTTTCCATAGGCACTATTTTTTGACACCCCATAGGATAAAGATTATATTTAGCACTCGTGTCCAATAAGGCGTTATATAGCACTTTTCTATAGGCACTATTTAACTCAATCAGTGCGATGAGCTTCTATCGTCTTGGTTAAACTAGAGATTAGAGTCTTGTTGGTGCTCTCGGCTTGTCCATTAGCTTGCGGGTAATAAGGTGTAGACTTATGGTGGGATATCATAAAGGTCGTGGTAAGCTCTCTTATTACCTCATTTATAAAATGGGTAGCATTATCACTAACAATTTTAAAAGGGCAACCAAATCTTGTGATAATGTTCTCAAAAAGAAACTTAGCTGTTGTCCTCGCGTCAGATTTTTGTGAAGCCTTAGCTTCAGCCCACTTTGTTACATAGTCCGTAGCAACTAGAATATATCGAGATTGAGTGTTGCGAGCTGCAGGACTAATTGGACCTACAAAGTCTAAGCCCTATTTTTCAAATGGTTGGGTTACTTTAATAGGATGTAAGGGCATTCTGTCTTTGCGCTGTGTGGTCTTGTAACGTTGGCACTCATCACACCCTTTTGTAAAAAGTGATGCATCCTTAAATAAAGTTGGCCACCAATAGCCTGATTGCAGCACCTTTCTAGCAGTCAGGTCTCCTGAAAAATGTCCTCCTGCTATGCCCATATGTGCTTCTTGCAAGATATACAAATATTCATCCTCGCGGGCACAACGCCTAAGAATATCGTCCTTGCCTAGTCTATACAGAGTTCCGGCAATCAAACAATAGGGTTCACATTCTTTTACTAGCCTTCGAGCGACATCCTTACGAAGTTCCTTGGGTGGAAAACCATTAACTAAAAAGTTAACAATGTTCTCACTCCATTCAGCTATAGTCTCAACTATGAATAGGGAAGTATTGAGTAATTCATCATCAACTCCTGTAGGGGCCTCACCATTGGGTATGCGAGACAAATGATCAGCCATGACGTGCCTTTTACCGGATCTCACTACAATCGTGAAATCAAACTCCAGAAGAATTAACAACCATCGTGTGATTCTTCCTGTGGATCATGGCTTGTTTACCAGATACAGCAACCCTTGATGATCCACATAAAATACAAACTTGTTTGCCAGAAGGTAGTAGCGAAATTTCTTTACTGCATAAACCATTGCTAAACCTTCTCGCTCTGTAGTGGTGTAGTTCCTTTCAGCATCGTTCAATTGACGGCTTGCAAAGCTAATGGGATAGTCCAATTTATGTTCTCCTGGTTGAGTGAGAACACACCCAATAGCAAAGTTTGATGCATCAATATGCACATGGAAAATGACATCCAAGTTAGGTGTCCTTAAAATCGGAGCACTTGCTAGTGTTTTCTTCAATTGTTCATAGGCCTAGTCACACTCTTCAGTCCATTTAAATTCAATGAGAATCTTGTACAAAGGACGTGCTATCTCAGCGAAAAATAAAATAAACCGTCGATAATAACCCACGTGTCCCATGAACCTTTGAACTCGCTTGTAATTGGTTGGTGGTGGTAACTTTAGAATCACTTTAATTTTGCTCTCATCGGTTGAGATACCATTCTTAGATACTATATGCCCTAAAATAACTCCATGCTTGACCCAAAATTGGCATTTGAACGGGTTCAATGAGATACGATATAACCTACACTTTTCAAACACCTTCCGCAAACATGATAGATGTTCTTTCCAAGAAGAGTAAACACAAAGGTCGTCTAAGAAAGCTTCACAAAACTCTCTCAATTATTCTTTAAAAGCAGTGTTTATTAATCGTTGGAATGTAGCAAGGGCATTTGTCAAGCCAAAAGCCATCACACGAAATGCAAACACGCCAAATTCTGTGATGAAGGCAGTTTTAGCTTGGTCCTCTAGCGCTATCGTGATTTGGTTGTAGCCTGAGTACCCATCTAGAAAGCTATAAGCTTCCTTGCCTGCAACTCTTTCGAGTACATGTTCGGAATATGGTAGGGGGTAATGGTCTCTTCTAGTAGCTGCATTAACTTTTTTGAGGTCCACGCACACCCTGAGTTTCCCATTCTTTTTTGGCACGATAACTATTGGAGACACCCATTCAGAGTGTTCAATAGGATATATGAACCCACATTTGATAAGCTTTTCTAGTTCTTCTTGAATGATCTTTGCGTACTTAGGATTCATCGGGTAGGGTCTTTGTTGTACGGGCTTCGCAGTGCTAATCATAGGGATTGTATGTTGGACCACAGAAGGTGGAACACCTTTCATATCATGGTATGTCCAAGCGAATATGTCCTTGAATTCCTTGAGAAGCTCTTTGAGGACCGCCTCTTCAACTTCTGTGAGGTCTTGGGCAATAAAAACAGGTTTTGATTCTTCACCAGGGTTGGCTAATTCTATTTCTTTAACTATTGTCAGACCATCATAGATTCCAGTATTCCCATCGATAGGTATTCTTTGGGCTTTTGTGTACACAACCTTTGCTTCCCCTGTGGTGTAAGATTTGAAATGTTCTGGTGCAGGATGCAAGTCTGTGGATTCTGGTTGTGCTTTGGTCTGTGCTTCCATTTCTGCTTTCTTGTGTTGTCGAGCTAACTCTTGGTTTTGACGCCTCCTTGCAGTGCGGCTCAACTTTGGCTTGTCTATGATCTCTAATTGGGCTATGTCATGGGGTCGTGGTCTACACCACATAAAATTTTGGAGATATTCACCCCAATCGTCTACCAATTTTCGATGAGCATCACATGCTCCTATATAACTGAGCCATTCTGCTGAGGATCTCTTCTTTTTTATCCTAGCACGTACATTGGCTCGATATCGACGCCTCTTAAAGTTTTTCTTTTTCTTATTTGAGACCTGCTTTTGATTTGCATTTAGATCTGGCTCACTAAAGGAGTCCTCGTTGGTGTCCTCTTCACTCTCGGAGGAGCTATCATCGGTTGATGTGCTCGGTCCTTCCGAATGTTTTGACTCTGAACTTGCTCCACTCTCTAATTCATGAGATTCAGAATCCGTTTCACTCTGGGAGTCCGTGTCTGAGTCGTGTTGGTCAAAGTCTTCTATTGAGCTATCGGTGTCACTGTCAGATTGGTCTACAATTGCCTTGCCCTTAGAAGATGCATGTGTGGCACTTATCATGTTCAGAGGTGCAATTTGTGGTACCTCTTCCCCCTCTGGTGTGACCCAAGTGGTTCCTCTATTTCCCCAGGTATCTATGGTTGCAGCTAGGTGTACCCAGTCCACGTTGTCTGATTCCGTCATACCCGGTAACACATCCATGTAAGGAGAATCTTGGCCAATGTCTGTATCCTTCTTACAAGTGTAACAATATTGTAGTGGGGCCGAGTGAACTGTGGTGTCAGAGCGATGATCAATAATGGTTTTACTCCCCAAGGGGTGTACCTTACCAGTCACCAAATCCACTCTAAGGACAGAGTCTTGGAATTGCAAATAGACATGATTTTTAGACCAATCATGAACCATTTGTGCTTCCCTCATGAATGGTCGTCCTAAAATCATTTCATATGACATAAGGTGTTTAGAGAAATCCATTACAATGAACGTATGTCGTACCTTGTGTCCTAGAACTTTGATCTTAAGATCCTTGAGCATCCCCATAGGTTTGGCTATGGTACCATTTTCCATCTTTACCACAATGTTAGTAACACTGAGGCGGGGTTTTCCCATGGATTCCCAACAATCTTTTGTAACGATGCTAACTCCCGCACCACCATCAAGAATTCCCTTTATAATTAATCCCTTGGTAGTGATGGGTAGGGTCGCATTAGACTCGTCGCCTTCAAAATACTGCCCTAATTCGTTAATGGGTACCTCGATCACAGACTCGTGTCCATCTAAGTCAAGTGATTGCACATGATTTTACTCATCAATCATAATCGAGTCAGGCCTATTTGGTTGCGCAAACTGCGGTAATCCCGTTTGTAGCTCTCCGTTAAGGAATGCTCGAAGTGCAAAGAATAACTCAGGATCTCCATACAGCTTTGCTATGATCGTGGTTCGGACCTCAGAAGACATGAAGTCCACTAGTTTGGCAACATTCATTGGCATTTTGCAGGGTGTAGGTCCTTGACTAGGAACTGGTGAGGATGGAATCTCATATTCCTCAATGGGATCAGGTATTCCTTCGTTAAACATCCTTTCCAACAAGAAAGGTGTATGCTCACTTTCTGATGTCCCGTCCTCACTCCCTTCTTGGATGATACTAGGTATGGCTAACGGTCTATGGTTCATGTGGGGTGGATGAACTTGCGTGGGAAACACCGTGTCATGAATTTTGACATGCATGGGTTCTGGTTCTAGTTTCCTTTGAGTCTCCTCCACTAAACCTCTTAGATGTTTCACCTGTTCAATCTCGTCTACTAGGTTTGGGTACGTCCCAATCTTCTTTTTACGATTCTTCCCTTTTTGCCCTTGCGGTTTATCTTGGGGGTCTTGGATTGGATTTGGAAACACTTGTGGTGTTTTCAGAGGCTCTTTATGGTTTTCTCTTATTCGGTTTTCATTTGGTTCCATGTTACGGTTTTCTTTGTCGGTCTTTCCCTTTGTGGTATTGG